>NC_081254.1:35864501-36515335 GCF_030490865.1 Poecile atricapillus | reverse complement strand
AAGCAAAATTTCCCAAAGAACAGAAATGGAGCAAACTAGCCAGGAAAGAGGTGGAAGGAGCAAGTTTAGGAGGTCAGGTCTCGATGCACGAGATCCTCCCAGAGTCACAGAGACCAGTGCTGAGGTGAAATATCAGCAATATCTCCTTCTCTAGAGATATTCAAGAGGCACCTGGACACCATCCTGAGCAATGTGCTCTGGGATGTCCCTGCTGGAGCAGTGAGGTTGGACTCAATAACCTCAGGTGGTCCCTTCCAACCTGATCCATTCTCTGATTAATTCAGTGGAAATATTTCCCAAAATTAAGAATATATGAACACCAGGCATTTGTGTCCTCAGGAATTCCACAGTTCCATACAGACTGCACCCACAGCTTCTGATGTATATATTTTTTTTTTTCCATCATTCCCACAAAGCTCAGGACAGCTGCACATTCCAGGTTTACCTCTGGCTGCTGCAGGACACTTGCTGTTCTGTGAGTCTCTCCAGCCCAGCTGAGCCCTCTTTCACTTGGATAATTAATTTGAAATTAAATATTAAATATTAATAAATATAGCTCAGGTAATAAATTGCATATACTAATTTAATTAAAAATAGATTATAGCATATTTTACAAATGGGATATTTTTGTAAGGAAATATAATGGACTTGTTATGTTTCTACTTTATCCCAAGAAGGAGCAAGCTTCTTGTGCATTTAGTCCTTATTGTGTCTCATTAAATTTTTAAAAACAGCTGTTTTAATTGTCAAGTATTTGACAGACTGCTCAAAAAACCTGACACTTAAGTTTCAATTTTACAAAATGCATTTTTAATGAGGATTTTTGCATCTTACTTTATTATCTATAATCATTTTGAAGGAGAAAAAAGAAGGGTGGAGAAAGGGGGAAAAACTCAATTATTACAAAATTTCCATACCTGACCAACGAATCTTTTTAAATTTAAAATTTTTAAATTGAGGGGTTCATTTGAAGTATCTCAGGCAGGATCTGGGCTTTTGCCAGGCTCTGAGTCTGATCAGCAAAACCCACCTGAACTCCTCCTGGAAGTTGTGAGAATTCACTGGAACAACCTCACACAGCGGGGTTGATGGGTTCTGGTCGGGAAAAAGTTTGAGTGAAGGATGCGAATTTCACAGCAGGATTGAGAATTGTGGGATCTCCCTCTCTGGAGACATTCCCAGCCCACCTGGGCACACTCCCGTGTCCCCTGCTCTGGGTGACCTCCTCTTGCCAGGGGTTTGGACTCCATCTCCAAAGGTCCCTTCCAGCTCTAACAATTCCAGGAGGGTCACGGTGAACATGAACCACCCTGTCCTCACCAGAAGCCGTGTTTGGGACAGAATGGGTGCAAAAATGTTGATTTCTGCAGCACCTCCTTCACACTGAGCCCCGCGGCAGAGCGATGCCAGCGATGCTCTACCCGCACCAGCGAGTTACTCCTACCTGGCGTGGGATGAGCACTGGAAAAAAAAACAACCCAGGAGGAAGGACAGAGCTTTGGAGACAAGCTGAGTGCAAGAAGCCGATTTTCCCCGGAGGAAAAGTGGCCATTCCCGGTGGCAGCAGCGATCCCCGTGCAGCAGCGCATCCCACGGCGCAGGGAGCACCGGAGCACCACGGGTGGACACAGGGGATAAAAAGCAGAATAACGCAATGACCTGACAGTCACGGCTGCACAAAACAGGGGGATTCACCCAGCGAGGGGTGGAACTGGCCTTGGACCGGGAAAAACAACCAGCGGGAGGGTGAGGAAGGAGGCGGGGGCCAGCTCTGTGTTCCACCCTCCCTGTCGCTCTCCTTTGCTCACACACAGCTCCTGGCAGGGCTGGAGAAGGGATGTGCTGACAGGGCTGCCCGGCTCAAAGTTGAGGCATTCAGCTCCCCTCCTTCACGATCTCCGGCTTGTGATGCTGTTTCACTCTTCCTGGGAGCTGCATCTGTGATCAGAAGCTTCTGGGTTGTTAAAAGTGACAATGGACTGGCAACCGGGGGCTTTCTCCTCAAAACGAGAACATTTACTGACTGAATTCCCTCTGGGGAAAACAGAGCTCACTGCCTTCCTTAAGAGCACAACTACGTGCTTTTCTTTGATTCTTCTTTCTCATAAGGAAATGTCTCCATGTGGGCAAAAGTCTCTTTTTTTCCCCCAAGTTTGTCCAACTGAATGGAGCTGAACCAAGGTGCAGAACTGCAGGGACAACAATTTGGAGGGAAAGGGTTTGCACATCTCAGCAGCACCAAGGGAGATGCAATTGATTCACTAACAAGTTAAATGGATTTTATGTACCAATTTTCCACGTGTTAAATACCTGGCAACCCACGAGGACATTTCTTCTCCTTAAGGGAGGGAGAGTCACACCCCCGAGGAAGGCACAAACACACCTACAAATATTTTATACTGTTTTAATGTGAAATACATGTTGTTCCAGGTTAACCACTGGCCACTAATGTCAGCAGAGGACCTGCTGACCTTCTTGGCAGTCTCTCTGATGGCCTGGCCTCGTCCCCTTGTTCCTTCTTTCCCTCCTCTCATCCCTCTTTCCTCCATTACCTGCAGCACTGAGGTCTGTGCACCTGACACGTGGCCAGTGTTTCGACTCTGGAGGTGGAAAGCAGGTCAGAGATTTCTGCTTAAATTGAAAGTTCAATAAAGATGTCACCTCGCACCAGCGACAAAAACCTCACTTCTCTACCCAGTACCAAAATAATCCCGGTAAAATTCCAAGCCCTGTGAAGACTTTGCTACAGAATCTCCTGTCCAGTTTGAAACCTGGAAAGTTTTCCCATCAGCTGCATTCTCTCCAGGTTCAGGTTGCCAGCGATGAGGATCCCTCTCTGCAAAGTTCTCAGCAGGAACCGAGTCAGCACATGGCTGAAGTGTTTTACAGCCCATCTGCGCCTGGAGATGGTGGTGGAAAGGCAAATCCCAGAAATGAAGGGAGGGAGGGAGGGATTTATGTCAGTGTCCTACAGTCACTGGAAAGGTTAGGGATTGCATCTCATCCCCAGGTTTCCCTTCTGAAAGGATTCTCAGGGAAGCAGTTAAGCCCAGAGTGCACAAACACAACACTATAAGGCACAAAATAAATTTACTGATAAATTCCCACTGATTTAATCACAGTCTAATCCAGGCTGTGGTGGAAATAATTTTTTCCTATGTACAATCCACAGAAAGAGGGGAATGAATAAGAAAGGAAAGCACCTCTGTCCTCACCTGTCTCTCCCTCCCATCATCATTCAGAAGATGCTTCTGTGAAGGAGCACCACCAGATCTCTTCTCCCACATCCCAGGCACTACATTTACACCTTGACAGTAACCCTCCATTACTATTATAATAATAATAATAATAATAATAATAATAATAATAATAATAATAATAATAATAATAATAATAATAATAATAATAATAATTATTATTATTATTATTATTATTATTATTATTATTATTATTATTATTATTATTATTATTATTATTACTATTACTATTATTATTACTATTTTTTTTTATTTTAATTTTTCATTTTAGTCTTATTGGCAGACCTTTTCTGACTGTACTGCCATCATGTTTGTCCTTGCCAGGAATTTCCAAATAAAACCAGAGGCAGCGATGCCCCTGTCAAACAGAGTGCAGACACCCCAGGAAGCCAAGGAAAACAGACCCCCCCAAACCTGTTCACACCATTTTCCTTTCCCTAAGAATCACCATCTCCCAGAGAGCCCTTCATACCTGCAAACATTCACACCTTGTAAGCAAACCCCTCAAAAACCAACTCACCCCTCTCTGTATTTGATTTCTACCTCTAACCATGCGTTTTGCTCAAGCCCTGGTCACATGCCAGCACCCATCTGTGTAAATACACAATTTTTCTAGCTGAATTGCACATCCACAGCCACGACTCAACCATAGAAAGATCATGTAAATAATGGAAGCTGACAGCATAAGTAATTTTTTTCATGTATCAGACGCCATGGTTGACTGCTGAACTGTGAGATCCGCTGTTTTTAGACTGTGCTAAGTTCTCCCCTTTCACCCCTGAAGATTCGAGACTAAAGGCTGGATCTTGAATCACAGGCTTCAGATGTTTTTCTTATCACACAGCTCAGTCAACACTTGTTCACATCCCGTGACCTTTTCCTGCAGAGAGCTGCATCTTTCTTCTGCCTTTCAAGGCCACTTACGCGGACGGTCACTGGTGGAACTGGGCACGCAGGGAGGGACCATCACAATCCACGTGGCTCCTCAGTGTCCTCACGGAGGGGATGCTCAAGAACTCACTCAGCCCTGAAAGAACGAGTGAAAGTGCTGTGGAGCTTTTAGTATTTCTGTTTCCTGACGTTCCCATTAAGTGAAGAAATCCATCTTGCAAATAGGAGAAATTAAAGACGGCGAGTCCAAACGCAGGGAGGAGCGTGAGGCTTTGGGAAAAAAAAAAAGTGTCAGGTCTCTAGCACAATGGCCTGTGTAATTGGTTCTTTTGAAGTTTCTAATCACTTTTGGAAAGATCAAGTGGAAGTGACAAGTGAGGCTATCGGAACAGTGACTCTGTACAATGGTGGCACATGGGACTCGAACCGGTTTGTGTGGTAATTGTTAATTGTTTGGGGGCTTCCTCTAAGCACAAAACATATCTGAAGAGTTGCTATTAGGAAATTAAAAAAAAAGTTTTTAAAAAAAAAAAAAAATCCTCCCAGTATAAATTATGTGGTCAGTGTTTCAGATCTCATACAAATCATTTGCCTGTGAAAATGTTATCAAAATATGAGCTATCCCTTTCAAATATATTTTAAACAATGTTAATGTATTTTCACATGTCATCAGTTGACAGCTCCACCATCGTCGCTCGTCAGCCACCAGGGAAATTTGCATGCATTTGAATTCACCCTGCCAAGCACAGGCAGCCCAGACTGACAGCCCATTTAACTGGGTGATAAGTTAATCTGTACAACATTTGATAGATTTCTGTCTTTTACCTAAGCCAGGGTTGGTGAAAATGATTCAGCGATGGGATTTGCAAACTGGTCGTGCCTCTGTTGGGTCTCGGTGGGAGGTGTTGTATTTCTTCATGGGTAATGCTGATCTCCACTCGAGCTGGCCACATCAAGCTGAACTAAATGCCATCCCAAACCCACCAGGAATCCCTGTTTCCAGGCTTTTCCTTCCACAAATCCAAATCTTTGGCTAAAACTCGAGTTCATGATGAAGTCTGAGGTGGTTTTTGCAAGGATGGCCGATGATCTCCATCCACCACCTGCCTGCTCCTGAGGACTTCCCCGCTCCCTCAAGCAGCACAGCACATCCAGGGGTTGGATTAGACCCTGGGGCAGGTTCACCCTGTCCCAAGGTTCAACACAACATGTGGTGGGGTCACTGCACACCACAGCATCCAAAATTCCAGCAAAAACAAGGTCTCCCAAAGCTCTCCCGCAGCCCCCCAGAACCACACATCCCTCAGATGCTCGCAGTCATCATTAAACCAGACACCACCAGGTTTTAGACACATCCCTTGCATCGCCGGAGTTTTTCATTAAAAAATCCCCTACGTCCAACATCACCTTCTGCTGCCTCCCAGAAACTCTGATTACAGCAAAATCAGTGAGATTCATTTGCAAGGCCACCCAAACAGGGGGCTCCAGGCTTCTGCTGGGGTTGTGTGTTTAACCACAACAAAACGCAGAGGGCATTTTGATGTTTGGAAATGCCCAGAAGGAGATTTCTATTTACTTTCTCTTCCACAGTACATTACCAAAGCCAGGAGCCTCAGTAGTCAGCAAGCCATTATTTATTTATTCAAAACATCTTTCATTTCCTGAGATGCAGTGTGTTATTTACAGGGCACACACTGTGTTGTTACATGAAGTAAATTTCAACGGGCAGATTAAACTCGGGATACTTCACCCATAATGATATATCCTGATAATGGCCATTTTCAAAGAGTTGCTAAAATGTAAGTAAATATCTGGCTGGTTTCAGGAGGAAATGCTCTGAAAGGGCAGGCAGGGCAACGGAGCTGCTGCCATGGGCAGGCGAGTTTGATGAATGGAATTTAATGGATAGACCCTTTATTCCAAAGTTGATGGAGAGCTAGAGAAAGCTTTGGAAACACAAGAGATAAATCTGTGCCGAGCCCTTTGTTCAGATGCAATTTCAAATGAAAGTAGCCCATTTGCAGCTTTTGGAAAGGAGCCTTTCCTCATCAAGGCACAGGCTTAAAATATTAATTAAATAAAACTGAAGTCTACATAAACCTTGAAAGCAGACGCCAAGGAAAGGAATATATTGAAGCTAAAGGTAGGGTAAAAAGTGGGAATACCCGTGGGCAGGTTCCAGTGGGGAAATGTAGGTCAGGATCCTGCTCCTGAAAATGCATCATCATCATGATCCCTATCTAATGTGCAGAGTGTTAGTTTTGGAGACAATGAGATTTTATACATTTTTGATGTATAGAAACCCTTGATGTCAGCAACCAAACTTTATCCCCCGCCAGTATTGTCATGAGTCTTTCCTGATGCTCAAAAGTGATACAAAGGCTGATAAAACACCTCTTAAAACTCGAATAATTGCCTGAAAAATCAGCAGATTCACCAGATTATCCAAGACAAATACATTGTGGATGTTGAACTGTCACAATTCTCCACAAAAATCCCATTTCCATCTCGTTTTGTGGTGCACACCTGTAGCTGCTCACTGGGCACAAAGCAGACATGCATGAAGGAACAAAGCAGAAGGGCATGGGAATAACCTGTGAATTCACAGACCACAACAGCAAATGAGGTATTTAGCCCCAAAGTGCAGGTAATTATGGTAAATTTAGGAAATCCTCTGTGCAGAGGCCCCTCGAAGTCACCCTGAGCAAGGGTGGGCAGGGACAGAGTTAAATCTTTAACTGGGAACCAGGAGAGACAAATGTCTTAAAGGAAATAACTCCTCTGTACTGGACTTGTAGAAGTACACAGCAGGAAAAGGAAACCTACATTGTTAAATAATAATAATAATAATAGTAGTAGTAGTAGTAATAATAATAATAATAATAATAATAATAAACAGTAACAACAATAATAATCCTCTAGGAGCAATAAGGAGGCCCTGGGCTTCTCTGAACTCCACACGCTGAAGCCTTTGCAGCAAACTCAGAAAAGTGTTTGGGTCCATCAGGAAGCCACTGGTCTAAAACACTGAGACACTGCAAATCTGAGCCCTCTGGACTCCAAAAGTGATGCTGGACAACTCAATTCACGTGCCTGAACTTTAATTTCTCCCCAAAACAGAGACAGGATTCCTGCTTTTAGCTCTGATGGTTCACACAGATACGCAAGGCCTCGTACAAAGGGGCCCAGCTGCTTCTTTAATAAAAATAATTTAACATGGGATAAATAGCCGTGATATTAGGGGTGTGAAAAGCCAAGAGCAGAGCTAATAGGAGCAGAGGAGGTGGTGTGATGGGAAATGAGGTGCCCACAGGGGAGGGAAGGGGAGCAGGGCCAGGGACAAAGGGTTTGTGCCCGGAGCAGAGCTGGGGAGGGAGGCAGAGGGTCCAGCACAGCTCTGGGAGGTGTTGCCGTGATGCTGAGCTGATTTCAGGGATGGGATTCTCTGGGAATGACCATGGCTTTGTCCTGGGAAAGCTCTTGGCATGGGATGCCCATGGCACAAGCAGCAGCAGGACCCCCAGGCCCCCCCAGACAAGGGAGTCAGGTCTCAGAGCAGCTCCTGCCTCTTATCCCTTGCTGCAACACAAAGGGAAAAAATGGAAATCCAACCCCTCAAAAACCCCACAGAACCTTCGATTCAATGGGAGGTTTCACTACTGCCAACTGCAAATCAAGAATTAGGATTTTTAGTAAAACTGGTAAATTTCTTGCACTTGTTTTCACTTACTTCACTCCTCACTTCTTCAAGATAATGATCAATTTTAAGATAATTATCAATTTATCAGCTTTTTTGCTCCCCCAGTGCACTGGAGGCTGCATGGGCATAGTCTGTGCTTTCTGCACCCAGTATTCCATCTTGAGGCACAGATTTGTCTCCTCTGCAGCCAAAATTGCAACATTAAACACCATAATTGTAATCTCCTGGCCACAAGACCAGATTTTCCCCTTCTGCCTTGACCAGGGGTCAACACTGATGTGCAACACTTCATCCAAAGTGTTTGGCAGCAACTATTGCGGGCAAAAATAAAATTTCACTCTGCAGGATTTTCAGCCAGGACAGAAAAAAAAGGAGAAAAAGAAAAAAAGGATGCCAATTTGTGTAAAAAAAAATATAAGGGCTGATTTTAGATAATTAAGACTTCAGTCCTCTCAGTTCTTTGGAAGAAAGCAAAACAGTTTCCAAATATATTCTTCTTTCTTCAAGCCTATTAAAAGCACCTACGATGCAAATCTGACATTGTATATGCACACAATGAGTATTTAGGATATTAGGCTGTATTTCAAATTAATATCTCGAATTTCAAAGGGAAAAGAGAGGGACAGAGAATCAGGAAGCCTCTCTTTCCCACCAAGCAGAGAATCTGTAAATCAAGCAGCTTTCCCGAGAGCCAGGGAATTTGTGCTCCCCATGGATAGCAGGGGCAAGCGCTCGCCTCCCTCTCCCATATGGCACAGCAGCCCCAGCCAGCTCAGGTAGCAGAAGGCACTCCAAGAATCCAGCCTGACTTTCCAGCACATGAAGCATGGAAGGGTCGAGCTGTGCCTCATCTGTGTCCCTACAAAACCAGAAGCATTGGCATCTGCAATCCAGAGCATCCTTTGGCACGGTGTAAAATTTTAAAGTAATTTTCAGGGGGTTTTTTTTTGTGTTGTTATTTGTTTTTGTTTGTTTGTTTGGGGTTTTTTAAGGTTTTTTTTTATTATTTCTGTCCTCCCCCCGCCCCCTGCCAGTGCCACATGGTGATTTTTGTCCTTCGGAGAGCCAAAGGCAAATACAGGCATGCTCAACCTCCATTGTCAAAGGGAGAGGTTTCCTAGCAACAATGCCGGTATGAATGGAGCCCAAGTTTCCTTCCCAATCCCTTATGTGACATTAGAGCAATTTGTAACACACGGGGAAGGGGGAAGGAAGGATCTGAGATCCTGGCTATGCAGCGTTGCCCAAATCAGCAAATCAGTTTGTCAAGTTTTGTTGGCACCACAGCTGCCAAGCGCTTTTAAGCGTCAGGTACGGGCAGAAGGAAATGCTGGAGTCTGTTCCCATCCTCTGTCCCAGCACCATGTGCTGCCCCCTGCTCCCCTGAGCCCCAGGAGCAGGGAAAGGATGCTGGCCAGAGCCAGGAGAGCAGCCACCACCTCTGCTGCTGTGCTCTGCTTCTCAAACCACCATAAAAAAACTGCTTGAACCAGACTAAGCTTCAGGCAAACACCACTCATCCAGGGCTGGCAGGGTATCTGGGACGTGTTGGCAGTGAAATGTGCACTCAGCATCTCCCAACTGCAGCCACGTTATTCCCTGCAGAGCCCTCACATGCCAAATGGGAAGGTGTTGGAAACAAGGGAAAATAACATTAGAGCAGGGGAGCCCAAGAGAGGAAAACCAGCAGGAGCTCCTGGGGGCTCCCACCAGCTGCTGCTGCATGGGCATGGCTGCACCTCCTTCCCTTCCCTTCCTGCACAAACTCATCCACTCTGCACAACACCACAGCAAAGCACTGCTCTGATGGCATCCAACACCCCTTCTCCTTATCATTCATTTTATTTTCACCCCTCACCCTCTCAGAGTCCCCAGAGAGACACAAAAGGTCCTCTCCAGGAAAGGAGCTACAACAGAAATCGGAGATTTTGGGAGCCCTGGAATGGTTTGGTTGGGAAGGGACCTCAAATCCCACCCATCCCACCCCAGCCATGGCAGGGACACCTTCCCCTGTCCCAGCTGCTCCAGCCCCAATGTCCAGCCTGGCCTTGGGCACTGCCAGGGAAGAGCCACAGGTGTCCCAGCTGCCCCCAGCCTCTGTTTTTAATTAGTGGTGTATGATAGGTTCCTAAATTAATCCTCTCTTCTGACAAAGCAGGAGCCAAAGTGCTTCACTGAGCCACCAGTTGGAGATGCCCAAAGTTGCAGGGTTTGAGTGCTGCACATTATGTCTAACAAGGGAACAATGACCCCTCTCTTATGCAGAGTGGGCCCAAGCTCCCCATATCCCAAATCCGACTGTGTGATGCCAGCTATAACTCAGGGAGGGAGCACCCTGCCTTTGTCACATCCAGAAACAGCTTTTGGAGCCTGTAGCTCGTTGTGAGCTCCAGAGCTCCGGGATGTTTATTTACAGGGCACCAGGCAAGACATCTGTTCAGCCTGGCTTTTTGACTGAAAGGGAATTTATCCTTGGCAAATCAGTTTTGGGAGTCAGGAACTGGTTTCATGGCAGGCCGAGGGCTTGGCCAACACTATCATTTAGTTTGATTTTTGTCCCTTCTCCTGAGCACTCTGCCACAAAGAGGCCACGCTCAATCATCCGAGATGTGCAGCTAGAAGTGATTAAATAAAATTAAAACACTTATCTGAGCAGTGGCCATGCTTCTGACAGATGAGGTTTGAAATGCTTTCTATGAATTTAACAGGGAGTAAGAAATCATGAGAAATATTGCAGGGCTGAGACCTGGCCAGATGCCTCCAGAGCTTGGCAGGGTGGGTTATGGGGACACCACGCTCCCCTGTACCTCACTGGGACGAGGCAGGACAGGCCCAGCACAGCAAGAGGCCACACTAAAATTGCTGCTAAACCACATGGAAAACTTCAAAAAGCCTCAGAAATAAATCTGGAGGATTTGCATTTTGTTTTTGCCGTGTAAGATACGGCCATGCTCCTCTTTGGACCATTTTTTTTGCACATATCTGTGAGGAAAGAGGCAACAGCCCTGCTAAGGGAGACACCACTGGGCACCAAATTTTTTCTCACCATGGCAAATATCAAATCCAGCCAGAACATGGCACAAAAACCCAAATAAAGGTAATCTTCATTCATCAAGGCATAGCTATCCCTTTTCCACTTGGAAAAAAAATAATCTAAAAGCATTCAAAAATATAAATATTTACTTTAATAAAGCATTTACATTCATTACCAGGCAAGACTTAACAAACAATCTAAGTAAGTGAATTTTAGCTGAACTTGGGAGCTGTGTGGGGTAATGACTGCTCTGACCAGCTTCAAAACCGTATTAAGACTACTGATTATTTATTATGAAATGCCTGCACAGAGGGAGAGACCTAATTGTGTGATGAAGATCCCAACCCCTGTGGGTATCACAGCACACTGTACCTGTAAGAGTCAGGGCTCATTAGCCTAATCACAAAGAATAATACTGGGAGCAGAGCTCTGCAAAGCCACTGATTTTTTACATCCTACGAGTTTCACAGAAACACCCTTTTTTTTTTTTTTTTTTTTTCCCCCAGTTTGGTGGAGTTCTTTATCTTCTATCCCTGTCTGGAAACTGAGAGCCTTCCCCCAAATCCTCACTGCAGACAGCAGCAACCCCAGGCTCTGCAGGGCCACAAACGCTCAGCATCTCCTGCAGTCCCTGATTAATCATCTCCATCCTCTCACCACGTGTGGAGCCCGAGCAGGGGAGGGTGGTCAGCAGATGTGTGGGTGGTGGGGTTGGACAGGGAGCTCTTCCTCTGCATTAATCTTGTGTGTACAGGCCCGGGTGCAGCAGGGATTTTTTTTCACTCTCTAATCTGTGTCACTGATGAGAGGCTTCCCTGTTACGCTGCTGTGGAAATACAGACACAAATTCGTCCAGTTGGAATCCCTGTGCCTTGCTACAGTGGGTTTGGAGTGTGAATGCATCCAGGATAAGATTCATACCTGCCTGTTTCATTTACCTGTCCTGTTCCCTCTTCTCCACGAGGCAGCACTGAACAAAGTCAACACTGATTTTTCATAAGGAGAAATATTGCCAGGCTTGTCTAACCAGGCTGGTTATCTATATCCATGTGGAAAACACCACAGGGCTGCATTTTGCACCTTTCCCTCCACCTTTCAAATTAAAAAAAAAATCCTATTTGCTCATCAAAACCATTTGGCCATCAGTGAAAGGTCTCGTCCTTGCATCAGGTTTTAATTTTGCTTTCCTCACTCATGTGGATGCCTCACAACTCGCACAGGGACAGAGCAGAGCCCTGGACACGAGGTGGCTCCTCCAGGACAGCCCAGCACTGTCCCATCCCACCAGCACAGAGGTCAGCCCAGGGCACTGGTTTTTGGGAAAGCCACCATAAATATCCTGGATGATGGGTCCTCACTGAGTGCAGTGGGATTTCCAGGCAAAGGGAAGAGCTGGTGTAGAATTTTTCTGGAATCTGGTGCTGTTGTCACCCCCAGGGCACGAGTGCCAGCCCCGCAGGGACAGGCTGTTAACCCGGCCCCTGGAGACACCAGGAGTATTTCACTCCATATCCTTCCACCTCATAAATGCCTTTTTAACTCTGGGTTAATCCTCAGCAACACTGCTGGTCCACTTAAATCCCCAGAAATGAAGACTTGTGAAACCATAAACCCGCGGCTCCTTGGCTGGCGGCAGCGCTGGAAAGGGTTCAGAGGGACCATGTGCTTTTCCACTCAGGAGCTTTTGGCCCCTGCTCTCGGTGTTCCCTCTGCTGCTGGCATTCCCTGGAGCACAGAGCCAGCCTGACCCCCCTGGCAGCTCTGTGCACACCCCCCGAGCTCCTGCCCCTCCACTGAGAGCAGTTTGGCACCACAAACCTGACGCCCAGCGAGCCAAATGCATCCCTAGATATGTTCACAGCCACTGCTACTTCCTTTGACTCGCTCCAGAGGTGTCCCCAGGGCTCTGTGCTGCTGCCAAGAAGCCATGACATCATTTATAGGATTAATAATTGCAATGTATTCACAGATATGTTCACAGTACATCCACAGACTCGTATGACAGAGCTCTGCTTAGAGCCAATGCCTTCCTTATCCTCCTTCCCACACCCCCAGTTTTCCCATTTGCTTATCTATTTCCTCCCAGGGAGGGAAGGTCAAAGGTGGGAGTAGGATTTAGGAGTATTTTTCCTCTTAAACCAACAAAACCCACATTACTGAAATGATTCTTCATTTTGAACTCCAAGCTCTCTGCACGGCCCTTTCTGAGAGTGCAATTTATAAATTTCTGAAGAAAGAAATTACAAAAAAAACTTTGTTCCTTGTCCTGTTACAGGATTTGGAGAGGAAAGATTCTCCCACTTGAAGTTTTGGAATGGGAAATGCAGAACAAGAGCTGCACAGAGCCAGCCCCAGTCACCCTCAGGTTGGTCTGAGTTATTTCACAGTGGCCAAAAGTCTGTTAAGTCTTTGCAGAGCAAACAAGCGGAAAGACACGGCCCCTGCTGGGTCATAAAGAGCCTGGCTCCTGGTTTTATGGCATGGAAAAACCTGGGGAGAGGAGGGGAGGGCTGAAGGGAACAGGGGGTGACGGAGACAAAGTCAGACCATGAGACAGCCAGAGGGTGTGAGCTCACTTAGACAGTCACACTCTCATTCCTGCTCCTCAGGGCCTCCAGGAAAACATGGATTTGCAGGGGTGCAGTGCCTGGTTTCACTCCCAGCTCAGAGGTTTTTTGCTGGATGGATTGGGGGAAAAGCACAGAAATATTTGGAGATCACCCTCAGGTACATAAAGGCAGCTGAAGACCAAAGCATCACCTGCTGCAGGAGGACCAAAGCCATCTCCCACTGCCCTGAGCACAGATTTGCTGCATCCTCTCTCCAGCTCAGAGGACACCTGGACAGAGCTCAGCTCTCCTGAGCATCCAAGGAAAGCCAGCTCCATTGGTGGCAGGAATGAAGCTGTACAAATTCCCACTATTCCCCCAGAGTCACAGAGGGGCAGCCAAACACGGCCCTGCTCTGAGCAAAGACTCGCTAAATGTGTCTTGACAAGGCCCAGCTTTAGTAGCCAACTTCACTCTGAGGAATTTAAATGGGTTTTTGTTAGAAATTACTTGGAAGTGATTTCCCCCCCAAGTCCACTCTGAGGAGGCCCCTCCTGATCCAGCTCTGGGGTCCACAACATCAGAGGATGTGGAGCTGCTGCAGCAAACCCAGAGGAGGCCACAGAGATTTTCCAAAGTCTGGAACATTTCTGTTCTGGAGCCAGGCTGGGAGAGCTGGGGGGGCTCACCTGGAGAGGAGAAGCTCCAGGGAGAGCTCAGAGCCCCTTGCAGGGCCTGAAGGGGCTCCAGGAGAGCTGGAGAGGGACTGGGGACAAGGGATGGAGGGACAGGAGCCAGGGAATGGCTCCCAGTGCCAGAGGGCAGGGCTGGATGGGATTTTGGGCAGGAATTGTTCCCTGGCAGGGTGGGCAGGCCCTGGCACAGGTGCCCAGAGCAGCTGGGGCTGCCCCTGGATCCCTGGCAGTGCCCAAGGCCAGGCTGGACATTGGGGCTGGAGCAGCTGGGACAGGGGAAGGTGTCCCTGCCATGGCAGGGGATGAGCCTTAAAGTCCCTTCCCACCCAAACCAATCTGGAATTCTATGAAATATCTGCAGCCACCCCATTTCAGACCTGGCTGGGCTTTAACCCCGTCCCAGGAGGCTCTGAAGGAAATGGATCCACCGCAATCACAGGTGCCTGTGGTGTGCCCCTGTAGGCTGTGACCAAGGTTCCCAGCTCCCAAAGCCTTTCCAACACAAAGTCACATCCCACTAAATCCTGGAGTGCTCCACTGAAAGCACAAGAGTGAGAACATCTCAGGGAGATGATTAGACAAAGCAGGCAAAGAGGTAGATTACATCTTTGCTCATTAAAGAAAGAAAACTCCTGTAAACCCGCACGAGCTTATCATAAAAGTATTTCCTTTCCCTTGACAGCTTTTTTTCTGAAAAACAAAAACAAAAAAAACCAAAAACATCTTGCACACCTCAAAAGCAGACAAATAAACAAACACCCGAGTCACCTTGGGTTTTGGGGTGGTGGTTGTTTTTTCCTTTGCCTACTGCTCGCAGCATCACAATTTTGTCTGAGCGTGAAAATAAAAATAATATTTTACATTAAGAAAGGAGACAACTTCAGATTTGACAAAGCTCTTTTTCTTAGTATCGACAAGCAATCATCATCCATCTTACAAATGGGAACTTGCCTCAGAGCACATCCACACCATCACTGGATTTCTGGTCCTCTGAGGACTGGGATAACAAACGAATCTTCACCGGCTTCAATGATTTCAAAGCTAATCAGAAGATAAAAAGGCTGGCAGGACAGCTGACAATACATTACCAACCAACAACAGATCTGTGCAGGACATTTATGTATTTAAATTCCAGGCGTGGGGAAGCTTGGACACATTCCTTGAATACAGGGATGCTGGAGCGAGGCGAGACAAAGCCGGGAATGGCAGAGCAGGGACACCACACAGGGATTGGGATGCTCTCCCTGCATCCCTCAGGGCTGTGCCACCAGGATGGGACCCCCACTCTCCCAAATGACAACACTCCAAAGTGCCCAGAGGTCACCCTCTCCTCACTGGTTTATGTAGGAAGGCAAAACAAATAGATGGCAAAACCCAGCAACCCCATCCAAAAACTTCCAGGATTCCCAGGCAGACAGGAAGAGTCTTGGGATCAACACTTTATGTGGCACATGAGAGGAATAAAACACAGCCCTTCCCATGGCCTAACCAGAGAAGGAGGAAAACCTCTTAAACACATTTGGGTAATGTATCAAAAACTTCCCTGATTTTCCATGGTATTTTCCTGATTTAGACCTTGCTTCCAGGGATTCTTTCTCCATGCCATCACCTGCAGCCCCTGCTTGTTCTTTCCATGGGGTGTGGATATTCTGAACAAGGACAAAGGTTAAAATCCTGATTCTTAAATCAAGCACAGTTTCCTGCTTGTCACAGAGGCCCCAAATTTCTCTGCATTAAGGTCAGGAGCTAAATTCCCATAAAACAGGCTCTGCAGAGGGAAAAAGTGCTGGACCCCAATCATCCTGACACTGTTTGTATTTGGGATTCAGTATTTTGTGGCCAAAGAAACTAATTTAGGTGTTTTGAATAGAGCAAGTTTTGTGCAGTAATACCTGTTCAGAATCTGATGTTCTTTCTTGTGCCTTCATAACAATGAGCAGGAATCATGGAATGGTTAAGGTTGGAAAACCACTGGGGGTCATCTAATCCAACCCTTCACTCAAGCATGGTCACCTCTAGAGGACATCACCAAGAATCCCCTCCAGAGGCAACACCAGACCAGTCACAAATCCTGCTGGAAAATGCAACTGCTCCTTCAAAATTTACTGGGGAAACTCTTAAATCGATGGATAGCTCCCTCTTCCAAGGAGTTTGCTCTCCAAAGCAAATGTCTGCACCTGTCTGACCTGAAATATGAGCAGCTATAGAGATCCCAGTGATCCCAACAAGTTCCTCAAGTCTCCATCCAACAGAGGCGCTGCAGGAGGAGCAGCCTGCATTCCCCAGTGCCAGGAGCTGCTGAGAATCCTTGCAAAGGGAGCCCAGGGAGAGGTGGTTGGAGCATCTGAGTCAGCCTTTGATGAGAGAACAGCTCCCAAAGAAGAGCTACAATAACCTCCTGCCTCTGGAAAAATGTTAAAACGTGGCTCAGCAAGACCTTCCCATTGTTCCCCTTCGCCTCCTGACTCTGGAGTTCAAAGCAGTGAAGCCGTTTCAAAGGGAGAGGAATAAATTTAGATTTTGGTGACTGATCCCAAGTTTCCCAAAAGCTTCTGACAGGAGAGGGATCACTGAGGGCAGCTGTAATCGGTCCAGGGGCATTTGAATTATCTGCAGATTCCCTGTTTGTTGGTGCAAAGAAACCTCTGGCATTTTGCCCAGTGGGGCTCAGGAGGAATTTTGGTGGGAGCCCAGAATTCCTGATGATCCTTTCTGACACCACAGCTCTCCCATCACATCCACTCCACGGGGCTGCCATGGAACTCCTCTGCCCTGACTGAATCCCAGCTCCTGAGAAGAAAATAAACACCGGCCTTTATCACCCTCGGTTCCCCTCGCACGGGTTGGCGCCGAGGACCTGCCAAAAAAACATCTGGAAAAGCACCAGGATTGCAAGGGAAAGGGGCTGAAGGGCTGAGGGAAGCAGCTCTATCCCCCCACACAACAGCTGCACTAATTTATTGCATTTTAGTCTTCGGTCAACTTTGAGACAACAACTGAAGAGTGAGTTTCCATTACAACATCCATCATTGTATCAACCTTATTTTTTGTGATATTTTGTAAATTACAATAAATTTGCTTTCTTCTGAATATTCAGATGCTTCAAAAGGTACCCAAAGGATGCAATTAGACCCTAGGGAAATATGCTATTATGTGCACATATCATGTTTTGCATAGGCTTTCCAGCATCTACATAATTTATGTTTTTCTGCATAATTTCCCCTTTTTATGTTTCCTATGTGTTTGTGAGATAATGCAGGAGTCAGTCCTCTCCCACCAAAAACACAGAGAGAACTTAAGTCTGTATTCTTACTTCACCCAATCTGCTTCACTTCCCGCAAAACCCTTGGAGAAACCCCTGGAGAAATCCTTTCATGTGCACCAAACATCAATGCCCGAGGAAAAACCCAGAAGGTCGAGGCAGCTCTCTGAAAGGAACCAGAACCTTGTCCACTCCCATATTCATCTGGGCATTCCGAGGGGCCTCTGATGGATAACGTTGGAACGGGAAAGCTTTTAAACTCTTTCTAATCCTCGCCTGGCGTTTTGAGCCACGCGAAAATAATTCCCCCAAACTTTCAAGTGGCTTTTTAAGCTTTCCGCGGCAGTCGCTGGCGTCCGGGCTGGCTTTTAATTAAAAATAAAATAGGGAGAACAATAAAAAAAAAAAATAAAAAAATAAAATAAAATAAAATAAAAAGGTGGAGAGTTTTCAGGCAGGATGCAGGAAAAGGTGATGTCTACTCTTTCCTTTTTAACTCCGTTGGCTGGAATTTCTGATTTGACGATTTGAAATTTATTTTTAAAAAATTGAAAAGGGAAATAAAAGGGGAGGGTGGGGATCACTTCATGCAGGTGATCCCTGGTCACAAGCTGAGACCCCACTAAAGCACTTTAATGTGGATATTCCTCATTTTTAGGATGTGATAATCAACTCATGGGCTGGAAACTGGTATTTAATGTCTTTGGCTGGATTTTTATGCTCTCTCTCAGGTATCACCCAGGGATTTCTCATCCCCAGGAGGTCAGGGACTAGAAATAGGGAATTTTCTTGCACCACCAACCCCATCCTCATTGTACCCACCAGCCACAGTGGCTGTTCCACATGCCCCAGGTTCTGGAGCTGTGGAGAGACTGAGAAAACTTCCTGAGAAGTCAATAAATACTAATACTAATACTAATACTAATAATAATAACTCCTCTTTGCATTCATATTCAAGTGCTCAGAAGATTAGGCCCTTCAGCCTTAAAAATAAAAATTGTGACAGACAAATCTATAATTCACCCATTCTCCTCAAAAAAAAAAAATAAAAAATCCAGCCTAACACCAACAACCACTCCCAAACGTGGTCCCTGCAAGTGAAATTGGGAGGAAAAAAACACATTTCCCTGTGTACCTTCCCCAGAATATTTTGGGCTAATCCACTTATTTAAAACTCACTCCTGTGTCTGTGTAAAATCAGTCATGGAGCAGCAAGGAGACATTATAAGAATGTTTTCTTCTCCACAAACCATGACAGCCTTCAAATTGCCAAGAACAAAAAAAAAAAACCCCAAAAAAGTCTCATGTGAATAAAAGAAAATATTTCTGTTGTGAAACCTGCAGCGTGAAGCAGCAGGAATAAAATAATCTGGTAAAATGTAAAGAATAATATTCTTTGTAGAAGACATAAGAGAACACCTGCTGCTTTCCTTATTTTTTATTTATTCTAATTAATAAGTTCAAACTAAGCAGTATGCAGATGTGTAAAAACAAACAGCCCCCCCAAAAATTTAAAAATGAATACTTGTCATTAAAAAAGTTCATTTGAAGCTGAGAAACTGTATGATTAATTAATCAGAACAGAATCTGCTTGCTTAAAAGCCTACTGACATATGTTTTAAAATCATTTGTGTAATTCAAGATAACGAAGAGCAAGGACCACGTGCAGGATCCTCTCCCAGAGCCACCACCCCCATGAGCATGAGAGAGATGATCACAGTCACTTGGTGCTATAAAGATTATTTCTAAAGTTAAAACCACCAAAGAGCAGAAAAACGCCTTTTAGAGAAGATTTCTGTGTGCTCCAGCACCTCTTTCTTCAGGAATCAAACCCAGTGGAGATCACTTATCCTCTCCCTCTTTTCTATTTATTTATGAACAAGTTCAGAGTCTCACACCTCCCACAAAACACTCATTGATTCCATACATCCAGCCTGTATTGATAATAAAATTCCTAAGGAGCTGAAGGACTTGGAAAAGGCTGAAGGTTTAGCCAGGGCAAAAGGCACTAAAAGGAATTAATTTGTGCTAACGAAAGCAAACCGTAGGTCAAGCCTGGGTTTGGGGTGGTGAGGGAAGTGAAATAGTAAAGAAAAATTTTTTCAGGAAGAAAATCACAGGTGGAGAGGAGAGTGATGGGGAGGAAAAAGGGGTTTGGGAATGGGCTCATGGTGTGCCCTCGGTCCCTGCCCTTAGACCTTTCTCCAAGCACTTCCCAAGAAATCAGTGGAGCTGTTTGAGTTCCTTTCCTCAAACCACGTGTAAGGATCACCCCTCCTGCCTGCCATGCAGAGCAGAGAGTTGCTCATACTGAAATTGTTCAGCCTCACCTTTGTACCTCTAAGATGGAGAGCCAGTTCCTGAAAGCATCAATCCCCTCTTATCCCCATAAATATTGCCCTAATTTTAAATTCTTTTCAAAATCAAGTGGCTCAGGAATCGCCAGAGGTTGGAAAAGACCCCCAAGATCGAGTCCAAGCTTTAGCCCAACACGGCCAAGGCCAGCACTGGACCTTGCAGCCCTTCCTCCAAAGGTCCAGCTCTTCTGTTTCCCTGTGGAACTGGAAAATTAAACAAATCCATGAGAATTCTGAGGATATTCCCCACCTTTCCCTCTGTGGGCAGAGCAGAGGAGGCTGCTCAGCCTCTCAGGGAGCACCCAGGACATTCCCAGCACCCTGAGCCATGTGGATGCTCCAGGGCTGGAATCATCCCTGACAGTCCCAGAACAAACCTGGGACAATCCCCAGCTGCCCCTGAAGGGACATCAATTAGAATTAATATCTTAAAATGGATTTATAGATGAAAAACTACAGCAGAGAACCTGGAAAGGATGAACTTCCTTCCACCTCTGCCCTTCCCAAAGCATTTCATTTCTGCTGCTCCTACTGCAGCATCAGCATCTAAGGCAGAACTCACCTAAATCATGGTCATGCAAGGAATAAAAATCCCTTGCAAATCTCTTTACACAAAGGAAAACAAATTTCAAACCAAATTCTTTTGAGCAGCAACCACCATCAAGACTATTGGGTGTAAAATCCCCGGGGGGAAAAAAATAAATAAAAATCAACATAGAGAAAACAAAATACAACTGAGTCCTTCGAACTTCCTGGTACTGCTTGGTCATCTCAGATACATCAAAACTGCTTTTTTCTCATGGAAAACCCACTTCAGTAAACTCTTAAGTTTTCAGTCCAAAAGTGTTTGTCACAAAGTTCCCAGGCCAGAATAGTTAGAGCACTAAGTCAGCTCTAATGGTAAGAAACGGTAGCCAAGGATGGATTTTTCTTTCTCTCTAAATTTTTTTGGCACCTGCGTGGCATCTCCAGGTCACCAGGATTTACAGTCCAAGGAGGAATAGCCATCCATGTTTTATGGAATGTACACAAAGATGTGTTCCTGGCTTTCAGAGGGGTGGGGGAGAGATCCCAGGCAGTTCTGACCTCTGCTATTTACAGAGACCTTTCCTGGCAGGGGCTGCGCTCCCAAGAACAACCAAGAGATTATTTTCTCACTCAACTCTTTTATTTATAGTATTGTAAAAATAAACGTGACATATTTAGGGGATGTGTCATATTTCATAAAAGCTCAACCAAGGCACATTTTGGACTTTTTATTTTTAAAGTTTGTCCTTTTTAAAGCATAATTTTCTGTCTGGTTTTCTATTTTTTTTATGATCAAAAAATTTATCTCAATGCCCAGGTTTTGCATCCCTTCAGTTACCATCTCAAAAAATCCAAATAAGCAGAGACCTTATGAATCTTACTGGACAGGCAAAAATAATAAAACCCCATTTTATAGTAAAAAGGATCATCCTGAAAGTTAAACCTGGCTCTAAAAGGAGCTGAGCATGTGCACGTTTTTTCAGCAGGTTCTTACACACAGTCCCCATCCTAAACAAGAAATTAAAAAGGAAACTATAAAACCTGGTTTTAAATCCAGACTGAGCTACAATGGGTTCATCTGCTTGGTAAAGATGAATATCCAATCCAGGCTGAAGGGGTCCAGCAGCTCTTTGAGTGCCAATATCACCTTTTAATTTTGGTGGGTGCTGGAGAGCATCAGGGCAGCACTGAGAGGGAGCAGATGGGATGCTGGCTTTGGAAATGGGATTTCTGGACATCAGCAGGGTAAATTCCCCATGAAATGACAGCAATAGGCTGGGTTAGGGCCATCCTCTTATCCCCAGCACACTCCCACAGAACCTCTTAACTAATGGCACATAAAGAGATGGATATTTCTAAAATATTCATGGAAGAGGGGTCTGTGACTGCAGTGCCACAAACCCCAGGAGTGTCAATGTCTGCTCCACTCCCATCCCTGCCCTTTTCACTCTGCTCTGCCTTCAGAAGTCCCCAGTGCTGATATTTTCCTTTTTCCCTGGAAATAAAGGTGGTTTAGCTCGTGCCAGTGCTGGCACAAGGGACAAAGCCAGGCACAGGGGTCACTGCATGGCTAAAACCCTGCTCAGGCCTCGCTAAGCCAGGTCTAAACCCATCAGTATGGACCTACAGAAGAGATATTCAGCGTGTGAGAACACCCCAAACCACCCAGGCAGCACTGGCTCATCACACACCTGAAATGCCTGGAATGTTCTTTAAACAAGAAATTTAAAAGTAAATCCATTTGCTGCGTTCTCTGCTTTTCAAAATGCAGATATTGCCCAAAGCTGACCTGGAAAATGTGGCACAAAATGTTCCACTCTTGGCTTTTCCCACAAAACTCAGGTTGGGATGGGCCTCGTTTGGATCCTTCAAAGATTCTCCTTGCAACACCCAGGGCTTCATTTTGGGACAGAAAATTGCAAAGTCTGACATCTCTTGACTCAGTGAATTCTCATTTATGCACCTGGGGTCACCTGTTTTTAATGTTAGCAGAGAGCAGGACCTGAAGCTGGGAGGACAGGACTCCAAAATGCCCCTGGCTGTGCTCTAAAAGCCTGCACAAAGTTACCCACACCCTCCTCACTGACATTCAGAAAAAATTCCTAATCACAGCCAGTTGTAATAAAGCAGCATGGAGAGGAGGGGGGAAAAGTAGAATATTATAATTGATTATTTAGTGCAAAAAAAAAAAAAAGGAGGAAAATTATCACAGGTGGTGATGGCAGATGTGACAGCCCAGGAAACTTGGCAAAATATGGATTATATTTGATTACTGATATGGATACTTGGATGGTGAGGGTCCAACTTCTTCTAAACCCATCCAACAGCAAGGAGTGACATGTAACAACATAAAATTGAAGTTATAGAATTTTCTCCCTTTCTTTTTTGAACACCCAAATCACTGCCATCAACAGCAGCTGCTGGGAGATATTCACTGCCCGAGCAAGGCAATAAAATCCCTTCACTAAAACAATGGCAGCACTTAAATGTTTAAAAACTGCTCATCATTGTCAGGTCTCAGAATGGATGTGTGACCACAGGAAAGACTCCACCATGCAGAATTTGCCATGGCACGGGGCCAAAGCTACTGGATTTCCAGGCAGTGAATTAAATGATATTATTATAGTTAATTAGTGATGTTAATTGATTTTTTTAAAAAAAATTTAAATTTTAATTTCCTGTTCTGCAATATTTTAAGATTTTTGGCTGGTGGAGTTTTAGGGAGATGCTGGTGTGAAACCTCACCTGGGGACAGAGATTTCATCCTGATGGTTCAGGAATCTTCCACCACGTCCCACCCCTGGCAGTGCCCAAGGCCAGGCTGGATGGGGCTTGGAGCAGCCAGGGACAGTGGAATTTGTCCCTGCCCATGGCAGGGGTGGCACTGGATGAGTTTAAAATCCCTTCCCACCCAAAACATTCCAGGATTCTTCGGTTCTCTGCACCTCTTGATGAAATCCTTGCCCATTGTGTTGCACATTTGAGGGAAAAAAACCCTATAAATATAAATTAAGGCTGTTGTTTCATCTTTCAAAAGACAAAACAACAAACAAAAATTTCTTTCAGTGACAAACCTTTTCAAGGCCAGTTTGTCCAGAAAAATTAATTTATCCTCCACTTTTTATGCATCTGAAAGTAAAGAGCAAACAATGACAAAGGGTTTACGTTTGGAGAACACACATCACCAGTGCATTCATTATTTTTTTAGGAAGTTTTCCTGATCTGCAGAGAGGGGAAAGTCTGGGAAGCACCAGAGCATCCTGAGAATAGGGAAGGGGACCTGAGCAAGGGCTGCAGGACAGGCACGTGCTGAGCTCTGAAAAGAAATTACTCAAAGCCCCCCAAGTTGTGCTCACCCACTTCAGCTGTGTTTGCCTCTGTGAAGAGCAAACAAATTGCTCTTCACAGAGCTCCAGCTTCACCCTGAACCTCCTGAAGGATCACAGAAGAAATATGCCACTGGTAGCCAGGAGAACCCCCAGGGGTTTATCTGCAGGAGGTTCAGCATTTTATTTCACCTCTCTGAAATACAGACCAAAAATGAGCCCTCGCCTCATACAAATCTTCCACAAATCTCCCTTTGTTCTGAGCCTTTAGGAAAAAAAAAACCCTGAAAATTTGATACAATAAATCACCAGGGAGGTGGGATGGCCCAAAATCAACAGAGAAAGGTAATTCCAGGCCACAATTCCAGACCGTGTCCATCCACAAGGAGTTGCCTACATGGAGAAGGAGAAAGAGCAGACAGGGTGGGCTAATCAGCCTCACCCTATAAAATAAATAAAATAAACCCCACATTGGCCTGGACATGAGACAACCTCCATCTCCCATCACAAAGAATAGAAATAAACTGCAATAATATTTCTATTAAAAAAAAAAAAAAAAGGAAAAAAAAAGAAAGCCCTTGAGCCATCCCTCCCCTTGCAAGCAATCAGGATGTTTTTCTCTTTCATGCTCTGCTTTTCTTTTCTGTGCCATGAATTTGCATTTTCTCGTCTGCCTAATTCCAGCTACAGTTTTTTGCTGTTGTTGTTTTAATATAAAATCTCTGTGGTTGGTGAGGGAGGCAGAAAGAGAAGATACACTTCAACTCCTCACGTGTTTTCAGCATCCTTGTGGTGGAATTGGCCCCTCAGAGAATCCACTTCTGACCTGCTCTAAGTTCCTCTTCACAGATACATAAAAAAAGCCAAAATTCCTCATTTTGCAGCATCTCCTTTAACCCAATTTTTATTTAATTTTCTTGTTTACCAATGGTTGCCCTCAATTCCACCCACCACCCACACCCAGTAGGGAAACCCCTCCTTCATTTTTGCATCAACTCCCACTCAATGAAGCCATAAAAGGTTTTTTTTTAAACCCCAGAATTTTTGGACATCTCCTTTTTCACACAGAGATTAAATCCCTACAGCACAGGGACACTGGAGGAGCTTGTCCCCATCCTCACCTACATCCCATGAAAAAAAACAAAAAAAAAGAAAAGAAAACCATGAAACCAAAATAGTGGGGTTTTTTCCCAAATTGAGAGAAATGTAGGTGGAGGGAAAGGTGTCTCCTGCAGGTCAGTAATTGTCCCATAATTCTAAGGCATCCTTTATGCCAGAAAATTGATGTAATAGATGTGAAGGATTCACATGAGATAAATATACAGAAAAACCATGTCCAAACGAAGGCTACAACTGTGTATTTCCCATTATTGTGGGATAATGCCTTTATTCATGTCTGAAAACACTGCCCAAAAAACAACTGTGGATGTTTAATAAACCTCCAGTTCTCCTCTTGCTTTGTTGCATCCATCTCATTCCTGCCAATATCCCACTTGCAATTCCATCTCATCCAGGCACAGCCTTTCATTCCCCTCAAAAAAACATTTTTGGGATGCAAAAACAGACTGTGATTTTAAAGCAATTTGATAGTCAGCATTTTCCTAGCACTAAATGGAGCTCTTGTACACAGGAACAGTCACTGCTCCACCATTCGCTGATAAATGGCATTGAATTAACAGTAATCAAATCAGGCCTTCAGCTGGTACCAAATTGGGGATTAAACACCAGTTTTGGACTTCAGTGAGCAGTGGCTCAGCAAAGGAAAAGCAGAAAATAAGGAGAAAAAAAGGGTGGATGGGGTTTGGAGCAACCTGGTCTGTGGAAGGTGCTGCCCATGGAATGAGATTGGCTTTAAGGTCCTTTCCCTCCCAAAGTTCCACGGTTCTGAAATGAGTCCAACCTGCCACCACTCCCTGGTTTTTCAGCTTTTTTTTTTCTCAAATATGAGAGTTTCAGCATCCCCACACCCCATCCAGAGGTTGTAACAGCTCCTAGAGAAATCCAGGTAGCGAGAAGACGATTTTTCCAAACTCTTTTGCTCCCTGTTATACTTTTGATGCTGAAAGGGGGGAGGAAAAGGTAAATTGAGAAAAAAACTCTTTTTTTTTTTGCCTCACAATACAAACCAAGGATTTGGTGCCAAAGAATTTGGGGAAAGGATGTTCTTGTCACTGCCCCCTAACTCCTGCTGGCTGCTCCCCCTGACTCTGAGATATCTTTTACAAGCCTTTGCATGGATTAACTTCCATACCACACATCAACCTGGATCCTGCCAATTCCCAAAACAAATTCTGGCTCTGATCTCTCACATGACCACTTCAGCTGATTTTTTTATTTTTTTTCCCTGTGAATTGAGGAATTGAAATTCCCCAGAGCTGAGTAGAGCAAGGCCATCAGCAAATCGCTGCTAGGAAGCTTCCAAAAGGATTTAAAATCCTTGAAACAAGGCTCAAAAATAACACAAAAATTAATTGTAGCCTTCCCATGCAAGAAATAAGAATCTGTGTGTGCTTTCCTATATCCATGAAGAAGGAAATCTTTGGATTGCACTGTCCTGGTCAAATTCCTTCCCAGGACAGGGTCTGTTCCCTTCCACCAAAGTCATCAGCAGGGAACAAGGAGCAATTTCTATCTTATTCCCAACCTGTCTCTCTCCAAAGCTTCCCAGTGTCATGTTTGCACCTATTGCTGGAGGTAGAGACAAAAGACATGAATTTGGGAGATGTTTTCAAACATACAAGGCAAAATTTTCATACTAAAGTGCCCAAAACAAAGTCTTCCACAGGATTAATTTGAAAAAATTTCATATTTCTTTTTAATGTCTCCAGGAGCTTCAAAAATGGCATTTTTCCCACTTAGAAAGGAGGGAAAAAAAGATAAATAAAAATCTTAAATAGCACAAAACAAAAATCAGTGGAGTTTTTGATTGTTCTCCTTTAATTTCTGAGGCCGGTGCAGTTGTGTTTGTGCCCACCAGCTCTGAACTGGGCTCAGGAAGATTCCATGTAGGGAGCAGTTATCCCTCAAAAGATCCCCTGCTGATGGCTGAGACCAGAACTGAGGAAAAAAAAACTGACAAGAAAGATATTTGCAAATATTTTAATAGTTGCCAATTTTCCTGATGTTACAGAGAGCGTGGCTGGGGCTGGAGATTTTCTTCAAGCTTTCACAGGCAGTGATTAAAGGAGAATCAGAGCCTTCCTTCAGAAAAGCAAGAAAATCACAAGTCCCCAAAGTTGCAAAAATTCTTGCAAATGTGTTCTAGTGACAAGAGAGACTCAGAAATAAAAGGCCAGCCTTAAAAAAATCAAATACATAAAAAACCCAACACAACCTATTTATTTGTTATTAAGTAAAATTATTTTTTAGAAGTTATTGTTGGCAGCTTTTCTACTTCATTTTTATTAAAGAATTTTTGGCTTTGCTTGCAGCTTGAACATATGAACATTTAAAAATAATTAATAATTACCAGGCCAGAGAGAGTTTCTTAGTGGAGCAGCTTTTCCACAAGAAGCAGGAATAAGGGATTTACATCCCTTGGTTTCTTCTTCTGTATACAAGGTTTGTCTTGGGGCTCCCACCGTCTGTGGGGAGAGGGATTTCTCCAGAGGGAGAACCACAGCACCATTGGAAGGAGAAACCTCTGCCTAAAGCTGCTCCTTTCCTTCTCCCTGCTGAGCACAGGAGAAACTGAAATCCCATCTCCAATTCCCAACATCCCAAATCCCAGCTGCAGGGACGGCGCCTCAGCATCACCTGGCACAAAGCAGGAGCATGGAATTGTCCTAGCTGGGACCGAGAAATCTCAGTTTGGACAATCAAAGGCACAGACAATTATGGATGTTAACTCTGAAATAGAGTACGGTGCCTGTGGAAATTGCAGGCCACACAGCTTTCTCAGTCTTGCCTGGGAAAGTGGCCTGAGAAATCATGGGGAGGAATTAAAACAATCCTCAGAGACAGAGAACAGCCTTGCAGGTGCTGTTTGTCTGTTCCTTGTTTTCTGGCAAGAGAAGGTCGAGGGGTGGTGAGCCCCACTGACCAATGATGGTGATGTGTTAGTTTACTGACCAATAAGAGTTTCTTTTCTGTACTTTTCACATATCGGTCCATAAAAAAGATCTGAAGCAATAAACTGAGAGAAATTCTCCTGATCAACTCCCTAGAGAGTCTGTGGTGTTCTTCTTGCCATTCCAAATAGAGCGACAGACATTGAGTTGGGATGCAGATGCACAATTAAACGGAATAATCAACAGGGAGAAAAAAAAAACCCCTAAATTCATTCTTCAGGTGATTTCCATGTACACTGTGCATAGATGGGACAACTCCAATGACAGATTTTAAATGTCTCCCTTTTTTTTTTTTTTTTTTCGCCCTATAACCTCATCTCTATCAGCTCCAAAAAGTCCAGAGATATTCCAGACAGGAATTTTCAAGACCGTGGTGACAGGAGCGCTCGGAGCTCGCCTTGCCAGCCCATCCCTGGCACAGGGGGTGGGATGGGATGCGGGAATGTCGGGGGAGATGCCTGGAAGTCATCGCTCCTGGCTCACCTCCAGTCAGCCACTGAAGAATCAGCCCCAGTAAAGTTCACGCCATGAGCAGCGAGATGTGAAGTGCAGGGGGAAGGCACGGGAAATGTTACATCTGCAGGGAAGGAGTTGAATAAATGTTTAAGGAAGCGGCTGCTCTCAAGACCCTGCTCTTCCCCGTAAAATTAAGATATCGCTGGGATTGTGCCGTGGAGTTTGTCGTCTCCAGAACTCAGTTGTCTCAATGAATTTGTGGGGTCCTGGGTGATGCTCCCGTGTTTACCCACCCCGAGTCGGGGCCACGCTGCCTTGAGAGTTCCTTGAATCCTTTCCAAGCCTTTCCCTGCTCCTCGGCAGCGAACACAGAAAACATCTTTAGCAAGTGCTTGCATTTCCAACTCCATTTATGCTGATGACCCCACTCAAAATGCAAATGAGTCTTTCTGGAGACGCCTCTTGCAGCTTTTACCTCTTCCAGATGCGTTTGTGTTGGGCTCCTCATTGTTAGGCAGCGCAGGGAACGCTAAAAGCATGGTCTGAACCCCTGAGAGCGAATTGGGATGACCTGAGTGTCCCCAAGAAGCCACACGGCAGAGCTGAGTGTCCCCAAGAAGCCACATCACAGAGATGAGTGTCCCCAAGAAGCCACACGGCAGAGCTGAGTGTCCCCAAGAAGCCACACTGCAGAGTTGTGTGTCCCCAAGATGCCACAAGGCAGAGCTGAGTGTCCCCAAGAAGGCACAAAGCTGAGTGACCCCAAGAAGCCACAGAGCTGAATGTCCCCAAGATGCCACACAGCAGAGCTGAGTGTCCCCAAGATGCCACACAGCAGAGCTGAGTGTCCCCAAGATGCTACATCACAGAACTGTCACACGGAGCCACAGCCAGGGCTCTGCCATCCAACCACTCATTTGTTAATTGCTCAGCTGGGGAGGGGCACAGGAGCAGCAGAATTCATCTAAAAATACCAAAATTCTCATCCAAACCGGGCTGGACGGGGTTTGGAGCAACTTGGGATGATGGAAGGTGTCCCTGCCCATGGCACGGAGTTGGAATGTGATGAGTTTTAAAGTCCCTTTCAACCCAAACCAGGCTGGGAGTCACTAATTCGTGTCAAGAAGGAGCTGGAGGGGCTGGAGCGAGTCCAGGGCAGGGAACAGAGCTGGGAAGGGGCTGGAGAATTCCTGAGGGAGCTGGGAAGGGGCTGGAGAATTCCTGAGGGAGCTGGGAAGGGGCTGGAGAATTCCTGAGGGAGCTGGGAAGGGGCTGGAGAATTCCTGAGGGAGCTGGGAAGGGGCTGGAGAATTCCTGAGGGAGCTGGGAAGGGGCTGGAGAATTCCTGAGGGAGCTGGGAAGGGGCTGGAGAATTCCTGAGGGAGCTGGGAAGGGGCTGGAGAATTCCTGAGGGAGCTGGGAAGGGGCTGGAGAATTCCTGAGGGAGCTGGGAAGGGGCTGGAGAATTCCTGAGGGAGCTGGGAAGGGGCTGGAGAATTCCTGAGGGAGCTGGGAAGGGGCTTAGGCTGGAGCAAAGGAGGCTCAGGGGGAATTTCTGGCTCTGCACAAGTCCCTGGCAGGAGGGGACAGCCGGGGGGATTTGGGATCTGCTCCCAGGAACAGGGACAGGAGGAGAGGGAATGGGCTCAGGCTGGGCCAGGGCAGGCTCAGGGGGGATATTTGGGAAAATTCCTCTCTGGAAATGTTTGTCCAGCCCTGGCACAGCTGCCCAGGGAAGTTTGGAGTCCCCACCCCAGAGGGATTTAAAACCCATGTGGATCTGGCACCTGGGGATGTGGGGCAGGTTGGACTAAACCTGAGAGGGCTTTTCCAACCTCAGTAATTCTGGGATTCTGTCCTCTAAATCAAGGAGTGCCACTATGCCAAGCTATGAAAGTGAGACAGATTTAATTTCTGAATTCACTAAACCAACAAAAATCAGCAAATCTCCACCAATAGAATTTGCCTAAAAAGGTACAAGCAGTGTATCCAACAATTTCAGAACTGTGTCTGGATTACACATCCCTGCACCAATCATTATCCACCCCGATTTTATGGATAAAATCTCTGAGGCTTTAGGACTGCATGAGCTCCCCAGTTAGTAAAAGTTGCTTGCAACACCTTTGACTCTTGTGCAAAAATAAAGCAATATTTGGAGAAGTTGTATCTGCTACACACAACACAAAACTGCCAGCAGCCCAGGAATGTGCAATCAGCAATTAGGACTATTTAATACTCCCAGACAAAAAGGGGGAAAAAAAACCCACACGTGGAAAAGTGAGATTTATCAGGCAGTTAATTGACAAGCATTTTAATTTAAGAGTTAGGAAAATGTAATTCTAATTATTACCGAATTATGCAGTCATACATTTTCATACTCATGTAATATAGGACCCTCGGAATGACATGACACATTTTAATTAAAACACAATTACTTATTGACGATTAGATCTGTTCAAACAGTGCCTCCCTTCCAGCACCTTTCCCATTGGTGAATGGCACATCAGAAAGAGGAAGAGCTCAGATGTGATGTAGCAAATTTCTGGAGAGGTGTTAATTCCTTTTCTTTATAAGTTTATTTTTTAAAGCTGTCTCTCTATATCTCTGGAATGGCATGAAGAGCTATAAATAATACAGATTTCTCCTTTAGTTAGGGTATAATTTCTGGCTTTGTTTCTCTCTTTGTCAAAGAACATTCACCCAATCTTTCATTTGTTCATCACACTGAGCTCATGAACCATCACAAACTTCCCAAAACTTCCATTATTCTTTTTCAAGTTAAATGTTCTGTTCACCAACAACTCCTAAAACAAATCAAGCTTTAGCAGGGGGAAGTTTTGAACCAAAACAACAGAGCCAGGTGGGTTCTGGAAAGACATTTCTGCACAGGAATATACACAAACCACACCCTGGTCATCTTTCTTAGTGAATTTTCTCTCTCCAGCCAAAAACCTATTTTAGATTTTCTTCATGAGCACATAAACCTTCAGATTTACCAGCAACACTAACTGAAACAAATTTTTAAATATGTCCAAACCAATGTAACTTGTTCTTTATCTGTAAACCGGAAAAAAGGCAGAGATATCAGAATTTTAACTGATTTTTTTCCCACTTATTGTGTTATAGAACACTTAAAACAGCTTCAAGATGGAAAAATTAGTAAAAAACTTTCAGCCAGTTGACTCAAAATCCAACATGCAAATGCAGGAGACAGCTGTGATTCCCGAAGAAGTAAAAATTTCACCTCAGTCATGTGGTATTTTGCAAAGCCACAAGCCAAATGTTAATTTTTTGGTGGAAATCCCACCCTCTTCCCCACTGAAATTCTCTGTTTTAGTTGTCAGAAAGGAAAGGAGCAAGAGAAACAGCAAGTATTTCCTTCCTTATCTCTGGCACTGAGGATTCTCCCGGACAATAACAGCACTTCACACCTCATACATGGGGGTGTTCTCCTCTATTCAAGGACTTGGTGCCCCTAATTAAGACAGATTCTACTTCACACTCCTAATTAATTTAGGTAATAAACAGATTCTACCCCTCTGGTTGAAGCGCCGTGCATTAGTTTGACTTTTCAGCTGTTTAAAATCTTGATCTTTTTGCTTTGTTTCATCGGTTTTTTAAGATGGTGTAATCTCAGCCTATGTTACCAGCTTTCCCACCAGGTCACCTGCAAGAATTTCTGGTCTCTGTAATAAAATTCCAAAGAAAATCCACTTGAGGTTGTATGTATTTATTTATTTATTAATTTATGCTTTGGAAGGTCACACTGGAATTTCATCCCACACTTCACTATTTTTTGCATTATGAGATTTTTATTCCATATATATATATATGTATATATATGGAATAAATAAATATATATATATGTATTTTATATATAAAATATATAAAATATATAAAATATATATATAACACATTTTTAACATATTTTAACATTCCTCTTTTACCTGGTCATTCAGCAGATGTTTTGGTGTCCAATCCCTGGAAAACCACCCAATAAAACCCTCCCACCTCCTCTGCTCCTTCAGGAGTGGGAGTGATTTAACCTTCATCATAAATTCGAGGTTTAGTCTGTAGGGAAAACATTTATGGAACCACAGAGCTATTCTGGGCTAAACGACACAACTGAACTTCCCAGTGACTCAGAATCCCAGCCAAACTCGTCCTAATTACGGAAGAGATAATTGTAATTTCTTGGGAGATGACAGCTGTGTTATAACACCAGAAATACAACTTGCTGCCGTGGCTGCAAATAATCCTGCTCCTGCTCTTCCAGAGGAAACTTGGGAAGCCACAAAACAGGTGCACAAGGGAAAGGCAGGAGCATTCCAAAGGGGTTTTTCTCCAGGATGATCACGAGTCCATCGTGATCGGCAGCAAAACGAGCACAGGGAGCACAACAGCCTGGAAGTCTCTGAAGGCAGCAAGGAGAAAGGGAGCAGTTTTCCAGGATGATTTTGGCAAGAGGGAGGATGATATAAACCTTGGAGGAGCTGTTGGCTCCCTCGAGGGGAGGGAGGTCCTGCGGAGAGACCTCCACAAATCAGAGGGATGAAAAATCACCGACCAGGCGAAGTTCAACAAGGAAAATGCCAGATTCTGCACCCAGGGTGGGACACCCCCGGATTTATGGACAGACTGGGAATGAGAGGCTGGAAAGCAGAGCCAGGGAAAGGGACCTGGGGGTTCTGGCTGAAGGATCTGAGTCAGCAATGCCCTGGAGGCAGAGGGGACATCGCTGTCCCTGGAGGGATTGTCCTGCCCTGGGCTGGGGCATTACCTCGGCTGCTGAGGTAGCTTTGGGTGCCACAATATAAAAAACACATTAAACTGTCAGAGAGTGTCCAGAGGAGCCACGAGGATGGGGAAGGGCCTTGAGGAGAAGCTGTATGAGGGGCAGCTGAGGGCACTTGGAATGTCCAGCTGGAGGAGAGGACACTGAGGGGAAACCTCGCTGAGTTACAATTTCTCGTGAGGGGAAGAGGAGGGACAGACACTAACCTCCGATCTCTCCTGACCCGAGGGAATGGTCTGGAGCTGTGTCAGGGGGTTTAGGTTGGATTTCAGGGAAAAGTTCTCCCCCAGAGGGTGCTGGCACTGCCCAGGCTCTCAGGGAATGGTTACTGAGGCTCCAGAGCTCCAGGAGTTTGGACAGCACTGCCAGGGATGCCCAGGTGGGATTGTTCAGGGCTCTGTGCAGGGCCAGAAGCTGGACTGATGATCCTGGCAGGTCCCTTCCCACTCAGAAGATTTTGTGATTCCTTGATCTTCAATCTGGTGCCAAGGACTAGGACACAATGAGATGTCACAACCCAGCAAGTGCCACCAGCTCCCTGCAGCGAGTCCTGGCTGGGACCCTTAGGAGCATCACATGGACATGGGGTGGGACATTCTTGGCCTGTCGGTGTTAAACTTCTCTCACTAATCCCATATCCAGCAGTAAGGCAAGTGGAATTTGGGGCAAGGGGGAAAAAGGAAAGAGAATGTGGAGAAGGGGGGGGAGAGGGAAGCTTATGGAATATATTAATATTTGAGATTCACAAAGGGGCAGTGAGAGCTGTACCCCAGCTGATTTCACCAGTGCAGCAATGCTTTATCCAGATGGTTTTGCATTCTCCATGTGCAGAGAGCACCGAGGGATGATGTGTTTGCAGGGATTGCATTTCTTAAAGGAAGACAAAACCAATCAGCGATTAATATATAAAAGCCTGACACTCGATATAGGGATAAAAAAGAAATTACAGCTCCCATTATGCAAAACCTGTGGGGAAGCTCTTCAGTCTTCCCCACATGAACAGGCTGGTTGAATATTCCCTAAAATCTGGTTATACATGTTTATTTCCAGCTCATCTGAAAATGAAGATTCAGGACATGCTCTTTCCCTGGTTTCTTTAATTTTAGTGTCTCTTCAGTCACTGATGCAGAATTTTCCTCCTTTATGTAAAGAGCTGAATGGGTTGGTTGTGATCTGCAAGATTCCCCTGTATGAATTCCAGTTCTCAGCCATTTTCAGGAGGAAAGCCTTCCTACCAGGATATTTCCCAGTTTTCAGGCAATGAATCCAGTGCACCTGGAAAGAAATGGGCACACAAACATCCTTGGAGAGCTGTGCCTGGTGGGAACATCTGCAAACCCACTTTAGCCAACTGGAAATTTGATTTTAATTGATTTCGATTTCGTGTGTGAGAGAAGTGAGATGACTGAAAAATGGACTTTTGAATGCCTGAGGAGGAAAATGTTTGGGATAATTGGTATATGATATCACAGTGGTCTGGAAGGGATGTGATGTCATATTTTGTCTCCATTATACCATATCCTCCAATGGGAGGGTCAACAGCATCAACTGTTGCCAATGCCCCACTGGAATTGGTTCCAAACATTGGGAATTTTCATCTAAACCATGTGGAGTCAATATTCAATACAGGTGTGGAGAGGGGAGAAAGCAGGGATAATAATAATAGTTAAAATTAAAAAAAAAAATCAAAAATAACATGTACTGATTACTGACTAGGTTTGATTGAAAATGAGAAATATGTCCAAATAATCCCCCATCCCACCTCTCCATGGGATGGGGAATGGGAACACCATTCCCAGTTGATGGATAACTCTTGGGAATGTTTCACCTGAGGGCTTGGAGCAACCTGGTTTGGTGGAAGATGCCCCTGCTCATGGCTGGGGAGCTGGAATAAGATGGTCCTTGAGGTCCCTTCCAAAAATCAGCAATTTTCAGATTTTTCACTCTGCAGCCGTGGATTCGAGTGAAATCCTTCCTGTGGTTAAAAATGCTCTCTAAGCAACAAGCACTGAAATGTTTCCAAATCTTCTTTCTTGACCCAGGATTTGTGCTGAGTTAGATGAGTAAACACTGGCATGACGTGACATTCCTGTTATTTATGTTCCATCCAAATAAGTGGAAGATAACCTAGGCAAATTTCCATTATCTAATTATAAAAACCTCCTCATATTCCCATGAAACTAATTTTAATTTGATGAAAAACAGACAACTTGGAAATGGATTTCCTACGATTCAAGAGATAAGATTCTTTCTCAGTGTGTTCTCAATTTACCAAAGGCTCCAAAATTGGAGATCTCTATTAATAAACATTGCTGGTTGCTCATGCAGTGACTTTGTGTTATTAAATGCTTACAAAAATAAAAAGGAAAGGAAAAAGCTCTTCTGCTGCATTCCAGGGAAGGAGGAAGGAGCCACACTCTGCTTTATTTTCAAGAGGGAGCTGCAGCAGGTAAAGCTCCTGCTTTGTTCAAAGCTGCTCTCACCATGTGATGGTCACAGGTGTTTAAAATGTCTGCAAGAATTCCACAAAAAAATTGCCTTTGGAGAACAAACCCCTCAGTAGAGAGGCTGGAATTGATGATCTTAAGGTGTCTTCAACCCAAACCATTCTGTGGTTCTGTGAATTACAGGAAACTCCTCATAACCATGATGGGAATTTTCTGCAGCAGGAACAAATTGGGTTTTGACAATTATTCTTTCTTAGAAGTCACAAGCCTGCTTTTTCCTACTCCTGGAAATTCCATGGCAGAATTCATTGCATGAGTACAGGTTAGTGGCACCTCTCCTGAAACTTGTGACTTTGTCTAATGTCTAAAACATCCAGAAAAAAAAGAAGCAGCAGTAAAAACCTCAATTTGTGCTGCAGTCCAGACCCAGGTATGACCACTTTTCCTGAAAATGAAGCCACAGAACCCCCTGATTTCCTGCAAAATCGAAGAGGAAGATCAATTTAACTAATGATGTGGGCGTTCTGTGTCCCTGTGGACCTCACACATATTATTTATAGAATGCATTAATATTTCATTTTTCCCATCCCTAAACAGTCTTTGAGGTCAAAAAATAAAAAAAATAAATAAAAAAATAAAGAGATAGTTGGAGACAGGTAACATTTTAATTGAAATTAATGGGATTGGTTTGATTTCACCTCTGAGGATATAAAAATCATTCTTTTTTTTTTTTTTTTGTCATGAAAAGGATCTCTATGTCTCACCAGGGCCCTGACAAGCACGATGAGAATCCACCTCCCACCTCTCCTTAACCTGTGCCATGTAGAGCATCACCCTCCAGTCCATGAGAAACCAGTGAGGAAAAAAATGTAGATATCATGAAAAGATAGAGCTGAAACTCTGCTTTTCCTTATGTTTTTTTTTTTTTATGGCAGCAGGAGGAAAAGCCATCCTTGGGTGTCTCATTATGGACTTTTGGATTTGGGTTCTTTTTCCCTTTGAACTGAAGATTGATGAGAGGGAGGCTGTTTTTTCTTGTTCGGTCTCAGTTGTTTATTTTTTTCTTATCAGCATTACAAGGTACAAGGAGCTGTGTGCACTATGATAGAAAAGGGTAAAATGGTTAACAAAGATCCTCTTCCAGGTCTTTTATATGTCCATTTACCCAATTAACAGATGCCAACTAAATTATTTTTCTTAGTGACCCAATGACCCAACACCTGTGTGCTGCACTATGATATTTTCAATCCAATCACCCACTACCACCCAAAAACCCCCAGGAGAAGAACATGAAGAAGAAAGAAGGAGGACAAGAGACAACACCCTAAATCCTCCATCTTGTCTCCTGTTCTCTAAACTACTTTTTCACCCAGTGATTTAAAGAACTTTCTAATCTACACACACTTTTCCTATCTAACTTTAGCATTTGTTTTCATGTATCACCATGAAAACATGCTCATGAATTTCATATTATATGAAATTCAGTGTTTCTTTGGATCCTAGAACTAAGTATTAGAAACAAGGGCACACAGTCTGTGTCTCAGACTCCAACACTTGGGATGGATGTGATGGTGCCCAGGCAGCAGCGTTGCCATTTTTCCATCAGTGCCTGTCAGCAGCTGTAAGCCCAGCCCAGGCAGCGTGAGGAGCACTTTATGCTCCCTCTGTGCTGGACCTGGGCTGCTGAACGTGCCAAACCCATGTGCTGAACAATTTTTGCTCTCCAAAGGCTTCTCTGGAGTCGTGTTGGAGCCTTTAGAGGAGCTTTGGCAAACGGCTGCGGAGATGAAGCGGCACCAAAGCTGGCGGTGGCAGGAATCAGCGGATGAGAGCTGATCTCAGCCCTTCTCTGAACAGTTCTGTGCTGCCAGAGTGGCTGCAGGAACCTCTTGGCTTTCATTTATGGGATTAGTGTTTATCTCTGCTGTAATGGGGTAGAATGAGGTGGTGTTTTCTGAAGCACCTGAGCTGCACAGGAGGACAAATCGCTGAGATTTGAGCTTTGAGCTCCTCTCTGTGCTTGAAGAGCTCAGTCAATGGAGCTCATGCTCCTAAGTCACTTAAACCACTAAATCACATTAAATCCTTGCAAACTTAAAATGGAACACAAACAGATCACAACTCTCAGCTCAGCCCCAATTTTCCTCCAAGCATCCGCCTTTTCACTGTCTATTATGGAATAATTTTCCCTTTTTTTCATTAAAATTTCTTTTATAAAATGTTTTAACTGTTCATTTTCCAGCATCTATCACAGTCCCAAAGGCCAGCAGTACTTTGGCTGACTTGCACTTACATGAATTCGGTCCCAATGCAGAGGAAGGTCTTGAAATTATTTCTCTTCTGCTGTAACTTGCAAATTTTAAACGGGAAAATGAAATACAACTCACAGGCAAAAGTGAGGAGTGAGTAAAATCCCACACAAGCTGCAAGAGAGTAAATGGATGAGTCAAATATTGCATTTAGAAAATAATTTCACTGGAAATTATAAGGAGTGCTCAAAATTTACCTACAATTTATCTTTATTTCCAACAAACTACACTGAATTTTCCTAAAGGAAAATTCCTAGAAAGGAATCCTCTAGGGTTTTGTGTTAGATTTTTAATTTTGGGGGTGAAAATACACATAAAAACACCTCAGGACTTCTCTGTGAATACCAGGATTTCCTTCCCTCGGTTATCCTAACCTGGTTTATCAGAGTTGGGATCACAGCTACTGAAATACCCCGGACCCCAGAAAACACGGAATAATCCTACAAAATCCCTCAGTAGATATCTTTTGTTTTGTTTTGTTTTGTTTTGTTTTGTTTTGTTTTGTTTTGTTTTGTTTTGTTTTGTTTTGTTTTGTTTTGTTTTAATTCCAAGCCACAGACCAAGTTAGTCTAGTTCCTTTCAAGGAATTAATAGGTTATAATAACAACTGCTTCTTCCGAGGAAAAATGACCTATATTCCAGGTAAGGAAATATTCCTCCCAAAGAGGAATTTCACTGGCATGAAATGCTCTGCTAATAGCTACACTTGTATTATTTTTCATCTGGGTGCCCCAAGGATCTTCCTCCCCTATTCCTATGCCCAGTGCAGGGCCACCCTTTGTTACAACATTAAAATCTACTTAATATTTTTTTATCATTTCACATCACAGCCCTGGTAATTGCACCCTCAGGAGCAAGGCTTCTTCCTGTGTCTGCTTTTCAATATTATTGGCATCTCCCTCATTTGGGGACCTGGAATGATCTTTTTTGCATTTTCCCCGTGAAATGACAAACACGGCTGGTTGTGGCTCAAGCACTATTTGGAGCATGACCCCCTCGGCTCCTGGTGTTATCCAAATTAGATTTTGATCTTTGTCAATTAGGCTTTGCCACTGTGGACCTGCTGTGCCATTATCAGGAGAATCCCTGTCAGGGTTGGGAAGTCAGTGAACTTTGGAAGCTTTTCCCCACCTTCCAGGGATGCAGTTTTACAACTGGAGCTGTTTAAAATTATAATAATAAAATAAAAATTTCTGCCCACAGCCCCTATTTCTGGCAATCTTTGAACTGTTTGTCCTTAAACCAAGAATCACTTGCAGCACGGAGAGCTCTGCCTTCCCATGGCAAATGAAAATCCAAGCAATCTTGATTTCCACAAGCAATTTGGCTTTCCTTTTGCTCCTTTTAATGTTCCTGGCTTTGTAACGTACCCTGCCACAGATTTGTCTGGGGGCCAGTTTTGCTTCTGGGGGGAAAAAAAAGAAAGTGGCCAACTGAATAAAAAAGACAAATGCCAGGAACTCTCCTCTGGTTGTCACACGGCAGGGCTGGGATGCTGCTGCAGCCCAAGGGCTTTGTCAGCTGGGTTTAAACTGGGCAGGCACTGGGGGAATGCTGGGTCTGGCACAGCCCCTGGCCTCCAGAGCCATCCCAAATCCTTTCATGTGGGGAGGCTGAATGAAAACTTCCTTTTCATTCTCACATTTCAGTTCTGGCCCGGCTTTCCAAGGTGCGCTTGCAGGGCTTGGTAGAGCATCGCCCTGCCGGGGACATGGAGCTGCTCTGTGGGATGAGGGGGAGGAAGAACCTCCCTGGCATGAAGAAATAGTGCTGCAAACCAGGATTTTCCAGCAGGAGAGGGTATTCTCTTCTTAAAACCTATTCCATGGGTTTTAAGGCCAAGAATGATCATCAGGTCTGACCCTGTGTACACCAAAAATTAAGGGGTTTGCTGACTCAGTACCTGTTTGAATTACAGCAGCTATCAAAAATTAGTTATGAGTGAAACCTTCCCAGGATAAAAAGTCTCTTATTAACCAAGGGATGGCTCCCAGTGCCAGAGGGCAGGGTTGGATAGGATTTTGGGCAGGAATTGTTCCTGGCAGGGTGGGCAGGCCCAGGTACAGGTGCCCAGAGCAGCTGGGACTGTCCCTGGATCCCTGGAAGTGCCCAAGGCCAGGCTGGATGGGACTTGGAGCAGCTGGGACAGGGGAAGGTCCATGGCAGGTAGCATTGGATGAGCATTCTGGAAATTGCTGGAAAAAAACCCTGGAAATCCCTTCTAACCCAAAGCATTCCATGATTCCATCACTTGCTCGTGTTTTTCAGTGCTGAGAACTGCAGGACATTTAAAGGCTGCTCCTGTTTCCCTGAAGGCAGCAATTCCCTCTCCTTCCCTCCAGTCTCTGGTGCAGTCCCAGTGTTTGTTCTGCCTCAGAGGCTTCCAACCCAACCCATTCCAGGATTCTGGGATAACTCTACGGGCCCTCCAGCACATCCATCTCCAAAACCCAGGGCATGCAGCTTTTGGTGCTTTTCCCTCTGCAGTAATTTGGGGGTTAACCCAGCATCAGCACTTTTCTTTTCCCACTCCCAATTACTCTTTCCAAGCTGGATCCAAACCTTCCCCCAATGTTTTGTTGTTGAGCACACGAAGGAAGAGCAGAGCAGATGAAGCACACACAGCCACAGGAGCTCGGCTGCTCCCACGGTGACTTCCTTGGGAATGCTGGTGGAATTCAGCGATGGCAAATTGAGCCCTCCGGACGTGGTTGGGTTTGGTCCCTTGCTGCCCCGTTAGCAGACAGCTCCTCTGACCAGAATACACAAAATTTGAGCGAGAAGCGAGGACAGGAGAGTTTCTAATGCCTGCCAGCAGGGAACTAAATGTGGGAAGAGCACTGGGAGCCAGCCCTGCACAGAACACTCCCACCCAGGGAGGCTCGGGATAAACAAGCAGATGAAACGACTGCTTGGGAAAAGGGTTTCCACAAACTGCCTTGGATGGACAGGATCGATTTTAACGAGACTGGGAGGATGCAGGGATGGTTTGCAATGGTTTGGGGCATTATCACCCCTTGTCACTCACTGAGTTTTTTCAGCCAAGCCGATTTAGCCTCAATTTTTTTCTGTATTCTGCCTTCAGTTTTCATCAAACAAAACTTGTTCATTTTTCTGCAGGTACAGAGAGGAAGATAATATTTTTTAACAGTTTTTTTTTGATAATAAAAGCAAATTATGCATTCTGAAAAATCTTCTGAAAGGTACAAATTTGGTGTTTCTCAAACCCTATGCAAAAAGCAAAATAAGGCCAAATTTTGAAGACTCCTGGGTTTTAATTGATGAGTATGTTTGGGTTTGATCCAGTTGCAGTTTGACATTGAAAGGGTTTGGTCCAAGTCCTTAAAATACACACTGCTGATAATTTTTTACCTCTCAGCTTATTCAGCATGTTCAAGAACACGAACTAAGCTGTCTTGACTACAAATTAGCTCGATAGAAGAAGCCAGGACCAGATTTTTAGGATATTTTATTGTATAGCCTGCCTAAGACATGAGGCACAGATTGTAAAGTTCATATATCATTTTGCAGGATTTATTTGTTCTTTCTTGCCAACTCAGCTCCAAAGCCCAGAGGTCAAATCCTGCAGCTCTTGACATCCATAGTTCTGCCACTGACTTCACTGATGGCATCATTTCAGGCACGAAGACAAAGTTCTTGGTTGAGGCTTTTTTCCTTGTACTTTTAAAAGCCTTCCAAAAAATCTCAATAAAAATTATAATGAGCATTTATAAAAACGGCTCTCCCAGCTCAAACCCCAACTATCCAAAAAAAAAAAAAAAAAAAAAAAAGCAGGAAAATGAATGGAAAAATATCCAGGCCTGGCTTTGCCATGTCATGCCCAGGGTTTGCAGCATGTTTGGAATTACTGAGTGAAGTTTTGCAACAACTGCAGCACTTTATATTCCTGAGTGTTTTTAGCTGCTCATGACAGGGTGAGACCTCCAGAGTCATGGATGAGACCAGTCCTGCTGGAAGATTATCTACTGGAAATTAATATCTCGCTCCACCCCACACCAGCAATGGAACAGGATGTCCACACCAACTTTTTTTGTCCTGCTTAAATCCTCTTTATGCCTTGCATTACTCTGGAAGTGACCAGTGGATTTTGTGCTAGCCTCCTGTGCAGGCCATGTCACCCAGGTAATTCCCACTCAGCTTCCCAGGGCGTCAATACCCAGATGTAGCCACAGAATGACTGGAATAATAAATGTAAAGCTGATTTTCTCACCTGCAAATACTTGCATGGGTAAGTCCGGGAGAACAAAGCCAAGTCAGCTCCCAGATATCCAAGTGGAACTTTTAATGTGGAGGTCAAGACTTGTACCCTTCTGAAGATATATTTTATTTATGTTAGTAAATTTAATTAATGACTCTGAAATAATCAGTTTAGTAAAGGCAAAGTATTATAAATTTACCTAATTCCTTGGTATTTTTAATAGAATTCCTCATTAAAGGGAGCTTATGCACACACACACAATCACATGCATATTTATATGTTTTTATAGACATTATAAATATATATTTGTGTGCCTGTAAAAGCATATTCAAACCCTTATTAATATAGGAGCACACAAAATCACAGTGTAAAGCTCTAATTCCAGTGATTTTTCCTGCATTTTGCTGATAAACAGGGTTGGATCCATTTGTATCTGCTTGAACTCAACTGCAGCAAAACAAATTGAGGATGTGCAACACCACAGGGGTAAAACAAAAATAAAATGACCTAATCCTGTTGCCAATAATTTTGAAAGATTGGGTATTTATGGCAATGTCCTGATCCATTTACCACTGACCAATGAAACCAAGATTTTGGAGTGAGGAGCTGATCCTGCAAGGGATTTGTGTGATCTACAGGAAAATCCTCCTCAGCAGATAAAAAAATGAATGGACCTGGCTACAACTCAAATTCTGCTTAGTCTGCTCTGACAGCATAATCAAAGCTATGCTAGAAAGCATGGAATAATATACAAATATATAGATATATATTTTCTCAAATGACTCTAAAAACCCACAGGAAATTTTTTTTTTTACTTAAATGGGAAGGAGAAAATCTATATCTCAGAGAGTGAAAAACAAATTAAAGGTTCTTGAAGGGTGTTTCTTAACATTTACCAGTGTTTTTCCCCATGGAAAAGATGAAAAATTAGCTTGAACCCTAGAGCTTTTGGTCTTTTATAATATTTTCTTTTTTTTTTTTTTTCCCTCCACAATGGATATAGATTTTTTTTTTTTAATCCTATATGTGGTGATGTCACATATTTAGATTTGAAAGATTTCTCATTGTTATATTGAGACAGTTTTAAATTAAAAATGCATTTGGGACTTACCTGTGCAAGGAGGGTGGAGGAGCACACAGGCATCAGCAAACACATGAATCTGAGTTATTTTTGGAGTGTGGTTTTGGAGTCCATAACAAAATAATCCTGAAATCAAGAGAAATATTCTGCTGTCAGCCTTCCCATGCTAAGATAAGGATCTTTGCTGTCTGCTCCGATTTGGCTGCATCCAGGAAAACATCAGCTGTCATTAAGGAGAGTTTTGCCTTCTCCCATCTGGGTCTCATCATGTACCCTGGAAGAGGAAATAAAGCTCCAGCAGCTCTCTGGGCAGGGGGACAACAATACTTTTATTTATCTGTATCACCAAAAACACTTCTGAAGTGTGATCTTAAGCTTAAAACAGTGAACAGGGGTTCAAAAATCACGTTTAATTTATATTTTTACCCAAATTCATCTTTAAAGCACTCTGTTCTCTGCTGGTAAAACAGGAATGCTGTTGTTTCCTCCCTCTTCCATCCTTTTCCTTCACTCTATGCTCAAATATAAAAATTCTGAGGAAGAACCTCCTCAGTCTTTATGTTGGTGAAACTTCACACATGGTTAAATACTCATTTGAAGCCTAGAAATACGAAGCAAATAATATTAATAAGATAGATTTATGAATCCCTTGATTAAAAAAATTAGACCAGTGAAAACAATTTAAATTTTCAAGTTGCAATTTCTAAATTAGCTAAAAATAAAATATTAGTGAGATAACCACAATTTGCTTTTTCACACACCTCTTCCAAATCCTTATTTTGATGAGAATTCCTCTTAGAGGTTTCCTTCACAGGGATATCTGTGAAAAATGAAGGCCAAAAAAAGGTCAGCCCCATCCCTGGCAGTGTCCAAGGCCAGGTTGGATGGGGCTTGGAGCACCCCGGGATAGTGGAAGGTGTCCCTGCCCGTGGCAGGGGTGGAATGAGATGGTTTTTACAGTCTCTTCCAACCCAAACCAGGATTCTGAGATGGATGCCAGGATTTGGCACTGCTCACCTTGGTCTCCAGGAGCTCATCGCTGCAGTTGGGATGACAGAGGGGATAGAAACTACTTTGGGAATATTTGGCAGTGGGGAAAGAGATGCAAGATGAGACCTGGATGGAAATAAAGCAGAGCTGCTCCACTTTTTCATGCATTATTAAAACTGAGATTTTAAAAATTCAGACTTTATTTTTACCTTTAAAAAATGCAACAGATGTGCGTGAAGACAAAGCTCTGCCTTCTGGAAGCCGTTTTGTGGTTGTGTGGAGCAGATTCCAGAGGAGAGCAGAGCGGAACAGCTGCGAGGATCCGTCATGTGGTAATTGGGGCAAACTTGTACTGAGCCAAGTTTTACAACCTTGCTCCGTTTTAAGAGGTTTTTACACTTACTGAATGCATTAAAACCCAGGAAATGTTGTGGGGATCGTCCCTTGAATTCTGCACACTGAAATCTCACTCGTGGGGCCTACAGGGAGAGCTGATCTCGTTTTGCTGTTTGGCCATAGAACGACAAGAAGCAAAACAAGGGATAAAACTGCAAAGCAGAGCTGGTGCAAACCACAAGACACTCAGCAATAATCCTTAATTTGACTGCAAAAAGCAATTTATAAGAGAGATCTCTTGAAAATCTCTGGTTCCTCTAATCAAATCGAATTGTGGGTTGGTAAGTTCTCTGTGTGGTGCACCAGAAACGTGCTGTGTCCAAGGTCAGATGGGGCTTGGAGAGACCTGGTCTAGTGGAAAGTTCTCTACCTGTGACAGGTGAGTTTTAAGGTCCCTCCCAACCCAAACCAATCTAAGATTCCATTATTCTATGATTATGTGAATTCTTGAGCTGCCGTGGTGAAACCTGGAGTCCTCACTCGAGCAAAATCCCACTTTAAATCCAGCTTGTGTTTTGCCCCAGGACCACAGGTCAGATCCCAAGGAATAAAAGTGATCTTGGTGAAATGCCTTGGATAAACAGAGGGATTGCCCTGGGAGCACCAACAGCAGGGAATGGAATGCTGCAATTTTCCAGTCGTGGTTACAGCAGGAATGACCACATCCACTTGGTTTTCCTCCTAGGAAGCATCCAACCAGCTCCAAGGGGTTCCTGCATGTCTACAGGGAGTGCAGAAAGCCTCAGGACCTCTCCCTGAGGTGTGGATTGGCACTGCAAAGGGCAGAGAAGAGCTGCCAGCTCCACCCCACTGCTCCCACAGAACCCCTGGGCACCTCCTAAAATCCCAGCCAAGCTGCCCCACAGCAGCCAGAGCAGTTTCTCCTCTGCTTTTACACCACCAGGTATCCAAAATGATCATGTAATTCCCAGCTGAAGACTGCTTGGGATTTTGCAAGGAAGCTGGAGATGAGGGTGGAGGCAGGATCTTCTCCCCAGACGCTGCAGGATGCTCTGAACACAGCAGAGAGGAATTTGCTGGGTCTTCAGGGCTGGAAAAGGCAAGAAGCAGCAGAAAAGAGAAGTCCAAACCTTGGCAATCTCCACCCACCCCCAAGGGTCACCCAGGAGGGTGGGGCTGGTGGTGCCACCAACCACCAGGAAGGAAAGAAGTGACCACAATGAGTTATCACTGCATAATTCCAGGATAAATTCATTAATGAAGCTGTGGCCTAATTAAACTCCCTCCTTTGCTCCCTCTCCTCTTCTCCAGACAGTGTGAATCATGCAGCATTTTCACCTCTGGGAAGGGAATCCTGCAGCTTTTTCCCAGGAAATAAAATTCCCAATACAGAATTTCTATATATCTGCAAGCTGTGTCCTGAAAGACCTGCAGGTGAAATGGTCTGAGCAAGCAGAGAAGGCAAAAAGAAACAAAATCAACACACAGCAAAATTTTTTTTTGTCACAAAGTTACTTAATAATTATATCAAAATTGGGCCAGGTTAACTCCAATTAACTCCAGCAAAACAGTTCAGACCTGTGACAAGATTTGAATGAGCACAAATTTTAAAATAAGTAGGGTTGAATACATAAATCAGAAGAGTGCTATGCTATGGAAATTTCCTGTGTATGAAGATCTCTGAAATCTCATGTATCTGTGAATAAGCCAGAAACTTATTCACACACACACACAAAAAAATACAATTAAGATTTAGCACACCACCCTTATTTCAGGAGATTTAAAATGTAACAGCAACAAAGAACATGTTTGCTGCAAGAAAAATGTGAATCAGCAGCTTGATCTGTTTCTTGTTTTCACAAGCAAAGTCCTGTCTATTATAATCTTGTTTTTCTCAGCCATAAACACAGCGTGAAAAAAAAAAAAAAAAAAAAAAAAAAAAAAAAAAAGAGAGAAATTTATGTTGAATATGGTTATAGTTATTATTTCCCTTCTGGGGATTTATTAAGCATGTGTTAGGAGTTTAGGTATAAAATGAAATTGTTTTTTCACTACATGGATGTCTTCTGTGACTATCTGTAAAATTTCATTAAGGTGTTAGACTTGATATTGCAGATCAAAGTAATCCCAAGAGATTAAGGAGACCCTGCTAATTGACTGAGGTCATGTACTGCACTTCCCACTGGCACTTTGGCCTACATTGACAACAGAGGAGCAGCCCCATCTCCAAGGACCATTCTATAAAAATACCATTTTCTTTATCTCTAGTCCAGTTTTCACACCGCTACAATAACAAGGGATTTCATAAATCCAGGTGGACTGATTAGAGTTTTGAGTATGTAACTTTCTGAGTAAAAAATATACATGATACTTTTGAACAATTTTGACATTTTATCTTACCCTTTAAAACTCCCGGGAACAGATTGCACGTTAGGTGTTTAAGAATAAAAAGTGTCAGCACATATAGTGAGTTCCATCATTCAAACTTGGCACTAAAGAGGATATTGAAAGCCTTGCTGCAGACCATTAAAACCAGCTAATTTACAACCAAAGACATTGTTGCTTGAAGTGCCAATTTGGTCAATAATTAAGGTTTGGAATATATATATCCGGCTCTGACAAGAGAAAATTCCTAAAAACCTTTCCCTGTTGATCCAAACATACAATATATTACTCTCAATTGGATACTGGCTCTTGGTTCTGTGTTGTGATATTATTGAAAATTATGGATTATCCAGAGGCGTGGTGAGGAATTATTGCTGCTGTCAGCCAGATTTGTGAACCCAGTGCTGAGATATCTGCTCCCCACTGGATCCCACACCTGGAAAAGTGAATGCTGGAAAAGTTGGAGGGAATTAGCAAGAAAACTTTGGAAAATACAGCTCTTTGCTGTCCTCATCATGGGAGAAGAAACTCAAAGCCAATTGACCAGAACTTTAAGGACAAGATTTACAGGGAAATAAACAGGAGAACTGGGATCATACAGCCATTAATTTAGCAGAGTATGAATAAAGAGCACTGACAACATCAAACTGAATGAAAAAGATGTAAATTAGAATTTACCTGCCATGATTTAACTGATCAAGTTATACACCAAGAGATTTTGCCACTTTTCTTTCACTAAAAGTTTAAAAATCAAGTTATTTGGGTTGGTTTTTTTTTCCTAAATATTGTGCTGTTACAAAAATTTGTGGGTTCTTTTTTAGGTTTCATTCACTGATTATTTTTCCTCAAGTTTATCCAGGTTCTTCCTGAAGGGAAGACTCCAACTTGAGGCAAAGTCATAAGCAATGGGATTACTGGGTACATTTTAGCAACATTAATGGATGCAACAACCACCCTCCCGTTCACCAGATGAAATCCCCATCTAAGCAGAAGGGTAGTAGGAGGCTTATGACATCCATAAAATGGGTGTCGTTTGCATGGAGATGAATTTCAGCCCTTAGAAGCCAACAGAATCACATTTTCCATTATGTTCAGCCAGCAGAACGGATTTCATTAATCAGCCTCTCATCAAGGGCTCAGTCCTACCACATTACTCAAACTAAGTAATACCTAAGATGCAAATAGCCCCACTAAAGCAAAGGAGGCATCTGGAGAAGTTGTGCCGTTCTCTGACTAAAGGTGCTTTAATGGACTTTGAGAAATCCCACGTTCCACAAGTGAAATCCTCATACCCTTCCAGCTCTTCAGAAAGGTCCTGACTAAATAAGTCATTCAACAGAAGTATTTAATCCCTCAAACGCTGGAGAACGATGACAAAAGTTAAGCTGTTGAAGAACACAGGTAAAATTTGGCATTTACTTCTTTTTCAGCTCAAATAGAGAGCTCAGAACTCCTTTTCACTCAGCAATTGACGCTGAATTTCTTTAAGGCACCATTTTGAGTAAGATACAGGCGGCCTTAAGTCCTAGGAATATGGAAAGACTTGGTATGGATGAGGCTTTATTATCCTTGATTCTCTGGAATTCAAAGTGCTGTCAGTATTTTTAATGTTCCCTATACCTATTTAACCATCCTATTTGATGCGGTGGCTGAGTTTATTCATAGTAAGGGATCTTTGTCTTTACACTGAATAAAATCCTTGTTTTTTATCTTATTCATATTTTCCTGAAGTTGATGGGATGCTGGATTTTCCTTGCTTTATATCCCAAGCAGAACCATAAAATTTGAGTGATCAAAAGTACTAAACAAAGCAGGAGAAATCCCAACTTTTATATTTCCATGGCACTGCCATTTGCAAACCCAATGAAGATTTTTGAACTTCCTTTTGCCAAATGCGAACGAAAACTAAAAATATTTATTATTCCAAATGAACTGAACACTTGTGTGTTATTCCCCATGAAATGTCCAATAGATGTTGGTTGACCTTTGTGCTCTTTTCTGTAGATTTAGCTTGTTTGTTGTTCCCTATCACGACCAGTGACTCTTTGGGTTAAAATGTGGGAAAAGAATGTTATATTTGTTAATTGTTGCCGTTCTTGCTATGATCTTTGGCAACACCTGCTGGTGGTACTCTGCAGTGCTGGAACCACTCCACATATATGCCTTTAATGTATAGACCTTCAGCTGGCCACACAATCCCTGCCCACCTGCAAAGAGCATGGACGTGGCCAGTGGGCTTAAAAATATCAGCCTGAGTTCATGAAAACACTTGCACAGGCTCTGCAGGCTCAAACACTCTCTCAACATTAAAATGTGCTTGGTTTTGTTTGCCAGTCCAGCTGCTGTGATTTTTATAAAAGTTGTGATTTTATGGCACCTTAATCCAAAGAGAATTTTGTCCAGAACATCTCCCATCCTCTCTCTAGTAACGAGGTATTTTGAGCAGCAGGATAAATAACATTTAGGCATCTAATAAAAACTGCAGGGTCTTTTTTTTTTTAGGTCTCAAATCCTCTTTTTTACATAGTACAGCAGCAAAGCCTCGTATTGTAGGTGAAAAATCTGTAAATTTGCAGTAACTGAAAAATAACAGAAGGCGCAGCAGCATTCTTTATGTTAGTCTATATTGATCGGCTCTAATGAGCACCAGTGGAGCTGTAGCTAATGGTGGTATGTCTGGTGTTAAGGGCAAATGTGGGAGAAGATTATCAACCCAAGGGGTTTAACAGTTGCTGGACTGCCCTCAGCCCTCAGGGCAATGATGCACTTGAGAGGTCACTGTATCAAATGAGGGAAAAGATTCAGCTCGCGCTGCTGGAAGAAATGCAGCAGGAGCTGTGCTTTAGCCCAGGCTACTGGCATCAATAAAACAGTTCCTCTCTGCTGGCTGTTTCTTCCCCTCTCCTTTCCCATCACCTACCTAGCACTGCATTGCTAATTAAGAGCCCTAACACGGGGATCTGGGAAGGGATGGCACCGAGCCGCTCTGAATTAGGTTGGAGTACGCGCCTCGGCGCCATCCGCGCGAGGGGCTCGCGCAGAGGACGAGTTACGGGGCAGAACGGTTTTACACCTGACGTCTGCTTGTTACCTGGGGGGGTCACGCTGCCATTTGATGGGAATTTGCTTGATATTCCATTCAGTGTGTTGCTGCCACCCCCTTCTGAGATCTGAGAGGGCCGAGGTGAGTGACCACCAGAGCAGAGAAGGCCACCGGGCTTCAAGGGGAAGTTAACTGGCAGATCCGAGAGAACGCTCGCAGTAAAATGTTTGTGCAGAAAGGAAGCTACAGGTATCCAAAAAGATAAAAAATCAGCAGAGAAATGCCTTGAGGTGGATGGCATGTTGCACATTCCATGCTTTAATAGCCTAATGGAATAATTTTAACTGTGTGAGGTTCTGAAACGCACCAAGAAGCTCTGTTAAGAACCAGGCACGGAGATTTCAAATATATGTCACAAAAAGAGCGACGTATATTTAAAAAAAACAATAAATCAGAAACAGAATATTTTACTTAATTGGAAAAAAGCAAATTAAATATTACCTTAGCTCCATTTTGCCATGGCATGCTGTGGTTATGGCAAATTATTTATTAGGTCTTTAAAAATTCTAAGACATGGATTCCTCTTGTTCCTTAGAGACTGATGATGGGTCAGATTATTTAAAAAATCTTCACACCTCTTATTTTTTTGCAATGTTAACATGCAGCAAGCTGGATGTCACATTTTTTGTTCCAGTCAGAGATTTTTCCAACTGGTTTTCCCTGAACAAGAAGGAAGAGAGTCAGGATTTGGTGCAAGAAGAATATTTCCTACCACTGCCAGCTAAAAAAAGAGAAGGTTTTAGACTGTTATCGGGCTGTTGACACAAAAATACCTGAAATAAGTGGAGCAGGCACTAAAGCTGGCATGCACACTCAGTGGGAGCAATGGGGCTGGAGACGAGGAGAAACATTTTCCGCAAAGAAGCCGGAGTTGACACATCCGACGCTCGCTGCCTGATGGGCTCCAGCTCAGGGGTTTGATGTCTGCAGCTCCCACCACTGTCCATTAGACAGGCGCCCGCACCAGGGACGCTGCAGCCACAAGTGACACTAATGTGCTCCACTGCTGACACTGGGGAACCCACAGGAAAATGTGTTCATCCCCCGGCTGCTGCATGGTGGAAAACAAGGGAACCAGTCTGGCAAAACAGACCGAGGGAGTTTGCATCCCCAGCGCTTCATCTGTCCCCATTCTCGTGCCTTGTGAATGCTGAAATTTCTGAATATCCTAAGAAAAAAATAACCTGCGTTATTTTTAAAGTGTGTCCTGAAAAGTATTTGTGCATTTCCTGCTGTAGCTTGAATTCCAATTGGTTTGAGCAAGGCCAAGCTGCTTCTTTCATCTTTCATTTCATCAGAATGAGCCTGTGAGCAGACTGTGGCAAATCCATGGCATCAATTTGATACAACTTAAGTTCATAAGCAGACTGAGTGGACTTGTTAATTTACACAATTATTGAGATTTCCTTCAGTCATAAATGCTCAGTTGCCATGGGAGGTGAAGTATGAGTAGAAGACAACCCTTTTCACTCATGAGATTTTCTAATACTCTAAAACTCTTTTGTACTCTTTGTTATTTCAGTTTTGGACATATTTGAGCTTAAGAAGGTCAGAGATTAACTTTCAGATGCTTCTAATGACAGTGGTAACAAACTAAATCCTAACTCAGTAGCAGGAAGTTCCAGAGTACAGAAAATTATTTATATAAATACATTATTTAAAAAAATATCTCTATGAATCTAATTGAAATAATTTGATGAAATTATTATCAGAAAGGATAATGTAAAAAACACAACAAGAGCTGTTCTGTAATGGCTTTTTTCTTAAAGAGGCTTCACATTTTTTAAAAATATTATATAATTTATTTCATACCTGTTGTTCCACATGCTACAGCTTTGGACAGATAAATGTGGGGGATTTGAAAGAATGTGGTAGAAATGCACATCACAGCACTGGCAGGACAGTGGGTCCATACTTTGGACTTGTCATATTTACCCAGCTCATGGATCTTAACTCCGAAACTAATTAGTCCAAAATTCCCCAACCAAAGTTCCCCAGAGTTTAATGATGCAGGAATCTAGCTAAGGAACCTATCTGGGGCTTTTTAATAGCTGGTATTGACCTGTCATTTTGAACTGTTTGTTTTGAAAAGGACATGCTATTTATTTTTTCTTTCCATTTAAATATCAAAAAGAAAAGATCTTGCTGTAGCTCCAAATGGTAATCCATACAATGAATAACCACTCGGTGGCATAACAAGTTTCCTCACTTAAATGAAGAAATTTTTACAGCTCTTGAGATTAAGCAGCCACAAAATCTACCCCTGGACCCATCAGTCTCAAAAAATCCTACCAAGTCATTATCATTTCAGCAGTAAATAAAATTTTGCCTGTGTATTTTTTTTCCATATGCATTTCTTGAATGAAGTGCAGCTGTTTCAGGGTTTCATAAGAAATGCACCTTATTTTTCTTTGCACTGGAGGTTTTCACTGTGCAGCATCCTGGCCTCCACCCTTTAAACAGCACTAAATCCCATAAGAGATCCCAAGATGATGTTGTTTAGCACAGTAATGTTATTTTCAATGAAGCAGCAAGTAGGAACACTTGGAAATGCAGGAATCCTGCCAGGTTGGGAGAGAAACCCAAAACTTGACCTCTGTGCATTTTACAGGAAGAAAGAGAAGGGGGAAAAAAAGTGAGGAAAAAAGTTCCAAACCCTAAAATTGTGTTAAAGAGACTTTAGGAAGTAGTCTGTACTATCATGAAGTCTGTTTAGAGCTACAAACCATGTAGAAATCTTCATGAAAATGCCCCTTTCCTATTTACTCATTGACCTTCTCCTGGATAACATCTGCTCTGCTCCTTGAATCCTGACATTTTCTGGGGGAATCCAGCTGCAAGGATCTTCCCCTTCTTCATGGAAATTCATCCACATTCCAGATCACCCTTGGAGGGAGGAGAAGGTTTCCTGGTCCTGACTGTCCTGTTGGACCTCGCTGGTGATTTCAAACAGGCAAAGTGTCAATTAAACTGTTCAAACTCAAACCAGCACAACTGGACATGGCTCAGCAGCCTAAATGTTTTATCACTCCCTTCCAGAGGATCTTGGCTGAACTTCCAGCCTGTTCCCCCATCGCAAAACTATCTGTGACATCTTTGGATAATGGAAATCCTTGAACCTTAAAAAACTCTCACAAGTCATTTGAAGAATATTTAATAACAACATTCTTTCTTTGCTATTTTAGTGAAGTAGCTGAAAAATGTTGAATTTCTCAGTGGAACGTGACCCAACCTTTTTCCACTCATGGCTTCATATGATTTGATCCTCTTTCATTTTAATTCTTTACATTTCTGTGGTTCAAACCCAACTAAAAAGAATCTTCATCCTGTGGTATTCCCTAAGTTCCCAAATCTATATTTATAGGGATTCAGCAAGGTGATGGTTTCAGGCCAGGTCTGCAGCGGGTCTCAACCCATTTCTCTAAATTATTGGAGGTAAATTTTGGTCTTCCTATCTAAACAATGCTCCTGAATTTTTTGAGATAAATATAATCCCAGAGTAGAAGGGATGGAATTTGGCTGTCACATGCATTGTGTGACCAGACTGTTTGTCAGAGGATGGGATACTCCTGTTTTCAGGAACTTTGTCCACTCTCACTTCTCACAGGCAAAAGCACAATGTCTGTACATCTACTAAAGCTCAGCATGAAGACATCTGGTAACACCTGTTAAATGAATTTATTATCACTAGCTCCCTCCTTAATTTTGACCAAAACCATTTTGTCTTCAAGATTTATTCCTAAATTTTTACTTCCAAACTGTTTCATATGGATTTGTTTTGTTTTTTGGTTTGTTTGGGTTTTTTTTGTTGGGGGGGGTTGGTTGTTTTTCATTTGGTTTGGCTTTTTTTTTTTGGTGGACCATCTCTACAGTTCTTTTCTCTCCATCCAAATCAACTCAATTTCTGCTTTTACCTTCTCCCTTTGTCCTCTGCCATCATCTTCTCAATGAATATCCCTCCAGCAACAATTTACCAGCATGTCTTGCAGGTTTTTTAACATCCTTAAAGCTCTGAAGGCTTCATACTTAAGCCCATTGCCACTTGGTTTGATCACTGAGCTACTGAGTTCAATCATCTTTAACATATCTTCTTTTTTTTCCCCACTTATTTCAGAGAAAGAGTAGACTCAAAAATATGTCTTTTAAAAAGTCTCACAGCATTCATGCATGGGCTTGATGCCTACTCTGAATTTATTCCTGGTTCCCATGTATGGGAATGCTGCTAAAAATTGAAGGGTGGTTTTTCATATTTAAAGAATTATTAAGAGCAGAGTCACTAATAGTGCCTTGGCACAGAAAACAGCAAAACCTAATTTAATATGGTGAAAACTTTGTTGATTGGAAAACAAAGAAATGTATCACTTCCCTCCCTGATCATATAAAATCATTAGAAATAAAAAGAGAGCAAGGAGAGAAAAATCAAGTGCTGAATCATGAAAAGAATCAGCAGATCAAGGTCTTTCTTCTAAAAAAAATCTTTAGCAGGGAAAAGAAGAAGCAGTGGATATTATTTCCAATTATTTCTCAAATTGGAACAGAGAAAGGAAAATAAAAAAATACACACACACACACACAAAAAAAAAAAATAAAAAAAATCCCTGACTTGGTGCTACTGGAGTTTGTAGCTGGAAGGAAAGTCCTTGCTTATATTGAAGTAAAGTTCTGAAAATAAGCAAAGAACAGATTTATTGATTTTTGGTGAAGTCTGGGTGTAAAAAAGAGAAAGAATAAAGAAGTGCTCTTTGCCCGCTATGTCCAAATGACATCCCCAGTGGCCTTCTTAATGGTGGGGGAGGGGAGGGGGCAGGTGCCTACCCCGGCACACGGCCACAACTGCCCTTAGGCAAGGGCTAATGGTATTGGCTGAGCCTGCTCTAAGCCTCTCTTTTCTAATAGCCAACTTTCTCTGTGCGAGAAGACAGACAGATATTGATTGGTCCAAATGCCCTTGAGTTGACAACATCTGAAATGAAAATCCACAAGGCTAGCACAAACTTTCTGCAAGTTCAATTCCTTGGAATCTGATTAGGAGGCTGGCCGGCACGAGCGTTTTCATGGAAAAGGTCTCCTTTTGTCGCTGCCTCCACGCGTGTAATTAGCGGCGCGGACGCGGCAGATCCGCGGAACAAAACGGCAATTTTGGGAAATAGGTTAAGGATAACAGGGGGTTGATTAAGGGAACAAAGCCAGCCAAGCCCGTCGTGAAGTTTAACAACAAATTCGCAAAGGCACAGGTGCCGTTTCCCAGCTCTGAGCATTAATTAGGTATAGATTAATAAAATACCCATTCTCATTTCATCTGCTCTCAGAAGTTGTATATAAAGCGATAGAATTTAAAGAGTTCACCTTTCAGGGAAGTTACCTCATCCAGACTGAAGTTCTAACTTGCAGCAAATCTGGGTTTATTTTCTAATGACTTTGTTTTTCCAGAATTAAGATGCTGGAGTTACAGTTTGCAAATGTTATGGATGAGGAATGCAGAAGGCTGGAGGAGTGTATTTGTACCTTATTAAGCATTCTTTTTTTATTCCACAAATTCCTCCTAAATCAATACATTGACTACTGTATAAAGCTTAAATAAAGCATTATTAAAGTGGAAGCAGTGTTCCTGTCCTACTGGGTTATTTAGAAGCATAAAAGATACACTCGTAAGAATCAGGATCATGCCAGGTAAAGTACAGCTGGAATACACATTAAATTTATTCAGTCATTGATTTGTAATGTTGATCCTCCATGGCTTCATGTTTCTTTTCTCATTAATCTTAGTTAACCCTCTCAAAACAATGCCAACGTTGGCGTTTGATGTATTGAAGATCCAACCTGCAGAGGATGCTGCTTTCTGGACTGTGATCCCTGCCATCAGTGGGGATAAAGCCACAGAACCAGAGAATGTTCTTTGCTTGATTTTGTGTTAAATATGAAAAGGAGAAGGTTTTTTTCTCAGAGGAAGAAGCAAACAAAGAAAGAAGATGCACAGTTCCATCCCCCGTGGTTGGAACGAGGTGATCTTTAAGGTCCTTTCCAGCCCAAACCATTCTAAGATTCTGTGCTGACCTAAGATAGGGAGTGTGAATGTTTCAGCTGCAGAGAATTGATAGATCTGCTGGAGGTCTCTTGTGGGGCAAGGAACAAACTGCTGTGGTGTTTCCACTAACAAACACTCAGCTCCAGGAGAAAGCCACTGCAGAGGAAGGCAAAGCACTGCAAAGAATCCTATTTTAGGAATTAAGATCTCTGCCTATAAAGTCAATAACTCCAGTTTTAATTGGACACTACTTACTAAGGCATTTCTATTTTCTCCTCGCCCCTCCTTCCCTACCCACCTGATAAAGGTGTTTTTGTAGAGAAGCTGGCTGAAGAGGAGGGGCAGGAGAGGTCATTTTTGGAGAAACCAGCAGCAAACACAGACAAGTGTGCAGAGACTCAGGAGCCTGGGGCGTTTGCCGTCCTGCTGGAGGTGATGCCTGTCAATAAAGCCCAGTCCATTCCTCTGTGGGATGAACTGGGCTTAATCCATCATTCCTCTGGACTTCATGCTGCCTGTGCAGAACCTGAACTCTGGTGGTTACCAGCCACTTCTGAAAGTTTTGTCCAATTTCCTTTTGGCAAATACAGATAACAATGGATTTTTTATTTTATGTCATGACAGAGGTGTTAAATGTCAGCTGTTGAGACTAAATGGCCACCTTCTATCCCATCTCTTGCTGCAAAACCGTGACTGGATCGTAGCCCTTCCTCAGGATGCCAGTGGTTTTCTTATGGAACAGCTCCATGGACTTGGACTTTAGCACCCAGCTTGCCTTAAAATCCATCCATGTTTTAATTATCAGCTCCACACCTTCCCATCTGCCTTTTTTACAAGCTTAGAATCTCAATGATACATTACCAATACAGGCCAAAAATAGACAGACAGACAGACAGACAGACAGACAGACAGACAGACAGACAGAGAGATAGATAGATAGATAGATAGATAGATAGATAGATAGATAGATAGATAGATAGATAGATAGATAGATAGATAGATAGATAATAGATAGATCCCAAGCTACAATTTACCCTGTAATTATTTATGGCTTATCAAGATGGATCAAGATGGGATGAAGAATGGCCACCCCCTTTCATATGTGTAGAAGTTACACCCAGCATCAAGGGGGAAATGTTTCAGCTGAAGGCAGACTCTGGAGCAAACATTAGCAGCAAATGTGAGTCTTGTTGTGGTAAATCCATCCCTTGAAACTATTTCTTCCTTCAGCACCAAACAGTCTTTCTAATCTTTTGTCTTTTCAAATAGCTGTGATAATATTAAAACCATGCTTCACAGCAAACAGCATTTCTGGGATTTTCCTAAGAGATGTGGCTTCGGATAAGAAAGTGCAATTGAGTTAAAGCAGTAGGAGAGCCCGCAGTCAGTGGGGTTTGTTGTGATCCGTTGACCACTTCCCAGTAGGCATCTCTGCAGTCGCTGAGAATTACTAAACACCATTTCAAGGAATATGGGTAATTCAGTCAACCAAAAAACCAAACAAAATAAGCCCAGCATAAAATACATTTTAAAAAACCCTACTGGCATGTGAAAAGCAGGAATCTGTCGAGCTTGCTTTGAATCATTCCTGGTGTACTTAGCTAAGGAGAAATCAGACGGATGAAATTTCTCAGTGTGCACAAAGATTGGAAAATAGATATTTCTGCTAGCACAGAAATGTTTCTGAGACAGAGAAATGACAAAGCTGGGGGTTTTTTTTGTCCAAATGCTTAGAAAATATCACACCTTTCAGGAAAATATGACACAACAATTAAGGCAGTAAATAAGAATAAAGTAACAGCAATTTTCAGACAAATTACAACTGAAGAACTTCCTTGCTGTCAGGTAGAAGTGTGGCACAATTACCCTACACCAAGCCTGGCTCTCTGTGGCCAGGATTTCCACCATATTTTCACATAATTTTTCATAAGGAACTGAAGCTGATTACAGCCAGGACAAACAACTGAGGAGCTCTCAATACAGCTGCCCCAATTCTCAACCTTTTCACTCAGAGCCCCCGATATATCATAAAAAAAAAAAAGAAAAAAAAAAAAGAAAAAAAAAAGAGAAAATGTAAAAAATCCTCAGCTGGACTTTCACAACCACTGTTGACAAGTAAATATTTATCTATATATTTGTCCCTCCAGATGTCATGGAGTTTGCTAAAATACCTGCGCATGCAAAGTGGAATGAAGAGGTTCTGCCCGTATTTTATCATTATTGCACTTCTAAGACAATAGCCTGGCTCCCTCTCTAAAGAATGATAGGATGGGCAGGCTGGAGTAGCTGCAGGGGATCCTACGCCTGTTGCCTGCCAAAGCTGCTTACTACTTAACAACTGATCAACTGGCCCCCAAGGCAACAGCTTAACAAGCCCCAGTAGAAGTGGACTCAAGATTTCTTCCTCAGCAAAGAAAATGAAACCATTTACCAGGTATGACCAATATCCAGAAATCAAGGGGAGCAGCATCAGCCACACTTTATCTCCTCAACTCCTCAGAAATAAATAGCAAGGTGTTTTTAGGCTGGAGTCCTAAAGTTGAACGGGGTTTGATAATATTGGACTAAGAGAGGGGAATGGGGTCCAGGGTTGCTTGGCAGGCTGGCTGTGCCTTGCCCAGTTCCTTCATCCCACACTGCCAGGGAGGAGGGATGCTCGTGGGTGCTGTGCCCTGTGTGTGTGTGAGGGAGAGATTCAGAGTCAGGACTGAAGTGCAGCAATTCCTCTGGGGTGAGCTGTGGCAGCTGTTTACCAGCACAAAGCAATTCTGTGCCGCACTTTTGCGGAGGAAATGAGGAATCCTGGACTCAGCTGAAACTACAGGGGGGATTTTAGGAGAGCAGAATTTAATTACCCAAGCTGGAATTTGGCCAGGACACCAGGGCTCACACCTCTGCTCTTGTGGAAAGTGCCAAGAGGTCTTTAATGGTAACAAACAGTCAAGATTTGGGGTTAGGGTTTCACCTGAACGCCTCAGCCTTCAGTAACACTTTGCTCCTTAGCAGTGTTACCAAAACTTTATCCAAAAGTCCTCGGGATTACAGTGGGGTTTCTGTGAAGAACAGCTTTTCTTATAAAGTTTCTGTTTATCTCAGGATCATCCAGAAAAAGCCACCTTGTAACACGTCTCCAGGTCCGCTGCAGGAAATGAAAGGAGTATTTGCCACGCTCAGGTGGGGTAGACCAGGGAGATTTCCCCTAATACATCCAGATTAGCTGAATCAGCTCCATAACCTCCTGAAAGCCTGACACATTTCCTAAAGCATCCATACTGCAATTCTTGCATCCCTCAAGTCACCAATGATCTCCTTGGGAGATTTTTTTTTTAAAAAAAGCAGCATTTCAAAAGGAAACTTGAAGCTGGAGAGGGAGGATTGGCATTTTCCAATTTGTTTCCATGACCTGCTTTTTTTATAGTCTTAATCCTGCAGCCATCAGGAGAGGTGTGAAGAAAACCTGCAAGGACAAACCTCATTTGAAAATTGGAACGACCTGTTGACAACTGCCCTTCCTGCACACGGATTTATGAGCACAGGTTACTGGGTGTATTTAGTGGGGGTTTACTTGGGTGACTGGGGAGTGTTCTCTTAATTTCTTCTTGTTTTCCCTGCTGCCATTTCTTCCTCAGTTGTATTCTCCAAATTAAACTTGCAGCTTTTTGAATGTTGTCTTATTCATGCCTCCGACTGTAGGTCATTATTCCCCTTCTCCCTCTATGAATATCCTAAAGAACTTGACAATAATGAGGCTGCAGATTGCTGAGACTCCCCTGTATCATGTTAACCAGGGTCACATCATTTCCTTCTGTTTTCTACTTGTAACAGGCTCTTTTTGCTTAGATTGCAACTAGAAATATTTTCCTCCCTGTGCCTCTGCATTGTCCTTCTGGAGAAGGGCTCCTAAACATTTTTTGCAATGACGAGATTACTGTTATTAATGAACAAGGAATCAACTTTGGAAGTCTGTGAAACATCCAGCCATTTGCAAAAGCTTGGAAAAAGCTAAGGTTCAAAAGCCTCATCTCTCTCTTAAATGTTTGTGATGACAACTAAAAGGGTGAGAGACCTCAAGAAGAGGATATTGAATAATTCTGATGTTTTGGAAGAGCTGTTTGAGACCTTCAAAGGGTTTTATCAGGAAACTCCAGAGCTCTGAGCGACCTGGTCTAGTGGAAGATGTCCCTGCCCATGGAAGTGGTTGGAACTGGGTGATGTCCAAGGCCCTTTCTGACCCAAGCCATGCCATTCCCAGAATCACATTCAACACACGAAGGAAAGATGACATCCTGCACATAAAATCATCAAATCACACAACGGTTTAGCTTGGAAGGGACCTTCAAGCCCTTCTAGTCCCACCCCTTGCCTTGGGCAGGGACACCTTGCCCTAGACCAGCTTGCCAGGTGCACAACATATCTCAGTAAGATAACCTGAGTACAAGAGAAAGGAAAAAACAGAGCAGATTCACTCAACTAAAAAATATAAACAGAAACTTTCACTCAAAATTCCAGGCATGACTGCTCTTGTGCTGCTGCAACAGTATGTGAAATGTGAGCTCCAGGTCTGCCAGCACCAAGAGGATTTCAATATCACAAGCCCTAATGATTTCTATTGCCTCATTGCAGCATCCTCTGAAAGAAAACACAGCCCTGGATCAATGTAGTCATTGACTGACTCAGTGTATGGATAAGTGATGCACATTAATACAGCCTGCATTGAACTGGAGTGGCCCTCGGAATTACAACTAAAGGTATAACAATGCAATCTTCCCTTTAACCTGAGCAAGAGCTGCATTGACTTTTCCAGCTCTGTTTTCCAGCAGGCTCTGCCAGCTCTGTTGCAAGGCAGCCTGGCCAGCCCCCGAGCACATCTGCACAAAACAGAGCAGCGTTAGGTGAACCAACCCTTAAACACAGCCCAGCCCAGCAGACAGCTGCACCATTTAAAAGCACTTTACACTCTAAGGAATCTCTGCAGAGCTCACTGATCTATAGGTGCTTCATATATACCCTTAAAAATCTCACTGGAGATGGTGAGAGATCAGAATCGATATCCTCATTTGATAGATGAGCAACCAGATTAAACAGCAAACCAAAGGCTGCACAACTTTTTGTACCACGTGCTCCTAAACTTGAATCCTATTTTGGGGCTGGGATATGGGATTTTCTCCTGAGCTATAAAACTCCTCTTTCTCTCCACCACACTGAACTTGCCTGTAGCACAGAATTGTTCTGCAACTGTACAGCTTCCTTTTTTCTCATCTTTTTTTTAGAACTGACCCACTATCACCTCTGGAACGTGGAAACTCAGCCAGACCATCAAGTCCTGCTTTCTGACACAGCAGAGCAAGGGGATTAGAGAATAACACTCAGGCTGTACAATTAAATTATAGATTCTGTCCATGCCATGCCCCGTTCCATGTGCTGCAGGAGAGATCTGGTGCAGCTGAGGCCCTACATGTTCCACACTTCATTTCCAGGGAAAAGTGACCAGGAGGAGGAAATCCCAAGGCTCAATAAAATTAACACTGGAATTCACTAGTGCCCAGAGGCCAAGGGCAACCCACAGGGCTTGGATGGATCCCTTGGAAGCAATAATTCATCCAGCCAGGATAATTATCCAGAATAAACAAATGGAGTCACAAAAATAATTTTAAAAATAAATGAAGTTCTATATACCTACCTTCCAAATGTTCATCTTCAACTTTCATTAATTCAGGCTTTGGTCCCACATTTTTTACACAAAAAACAAAGCAAAACCTAACTCTTGTCCAGGGGATTGTTATAAAGAGAAATATGAGGAAACACACAGAATTTAAGCTTTCAAGTTGTATTTTCAGAAAATTGTACTTCAGTGCAAAGAAGTTGCATTTTTGGATGTTGGTTTGGTACATTTCAACAGAGAATCTTTCTGTCTAATGAACTGAGGAGCAAATTAGCAGGGTTAAGATAAAACATGATTACCCATGATACAAATACTAAAACATTCACTGTTGCAGCACTTCTCATTTGGTGTATTTTATCATCTATATTTGCTGCTGATGCCAGTTGGAAAATAATTAATAGGTAAATGCTTCAAAGTAGGTTTAAACTTTAGATATTAAAAAATACTTTTGAGTTATTTTGTAAAAAGAAATCATTTTTTTTCCTTTTTGTTGGTTTTCTAACACAGAAAACTGGTCTATCATCACTCCTTCCTGCCAGTCAGTTGATTCAGCATGGACTGATTCAAAATTTAAAGCTGAAAAACCTTTTTTTTTTTTTTTTTATATGCCACAAAAAGACTACCAAGTTTATTAAGCAAAAAATATAAGACATAACAGTGAGTTAGAAATAAAAAGCTCTCTTTCCCTGTACGAACTTCTTTAACATAGAGTCTTGACAAGTCTTTGGGGAGTCCTGTTTTCATGTAGGTACTGTGAGCCAGAGATTTATCAAGTAACACAATACACACAGTACAAACTTCAGCTCCATTATTCTTTCTAAGGAATGCTGAGAAATAATTTATCATGATCTCAGCTCTAAAAGCTTTTATTTCTTAAAAAAAAGCCTCCTCACATCCTTTAATTTTTTACTTGATGTCATTTCAGAAGTTCTCAGTAATCATTTCTGGGTTATTAGCAACTCTCAAGTGAGACAAAGTGGTATCTAAAAGGCTAAAATACAGGTAAAAATCATACATTTAAAATTAAATATCTATTTTTCATGTTTGCTTCTATGTCTTCCTTCACAATGAAAATAAAAATCCCAAATACCTGTTGTTAAACACTCTGGACAGATGATATGTTGGAAACTTCTTGAAGATTTCTTTTTTTTTTTTTTAAATAAAAAGTTCATGAGTATTTTCATGTCTAGGACTACCAACATTTATTTTTTTTTCTTTTCCAGTGCAAGAGTTTCACTGAACATCACAGGTCAATCAAGTGTCTCAGTCTCTGGAGAAAGTGGAAGAAATCACTTGAAAATGGCTGGAAAAAATCTTGGTTCCAGAAGGAGTTTTGAAAAGGTGGACTCAAGGTCAGCAAAGTGCTAAACGCTGTTCCCGACTCCCGCCGATCCCTTGGCGATCCCGCTCCCGCAGAAGTTGATTGGAACCGCCGGGCTCCAGGACGCCTTGGCATTGACCACGGAGCCTCTGCTGGACTTGTTTAAACAAAAGGGATATTTTAGGGGAAGCCAAAGCACTCTTGTTTACACAGCCTGGAAGAGAAAGAACAGATGCTCGATGCCTAAAATGTTATAAATATGTTTGCTGTGATTTAAGTCATAAAGATGCATCAACGCATAATTTTTTAAATCATTCCAAATTTTCCTCGGAGAGCTGAAGAGCTGGGAAACTTTTCTGCTTAATTGGAGAATATAGAAGCCTTTGTATCGTAAAACTATTTTAAAACAGGAGTTTCTTCTATTTTCTCTAATTGGAGAAAATAGAAGCCTTTATATCATAAAACTGTTTAAAAAGAGGAGTTAACCATAGAACAAAAGCATTTCTGAGTTGAGTTAGTCCAATTTTGTTATGAATTAACCACAATGATCAAATTACTGAATGTTGGAGGTGACTCTTCTGTCAAGAAAATAAATGCAATTATTGACCTGAATCCCAATAAAATGACATTCTCATGCTCCAACTGGTCATTTTTATATTAAGAATAAGTTTCTGCAGGTAGAATTGATTATAAAAGAGAAAAGCTGAAAAGCTCTTGGGATCCCCTTGCACTGAAATTAAGCTCCACAAGCTCCTAGGGAAGCTAAACAAACTGTCCAAGCTTGGGAGGCTTTGTGCAGGATGGGGATGCTGGGAAAAAGATGCTGGGAAAAAGAGAAAAGAGGATTTTTAGGTTTTGAAAAGTATTTTCCAAAAAGATCAGGTCTCTTTTTAAAGCACTTGTTGGATTCCTTAGCTAGAAAGAGGTTAATTTTCACTTTTTTCACCTCTATCAATTCCATATATTCAGAACTAGTTCAGAATATTTTAGACTGCAGTAGTTGACCTTGCAAATACTTGATTGCACTAAAACTCTGATTTTAATACCAATTTACTTTATTTTTTAATTTCAAGTTTTTGTTTTTTTTTTTTACTTCTGTAGATGATCAAAGATGAAGTCATGTACATGAGATCGTTTGAAGAGAAGGGATTAAATTTTTAAACTACAGAAACCTAATGTATAATAGCATAATTATAATCAGGGATCAATCAATACATTTGTTTTTACATACATTTATTTTATCTTTTCTAGACCCACCCTGTAGCTTTCAGTAGCAATTTCAGAATTTTTGTCACTAAGAATTTCATGAAAAGTCCCAAAACATATAAAGAGAATGAAATACAAAGAAATTAATATTTGACCAAAATTTATCCTGTACAAATAAATTTATGGTTTAATTAATTGTAGTCACTGGGATTCACCACATGAAAATGCACATACTGATACAAATTTAGGGATTCTACAAACCCTAAATTCTGAATTATCCAAAAGGAATTCTACAAAGACCAACAACCCCCATGGAGCTGCCTCAAAGTGTGAACTTTCATGTGCTGATGAGGAGTCAACTCTAACTTATCCAACAACCTAAGATGAGTAGGTTTAATGGTTGGACTCGATGATTTTAGAGATCTGCTCCACCCTAAGAGATTCTGTGATTCTAAGAATGAGAGTTAATCAAGCTCATTTAGACCTGCATAGAACTGAACAAAATTAAATATGAGCATTTTAGGATAGCAGGAAAAAAATAAAGCTGTGTTTGTCCAAACCAAATATGAGAAAAATTATTTAGGGATTTTACAGATACATTAATATGTTCCTAATTTAGAATTTTACAAACATATTGAAGTGTTTAAGGGCAGAGCTAAGGTTGCAGACACCACATTGTCTCGAGAACTGCTCCCAGCAGAGATTTGAGCTCCTAAGATGCTCCTAAAAGCTCATATTTGTTTTTTCCTAGGACAATACACACACACTGGTAGAAAGGTGTATTCAAATGCATAATTCACTCCAGGCTGATAGTTCTGATCTCCTTTAATCTTCCTCTCTTGATTAACAGTAAGGGCTTCTGTGAAGGACAATTGACGTGGTGCAATAGGTCGCCTTCTGGTCTCAACCTTGGCGCAGTAATCAGATACCTGGCAAGCTTAATAGAGGTCACTTAATGCAAAGATTAAAATTAACTGGAAGTCAATAAGGGAATAATAAAGGAAAATGATCACCCTGTTGCTCCTACTTTGTAAAAGTAAACCTCACATTGCAGGCCAGGAGTGGAAAAAAAATGGAGTGGCAGGCGATCCAACAGGCCTTCAAAAGCCCTCCAGCAAACAATTTAATGATTTCAGGTACCCTTTAAACTAAGTGGCCAATCACTGTTAAATCCTTTGGTATTCATTGTAATAACACTGATCATGATGAACTCTTTTGGTATTAATGTGGATGTAATATATACGTTTTTAATTATAGAACAAGAAAATCCAATTACCCCTTTGCCTCATCAAAGTTCTTTGCTAGCTGTGACTGTTTAAACATACATTATGAAACATTTAAGCTGAGGGAGGTTTTTGTGCAAAGCAAAGGCCAAATCCTGCTGGGTGCTGACCACTCCTAACTGGCAGGAATTCTTGGAGAAGGTCAGTGTGCCAAGCACCTCCTGCTCTTTAGCAGGATCAGGCCTTGACAGAGCATGGGAAAGCAGGGAATGCACTGATCAGCTTTGGGAAGACCCTGATTAAAAGGCAGAAATAATTCATTTCTATCGTGAAGCAGAACCTGCTCTGAACAGTCAAATTTATCATCAGGTGGGACAAAATTTACCCTGTAGAAGGGGGAGGAAAAAATGATGGGCTGAACAAACTGCTTTGGTTTTATTCCATGTACCACAGGCTGAAGTCACCACATTCAGTTTCTATTCTCTGGGAAAACTTTGAATATAGGCTGGATATAGTGCTTAAAATTTAGCTCTTGGGAGATAGAAGAAGGAAAATTCAAGATCTAGTGTGAAGTCCTTTTTGAGCTGATATTCTGCTGTAAATAAAGCCAGCTTCAGAAATGTCATGGGGTGTATCAGTCAGGTCCTGTAAGCAGTGGGAGTCAACCTTTTGGGAGGATGAGATCAGCCCAAACTCAATGACGCCACTTCATTTGTTAATCAAAAATAGAGAGGTTTACTCAAATACATCTGAGATTGTCCCTTCCTAGAAATTGGCCAAGCAGACATTATGTTAAAATATTTAATTTCTCAATTTTTTTTTTTAGCCTGTCAGTTCAGTGCCATAAAAGCAAAATTTGCCAGAACACTTACAGAACTTCATAACCTCACGAAGAATCCAAAATATTGCAGAGCACTGCTGTTGTAGGGAACCTATGAGATATCTTCTCATATTCCAGTTGAAAACTACCAGAAAATCACACTCAAAAGAAAATTTTTATGACACCTCCAGCAGATTGATCTCAGCACAGCTGTCCCAAAGGTGAGCCACAGCAGAGGTAGCAAAGCTCAGTGCTTGCACGTAGGAGTAGGGACCAGGGGAAATACAGACCACTGTGGTATATAAATATACTTAAACAACAAATGCTTTTACAGCAAAATGGCTCTGTAATCATGTCAGACTGTAATTTGTAAGATATCACTGAACATTTATGAGATAATTGCTCAATTTCTATAGCTCCGTTGCTACTACAACCAGTTCATCACAAAAGGAACATTCAGAAGGAACAAAACCAAATATTCACAATGCTTTAATGCTACATGAGGCAGTATAGGATTAATAAAGATATTTTAAATGCATTAAATGTTGCTCTTTCTTTAAAAAATTACATTATAAAAACCTTTCTTAAACATTATTTGAATAAAGCCTCATTACTCACAGTCCAGAGAAGTTCATTAGGAGAAGATCACTTTGGAAAGCATTCAACTAACTAGCCTTTCTTCTCAGCAGTGAATTACATTAGCTACTTCCTAGTTATTTAAATCTTGAAATAAAAGATGTAAACGCTACAGTGACATCTTAAGATCATTGGTAAGGCAGGTCTTGCATGCACAAAAATGCCCAGCTGGTCCGGAGATAAAACAGATTGATAATTAGTTGCAAAATGTAACATTTCATCAGGAATATTTTGAATAATCCAATTTATCTTTGTCAGATATGCGGCACATATTTTTCCTTTGGAGACTCTTTGTTCTTTAACACAACATTATAATTTCAGCCTCCTAATTAACGCGCTCGTCGGTCGGCCCTGCCTTGATGTCCCGCCGTCGAGCGGGCCTGTGTGGAGACGAGGTGGCTGCCCTGAGCCACAGGGCCACCGCTGGCTCCCACTGCCTCCCACTGCCTCCCACCACCCTACTGGGGCCCAACTGGTTTGATATGGGCGAGATCAAAGCCCAGGGCTGGCAGGGAGGAGGGCCTGGCCCTGCCGGCTGGGCCGCGCCAGCGGGGCCCGCGGAGCAGCTGGGATGGCTCAGCGCTCTCAAACGGGCTCCCAGAGCCTCGGCGTCCTAATTAACTCATGGAAAACCTTCCTGGCCACTCTCAGTGGTGCTGGGGGCCAGCAGCTGCCTCGCCCCTGATGCCAGGGTGGCTGGCTGAGGGATGCCAGGCTTTGGCGGGTGGCTGAGAGCGGCCTGAGCGGCACAGGAGGGGTGTGCATGCTCCTGGCAGGGCTCCCTGCACTGTACATATAATAAAGGATATTTGTACCAACTCCACGGGACTGCACGAGGCAGTTCCGACCTCAGGTGTTGGCATCACCTCTCTGGCACCTCACAGAAATGGGATTCTGGGTTTGCACAGCTCGGAGAAGCTCCTGACCACCTGTGGTACCACAGCATCTCCCACACCCACAGCTGGACGGGGCAGAGCTGAGGTAAAACCAGGCATCTCCTACCCCTCCTTCACTGGTTCCTCTGCCTGAGAGCGGGGGGCCGTGCCAGAAACACCAGTGCAGAGCCCACTGCAGCCCCAGGTAAATCCCCTCTGTCTTTCACAGCTCCAAACTTCAGCCCTGACATATCTCAGGGTATTTTTAAAGGAAGCACTTCTTTCAGACACAACCGGCATCAAGGTCAGGTTTATTTCAGAGGTTCCAGACACCAAAGAGCTGCTTTTGCAGCACCTGGGACAATCCTGCCCAGCACAGCCTCATTCCCCAGCCCAGATCTGCATATTCTGCCCCATCAAAAAACAGCTTAGAAACACAAGGATGTTTCCAGTCACATTTTTAAGGAAGTCTCAGAAGCAATAAAATAATCAAACATCTCACCTGGCAGAGAGAAGGCTGGAAGGTTTTCCACTGGCTTTTGCAATTCCTCCTCTGCCTCAGGATTCAAGTCCTCCCTGACCTTGTGGAAGGAGGTGCAAAGTGCCCCTGGGTCAGCGTGGCTGTGCCTGAGCTGACCAAATTGTTGACCAACAATTTGTCCCACCCCAGGTGCTTTAAACATTCATCACCCTGTTGGCTTTACTCACTTTGTTCAATAGGTGCCTCTTCACGTGCAATGCTTTGACTTTTCAAATTTCAGCTGATGTTTAGGAAAATAAAACCATTTGGAGAGCTAGATTAAAGTTTTGTGTGAGTTTTTTGCCAAAGTCTCTTCAATAAGAGATGGAAGTCATGTAGCCTTATCAGCCTGCACCTCTGATATGATAATGATATCTGTACCGCCCAGAAAGTAGGTCACAGTAATTCTTCATAGCAGTTTTTGTAACCTACTCAGGGACTACAAGGCCAGCTATTCTAAAGATAATTCTGAATTTCTTTAATAAGATTTTATTGGATTCAGATAATTGATCCGATTATTGAAACCTGGGGAAAGTGCTATTGACCTGAATATATACATTAGTAATTCTTTTTTAAATGAATTTAGGTCATCACAAAGTTATTGCCTCTGCTTAATGTCAGGCAAGGTGCTCACCACAGGCCTGGCAAACAGGCACAGCTCCCATGGTCCTGCCCTTCCCAAAATACATGGGAAGCTCCTTCCTCCTGCCCTCAAGAGGGGTTGAGGGACTTGAAGTCTGAGTTAAGCGCTTTGAGACTGGTCTGACTTTCACAATGAGGATCATATCTTTTGATTTCTTTAATTTTTTTCACTTGTCTCTCTTTTCAGTCAGCATCAGGAGATGTCCAGAGCTTTGCTGGTGCCTGTCACCTTCCCCATCCATGGCAAGGGGTTGGAACAAGGTGGTCTTTAAGGTTCCTTCCAACCCAAACCAGTTGGTGATTCTGCAGTCTCACTTCTGATAGTGCAACTATTTCTGATCATCCAATTCCAGACAAATCCAATTAATTTCCCACCTTAGTCTTTGCTTACTTTCCATACCATCATCTGCACAATGTTTTTTTATTCTCACAGCACTGAGTCCCACCAGCCACACTCCTCTTGGAGGAGAAACAACTTGGAAGTCATTTCTAATAACACCTCCTGTGATACCCATCTTGCTCCCAGCCTTTTGCAGTGAGGAGACACCAGTTCCACCTTTGGATGTCCCTGGGAGGTGACAGGGAGAGTTTCGGAGCAGAGGATCCATCCTGCCCTGGCTGGGTGGAAGAGCTCTGGCTGTGCTTCCTTTCCCTGCTTGTGGCCTCACAAACACACACAGAGATAAAAGCTTTTCCTAGGAAGGAAAGAAATGACCTTTCCCCACTTCTGGCAGTTTGAAAGCCTCAGCTGAGGGTGGCTGGGCTGCTCTGATTGCCTGGGGTGCCTGGCTGGCTGGGCTATCGCTCCCCATATTTCCTTGCTCTGACACAATGTGCTTGATGTGATGTTCCACACCAGAGCTGGCAGTGCTGGCTGTGATGGAAATGCACCCAGAGACAACACTGGGACAGCCTCATTCCCACTGCTCATCCAGAATGGGGCTGGAATTATCTGTACAGCTGAGTCTTGAACCTGCCTCTACCATCCCCGATCAGCTCCCAGTGACTGATCTTCCACAAAATGCTGTGTTTCATTCAGCAGCAGATGGAAAAAAAGGCACATTTTTCTTATTTGTTATTCTTTGCACTCCTCAGCAGCACAGTTCTCAAAACAAAATTTATCCTTGACCTTAGTAACCTCCCTTTTAACATGACTATGCAGAGTATTTCTTTCTATTTGGATTTTGCTTTTTACAAGTATTTTATTCTTTCTTTTGTACAAAGTCCAAGCTGCACTCTTGCTACTTTAAGCATTTTTTTTCAGATACTTTCTGTCCTGAAGCAAAAAAGTTTCTCCAAATAGCACAGTTTTAGTCCATTAGCAGCTCCAGGCTGGTGGTGGAATTACCTTTACCTCCTCTACCAACATCATGGAATTGCTTGAAACTCTGAAACCATAGGAAGACTTGTCTAAGTGGATGTGAACACCAACCTGGAATGTGCAGAATAATTACCAAGTTTGAATTAAAGGGAATTATCAAACCTTATATTGCAAATCTTTGTATGTCACTCTTTAAATCATGGTCCTCGATGGTTTCACAGACTGCTCGGGAGCTTCTCCTCAGCAGCACACGGTGGTGGTGGAGGAAATCTCTGCACAGGATTTGGGTGATGACAAGTGATGGAACTGGGATTGTTCACCTGGAGAGGAGAAGGCTCAGGGGAGACCTCAGAGCCCTTTCCAGGGCCTAAAGGGGCTCCAGGAGAGCTGGAGAGGGACTGGGGACAAGGAATGGAGGGACACAGGGAATGGTTTTAAGCTGGAGAAAGTTAATTTTAGATGGGATACTGGAAAGAAATACTTCCCTGGCAGGGTGGGCAGGCCCTGGCACAGGTGCCCAGAGCAGCTGGGGCTGCCCCTGGATCCCTGGCAGTGCCCAAGGCCAGGCTGGACATTGGGGCTGGAGCAGCTGGGACAGGGGAAGGTGTCCCTGCCATGGCTGGGGTGGATCTGGGTGGGATTTAGGGTCCTTTCCAACCCAAACCTTTCCATGATTTTATGAAGTCCTATCCATGCTGGAGACCAGCTGGTGACCACCACCTGCAGAGCCAAAGCCATCCTTGAAGCTCCACAGAGCCTTATTCCAGTCCTGCATCACCAACTGATTTTTGCCTGTGTTTTTTCCGTGATTTCTTTTGTTGCTGTTTCTTATTTCCCTTTGCGTTGTGTGGAATTATGAGCTCTAATTACGTAAATAAACAGCCAGGAAACAAACCAAACCTCTGGGAGTCCTGAGGGGATTCCCTTCCCTGCAGACACACCGGCCATTTGCAGGTTCCCAGTATCTTTGCTTTCCTCTTTTATTTTTTTACCTTGTGCTGCCTAGAGGGGAGGATTTGTCACTAAAGCAAAGCAAGTCTCTCAAACTTCTAAGAAAATCATAAACAAGCTGCAGTCCCTCATGAAAGCCAAGAAAACAAATGTGTGAACGGCAAAATCAACTATCTCTAATTTATTTATCATTGAAAAGCTAATTGCATCCTCCTTAGAAGCATCAAAAAAGCCTCAAAGTGCTGCAAAACACACGAGCGTTTAGGGCATCCTCTGGGATTATCCCAGGCAGCTCCTGCTATCCTCCCTCTGATGCTGAATGAGGTGGCTCAACCCTGCAGGCTCCATCCTCCTAAAAAATCCCTGGATAGGGTGGAATTTCCCAAAACATCCATGGATGGGGTGCAGCTTCCCACCCTCCTGCATCAGGGAGTGGCAGAGGTCGTGTATTCCTCACCAGGTTCCTAAAAAAATATAATTTCTTATTTCTTTTTCCCCAAGACACTGTTAGATGTGAAAATAGTCTTCAACATCGTGAGAAGGGTTGGGATTTTTCCAAACCTCCCGAGGAATTAACTTTACCTTTGGAAGAGTCCTGTGTCATTCAACAGGTGCAGTACCTGGAAGTATCTAAATAAAAAAGGAGTAAATTCTGCAGCAATTCCTTAGAAAAATGACTGAACAGAAATAATAATGTTTCCTGGGATTTTTATTTAAAAAAACCCAAATTTCTATGGCAAGATAAAACCCTCGATTAAATTTTACAGTCTGGTATAAAAAGTTCTGTCTGAAGGTTGTTATTTTCTATTATCAGTGAGAGTTTTCTTGAAGACACTGAAATAACTCATCAGGCTTTTCCTTAGCTCTGATTTAAGACAGCTGGAGCTGAGGAAAATTTTCCTGGAAGTGAAGTGAAACATCAGTACAGAAGAGCACTGACAGAGCAGGGATAATAATTGTCCTTTTCCCTGTCTTCTATCAAGATCCAGCTACGAATATTTAGGAATTTACTGCAAGTTCACAGAACTTTAATTTTTCCTCACACCATTTGATAGTGAAAAAGAGTTAAATATAAGCTGTACCAAAATAACATCTGGTAAAATTATTACCATTTTTTCTCTTTTATCTGTAAATTATCTTGCTGTAGACTCACCAAAACAATATCTATAAACCTCCAAATTTTTTATTTTTTTTTTTACTTTTTTTTGGCTGCTCCTTTGCAGTGAAATAATTGCAAGTAGAGTTCGTTTGTGGCAAATCAATATCCCGCTGCCAGTGTTAATGGGACATTAACATTAACATTATAAGGACATTATAAGGACAGACCCCCTCCAAAATAAATTCCTGGCAATTCCTGTTAATAATTTCTGAAAGGTTTGGGTTTTTTTCCAAATCAAAAATAAGCCAGGAGTTTGTTTTTTGTGTGCACAGTCATAAAGTGATCGTTTGGGAGAGCTGTAGATTATCTGTGAATAATCCAATCTTTCATCACAGGTTTATTTTGGATTTCTTGAAACTGGAAATGGTGAATAACTCAGCTGTGTGTTCAGATGTGTTGGTGAGTTTGCAGATTAACAATGTAAATGTGTGAGTAGAGGAAAATACTCCTTTTTTTCACCAGATAGAAGCCATCAGATCTTCATACTCTCAATAAATTTCCAACCTGAAAAACTCCTTTCCAGTAAATCCTCAGAGCACAAATAACAACAGTGAATCATCAAATCAAAGAATCGTTTGAGCTGGAAGGGCCCTTAAAGATCATCTCATTCCAAACCCCTGCAATGGGGAGTGACACCTTTAAAAGACGCCTTAAAAATAATTACCTGCAATGACTTAGCAATCTTCCTAGAAAAAAATCCCATTTTTAATAAATAAAAAGCTTCATTACTCCAATAAAATCCTATTTTAGCCCATTCATTTAACAAACAGGAACACAAATATTATTTATGCCAAGTGGAGCTGAGATCACCCTGTGATACCTCCTAAACTTGTGACCTTGAGTTAATTGTGAAACAACAGTGAGTGAAAATCAGTGTGAAAAGGAACAAGTATGAAAGAAAACAACCCCTAAATTAAAGACCTTTTCCTCTCCAGCAGTTTGGGCAGCAGCTCAGACTGTCATCAGGGGATAAATCAATTTGCAGGGCTGTGGACAGCTCTTTAATATGAGTTCTGAATGGTTTAATTGGGGAAGTGTGGGAAAAGTTGGGGCTGAGTTCAGGGAATGTGTGTGTGCAGGTGAGGGCACGTGGGGATGGGTGTGCTCCTCCACAACATCTCTGCCCAGAATTCCTGGAGTCTGCAGCCACCACACTCCTGCCTCTGCTCACCAGTGAAACTCCCAGAAATCATTCCTACCTGATTTCTCAAATAACAGGGGGAAAAATGATGATGTGGGTTATGAAACTGATTTAAAAGCTAAATTTTAACTTTTTTTTTTTTTTTTTTTTTCTTTTTTGAATAAAGAGCTTGGGCCTGTTTTCTCCTTTGAGGATGGTGCTGGTGGATGTGGGAGGGCTGCAGGCAGGGCACAACTTCCAAAAGCCTTGGAAAAGATTCAGGAGACAGAGCAGAGGGATGATACAGCCCTGGGAAACAGCTCCCTCTGTCCCAGGAGCTGATGTGGAATGAGGTCCCACCTCAAGCTGCACCAGGGGAGATTCAGGCTGGATATCAGGAAAGATTTCTCCATGGAAAAAGTGGTCAAGCACTGGGACAGGGTGCCCAGAGCAGTGGTGGAGTCACATTCCTGGAAGTGTCCAGAAACTGAGTGGATGTGGCATTTTGTGACGTGGCTTGGTGGGCATTGGTGGGATGAGATCAAAGGTGGCCTTGATGATCTTGGATGCCTTTTCCAGCCTTCATGATCCCATGATCCTATCCCTTAGTTTTACCTCATCTAATGTAAATATTGCTACCCAAATCTCTAATTCTTCATTCTTTAAACACTCCTGATGTCTCAAACTCCTGTGGCAATGACCCCACATCCCACCCCAAAGCCCTGTCTCTGGTCACCAGCCTGTGCTGTGGGCCCAGCCACATCTTTTGGCTGGTCCTGGATTCTTGTATCAGCACAAAGTGGAGGAAAAAAGGTATCCTCAACAACTTGCTGAGATATTCCCTGTCAAGTATTCTTTATCTGCTACATTTTTTCCGTTTTCATCCTTGTTAGCCACGAAATTCATGTTCCAAACTTGACAGGCTCTCGTCACACGCACATCTCACCCTCTGTCTAATCATCTCCATCAGTCCTCTCTGAACTTTTTATACTTCAGCTGTACCTTTTTTGAAATGGAAATGAAAGCAGCGTTCAAGGCAAAGGCTCATCGTCCCTTTATGTAACAGCATTCAAATATTTCAGCAGTTTTCTCTCACACATCCTGTGCTGGGCTTTGCTTTTTATCAGGGAAAAATGGGATCAGTGAAGGGACAGCAAGGTGGTGTCCATGAGTTGGAACTGGTGGAGAGCAAACATCTGCTTGTCCCTGTTGTTGGCCAAGGCTGGGTCATTCATTTTCTCCACACTGTAATTTTATCCCCTAAGCTGACAGTGATATAAATATTAAATCTCATTGGTGAGCTGCTCTGGACCCTCTCATATTGGAACAGTAGGATATAATTATCACAGAAATATAAATTCATGGGATGGTTTGGGTGGGAAGGGACCTTAAAGCTCATCCCATGCCATGCCATGCCATGCCATGCCATGCCATGCCATGCCATGCCATGCCATGCCATGCCATGCCATGCCATGCCATGCCATGCCATCCCATCCCATCCCATCCCATCCCATCCCATCCCATCCCATCCCATCCCATCCCATCCCATGGATCCCATCCCATCCCATCCCATCCCATCCCATCCCATCCCATCCCATCCCATGGATCCCATCCCATCCCATCCCATCCCATCCCATCCCATCCCATCCCATCCCATCCCATCCCATCCCATCCCATCCCATCCCATCCCATCCCATCCCATCCCATCCCATGGATCCCATCCCATCCCATCCCATCCCATCCCATCCCATCCCATCCCATCCCATCCCATCCCATCCCATCCCATCCCATCCCATCCCATGGATCCCATCCCATCCCATCCCATCCCATCCCATCCCATCCCATGGATCCCATCCCATCCCATGGATCCCATCCCATCCCATGGATCCCATCCCATCCCATCCCTTGGATCCCATCCTATGGATCCCATGGATCCCATCCCATGGATCCCATCCCATGGATCCCATGGATCCCATCCCATCCCACCCCAGCCATGGCAGGGACACCTTCCCCTGTCCCAGCTGCTCCAGCCCCAATGTCCAGCCTGGCCTTGGGCACTGCCAGGGATCCAGGGGCAGCCCCAGCTGCTCTGGGCACCTGTGCCAGGGCCTCTCACCCTGCCAGGAACAATTCCTGCCCAAAATCCCATCTAACCCCAGTGGTTTGAAACCATTCCCTCTCTTCCGGGCACTCCAAGCTCTCCATCTTTCCCAACACACATCCTACAAGGAGTAAGTTACTCCATGTAAACAATACTTGCCTTTGCCCAGGGAAGGAGCGCAGTAAGGGCTGGGTTATTCCTGGATTCAAGCTCAGATCTCCAGTATCCAAATTCTTGTGCTCCCCTGGACACTGCAAGAAAAAAAATCCCCTTTATTCTGCTCTAAAATATTGACTTTATCCCACAGAAAACGCTCTCTCTGCTGGTTGGGAGGCCAAGCTCTGTCTAAATCCATTTGTTTTCCAATATTTAATACAGGGATTTCAAAAGCTGCTCCTTTCCTCAACTTTTCCTTCAATGGAAGTGACAAAACAATATTTTTTTTTCCCCAAATATTGGAACCTCAATAATATAACCCACTAATCTCCCAGCCACAAAGGTATTTTATAAGTAAAGCAGGGTGGTTTTTATGGGTCAGATGTTGTTGTCCTACTGCACTGGAGCTTGTATCCTCCTGATACCACACATGTTTGTTCTCTACTTAATTTTTAATGTATGAATTTGTTTTTATATTAAAATTCAATAAAATTTTAATTATAAAACATAATATATCACACTGAAGTATATATATATCTACAGAGAGGCACATCTGTGGTTTTACAACAGATGTGTGGAACTCTGCGAATATTTAAGATGCAGATTTTATCACTAAAATGAGCAAAACCCAGCTTGCCTTCAGATGAAAAACTCAGGTAGGGCCAGGTTGAGTGCACCTAAATGGGTCCCTGATCTCAGTGAGAGCAGAAAGTTGATGAGGAGTTACTGAATATCACCAGGGAGCAGGAGGAAAATCAGAATTAGAGTTGCAAGAAGCCGAAAGAAAGAACCTCTAAGGTGCAGAACCAGTTTTTCCATAAACGCTTTTTATAATTTTGAATCCTTTGTAATTTATACCTTTTCTGAACTGTAGATCTCCCTAACATTCACTGGCAGAAGAGTCATCTTTCTGAACTCATGTAAAATCTGCACAGCACCTTTTCCTTGCTGCCAGTGGCCATTCAGGACTTTCAATACCAAGAAATTCTCTATTTCCATTTAATTTTTAAATCAGAATTTATTCTGCTGCTCTTGCCATGTCTGATGTACTCTAGAAGTTATTCCCATGAGCTTTTCAACAAGAGTAAAGTCAAACAAACAATTCAGGAGAAACCTGGGGTGAGAAGAAAGACATTAAAATAATAATGAATGATGAAAATTTAAGACTGGGTTTTGTGCTTTGGACTGGGTAGTCCAAAGTGAAATTGTTCATGTAGATATAAATCAGAAGTAGTCCCAGTCAAAAAATAAAAGTGATAGGAGGAGAAATAGGTTCTATGAAGAGAAATAATGCAGAATTTATCAGAGAAAAACTCTATCAATATATGGTTTTTTAGCTTAAACACCAACTTTTCTGGTTTTGGTGCAATTTTGGGGTGGCTCCTCCCACCCAGCCTTGAGGGCCACAAAAAGCCATCGTGGATTTTATGGGACTTGGCCAGCACAGAGAGGCCACTGGAAGTTCTTCTTCAGCTCCTTTATCTCTCTTTCCTCAACAAAACTCTCCATTCCTCAGCTTACACTTACACATGAGAATGTGCAATACTGAAACCCTCATCTGAATAATAAATAAAAACAAATCTCCAGGAATTTTCCAGAGGAGCTGAACTGCACACTACACCTTGCTTTGCACTACCTTGAGCACACACAGACCCCTAAATTGGCATCCTGGATGTTGTTGCACCAAACATCACCAGCATTTTCTTTAAAGACATCAAAAATTCAGTGCCTGAAATGCAGCAGATTTTCCTATTCACTGCCCACATCATAAGGCTGACCCACGTAATTTTAAACAAGGAGAAGAAATCTCAGCCCAACTCCACAGAGATTCCACGTGATATTGTTTTAACTGTTTGCTGAACTCTTTCTGGAGTTATTTCTCCTGAATTTTGGTGACATGAAGTGAATAAATAATCACGTCTCACCTGGGAGTAGGAAATCTGAACAATGAGTTTATAGCAGCGAAATCATTTTTGGGGAGGGGAGGAAGGAGAAATCTGAGTCGAAGAGCAAGGTCTGCAGGTTGCCTACATGTTTAAAATATTAATCAGTTGGCAACATTTCTCCTCTGGAACAGAGGAAAAAAAAAAACAAAACAGGAAAAAAGACATTTCATAGAGCCAATAACACTCACAACTTGAGAAAGCGTAAAATGATCCTTTCCTTAGAAAAATCCATCACCAGCTAAACTCCTAAAGCAGGGAGGAGTTCTCAGGATGGCTTTTTAAATAAAATAAAAAATAAAAAATAATCCCCCCCTCAAAAAAAACCCCAACAAATTAAAAAGCTGCTGGTTCTCCTAAAAGTAAGGAAGGGCTGATGTTAATGATTGCTTTCTGTCATAATTGCAGCGAGCTGTCATCAACAAGGAATTGCAGCTCAGAACTCCTGGGAAGTACAGCAAGAGAGGCAAATCTGTGTCAAACTTCTGCACATGGTGCAGATTTATGCTCTCTATCAGACTCCAGTGGAACATGCTGTCTCTCACCTTTCGTTTCTTTTTAATTAAATTTTTTTTAAAAAAAAGGAAGAAAAAGGGGAAAAAAAATAAGCCATTATTAAAAATCTCATTGGCATTTTTCACTCTGAGATTTGCTTTTTAAAATGATGACTCTGCCTGAAGTTTTTAGCACCATAAATAAACTGAAACCTTTCTGCTTCCAGAATGTCACTGCTGTTTGTGAGCAGCTTTCCCTTTCTTCTTTCCTTTTTGCTTCTTGCTGAGAAAGCTTAAACTCCATCTCCTTGGACTTTCAAAGGTGCCACACAGATCTATTTTTAAGCATCTATTTTCAGATGCAGAAATCAACTTCTTATTCGTTTCTTTTTTGGTTTAATCTTATGGGGAAAATGTTCCCTCCATCTCCAGCGCTCAGTCCAGTGCTGCAGACACTGGAAATTCTGAATGTGGGATGAGACCAAAATTCAGAGTCCCTCGGCCTTCAAGGAGAAGAGAGAACAATATGAGGAAGGGGAATGGTTTTAGCTGGAAGAGGGTAAATTTTGATGGGATTTTGGGCAGGAATTGTTCCTGGCAGGGTGAGAGGCCCTGGCACAGGTGCCCAGAGCAGCTGGGGCTGCCCCTGGATCCCTGGCAGTGCCCAAGGCCAGGCTGGACACTGGGGCTGGAGCAGCTGGGACAGGTGGAACTGGTGGAATGGGATGAGTTTTAAATTCCCCTCAATCCAAACCAGTCTGGGACTCTGTGATGACAAACTGGGATTTTCCACAGCCCTTTGTCCCCTGGCAGTCTCTGCCATAGGTGCCACTGTTTCCTAAACCATCATTTCCCTATTTCTTTTCTTCCAAGACTGAAAACTGGACCCTCAAACCCCTTTGTAATTCAGTCTAGCAGCCATGCAAATACAAATATTTCCATAATCCAAGTATGAATTAAAAGTCAAATTACTTTATGGATTTATTTATATTTGTACACGAGGGACTTCATCAAAACAGACCTCAAGAGCTGAAAAACAATTTTTTTTTAAGCACAGCTTTTCTCTTTCAGTGTTAGGTTAACAGGTTCAGCTCTGTGATATTGTAAAGCCAAGAGGGGAAAAGGAACTGTGCTCTGTGAATTTAATGAATTCCCTACTTGTGGTACAAGGCATCTAAATGGCTGTGAAGGAAGCATGAACAAGGATGTTTTAGTGGAATCTTCTTGGAGTGGTTTGGCCAAGGCTGGAGGTGGGGTTTGCACGTGGCTGTGCCATTCCAGCTCTGGAAAACCCCACAGTGATGCTCCTAAACCAGCCTGGGCCTGGGGCCTGGACTTGTTCCTCTTCTCCATAGAAAATCATTTCAGTCATGGTTTGGTGGTGATTTGCTCCTTCTTTTTATTTATTGTTTTTTATAGCTCTCTTTCACCGTTTGGGGGAATTTAGTCTTTTTCACAGACTAAAATTTGGGATTCTGGAGAAAAAAAAAATAAATAAGAGTGACCTTTTGATGCAGTCTACAAAGTACTCCCACTAAACAGGCAATAAGTGAATCTAATAGACACCCCAACCCACGCCAAGTCCCATAAAATCAGGGTGTGAAGCATAAGGGAGAGAGGGATTCATATTAATAATTCATTCCAAGCAACCCCCTGGAGCAGTTTTACTATGATATGCTATGCAGAATGCTTCAACACACTAATTAATATTTTCAAAGTGTTCCACGAGCCCCTTTTAAAAGCACTTTTGCCATTCATTGAGCATTCTGCATTTCAGAAGGGGAAGCTCAGGCCTGCCCCCCAAACCCAGGGCTGAGCTGAAGGATTGGGGGGCAGAGGAACAACCAGCACCCCCCAAAGCTGCTGCAGTCCCCACGTGGATGGCCCGTGCCTCTCGCTCCCCAAATCCAAAATGAACTGGAATAAATTACACTCCCTTGTAGCCCAAAATGCAGGTGACCTCCAGAGAGATCTGGTAATTGCACTGAAGAGTCCCTGCCGCATTCCCTTTCCCAGATTTTTCCAGGGAAAAGCTCTGCCAGTGACTGGAGACAGCACCAAGTTCTTCTTCTTAGGCACAAATCTATTGTTTCTTACCACATATTTACAAACCAACCCAATTTCCTGCTTCAGTTAGCAAGAAAACACAGCGAGGTTCAGCAGTGAAAAAAAAAAAGGGGAGTTTTAGAACTAATGAACTTAACCCACTGCTGGAATCTCTGTACAAAATTCTGTCTCCAGTAATAAATCTCTCTGTTATATTTCTATTAAATGCATTATAACACTTTAAAAAAAAAAATAAAAAAAAGAGAAAAAAGAGCCAAGGATGACACTTGACCTGCTCATGCTCCAAAATTCAAAACAAAAAGGATTTCTTTAGGAAAAATAAGGCAGAACATACCCAGAGAGCAAACCCTGCCCAAATGATTGTTTCCTGGTTCATCCAAATAATCTCTTGTCTAATTAAGAGCTGAAAATTTCAAGGAGTGAATTATTTTTAACGCCTGGAGTGCCAGGGATTGTTTTGTAAAGGTTGGGGGCGATTCTTAAAAAAGTGTCACTGGACTAAGTTTCAGCAAAAAATTGACTGATTTTGAAGGGAAAATACAGAGAATTAAGGTGCCTGGGATACCTAGGAATGCTGGGAAAATAAGCCCAAATTTCCCACACCCATCTAAAATACAGGTCCTACCTCTCCTTTGAAGCTCCAGGTGATCTACACCAGGCTCAGTGCATCACATTCTGGGGCCAGCGTCAGGATTTGCCCCAAAAGAGGTGCCACGAGCACAGATTGCACGATAAACTCTGCTGCCATTCAGGAAAACACCAAAAAAATGGGATTGTCCACTCTGGAGCTGGATCAGCTGCTGCTCCACAGGCAGCACTGAGCAGTGGAGGGACTGTGCCTCTCCACACAAACCCACAGCAGTTCTGCCAATGCAAATATTAATAATCAAGATAATGGTGTTGATTTTGGACACTCCCTTGAGGATGCCCTCTAACCCCAGCTTGGCAGCTTTCGAGAGATGCGATCCAGCAGAGCTCAGGAGCCTCTCTCTCCCCACAGCCCCTCTCAGGAGAGCCCCTGTGGGTGCTGGGTGACAAGGACAGGACCCCCCAGCCCTCAGACATCCAGAAAACAGCAGGAAGAGTCACCAGGAATTCAAGGAAGGGCTGGGAATCTTCATTCTCAATTCCTGCCCTGTCCCTGCCCAACCCATCCTGCTTCCCCCTGACACCCCAAAACTCCCCAGGACTGGGCACATCCCAGCATGGGGGATGAGCTCTTTTGTCTGGAGCCCCCAGACAGGTACCAGCCCCTCTCCCGGTGCCCTGGACCTTTAGGATGTGCATTTTTGTACCTTTAGGATGTGCATTATTTTTGTACCTTTAGGATGTGCATTATTTTTGTACCTTTAGGATGTGCATTATTTTTGTACCTTTAGGATGTGTGTGATGCTGGCACCAGGAAAACATCCCCACAAAGGGCTCATTTGGTGTAAGAGTCAGAAATTTGTCCTCCTTTCTTTAGAATTTTGTGCTCTGGCTGCCCCTGGTTTGGTGTTGCAGTGACCCTTTGCCACTGAGGTTTTACCAAGGGGTTGTGCCCACTTTTTCAGGATTAATTCCCACTCCTGCAGCCAGCGCTCCTTGATATGAGGACAGGTGACACAGGGGCTCTGCTGGAACCTTCCAAACTTCACTCCTGGCCCAGCTGGTGGTGAAATGCCCTTTTTTATTTTGGATCAGTGGAAGGGAGAGGAGAAACTCTTTGCTGAAGCGCAGCTTGGCACAGGCTGCCCCAGCAGGAGCGGCTGCTGGTCAAGACCTGCTGGAGAATTTGGAGCTCTGTATCCAAAGGTAGCGGATCCTTGCAGGTGAAGAAGGGAACAAAGGAGCGAGGTCTTGTTTTTTCCCCTGCCAGGAAAACACAGGAGGTCAGAAACCTGTACCCAACCCCGGGCTGAGCTCTCTGAGCAGGGTTCAAGCTGCTGCCTGGGCAACCACCGCGGACAGAGAGGCTGAAAATCCTCCCCGAGCCCTGAGCACAAAGCCCAGACCTGCCTGGCAGGAGGGCAGAGGGGAGAAAGGAGCAGGAATTGCTTCCACAGCCCTGCTGGTGTGCAGTGATTTGCTGACTTTTCCGACAGCCCTCACATCCCTCCCGGACAGGGCGATGCAGCCTTTGGAATGACTGTGCTGGGAAGAGCAGGATCTGCCCCAACACCCCCCTGCCTCCTTCCCTTCCCTCACGACTTTAATGTGGAGCAGATTCAGTGCTCCAGATTGACAGGAAGGACTCTTGTTTATAAAACACCCTCAATAACAAACACTCTTGCAGAGGGTAGCCCACACTGCTGGCTTTTGTACAGCTTAGGCCGTGCAGAAAAAGCTCCAAAACAGCAACTCTGACCTTTTTCCCCCATAAATGTCCCAAAATGAGCTCACTCTTGGGCTGTGGGGTTTGTGGCCCTCTTGCCATGCAGGAGGGCTTTTTAAACTGATTTTTTGAGTGCATCTAAAATAGATTTTTCAGCTGCCCTTTCCCCACCAGCTTTCAGACACATCAGGGCAGGAGCCCTCTCCCTCCCTGGCCAGCAGGATGTCCTGGTCATCACCAGACACATTTGGATGTCCAGCAGGGTGTCCTGGTCATCACCAGACCCACTGGGGTGTCCAGCAGGGTGTCCTGGTCATCACCAGACACATTGAGGTGTTCAGCAGGGTGTCCTGGTCATCACCAGACCCACTGGGATGTCCAGCAGGGTGTCCTGGTCATCACCAGACCCATTGGGATGTCCAGCAGGGTGTCCTGGTCATCACCAGACACATTGAGGTGTTCAGCAGGGTGTCCTGGTCATCATCAGACTCACTGGGATGCCCATTCGGGTGTTCTGGTCATCACCAGCCCCATTGGGATGTCCAGCAGGGTGTCCTGGTCATCACCAGATCCACTGGGATGTCCAGCAGGGTGTCCTGGTCATCACCAGACACATTGAGGTGTCCAGCAGGGTGTCCTGGTCATCACCAGACACATTGAGGTGTCCAGCAGGGTGTCCTGGTCATCACCAGATCCACTGGGATGTCCAGCAGGGTGTCCTGGTCATCACCAGACACATTGAGGTGTCCAGCAGGGTGTCCTGGTCATCACCAGACACATTGAGGTGTCCAGCAGGGTGTCCTGGTCATCACCAGATCCACTGGGATGTCCAGCAGGGTGTCCTGGTCATCACCAGATCCACTGGGATGTCCAGCAGGGTGTCCTGGTCATCACCAGACCCACTGCGATGTCCAGCAGGGTGTTCTGGTCATCACCAGACACATTTGGATGTCCAGCAGGGTGTCCTGGTCATCACCAGACACACTGGGATGTCCAGCGGGGTGTTCTGGTCATCACCAGACCCATTGGGGTGTCCAGCAGGGTGTCCTGGTCATCACCAGCCCCATTGGGATGCAGCTCCCGGGGTCACAGTGTGAAGTGGGATGGGGACAACTCGGAACTTTCAGATTTCAAGAGGACTCCAAGTCCTGTGTGTTCTGTTCCCCCCTCACCAACTCCTTCCTGGCTTTTGGCAGGGGGAAAGAAATAGGTTTGGATGAAAGGCTGGGAGCTGGGGATGGAATTGTTTGAAAGCTTAAGAGTGCCATCGTGTGGATCTGGGATTGGTGTTCAGCTCCATGGAGCGAGGCTGGAGCTCTCAACCCTCCTCTCCCCCCCAAAAAAAACACAGTTATTTTAATTCCCTAATAAATCTGTTGTTTGGGGTCCCACTGTCTCACCCACTCTGTATTTGTAACTCCTCACCTTTTCTTTTTGTTAATCATCTTTTTCTTTTTTTTTTTTTTTCTTTTAATCATCGTTATTTTTTATTATCATTGCACTTCATTACTGGTTTAACCTTTTCCCTTTTTTTGTTTATAGAACACACTTTGTCCTGGCACAAATCACATGAAACTAAATAAACCATGGGACAAGAAAGCAAGAAGAAAATAAATGTCTTCATTCTGAAGCCATTTCCTTTGTGCTTTTGGACTCTGGGGCTCTGTACATTTCAGAGTTTCATGTTTTACTGGCTATTAATCGCCAAATTTAAAAATAAAAAGATAAACTGCTCTTTCTGCCTGTGGCTTAGGAACACACAAAATATTATATTTTGAATATTACAAATCTGCAAGGGTTTAAATTCCATACATCTTTCAGTTTAAAAAAAAAAAGGGGAAATAACTGAGATTTCCCAAAGTGAGGTATATTTTCACAAAAAAAAAAATAAAAATTACAGGTAAGGAATATTTTATATTCAGATTTGAATGGGAAAGCAAAGACATTTTCCTTTTCATTAATGCAACGGATGTTAATTAACAAAATAGTGTTAATAAAGTATTTAAGGGCATGGGACTGATCCTGCTCTAAACTTGATGGCCTCATTTCCTCCCAGTGCAGCAGGTCTGGGCTAAAATCTGTGTGGATTTTTTTGTCAGAAAGTTTTTAATCCAGGTTATTGAAGTCAGGAATGACTCCCACTGCCTTGGCCAGGGTGGTTTTGAGCCCCCCACAAAATATCTTCCCCCTAAATATCCATTTTTAAACAATTCAGCCCCAAATCTGACTTTGACACTGTTATTTGCTAAAAAACAGCCTCTGGATCCAAAGGATTTGCTCCTTTTTTAAAGAGCTTTTGCATTCAAACAATTCAAATATCATGGGGGAGTATCAAAACCACCCAAACCCACGCTGAGAAAAATAAAAAAAGCGGATTTTTACCCAAAATGTTGGTGGGGTTTTGTGTTCCAGGTGTGAAACAGCAGCTCCAAGGCTCCAGCAGCGGGGCAGGTGAGGCTTGTGTGGATCTGGGGGTTACAACAACAGAAAGTGAGAATATCAGGGCAGAAAATTGCATCTAATTTGGTTTAAATTCACACAAGTCTCAGTCTTTTGGGACGTATTTTTACTTTACATATTTGTTAATGCGAAGTGTTCTCGTCACCAAACATGCTCAATATTCAAGGGGAAAACGGATTCTGCTTTCTCCTCCTTCCTCTTCCCAAACCAAAAATAAAACTGCTTTTGCTTCACCCAGGTTTCCCTCCTCCCCCCATCCTTCAGCATTCCAGCTGAGAAAGTAAAAGCACAAATAACACCGGGAAGTTGGGATTTTCCTTTGTTAAAAAATGTGCCAGAAAATTCCTGCTTTTCTCACCAGATCTCATCGTGGATTTGGGAGAAAGAACACAAAGCTTTTAAGGCAGGGCATATTTATTTCCAGTGTTAAATCTCAGAGCCCTGAAAGTGGCTCTTATAAACTTCATTTTAAAAGCAGGCTAGAGGCAGGCTCTCACAGCCCTGTGGTTGAATAATTCATATTATTTGCCATCATTTAGGGAAGCTGCTGAATGCCAGGGAATAAATATTTGGAAAAGTAGGGAAATCTGTCCTTCAACATCAGGGGAAGGGAAAGGTGCCAGCAGCAGGGAGCAGCATCTCTGTGTCAAACCCTCACCTTCTGCTGGCTGGGGGTTTGAAGGACCGGTTTAAGGGAGCAGTTTTGAAGGAGAAATTTAAAATATCAGTTTAAAGGATGAGTTTAAAGCTCATCCACCCAGCTCTGCCAAATAAAAGCCAGTAGCAAATCCTTTCTGGACAACCCCAAATGAGCCAGGCTTGAACCAAGCAAAAAAACACAAATGAGGGAAAATCTTTCCCCAGGAAAAGCCCAAAATGTGCCCCCACCAGTGAAGCCATTTGGGGTCTGGAACAAGCTGGGTGGGGTTTAAAGGAACAGTTTAGGGGAACAGTTTGAAGGACTTGTTTAAAAGACCAATTTAAAAACCCAGTTTAAAGGACAAGTTTAAGGAACCACGTTAAAGAACCAATTTAAAGGACCTGTTTAAAACTCATCCACCAGCTCTGCCAAATAAAAGCCAAGAAGCAAATCCTCTCTGGACAATCCCAAATGAGCCAGGCTTGAACCAAGCAAAAAAACACAAACGAGGGGAAATCCTCCCCCAGGAAAAACCCCAAATGTGCCCCCACCAGTGAAGCTTTCCCATCCAAAGCATTTGGGGTGTGGAAAAGCCACCTCTGAGGGAATTACTTCTCCTGCTGCCTTTGCCATCAGTCACAGGATGGTAATAAAATCTGGAGCTGTTTCCTTACACCAGCACTGCGATTTACCTACTCTAATAGACAATGCAAATGCTAAAAGGCACATATACATCTTCATTATATAAGCTGGTGCCTGAGTCATTTTCCTCCAGAGACAGTTTTATTCATTTTTATACAATTTGCCTACTGTACAGTGCAGATGGTTTCTATTAAGTAAAATATCTGTTTGCTTCCAAATTTTTAGTTTTCGTGATTAAATTACTTGAAAATGATGGTACATTGTATTACCCTCCTTCATGGCTTAATGCAGTTGCAATTGCACGAGGCTGAACTGGAAGGCCCAGTTTCATCCACACAGAAAATGGGGGTTTTGGCCACATGCTGGGAATTTCTGAGGTCTGTTTTATATGTGCTGCAGCGTTTTTCCAAAAGTCAGAACTAGGGGAATTATTTATTAAATGTTTATGCGTCAATGAGGAGTTTGAACAAAGATCTTGGACAATGAGAGGAGAGGTTTAAAAAAAAAAAAAAAGTGTGTTTTTGTTTGTTTTTTTTTTAATTTTCTTGGGGTTTTTCGTTGGGGGTTTTGGGTTTTTTTGGGTTTTTTTTTAGTTTTGTTTGGGTTTTTTTTTGTTTTTTTTTTTTTAAATTGTGGAAAAACTGCTGTTTCTGTGGGAAGGAGGGGTGGGAGGCAAGGCTGGGAGTGTGACATCCATCGCTGTGCTGCCATCGGGTGGATGGCTGGGAAAGCTGCACATTCCCAGAGAGCTGCAGGAGCAGGGAGTGAGGAGCAGCACCTCCCAAAACTCCCCTCCAACCCCTGGAACAGGGATGTTTCCTGCAGCAAGGAGGGGATTCTGCTCAGCTGAGCTCTTTGCCCACCCAATAATCACGGCCTGGGGTTGCAGCAAGGCAAAGAATCCTAAAATAAAAATGGTTTGGGTTGGAAAGAAGCTTTAAAGTTCATGGGCAGGGACACCTTCCCCTGTCCCAGCTTCTCCAGCCCCAATGTCCAGCCTGGCCTTGGGCACTGCCAGGGATCCAGGGACAGCCCCAGCTGCTCTGGGAATTCTATCCCAACTCCTCCTCACCCTCACAAGGAGGAATTCCTTCCCAAAATCCCATCCATCCCTGCCCTCTGGCACTGGGAGCCATTCCCTGTGTCCTGTCCCTCCATCCCTTGTCCCCAGTCCCTCTCCAGCTCTCCTGGAGCCCCCTCAGGCCCTGGCAGGGGCTCTGAGCTCTCCCTGGAGCTTCTCCTCTCCACATTTAGCAAGCACAGCTCTCTCAGCCTTTCCTCTGGTGTTTCCCCGGGTCTCCCAAGCCCCCTCTGCTCCCCCACAAACACCAAAGGAGGCTCAGGTGTGTCCCACCCCACACCTGGGGGTTTACCCTGATCCCTTGAATGGACAAATCCTGCGGAGTGTACAGGGAGTGAAGCACCAGCATCCCAGAAAAAACAACTCTGGGACATCAATCTATCGTGTTTCACTGCTTTTGAAATTCCCAGAAGTGGGAAGAGGTGCAGGAACACAGTGGGGATGGGGAGAGCTGTCCCCTGGCAAGGGTTCACTCCCTGCACTGGCTTTGGGAACAGCCAAAAACCCCCTGGCATGAAAGGCTGGAATAAAGAAATAAATTAAGACGAACTTAAGGGGAGTCTCTCAGCCAATGTTTGGTGCCAAACACGTGAAAATGAAGTGACAAAACATTCAGAACTCGACTAAACATCATCCATGCAAACTGGAAATGAATAAAATTTCCATCCAGGGACTGGAGAAGAGAAGCAAATCCTAAGGAAGTGGGAAGCCCAAGGAAAGCTGCTCCAGCTCTCATGGCTCATGCAAACAGTAGCATAAACCCTTTCTGTGCTCTTCCCAACCCAAAACAAAAGCTTGTGGTGTCTGCCAGGACGTACAAATCTTCTGGAGGAACAGAGGAGAGAGAAATAAATGTACATCTGTAATGAGTCTTCACAACCTCAAGTAAAAATCCATTTCATCTGCTGGCATTGGCAAGGCATGCCCATAAATCAGAGAAAGCAAAATATTGCCTTCATATCCATGGGAGATGTTCAGGGAAATAAGGATCTCATCTCTTGGGCTGCCATAAAAATTATCTGTTCCATCAGAAAAGGCAGATTTTGAATGTCAGCAAAAGCAACAAGAACAGCTGTTCTGTTCAGCTTGTCCACTGCCTTTGGCCTGGAGAGCAACCAGGGGACAAAACCCTCCTGCAGCAGCTTCTGCTGGGGGAGAGGACAGCAAAAAGACCCCAAACCCCACCCTGAGGACACAGGAACCTCTGACAGCACCAGCAGTGACCAAAAAGTGACACAAAAGCATAAAACTGGGGGTCAAACTTTCCCTGTGTCTCCATCCTGGGGGGGAGAAGGAGCAGAGGGTGAGTCAGGGAGTTGGAGTCACACACAAAGAGCAGAAAGCAGCCCCGAACACCCATCAGGAATCAGGTTCTAATCTTTCCAGCGTCTCATCCCCAAATTTAGAGATTTGTTGAAGATGGGAAGCAGGACATTACCATGTACAACATGCCGGCTATCACTGCAACATAAAATTCCTGGTTTTCCATCTGCCATCTCTCAACAGGGTAAAGGAATTCCTCCTGCAACATATGAGCAGTCGTCTCTTTTATGGCTTTTTAATGGAAAGCAAATAAAAACCCTCCAACTTTGAATTTATCAAAACCATCTTGAAGAGTCTTTCAGAAGAGTTTTTCAGCTTTTCCGAGAGCTGCAGCAGCTGCATCCAATCATGGCCAATAATTCCTTCCTTCCCAGCTATCCAGTGAGCCTGGGAAGGAACCACAGCCTGCAGCTCAAATCCATGGCATGGCTGATAACGCAGGGAAATGTGATTTCCACCTGGAATAACGCTGCAAACAAATTGCAGGTGACCGATATCAACAGGGACAAGGTTTTTAAGGAATTAAGTTCCATCAGATAATAACAACAGAATAAAATAATTTCCAGGCTCTAGCACAGAGCTACACTTTTTTTTTTTTTTTTTTTTTTTTGCAAGTACAGAACCCAAAATGTGAATTTGGAAAATTCCTCAGAAGGGTGATGTCACTGCTTCAGCCAAAGCTCAGTGTGAGCACCATGGCTGAGGTGGAAAGTGCTGAGTTTATACAAAATCAGCACCAAAAAAAAAAAGTGTTGGCCTCAAACTCTGAAGACACCACTCCAAAATTTTCATTTCTGAGCCTCTGTGCTCTCAAGACATAAGCCTGAGAAATTTAAGGCACTCCCAGAGCTGCAACACTTTTTTTTTTTGGAGGTCTCTGATCCTTGCAGCAGTTTGGGTTTTAAATTCACCAGGAAGTTCTGAATGTAGTAAAGAAATGGATCCTGCAGAATAAATGGAAAATACTGAGATGTCACCACAAAAACACTAAAATAAATAAGTAAATAAATTAAAATAAAATAAATTAATTAAAATAAGTGTTGAGACAGCAACACAAACCACAGCTACAAAGTCTTAATGTAGAGAGCTCTTGGAGAAATATCCAATAATTCCTTGAGGCAAGTGAAAGGGAGAGAAAGCAACAGAGAAGTTTCACACTGATGTTCAGTCAACAAGGAAAATTATGATAAAGGAAGGAATCAGGATTATAAAGAGATGTGGAGGGTGGAAGGTGATCATGCAAAGGGTCTCAGCTCTTCCACCAGAGTCCCTGGATCAGGAAAACCACGGAAGTGAGGCCCATGAGTAAAACATTGGCAGGTTTTCTGGAAAAGAAATGTCATGTTTGTTCTGGAATCAATTTATCTATTGAATCTAAGAGATATATCAATATATAGAATAAAAGATAAGAATATATACAGAATAAAATGGTGGCAAAGGAACAATGCTATTGAGCCATCCAACCACAGGAAAGGAGCTCCTGTTGTTCTCCTTCCATAAAATCATGAAAGAATCGTTGGGATTGGGTTGGAAGGGACCTTAAAGGTTGTGTTGTTCCAACTTCCAAGAGGACAGAAAGCCAACACTGGGATGAAACAAGTCCTTCTCCTGAGAATGTGGGGACTTCTGAGCATCTCTGAGCCCAGAAAGAGCAGAACAGGATCCAACGGAGCTTTAAATGAATCCAAAGCAGCAAATTCTCCCCTGCTCAGTTCAAAGGGCAGAGAACACAATAATCAGTGAAGTGTTGGTGATAGAAACCAGTCACACCAACAAAACCCTTCCCCAACAGGAACACTGTACAAAAAGTTGCCTTTGTGGCTGCTGTCATTCCATTTGGGGTGTTTTTAAGGCCCAGTTGTTTGAGCTTGGATGGGACAGGAAAGGGAAGGAGTGTGGGGATTTGATGCTGCTCATTTTCAGTCCTGTCTGCACTGAAGTCCATTTGCCAGTGAAGAACGGACACTGGCTGGGGAAAAAAACCCAATATTTCACTGCACAGGCTTCCTGTGGTGCTGCATCGTGGTGAGGATTTGGGGTAATAATGCACAAATTGGAGTGTAAATGCAATATTTCAGAGGTGGAGGAGAAAAACTGAGGAACAGAGGGAAAAAGGAAAAAAGTTTAACATCATTTTAGTAGTGCACACATTACTACAGCAGTGTCCACCAACCTGCAGCACTGCCAACAGCCAGGGAGGGAATTCATCCCCAGTTCAGAAAAATCCCTAAACTGGAATCTCATCCCTGGGCCTTTGGGATCAAGATCCTCGAGGGAAATTAAATCATGATCTTCAAGTATTGGAGTTTGAGACAGGAAACATTTTCAGGCTCTGCTCCAGCACCAGCAAGTCCCACAGTCTGTAGATCAATGAAAGCCTTATCAAACCTTATCACTGCTGTGTTTGAAGGCAGAACCTGAAACACTGAAGTGGCCACAGGAGGCTTTTAAGGCACCTCATATATGGAGATCCAGTTTGGGTTGGAACTAAAATATAAAGAGCTGCCCAAAAATATTCCCAGACCAAGATTAGAGGAGTTCTGCTGCCCCATCACAAAGGTAAATACACACCTTTGTTCACTGAATTAATTCAGATTGAGATGTAATTTTATAATTATCCAGATTTTATAACCAAACCCATGATTTTTAGCTTCAGGCCATCCTGTCTTCTGCTCTTGGACTGACAATTCCAATGGTTGGGAGCTTCCCCATCTGCTGATCCCAGGTTCCAGCAGAACAAGTGGATCCATGCTGGCTGCAGGCCAGCTGAGAAGGAGGAAGATTTATGCAAACTCTCAGGAAAACATTTCCAACAGCTGGAAGAGAAAGGAAATCCAGGCAGCATCTGAATCCCAGAGTTATTGCTCTGCCACTCCTCACAGAATCACCAACCTCCCTCCAGCAGCCACATTATTTAACAGACCATTTAATAGACTATCAAAAATCCAGTTGTCTTCATTACAGCAAACAGGAAACTCTGGGATAATGGAGTGATTTTGTGAGTGGAACAACTGCTGAGAACCAAAGATGAAGCAACACAGAGAAATTTCACCCTCACAGAAGTAAGGATGCTCCACACAGGCTGAAAATTGGGAAATTTCAGGTCCTGCCCAGCTTAATTCTTACTCTGGGTTAGCATGAATAAATAAATGAATAAAAATAAATGGGAGGGGGAGATGTGCTGCCATGGGGCACATTTTAAAGGGCTTGCACTGATGTTGAAGCTGTTTTAAGATGGGTTGAGGTTCTGTTCCTTCAGGACAGGCCCAACATCTGCAAGCAATGAAGGTGCAGCTCATTTCTCCTGCAGAACCTGGAGATTTCACCTTTGGGGGGTCACGATTCAGCTCCAAATCCAGCTGAGCAGAGATTCCAGACACGGACAGAAACCAGGGAAAAGCAGGGAAAAGCAGGGAAAAGCAGGGAAAAGCAAGGAAAAGCAGGGAAAAGCAGGGAAAAGCAGGGAAAAGCAGGGAAGAGCAGGGAAAAGCAGGGAAAAGCAGGGAAAAGCAGGGAAAAGCGGGGAAAAGCAGGGAAAAGCAGGGAAGAGCAGCTCTGGGGCTGTGCAGGAGTGCTCAGCTCAGATCCTAAATCAACCTGCCCCAACCCTGCTGAGGAATCCCCGAGTTCAGCAGCTGCAGATGACCATGGAAACTCCTGGGGGAAAAGCTGAACCTCGAAAAGGCAGCTGGGGTAGCCTGGGTATTTTTCCCTGAAAATTTGCTATTTCTAAACTTGCAGAACATCAAACCAGACTAAAAATGACCTAAATTATGAACAGAAAAATATAACCTGCTCCAGAGCTGATGCCAAAGCCCTGCAATATCCTGGAAAAAAGATGTTTCACCATAACTGACAACCCAAAAAGTGCTAAATTTGTGCCAGTATTTGCACCACATTCCAGGTGTGGGTGATGGTTTGATGAGAAAAGGAGAAAAGATGAGAGGAGAAAATGGAAAAGTTTCTTATATTGCCACTAGGATTCAATCTTCAGTTAAATATTGTTTCATGGTTATTCCAAGAGAAAAAAATAATTTCAAGAGGTGGGCTTGGAAAAAAAAAAATCATTAAATTAAAATGTGTCACCACTTCCACATAAAAAGCACTCGCTTACCTCGAGGTGCCCAACAAACACCAAAATTTTGGGGTTTATTTGTCCCAGGTGTGATCCACAAAGTGCTGCCATGTTTCTCCAACATCTGGGGCTCATCCTGTCTCTCCCAATGACTCCCTGGAGTGCAGGAGGGGTGGCTGAGGCGCAGATTTGAGGTGTCACACACACCACAGAGCCATCACCGCACAGAGGGAGCCGATAAAGGCGTGTGGTACCCACTGGGGGAGTCGTGGCAGCCCGTTCCCAAAATGGATTTACCTGGATTTACCCCAGGAGCCTGGGGACAGCCAGCCCAGCCCACAGCCAGGAGCAAGCAGGCCTGGCTTTGGCACTTAGGCAGGGCTGTTAGGCTGGGTCCTGCGGGTTTCCTTGGGGAGAGGAGCAGATGGAGTTTCATGGTTATTCCAAGCACTCGCCCTCCTCGGCGCTGCAGGTAGGATGAGCTGGATGCTTGGAAGATATTTCTCATTAAGGACACATCAGCCACATCCTCTTGCTGCCCAAAGAACAGGAAAGCTTCTCCTAAAGTGGTTTGCTGACAGGAATTTGACTTTGTCGAAGACACGTGCCTTTAAACCACGCTGGCGGAGGAAAGCTGCTTCAACAAGTACATCTTTTATAATAAATACAAGGAGATTCACAGCCAGGAAGGAAATTGTATTTAGGAATAAATTTGTGTTTGGATTTTATTACTAATTCATTACATTCTTAATCTGAAAAATCCTGAAGCAGCACAACTGCTTGAGAATTATCATTAATAATTACATTGATACTGAATTCTTTTATGCAAATAGTAGAGTAGACTTAGAGATAGGACTCTTTGAAAACCTCCTGAGTGTTTTGCAGGAAGTTTAATTCATTCCCTATCTCCTTTAGTTTGCAAATGAGGTGTGAAACAATTGTCTGCTCCTGCAAGGTGGCACCATTCAAGTGCCACAGGCAGGGCGTTGATGGGCCCGATGTCATCGAGTGAGGTCACCCAGCTATCATTAATTATTGAAATTTATTGAGTGCTGGCAGTGCAGGGATGCTCTGGAGCACGCCCAGGTCTGTAACTCACCTCTGGATCCAGAGAAGGCAACATCCAGGATTGCTCTGGGGCCAGGGATGGGCTGTGGCTGAGCAGGACCCTCCTGGTAAAACAGGGAAAATTTTTGCCCCATCATTAAGTCTTTTCCTTCCCCGAGGAGGGAACAGCTCCCAGACAGGTAAACATGATTAACAAGATGCCATAACCTCCCAGACACCTCTTTTAAAAAAAAAATAAAAAAATAAAAAAGCAATACATGCTGCTAAATATTTCGGGGAAAGAAACAAAACTACTCTGCTAAAGAGATTTCATTTGAATATGTTGTGCCTGAGCCTCATCCTGGAGTTTCTCAGCTTTCCTATCAGTTTCTGCTAATGAGTTTAGTTCCCTGGGTAGAATGTGTCTGGTAAATTTTTCAAGAACTGATCATTAGCAATGTTTTGTATATTTTATTTTCTTGTTTTCACCGTATATAGAGTTGTCATTTTTAATTCATTGCCCACTGGAATTTTAGGAAGGAAAACTCACATTCGCTTAAAAACGAGATGAGGAGGTTGGCACGGATTTTAATAGATGCATGTTGTGCTGCAGGTGAAATTTTCCAATTCTAATACAGGAGGGTGAGAAACAAGGAAACGTGGCCCACACTGAGAAAGAAAAGTGGTTCTAGAGATAAGAAACTCACTCTTCCCATGGCAGGGGGAATGGAGCACTGAGAGTTTAAGGAAAAAATTCCTAATTCTTCCAAATACACAACGTGGTCGTTGCAGTTTCCAAAGTGCATCCCCTCTTCTGGCCTCTGGCTTCAGATTAGAGAACTTGAGCTCAGCAAATTGGGGATTTTCTTGGCACAAAACCCTGAAAACTCCAGTTTAATCCTGATTTGTGGGGAAGGGGGTAACATAATCTTCTTAGTTTGCAGCATTTAAAAGGGCAGAGCAGAATCAAGTGGTTTAGCCTAATTTAGCTGGGTGTTTTTTCTATTAGATTTGTAAAACAAGATGAAGTAAAATGAGCGTGTCCACGCACAGAGCTTCTTATAATGAGGTGAGAAACTCCACTGGCAAAGAATTCTAATTGTAAAACAGGGTTACAATGCAATAAAATGCTGTTTTGACTCATTTTACTTTCGGGTATTCTATGATATCACAGCCCTGACATTTTTCTGTGCTGCATCTCTGAAATGTGCTCACCTGTGGTGCTAAAGGTGCTAAAGGTGATCCTTATAATCCTTTTGTAAAATTAACCCCATGTAACCCTAAAATTAACCCCTTTCCAGCCATTTTTTCCGTGATCAAGGAGGAGGAGCTCCTCCTCCTGCAGATCTGATCCATCAAGTCAGGGTTAGAATCAGACACAGTTCTCCAAAGCCTAACATAAAGCGTAACAGCAAACTTTACTCTCTCCTCATTTTAATGTCAGAGAAATGTTCAGGCTCATGGCAGTGTGAAGGATCCCAATCCCTCTCCTTTCCATGCTGTGGAAGACCGAGGAGGAGTCCTGCTGATGATCCCATGCCTAGAAAACAGAATCTGGGGGGATTTGGTCATTTCTTGCTCCTCCTGAACTAAATCACATAACCACAAAACACTGGGGCTGCTCCCAGTGCAAACAGCTCCGTTCATGGGGAGTGAGAATTCACACTCATGGAATTATGGAAAGGTTTGGGTGGGAGGGGGCCTCAAAGATGATCCCCAGCCATGGCAGGGACACCTTCCCCTGTCCCAGCTGCTCCAGCCCCAATGTCCAGCCTGGCCTTGGGCACTGCCAGGGATCCAGGGGCAGCCCCAGCTGCTCTGGGCACCTGTGCCAGGGCCTCTCACCCTGCCAGGAACAATTCCTGCCCAAAATCCCATCTAAATCCACCCACTTCCACTCTAAAGCCATTCCCTGTGTCCTGTCCCTCCATCCCTTGTCCCCAGTCCCTCTCCAGCTCTCCTGGAGCCCCTTCAGGCCCTGGCAGGGGCTCTGAGCTCTCCCTGGAGCTTCTCCTCTCCAGGTGAGCCCTCCTGGATCTCTCAGCCTGTAAAATTCCTGCCAGACCTCAGAACCACTGACAGGATTTACTCACTGTGCCCACCAGTGAATCAGAAATCCAATTTAAAACCCATTTTTCTCTCTCCACACAGGCAGGGAGAGCCCAGCCTGGCCTGGGGATGCTGGCACCCAAACCATTCCCATTATCCAGTGAAAATCTGCTCTCTTCCATCAATCCCATCCCAACATCTTCTCAGGGACAGGATCCAGATCTCACAACTCTCAGTGTGTCACAAACGAAAGGAAAACATTCAGGATCTCATGCAGAGTGGTTCCTGACTGCCCACCTGAAATCAGGAATGCATTTGATGAGATACATTTAAAATATCGCAGCAACACATCCTGACAACTCCAGCGTCTCTCAAGGAACATCCAGAGCAGAACAATATGGACATTTTACAGGAAATTGTGCATTTTAAATGACAACATATTTATCTGCTTTTGTTCCCCCTTTACTTGTGCCTATTGAAGATGGATATGTTGGATCAGTTATGGGGTAACTAAGCCCAGATATCAGGAGGACATGGAAATATTTGACATCCTCGCGGTAATTTTTAATCAGAAAACCTGCACCAAAAAGAAAGGAATAATAAAATGATTCCACAGGAGAAAAATGTCTGACTTCAGCCTTACCCACAGCATTACAAATGGATTTTGTCAGCCCGCAGCCTTACAAGGCTCGTTGATAGTAAATTAAATTTGGTCAGTTTATAAAGGTATTGCTTTCATGTTTCTCTCCCAAGATCTTCCATCCCTCCGAGGTTTGGAATCACCTTGCTTCTCCTCGCTTGTCTTCTATTCTTCATTACACAACAGATGACCTATCAGATATTCTTCTTCTACTCCAACAGCTTTCCTGTTGCCAACCTTCAATGAGAATAAAGCCTGCAACCCTTTTTATCTTCATTCCACCGCTGTTTCCATCGGGGTTTTTTATTTTTTTTCCTCCTCCTAAAGATCGTTTGCCGACGCTGCTTCCTCGGCTTTTACCCAGTGGAACAAGCAGTGTCTTCTGAACTGACAATTCTGACTTTTTGCTGCTTGTGATTTTTCTAAAGCATGACAAGTGCTGGCGTGAAGACATGGCAAACCTTTTCAGATAAGGAGCTCGGGAAAAAAAATCGCGGCCTTTCAAAGAGCAGTGGTAGTTACTGCACACCAAAACAGGTCTCCCATGGATTAATTTAATTCAGCTGCACCTTTTCCATGGCAGCAACAATTAGAACCAGCACTTTTTAACATGTTATATTAATTTTTTTTTTTAAGTCTATTCTAGCACAAAACGAAATTTTTTTTTATTTTTTTTCCCGTGACAACGTAATTAATATTTGATAGATTTTAGCCTGGGTGAGAAATAGAAACATAAATAGACAGGAAATGGATCCCTGCAACTCTGCTAGAGGGAAATCCAGGTCTGGGGTGAGATTTAAAAAAAAAACCACTCTGTGTATCTCGTTTTCTACTTTGCACATTTTTCAGAAGATCATCCCAAACTGAGAATTAATAGAATATTGCTGATTTGTGAATGAAACAAAAGGGTTCTTGAGTATCTGCCCAGCATTTAAATTTCTCCCAGAGAGGTTGAGGCTGCCCTTGGATCCCTGGAGGTTTCCCAGGCCAGGCTGGATGGAGCTTGGAGCACCCTGGACAGTGGGAGGTGTCCCTGCCCATGGACCTGGATGGGATACAAGGTCCCTTCCATCCCAAACCATCTGTGATTCCATGACTTTGGGAGCTTGTGGAACCCTGAGGCACCAGCTGTGGGTGAGACAAGGCAGGCTGACACCGACAAATAAGCAAAATAAATATGAAAGTAGGAAAAAAAATCACACATATATATAAAATAACAACATTAAAAATAAAAATGAAATAAGAGAGCAGTTCTCAGTCCTCAGATCAGTGGGGAGGGTCTGTGCACACAGTGAGTGGCTGAAGGACAACCTGGAGGATCCCTGGTGGATGCTGATGGAGGGAGGGACCCAGCAGCACAAACCTTACTGGGGTTTGCAGCCTGGGAAATGGAAAAGGATGATGGATGGGGACGGCAGGGATGGAGTTTGTGTCCCTCAAGCCTTAAAACACTCAGTGGAAGTTGCAGGCAGAGGGCTGGCTGTCACTCCTGGACATAAGCATTGCACAAGGCATTGTGTCTGCTCTGCTGTAAGGGCAGCAGGCTGAGTCGATAGCTCCTCACACACAGAAACAAAACTATTTCATCCCTGCTCCATAATGGATCAGGAGAGCAGCTATCAGCTTATATTATCTTAGTGCAATGTGAATGGAGGCTAATAGCCTGCTCCAGCGCTGAATTAAAAGGAGGATTGGATCAATAGATGGGAGAAGATGAATCAAGTGTCCATTTCCTCGAGCTGATAGCAAAAATAATGTGATAATGCACGAGGAGCATTTCTGGGGTGTAACTGGAGAGTTCTCACTCAGTGCCAGCCAGAGATGAGGCTCTTCTGATTCAGGAAGCCAAAAACAGGACAAAGCAAAAAGAAACGAGAGTTGTGAATTCAGCCACTCACCAATAACTTCTGCTCAGCACCAAATCTGTCGGCCTGTTTGCTTTTCTCTCCTCCTAGACTGGGAGCAGTGCAAAACAGATGCTCTGGAATGATTCATTCTCATATCTGCTATTGTTCAGTGGCTCTGGCAGCACCTCCACCACAAGCAATGGTCCTGTAACAGCTCCAAATTGGCTTTAGGAGCTGTTTTGCCAAGCTAAAAGGCAGCAATCAGAACTCCATCACTGCTCTCTGCCTCTCCCAGGGCTGGCCAAGACAGTTTAAAGGTGAGAGAGGAGAAAATATGGCTCAGCCCACTTTAGCTCTTCCTAAGGAGCTTCTTCCTGATGCCATCAGCGCCTTTAATCCTCCTCTTTAATTTGAGGGAGGATCAGGCAATGATTGTGGATCAGGAGCATCGTGCCTGCAGTGCTGTTTCCAGCAGCACTGATTAATCACACGAGGTTTTTAGCAAGTGAGATCCTCACTGAGGTAATGCTGCAGGGAGGTGAGGTGGTCCTTGATGTTATTAATGTATTGATTGGGGGAAAGAGCCTGGCTTCTGCTCCCAGCTCTGCCACCAAACCTCGATGTGACCTTGAGCTTCTCCCATTTCCCATTTCCCCACCTGCGCAGCTGCACTAACAATTCCTCACCCCTCACCTTTTAGCTGTGATGGGCCACAAAGATTAACTTTGGACAGGACACTGAGGTGTTCGTCCTGAATCCATTTTTGATATAACACAGATATCTCTGCTCTGAAAGTTTGCCTTAAAAAAACCAAACAAGCAAAGAAATAAACAAAATTCAGCAGGAGAATGGCCCAGAAGCTGCTGAGTACCCCAAATACCCTCCCCATGCACTGATATTTTTGGTATCTATGAGAGCCAAACAATAACTGAGGTTGGAAGGGGTGGCTGAGGTCAAATAATCCACCCTGAGCAACAGCTGGAAGTTTCTATTCCCACATTATCAAAGTGCGGGATTTGCCTGTGGGTTAATCTGAAATAGTGCCCAGAATGGCTCAGGTCAGGACTGTCCTGAGATTCAGCACTGAGGAAAACTCCTTTCTCAGGGGAATCAAGGGCAGTTCTCCAGTTCTGTCCTTCTCCATCTGAATTTCAACCCAATTCCAGCAGCCTTTACTCATCCTTTGACTAAATCCCAGGATTCATGAGCTGTTCTGGAAATTTCTGCATCTGTTTCTCTTCCCCTTCAGTTTTATTTCCCTCTTTCATCCTCTTCACCTTCTTCTCCAGAATATTCTGTAAAAGACCTGCTTCTCCTGACAGTGAGGGTGGGGCAGCTCATCCACACAGATATTTAATGTCTATTTTTACCCAAATGATTCCCAGATCCACCTCCCTGCTCCAAATTTCTCTCCTTTCATTCAGCCTTGCCTTGCTCTCTCTCTGTTGACACCTCTTCCTGCAAATTTTAATTTAAAGTGACCAAAATTGGAGACTTGCTCTTTCCTCCTAAACATCTCTCCTTCCCAAATTTGCTGTCAGCCCTGTCAATACTCTCATTTTCCTGTCATCCAGGGCTATAAATGAGGTGGTCACAGGTGATGACAACCCATCTTTAATATTTTAGCCAATTAACGGTGACTTGGCTGACAGAGATGTGAAGATAACGAGTTATCTCTGCTATTATTTGTAAATGCAGCCATGAAACTTTGATTTTTATCAGTAAAAAATGTTATGTCAATAGAGACTTCTGCCTGGATGTGCTAATTCCGAAATCTGGAATAAGTCCTGCTACCCTCCTCCCACACACAGCTCCCATGTTCCTGGTTATTAATTCAGAGTAAAGAGTAGAAAATCTTGTGAAAATTCCCGTTTAAGTATATTTAGGTTAAACCACAGGTCTCCAGGATTTTCTGTAAATTTTCTGGGGAAAAAAACCCCAGAGAAGTATCGGGAAAAATATTACAAGTCTTTGCAAGATACGCTTTTTTAAAGTCCCTAATTAGGAGAGGATGCCAATGGATGGTTTATAAGATGAAATATGAAAGTTTATGCATTGGGTTTGGACTGCATTCCCAATTCCCAGGTGCATCCCTCTCCTGCTTTCCCAGCCTTAGGAAGGTGTGACAGAGGAAATAAACCCCATGTTGTATTACAGGAGAGAATAAAACTGTAAATTTACATCCCCCCAGTAACAGGGACCTAATCCAGTGCTTCCACAATATCAAATTAACGGGAATTCTGTCCCCCATGACCTGCCAGGTTTGCTGGGAGCAGCACCAGGAGCTCACTGGACAGCTCAGCCTCACATCCATCGCTGGAGCATCTGTTCCTGCTCCTCAGGAACCCAGCAGGAGCCTTGTTCTTCCCTGCTCCCTGCCCAGGTGCTGTTGTCAGGCACAGGCAGGGAAAAGGAAAGCTCATAAATCAGCCAAGAGAGCAGGAGAAGGAATATCAGACAGTGTGAGACCAGAGCATGGCTCTTCCCACGTTGGGAAGGACACTCCAGGACCCTCCCTGTTATTAGTGCAGGGCAAAGAGCAGAAATTCCTGGGGAAACTCCCATTTCAATGGATTTGTTTGTAAATCACAGCTACTGTCACATCTCCAAGGTTTCCTGTTTCCCTTCCTGCTTGCTACAGCAGATTTTTAAAGATGATAATTCCTGACTTGACTCTGTCACGTGTCCTGCTGCACCTCTCACATCCCTTCCGGCTGTAGATGCTTTCAGGATCCCCCAAAGGCCTCTGCAGTCTGTCAGGAAATAAGTGAGCATCTCTTTTTATCTGTACAAGATGCTGGTTTTTACACCTTTCTTTTTAAATGAAGTCCTGGAATGATGGGAGGCATTGTCTGGAAAAAAGCATCCAGTGCTGTCTGCCAGGTCTTGAGGAGCATCAGCTGAAGTTGGACTTTGGTTTCAAGAGTGTTCAAAGTTCATGATAACCTTGAAATCACTACTGGCAGCTTTGCAGAAGTTGTTTCAGTCCTGCGAAGACATTTAACATGGATGAGCCAATTAAAAGTCTGAGCTGGCTGATTTCATTGGATGCAAATGCTCCAAAAAGTCTGGGAGATCCTGGGTGCTGGCAGGAAAAGAAGGGAGCTCTTCCCAGGAAACACAACTGGAAATCAGGAGTAGAACTGAGCAATCCTTTGCAGTCAGACTGATTTGGGATTCCAGCCCTGCTGGTGGCACGAAGGAAAGGAAAGTTTGTTGTATTCTTTCCGAAAAAAGCGAGCACACCTGGCGTGTCACGGGATGTTCGTTTGGTGGCAGAGACTGGAGTCACTCCCTGTCATCTCCTGGGGTCCCCATTGCAGAGTTTCAGGTGTTGACTGCTCAAACATGTCCTTGAGTGCCACATCCAGGGCTGTCTGAACATTCTGTGAATCCTCAATTTATGTGAGAATGCTCAGGCAGTGGCTCCTCCTTTAACAGCAACAATAACAAAACCAACTATTATTATTATTATTATTATTATTATTATTATTATTATTATTATTATTATTATTATTATTTATATCAGTATCACTAATACTATTAATATTATTAAAATACTAATCCTAATAATACTAATAATAATAATAGAAATTACAAGGAGAGGGAGAAAGAGTAACAAAATCCAAGAGAAACAAATGATGCCCAACACAATTTCTCAGCACTGACCAATCCCCAGCCCATCTCCCAGCCAGTCCCCCTCAGTTTACACACTGGCCATGTTGTTCTGGGGTGGGGGACATCCCTTTTAGCCAGTTTGTGGCAGGGGAAGGCCTGTCAGTCATCCTTCCATGAATCCAACCTGTGGCATCTCATAAATCCTGGGAGGAGATCACTGGCAGGTCCCTCAGCACCACCCTCCCCTCTCCCCAGATCACACAAACCCTTGGACTTCGGGGCTGCTGCTGTGCCCTGGAGTGGGTGTGAGGCCCTAGAGCCTATAAATACACTCTTGCAGTTTATTCCATATCAGAGCACTTTGATTTACTCAGGAAATAAAGTATCTCCTCCTGCTCCATTCAAATGTTATATACAGATTTAATCACAAGCCCCGTGATACTTCACATTACTCACAAAGCTGAGCTTTTGTACTTCTCACATTCCTTCCCTTTGCCTGCTTTTTTTTTCTTTAAGTACCCATAAGATTAAGCAAAAAAAACCCCACAAAAAAAACCAAAAAAACCCCTAAACTTAAAACAAAAAGCAGCAGCCAAATACAGGGCTGCAAATGACATTTTTCTTTTAAGAATCTTATTTTTTAGACGTGATCTGGGGGACTCACCTCAATTCCTGAGTGCTTGGGACTGTGAGCATTATGAGACATGCTCTCTCATTGGCATGGAGAACATTCTAATAATTCTAATAAATAATTCTAATAAAGGATTGAATGCCACGAGTGACTCAACAATGCAGTAAAAAGGTGCAGTGCCTGCTGGGGTGGGCGGGGAAAGGGCAAAACAAGCAGGAAGGGAACAGAAGCAAGACTTGGATTCAATTTAGGAGAAGAATGGGGTCCCCTGGAAGCAATAAAAGCTTCAGAAAAGGAGTAGAGGAAGGGGGAGGGAAAGGAGAAGGTTGAAACAAAGATTTGAAAGGGTCACACCTTTCTAAAGATACTGATCTGAAGCACCAAAGCTTTGTCAGGGTTGAACTTCTGAACTTTCTGAGGTGCCAAATGAATCATTCCCTTCCCTGGGCTTCCTACACTCCCTCCTCCTCCTCCTCCTCCTCCTCTCCAGCCCTTCCTCACTGGGCACTCCCCAGAAGGAGCAGCTCAGTCCCCAGGTCTGAGCTGTGATGCAGCTCCAGAAGTTCTCTTGGAGCTGTGGAGCAGGAGGGAGGCAGCAGAAGGAGAAGCAGGTGCAGCAGCTGAGCTCAAACCTGTTCAGCTCTGGCTGCAAACACGCCCGGGGTGTGCACTCACACATCTCCTGAAAGCCTGGGCATCCTGGATGCACAAGAAACTGTCCCAGGAAAAGTTCTCCTTTTGGCAGAGTGAAGAGGCTGAGGGAGGATGCTGAGACACGCCTCGACTGTTTTTGAAGGTGTTTTCTAGAATCACAGAATCCCAGACTGGCTGGGGCTGGAAGAGACCTTAAAGCTCATCTTGTTCCACACCTCCCACTGTCCCAGCTGCTCCAAGCCCTGCCCAACCTGGCCTTGGGCACTTCCAGGGATCCAGGGGCAGCCACAGCTTCTCTGGGAAATCCATCCCATCCCTTCCCACCCTCCCAGGGAACAATTCCTTCCCAATATCCCATCCAGCCCTGCCTCTGGCAGTGGGGAGCCTTTCCCCCTTTTTGTGGCACTCCAGGCTCTTGCAAATCCATGGAGGTGTCCATCACCCTCAGCTGTCCTGTGCTGACCTGGAGATAAGCTTTGATGCAAGGCCACGATCATCCTGTGAAAAATGAGCATTAAACATGTTATATAATTAAATGAGCATTTAATGAGCATTAAACACATTATATAATTATAGAATTATTATATAATATTGCAGCACCCCTCAGCAAAGGCACTGCAGGAACAAAATACTCCTTCAGCAACAAATATGCCCAAAACGCCCCCTGCAGAAAAGACACCAAACTTGGGCTGGGATGGTTTGAATCTCTTCCCTGGAACCATGGATAGATCCCACCACAAAACCCCTTGGAGCAGAACAGAGGGAAAAGCCTCGGTGGAAACCTCTGGGCTGGCAAAGGTGCCTGGTGAGAAGATGGCCACGCCACAGAGCCAGGTTCAAGGTAGGAGAAATAGGCAAGGATTTCAAACTTTGCTCATAGATATTCTTCAAGTGGTGTTTAATACCGCTCCTTTTGTTTGTTTTGACAATGGATCTTATCTTTTGGTAAGGGCTGTGTTCAGGACTATTATTACCCTCTATAAAAGCCTCATAGTCTTTCTTTCCACTTGTTCAGCACACCAGAGTGGCACAGCAAATTTAATCGAAGAACGCAGCTCCAGGGAGAGCCTTTGGAGACTCTCCCCTTTTTCATAATGCCGTTATCTCCCTTTCCTTGTGTTGGGGATGCATAAAAATCACAAAAAAGTCATTCTGAGTACATTCTTCCTGATAATTATTGTCAGACTCCGAGATAAGTACCCTACGTGATGTAATGTGTGTTAGACCCAGCTCTCTGAATGCAAATCCTGCAACACTTCTAGGCCCAAACAATGGGCGCCCTAAACACCAGGGCCTGGTATTTTGCCACAGACAAGAGAGAGCTTTGATTTTTTGTGTTTCGATAAGGCGCAATCTGGGTGCCTTTATCTCAGCTGTTATATTTAAAGATGACATTCTAGCCTTGCAGCCTTGCCTATTGTCTTGACCCTGATTATCTCCAAATGTTGTTGTTTAGTCAAACTCGCCGCTTTAATGAAAGGCCTGCTCCCAATTTAAGGAAAATTATTTAAATGCAGAGTATCCTATACACTGCGGTTTCCAAAAGAACTAGGCGGTTAATCAAAAGTTAATTGTATAATTCTCATGCAGATTAGGGCCTCTTGCAAATGAATCCCAGGTTGTGATTATTAAAAAAAGGGAAAGTGCTGGAGTAATGCACAAGGGTCTTCAGCCTGGTAAACAATCAGCTAAGGTTTAATTTGTGGTAAACAAAGTGCTGATACACCAGGGGTCTCCAAAGGAGACAAAAAGGTGAAAATAAATTAAAAAACAACATACAGATATGATCTTTTTGTTTTTAGGCATCTTTCAAAAACACAGGCTCAATGAACAAAAAGTAATCCATTAATATTTACTGGCAGCATCCTGGCAATATGCAAATGAGAGCAGTCCCATAATTACGCTGCAGCCCTTGGACAGGGATCCTGCTCTCGCAGTGTCACTGCCACCACCTCCAGTCACCACCTCTGCGGTGCTCCCGTGGAAAATAAACGGCTCTAATGAACACTTTGATTAATCACAAACCCTGTGCCAGCCAACAACCTTGGCAGAAAAGGGCACCAGTGATAGGGTCAAAGCTTTTCTGTGAGCTTTGGAGTTATCTGGGGGAAGGAATAAACCAGGAGTGGTGTTTTCATGTCAAAAAAGTCATGGCTCAGCTGAAAAAAAATAAAATAAAGAGGAGGTGGCGGTCCCCTGGAAGTCAGGGTGGATAACCTGGGTTATCCAGCTCCAGGTTTTCAACCAACAGCCTCAAAAACTGAGTTTTAACAACCCAAGGGGAAAAATATTTTTGTTATTGAATTTTCAGAGGAAGTCCCTGACCCAAATTGTGGCCAGGACAGAAGATGAGCAGGGTTAAAGGTAACTCTGTGGTGACCCTTCAAACTGGGGCCCAAAGTGAGAGCCTTGGACTGTCCTGGGATGAGTGGGACAGCTCAGGGCTGGTGCAGAGGGGTGGCTCCAGGCGATGTTTAAAGCCTTTTCTACAGAAAAGGTGAAAATGGCACTGTCTGGGTTGTTTTCTTTAGTTGCAGCTGCTTATGCTGAGCAGGACACGAGCGTGGTCAGTGCAAGGTGGCTGCAGAGCTCCCTGCTGCCATGTGGGATGCAGGATTGGAAATTCCTGTCTGCCTGCCCAGGAAAAGCCTGTCATCAGTTTATTTATTTCCTGATGACAACATGCTTGGTCCTGGATGGAGCAAACAAAAAAAAAGAAATCTTGAGAGCAAGACATGAGCTCCATCCTGGGATGAAGGTGCTTGGTACTCACCTTCCTGTTTTCTCTTTCCAAAGGGAGTCCGAGTCAGAATTTTCTTCTGCCATGAGAAGATTTCTCCTTTAAATTTAAATTAAGAACAGGATCCTCGGCCAGGTATGGGTGATTGAAGGAAAACTTCATAGCTGGCCACACTTGGGCAGGCAGAGCAGGGTTAGATGGGATATTGGGAAGGAATTCCTCCCTGGAAAGGTGGGGAGGAGCTGGGATGGAATTCCCAGAGCAGCTGGGGCTGCCCCTGGATCCCTGGCAGTGCCCAAGGCCAGGCTGGACATTGGGGCTGGAGCAGCTGGGACAGGGGAAGGTGTCCCTGCCACGGCTGGGGTGGGATGGGTGGGATTTGAGGTCCTTTCCCACCCAAATCATCCCAGGATTCTAGGGTTCCATAATTATATAATATAATAATTACATCTATTATATATCTATTATATATGTAATTATATATTATATACATAAATGTGTGTATTAAACCAAAACAATAATTTAGGCTGCTCTACACAAAGCAGATTTTCAGGGAGAGCCAAGTGGCCACTCTCAGATCCACAATGAGGACGTTGGCCAAACTGGCTCGAGCTGCCCTGGAATTCGGCTCAGTTTCTGAAGGATGAAATGAAATGTGAGAGAAGGGATGGAAACAGGGACCAGCTTCAAGTCTCTGTCATTCTACATTGTCAGAAAGTCCAGTTTCAAAAAGAAATGAACAGAAAACACCCCTAAATACTCTGAAATGGAACAAATTGCAATAATCTGCCACCTCTTAGGATTTGACAGTACCTGTTGTGATATTTTGAAGGGATTATTTGTGTAAGAGATGACCACCACAGCATCCAAACCTCAACAGTGTGAGCCATCACCTGGAGGTGAACGAAATGCTAATTGACATTAATTAGGAATTAAGGGTAATTAAAGACACTCCTGTTTATTTGCCATTAATTGAAAACAAGTTATTAAGAATGAGCAAATTTGTCTCAAAAGGGTGCTGGGATTTTGTCATTTTCACGTTATAATCATTCTTGCTTAGGACATTTTTTTTCAAAGGAAAAGGAGGGAAAATGTTGCCTTAGATATAAAAACCTAGGAGCTATTAATTATGGTGAATTACTGTTGTTATTATTGCTATTATTTATTATTATTATTACTATCATTATTATTATTTACAGGGTGAAAATGATATTTTTATTAATAAAATTAATAAATTAAAATAAAAAATAAATAATAAAAAATAAAAAATAAAAAATAAACCCCAAAATTAACAAAATAATATTTTATTTTGCTCTGTGTTCCCAAGAGCAAAACAAGAGAATTTCTCTGAAAAAGCCCAAAATGTGCTGAGAGGTTTTCCTGGGGCAGCACCAGGAGCCCTGGGGTCGTGCCAGGGGGGAGTTTTAAAGGATCAGGGAATATCATCCCATTTTTCTCCACTATTCATTGCTTCAGCCATACCCAAAGTTTGGAATTATTGTTCCTTTTAACACAGGAACCCCAGAAGTGCAGAGACCTTTTGGCTGCACTGCCTGGGGTGCAGGTGAGGGCAACGTTGACTTTTCCCACATTTCCATCAGCCCATGGCAGATCCCAAATAAATCTTACATCAGAGCCAGACTTTGGGAATTAAATTGTTCAGTAATATGCATTTTCAATCAAAACACAGGGGAGACTTTAAAAATTTACTGCGCATAAATAAAATATTTGATCGCTCTGATTCCTGTTTTCCAAACCCTCACAGACACTTCATACTAATATTGACATTAAACTTCAATATTGATGTAGGGATGAGAAAACAGAACTGCTAGAAATTCTTCAAAAGGATGCAGGAGGAAGTTTGGTCAAAAATAAGGATTTTCCAAGAGGTTCTTGGGATTGTTTCTCCTGTTGGGATATAAAAATAGGCCCAGGAGGCTGTTCCACACCTGAGCACTGGGCAGGGCTTACAAGAGCCAGGTGGGCTCCCTTTATCATGGAATCACGGAATGGTTTAGGATGGAAGGGACCTTAAAGATCATTCCTGCCATGGCAGGGACACCTTCCCCTGTCCCAGCTTCTCCAGCCCCAATGTCCAGCCTGGCCCTGGGCACTGCCAGGGATCCAGGGACAGCCCCAGCTGCTCTGGGAATTCCGTCCCAGCCCTTCCTCACCCTCACAGGGAACAATTCCTTCCCATATCCCATCCAAATCCACCCATTGTCAGCTTAAAGCCATTCCCTGTGTCTTGTCTCTTGTCCCCAGTCCCTCTCCAGCTCTCCTGGAGCCCCTTCAGGCCCTGGCAGGGGCTCTGAGCTCTCCCTGGAGCTTCTCCTCTCCAGCTGAGCCCCCCCAGGTGTCCCAGCCTGGCTCCAGAGGGCTCCAGCCCTGGAGCAGCTCCGTGGCCTCCTCAGGTTTGCTCCAGCAGCTCCATGTCCCATTTTGGTGCCCATGTCTCAGCCTGTCCCTCTGAGCACCTTCATGAGCTTCACAGCCCAGAGCAGCCTGGGAGAGTCTTGATAAACCCAAGGCAGCAGAAACCTCACCTGGGCTCCAAGCTTCAGGAAACATTTGCAAAAGCCCCTCAGAACTGGGGAGGCTCCTGCCTTGCTGAGTCTTTGTGCTGCTCCACAGCTCGAGGGGACACTGGAGAATTGCTCTGAGGGGAGACTGGAGAACTGCTCTGAGGGGAGACTGGAGAATTGCTGTGAGGGGACACTGGAGAATTGCTGTGAGGGGACACTGGAGAATTGCTGTGAGGGGACACTGGAGAATTGCTGTGAGGGGACACTGGAGAATTGCTGTGAGGGGACACTGGAGAATTGCTGTGAGGGGACACTGGAGAATTGCTCTGAGGGGACACTGGAGAATTGCTCTGAGGGGACACTGGAGAATTGCTGTGAGGGGAGACTGGAGAATTGCTGTGAGGGGACAGTGGAGAATTTCTCTGAGGGGACACTGGAGAATTTCTCTGAGGGGACACTGGAGAATTGCTCTGAGGGGACACTGGAGAATTTCTCTGAGGGGACACTGGAGAATTGCTCTGAGGGGACACTGGAGAATTGCTGTGAGGGGAGACTGGAGAACTGCTGTGAGGGGAGACTGGAGAATTGCTGTGAGGGGACACTGGAGAACTGCTGTGAGGGGAGACTGGAGAATTTCTCTGAGAGGAGACTGGAGAATTGCTGTGAGGGGAGACTGGAGAATTGCTGTGAGGGGACACTGGAGAATTGCTGTGAGGGGACACTGGAGAATTGCTGTGAGGGGACACTGGAGAATTGCTGTGAGGGGACACTGGAGAATTTCTCTGAGGGGACACTGGAGAATTGCTGTGAGGGGACACTGGAGAATTTCTCTGAGGGGACACTGGAGAACTGCTCTGAGGGGACACTGGAGAATTGCTGTGAGGGGACACTGGAGAATTGCTGTGAGGGGACACTGGAGAATTGCTCTGAGGGGAGACTGGAGAATTGCTCTGAGGCTCCCTGGCCACGCTCTGGGGCCACAGCCTTGAGCTCGGTGCCAACCTGAACATTGTCACCCTGTGGGGCTGTGACCCCATGGGGATCCACCCACGCCCTGCCCTCGCTTGTCAGGTGAGCTGAGAAATCTCCTGGAAGCTCCAGTTCTCCATAAAACACATCAGGTGTGTTATCAGGTGTGTTATCAGGTGTGCTCAACACAACAAATAAACCACAGTCTCCACAGCACAGCAAGAACATGGCAAATTTCAAAGTTTCTTTGAAAAAAATGCAACTGAAGAGCACAGTTATTTCATTTTAGGCATGGCTTATTTTTTGCTGTGGAGGAAGAGGCAAATCACCAGAGCCAACATCAAAAATAGCATCTAATCTACTTTAAAACCAGTAAAAATTGCAAATAATTAGAGCCGAGTTGCTGAGGAATCGTTAGAGAAATCAATATCCAGCACCAGTGGAGTGTCTACAAAATACCAGATGGTCACTAGTAAAATCCAGAATGTGGGAACTCAAATACTGCCCGTAAAGGGGAAAAACAAAAAAAAAAGATTAGTGTGAATTTTCCTTGGGGGAAGACAAAACTGATCAAAATTAAATTTGGCAATTTTGTGATGAGCTTGTTTTGCTAATCAATATCTGAGCAGAAGGGCTGGGCTGTGGGGTGGGCATGTGCCCTGGCTGGCAGGGATCCCAGTGGGAATGGACAAGGCTCTGCTCCCGAAAAATCACATGCCAAGGGCTCCTCCTGCCTTCACAGGACTGCAGAGACCCAGAGGGAAAGGGAGAGGGAGAGGGAGAGGGAGAGGGAAAGGGAAAGGGAAAGGGAAAGGGAAAGGGAAAGGGAAAGGGAAAGGGAAAGGGAAAGGGAAAGGGAAAGGGAAAGGGAAAGGGAAAGGGAAAGGGAAAGGGAAAGGGAGGATAAAATCCCTGAGGTTGGAAAAGCATCCAGGATCACCCAGTCCCTGCTGTGCCCCATCCCCACCTTGTCCCCAGCCCAGCACACTGAGTGCCACATTCAGGAGTTCCTGGGACACCTCCAGGGGTGGGGACTCCAACCCTCCCTGGGCAGCCCCTGCCAGGCCTGATCTCCCTTTCCATGGGGAAATTCCTGCTGTCCCTCCTAGGCCAGGGCCCAGCCACCAGTGTCCCTTGGTCCTGTGCTGTCACTGCACTCCTGGAGTTCCTCATGGAGCCCAGCTGGGAGAACAACCTCAGAACTCCATCCTCCTCCAGTCCTCCAGGGTGAGACCCAGCCCAGGGGGTTTCCTCCTTGGAGAGGATGACTGGGAGCCTTTGCCAGAGCACCTGGGCCTCTCTCTGATTTCCTCACTTGGCTGAACAACCACGTTGAGGAGCTTTTGGGTTCAGTCCAGTGACAGGAAACTATGTACAAATAAACATGTTTTTAAAAGATTAACTCAGGATCTTCTTCAGATTTTAAATTTCTAAACCCTCCAGTTTTAGTTATTTCAAGTGAAGCTCAGGTACTTTGTTCCCCAATTAAGCCTGGAGAATAAATTAAATTGGAGAACTTTTCTTCCTTCTACTGACAACTCATTGTTCATAGGATGCTGGTTGGTATCCTACAACATCTCCCAGAAGAGCTGTCTTTTACCAGGCATACAAAATGGGGATTTGGCTTCTTTTCCAGCCTTTCTGATGGTTATGGAATTGTGTCCATGTGGCCTCTGCTTCTATCTAATTAAATCTCCATTAAATAAGTGATTGCACCCACTATAAATGACAGAGTGCATCCCCCTGGATATTTAGCAATCCACAGCAACTGCTGTGACTGTCACAGGCTTTTTTAAAGAGACTTTTAAGGAAAGTCAAGGAATTTGGTGTGGCTCAGCCATTAGAGACTTGTTTCTTTGGAGCCCATGGAATTAGGACATGGAAACAAATGTGAAACTTGGAGCCCAGAGTTTGGATAGGGCAGTGAGGAGCTCCTCGGAGCTGGGGCTGTGGGAGGTGGCTCAAAAAGGAAGCTCAGAGACCCTGGCAAAATTAGAAACCACAGCTCTGGCTTTAACAGATATTTTAGGAGAATTTTAAAATTTAAATTTTATTGAAATGTACTGAAATTTAAATTGTAGGGGGATTTTAAAATGGAAGCAGATTTTTGGCTCCATGAAGAGGTGACCACATACAAACAGCATCAGTTTGGCAGGAATTTTTGCTTGGTTTTGTTTGTACCTGGATATCACTCTGAGAGGTCTGAACCAGCCAAAATCACTGTTATTTAAACTAAGGAATTACTCCATTCCCTGGAAACTCAGAGCTGGACTAAGGAAGAAATGCCAAGCACACTCCCAATACAAATTGGGCTGATCTATGAAGAAATGAGATAATTTTCATGGTTTTACATTTCTGTCAGGTTTTAAAGCACTGAGGTCACTGATTGCACATTCCCCTACTCTTGGCTTAAGTGCAGAAAAGATGCAAAGGCATTAATTAAGTAATTTATCCTCCTCTATGAACCAGCCAGAGAAACAGTCCATGGCTGCACTTGTGAATGTCAGGACTGTAGAAAACCAGGTTAGACTGCAAATATAAACTAGAATGACAAAGCATGCAAGGATAAACATCCTGAAGAAGAGCCTGGTTTGAGCTGTATTTTATCTCTCCCATCTATTGGACACCAGATCAGAATTTCTGCTATTGCAACAACACTTGAAATACTTTAAAGCTGATAGTAAATGAATGTGGCTGTGCAGCTTCAATGCAGCACAACAACCTACAGAGGGGTCATATTTCATCTTTAATTCATTTAAAATCAAGTGGCTGCATGACATCACTCTGACATTCCCTAAGATAGCAGCAGCCAGCTGATGTCACACACATTCTAAGGAAATATGTCAAAATATATTAGCTCATATTTTTATCTGGACAGCTATCAAATGAAGTCAACAGAAAACAAGCTCTGCTGAAAGCAAACATTTCCATTTTCACAGTCTCAAAAGGGACAGAACAAATTATTTATAACACTGCAGTTTTTACAGGCAGGCAAGACCTCTCTCTTCAGACTTCAGGAAAAAGAAAACAAGGAGAGCATTAAAAGGCAGCTTATTTTCATTAATTCCAGTTTTGTAGGTGTACAAACCAGCAGAAGACTGTGATTCATAATTCAGCCTGGAAACGGGCTAAGTTCTTATTTAAATGAGTAAATTGTGAGAGCTTGTGAAAAACCACCAGATTCTTTTCTCTGGTGGTTGTTTTCCCAGAGCCAGACACTGCTTCCATCCCTCTTCTCCCAGTCCCACTGGGAATCACACACACAAATACTGGCACATTTCAGATTTGCATTTCACCCAAGCCTAAGAGGCAGAAGGCAGAGCCTTTGTGAGGCTGGAGAGACTCATTTTGAATTGTTTGATCCTCTGTCACACAGCTTAGTGAAGCTGGAAACAATAAATTTCATGTTTTTCATATTATCGACACATTTGTCTGTGGTGGGGCTTCCCTTGGCCACTCTGATCTCAGAAATGCTCCTCAGCCTTGGCCTTGATAAACAGCACCTGAATTAAGTTCTGACTTACCAGAAACACCATTTGGTCCCAGGAATTTGGAAATTCCTGGGAATTCCTGGCTGTTAGGAATTCCCCTTGGAAACTTCTTTTTCTTGCCTGAATAACCCATGTGAAACATTATTTTTATCCTCAAACTTTCCAAGAAAGCCACCAACCAGAACCATGGCCAGGACTGAAATCAACCCTCTGTAAAAGCTCCTGTAGCAAAATTCCTGGCTGGATTTTGGAGGAAAAACAGTTAAAAAAGGTTGTTTTTTGGGGCTGCCCGAATAACCCTTTCAGGATTTGATGTGATTTGTGGGCAAACATGCGACCCCCTCGGGTGGAAGTGTGGATTTCCGCTGGGCTGCTGGGGATACAAATAAAATCTGATGAATGAGAAGAATTTATCAACCTTTTAGAGACACCGATCCAGCCTAAAATTCCTCCTGCACAGCAGCACCCGCAGCAACAGCACTTACAGAAACTGAGGGGATTTTGGGGAAAAGGCATCACTGAAATCACTGAATTCACCTGAAAATTCCCCAGGTGTGGCTGGTAAAAAAGGCAAGTGGGCAGGGGCGTTTTACACTTAATTATCAACAATTAAATGCTCATTCTGCACCTCCAACTGCTTCGGTTCCAAGAATTGCCCAGGTGGGGATTTCTTGATCTCTTACTGCTCCCAGAGTGTGAAATTGTCCTGATACAGATGAGATAATATATAATATATATATTATATTATTCTATAATAATATTATATATATACTACATAATAATATATAATCATTATATATTATATAATATATAATAATTAATATATTAATTATATAATATATAATCATTATGTATTATATAATACATAATAATTAATATTAATATAATTATTATAATGATTATTATAATATATATTTATGTAGTATATATAATACATATACTATATAATATATATTATATAGTATATACACTATAATACATACATTATATAATATGTATTATATACAATATATACACTATATAATATATAGTATATATTTTATATACATTATATTATATTTATATTATATATATTTCACATGTATTTTATATTTTTATATATATGTCTATATATGTCTATATATATGTATATATATGTGTATGTATATATACATGTGTGTATATTTTTTTTTTTTTTTTTTTTTCTAACTGCAGGAGAGTCCCAGAAAAAGCTACAGGAAGCAGCAGCAGGTTGGGAAGCATTAAATGAAGCAGAAGTTGAAATTCCACCTGGAAAGGGTCAAGGATGAAGGAAAGAAGTGAAATCTTTGGGTATTTGGTGCATCACAGGTTCATAAAGAGACACTTTATGAAAAATAGAACAAGTAAAGATGCCCCAATCAAAGAAAGAATGACAGCAATTAATGGGAATTGCAGTGTATTGGAGGAAACTCAGATTTTCCATCATTTCTCACCCACTCTGCACACTTTACAAAAGGGGAAACTGTGGGAACAGAACTCAAACAGGAGGAGGCAGTCAAATCCCTGATAATGGGAATTACAGCTTCAGAGAGGAAGACAGGAAAAACATTTTCAATTTTCAAGCTTTATTTCCAAGCTGCAATTAAAAAGTGACGATGGCCAACGCATTCTCTGAGAAAATTTACATGATTTTGGTGATTTCTCCATAACTCACCACTACAAAATCTGCTGAGATGTGATACTTAGGAACAAAAAGTTTCTAAGTTCTTATAACTGTATCTAATTATAAAGGTAAAACCTTTGATCAACACCTTACCTTTCATTTTGGGTAATGCAAAGACTTTTTCAATTTTTAAGTCTGATTTTCATTTAGCTCAATGGCATTTTTTTGTTTATTGGAAGTGCTCTTTGAAACACAAACTGAAACAGTTTTTAAATATTTACACTTGGTACAGACACAGACAACAACTCTGTTTACATGTTTATAGAAATGGAGCTCGCAGATAAAGTAAATTGATCAAAAATTAAGTTCTGGCCACAGAAGGTGCCACAGTTCATTTTTGGTTTTGAGCAAACACCAAATGCACCTCTCTGGAGAAAGGGACTCCAGCCCTTTGTGTCACCATGGATTTTTGGCAGCCTTTAATCTGAGGAGCCACTCGAGTTTGTGAAATAGTTGCATTAATATCTCATTGATCTCATTTTTTATTTATTTTTGGATAGCAAAGAATGCACCGTTTCCAACAGTGGCATTATTCAACTGTGGTGATGGAGGGCTGACCCTGGCTGGTGCCACCAAAGCCACTCCATCATTCCCCTCCTCAGCTGGGCAGGGGAGAGGAAATATCACCAAAATCCCAAGGGTGGAGATAAGGACAGGGAGAGATCACTCACCCCTCACCCTCACAGGAAAAACACCTTCAACATGGGGAAATTAATTTAATTTATCACCAATCAAATCAGAGCAGGGTAATGAGAAATACAAACCAAATCTTAAAACACTTTTCCCCCCCACCTCTCTCTTTTACCTGGCTCAACTTCAGTGCCCATTTTCCCTCCCTCCCCATTCCCAGAGGAACAGGGGGTGGGGAATGGGCTCAGTTTGTCACCCTCACACCCTTCCCCTGCCTCCCCTTCCGTGGGTACAGGGGACTCTCAGCTCCTGCCCCTCCTTCCTCCCACCCAGGGGGCTGCTCCTCTTCCTCATCCTCACTCCCCTGCCCAGCTGAGGCTGTGGGGGGGTTTTTTATCCCCTTCCCAACCCCGTTATCCCAGCCCTGCTGCCACCAGCTCAGCCTGGCCAGCAGTGGCTCCATCCTGGAGCTATTTATGGAGATGCTGCTGGGGTGTGAAGGTGGGAAACACCTGATCAGAGGTGCATTTTCCCAGGGAAAACACTCCTGGTTTTCATTTGTCCCTTGTGCTGGAGGGACTCCTTGTCCTGTACAAAATTAGGGACCTAGAGATGGAATTGGCTCTGTGGGAAATGGGGAAAACTTCCAGCAGCTTCTCCCAGAAACCACCCCCACTACCAAAATCTTGTCAAGCAAACCCAAAACAGTTGTAGGGAATAAATCCTTCCAAAATGAATGAGCCACTGGATTAATTTCTTCCCCACTTGAGGAAAGCTAAGGAAGGGAGCCCAACCACATGGATATCCCATGGTTTGGCTGTCTCTTGTCTCTCCTGAAGGATCCCTGGAAAAGCTTCAGCCTGAGCATCTCAAAATGGGGTTCAAGGTATAAAATCTGCCTGCAGTGCTGCCATGGGAGCGTGGGAAGGAACAGAAGGAAGCTGAGGTGATTTTATGAGAAATTTGTCCCTTTTGGAGTCAGTGCTGCTTGTCCTGAGCTGGGTCATCAAAATCAGGTGGCCCCAAAACCTTGGGAGCCTCCAGTAGCCCTGGAGTTTGTAAAAACTGGGAAGGAGACATCAAACAATGCCTAAGACAAGGTCAAAGCCCTTGGCAAGCCTGGAGCTGCTTTCTCCCTGGAGGAGATGTGCTGGAATTTGCACAATCCAAAGTTCCAGCACAAAGGGGCAGCACTTCCAGCACAGAGGATGGAGAAGCCACTCCAGGAACACAATTCCCGTGGGGAGGGTCCTGGAGATCCAGAAAGGGCAGCCTTGGGGATTTGCTGGGAAATTGGATGGGTCAGATCCACATCCTGGCAGCAGAGTGGCAAATTGGGTCCCAGGGAAGGAAAGCAGCCACAGCCTGTGAGCCCAAGGATCTGCAGGAGATTCCAATGGGAATTCTCCTGGGAATATTTCCCAAACAACCCCAGTTACCAAACCTCCACAGAACTTCTGCGTTTCCAGTTGCGCCTCATGACACTCCCAGGAAACAATGATTGTTCTCTTCCAAGGACATTTTACCTGAAAGAAATGACAGGGAAAGGGAAAATGGAAAGTCCATCTTGTTCACAGGCTGATCCCAGCCCTGGATCCCAGGATTTGGGGAGAACAGAAAGCAGCTGCAGCTTGGCTGCTTCAAATCTTTTTGGGTTTCATTATTGTGACAATGCCTGGAACAACCAAGGGCTTCTTGGCCAAAAGGGAAAGGTGAGAGTCTCTAAGAAAAATCAAATCCTACAATTCTGTAAGAAGATCAAACCCCTACAACAAATACTTCATTCACATTTAACTCCTTTGGCTTTTCTGAAGACAAATCCATTCATTTAAACAAAAAAACCAAAATTGTATCCATACAATTCATACCAAATTCTTGAAATCCTCCATCCCATTACACTATTTAAAAAATATTGCTAAATAATTCTACAGATTTTTTTTACCTGACAAGAGTAAAAGCTCCCAGAATTAATTGTAGGAGGAAGTTTCCTGGGCCATCCATATAAATCCCAAATTCAAGTACAGGCATTTTAAATAAGTGCTCCTTAAAAGCACAGGCAAAACAAGGCCACCCCAATAAAAAAAATAATTATTAATTATGAAAATTATTATTAAAGGTGTGATTCAATTCAGCTCAGTACCTGAGTGCTGGGTGTCTCCTGACACTGAAGCCAAGTGGGAAATACCAGGAGAAAACAGGAATAAAGCTTAAAAAAAGGTCATGGAGAAAGATTTGTGTGGCTTTTCTGCTACTCCATCGATACTTCAAGCAAACCAAAAAACCTTGAGTTTTGGCTTTCATTTTGAAATCTTTAATTTTATTACTTCTCTTACACTTTGGGTGAGATTTTGGGTTTAATGAGTTGGTTTTGCTCCTAATTTATAGCAGAAAAGTTTTATTGTGTCTCCTTTTTTTTTCCCCTAAAGTGATGAAAGTGTTAATGGGAATTTACTGACTCAGGGCAGGTGATCCAGAGCCGCTGCTGATGCCAGGAAATATCCTGGAGCAGAAGGATGAGCCCTGAAAAGCAAAGGTTACTGCAGATAATCATCAAAAAGGACAACTGAAATCCAATGCTAAATTTTCTGTTCAAGTTTTTCCACTAAGACTTCATTTTTCTTCACTTTTCATTTACATTTTGAGGTTTTTTCCCAGATCAGTATTCACTTACCTACCTTAACATGACTTTTTTCCATTCTGGAAAGGGACCAGTGCAAACCATTCAAAGCAAGCCATGCCTCTGTAGAAAATTAAAATAAAGTAAAAATAAAGTTAAAATAAAGTAAATTAATTAAAAAATAGAACAAAATAGAATAAAAAATAATAGAATAAAACGGAATAAAATAGAATAGAATAAAATAGAATAAAATAGAATAAACTAGAATAAAATAGAAAAAATAAATAAAATAAAAATTAAAAAATATTAAATATTAAAAAATAATAAAGTAAAATAAAGTAAAATAAAAAATAAACCCCAAAAATAGAAATAAAATAAATAAAATAAATAAAATAAAATATTAAATAATACATCTTTTCGTTCTGGGCAACCAGCTAAAAACAAACTTTGCAGTGGGCAATGAGAGTGTGAAGCATCTTGTTTTTTCACCACAGCCCTTTTCTCTGAGCAGTAAGGTCCCTAATTATGAACAGGACAAGGAGCTCCTCCAGCACAAGGGACAAATGAAAACAGGAATGTTTTTCCTGAGAAAATGCACCCCTGATCAGGTGTTTTCCCTCTTTACACCCCAGCAGCACCTCAATAAATAGCAATAAATTGATATTTAGTCCTCAGCAATAACCTGCCTTGCTGCCAGAGCTCGTGACCGATTTAAATACGTGGATTTTGAGCAGGGACTATTAAAAAACAACATTTTTTTTTTTTGAATTCTCGAGTTTCTCCTGCTAATTGTCACAGCTGAGGAATTACCCAGACCTGGGAAGGCTCTTCCATGCTGTTTTGCCAGCACATTCCAGCCCTGCCCTCCTGCATCCCTGTAATTCCAGCCTTTGCCCTCTCCTGAGCAGCCACGCTAAATTGGGTAGTGCTTTTGGAAGTGAACAAATTGGGACTAGAAAAAGACCCCAAGCTCATTTTCAATTTTGTGCTGAGCTCCTGTTTGAACTGGAGTAGTTAGGAAAGCAATAAATAGGCCAGGGCCATGGGGGAACAGCTCTTGATGTACATTTGGGTCAGGGGCTACCACCAGGATTCCTTTAGGAAGCCAGATGATATTCCATTAAAAAAAAATAAAAAATAAAAAATCCCAACCACAAAAAAGTTTTGTGTGGAGCATTTTTGGTAAGTCATGAATACAACAATAACAATTGAGCACTGCAAAATAGAGCTGGATGAGATTTAGAACCAAGTTTATTTTATCCTGTCTCTTTACACGTTGTAAATTTACCTCCCCAAATGTCTCCGCTTCCAATTTCCACACACTTATGGTTAATTACTATGCAAAGATATTAATTGAAGCAATCTGTGCGCTTAAACTTATTTTTTAGTGAATTCTTTAGTTTAGTAATATTAGATGTGTTAATTTTATATTAATAAAAATAATTTAAGTAAGATAAATCTTATTAGGAATAAGTCAATAACAAAAATCGAAATTTCAGTCTTTATCATTTTTATATAGATCCTTAAACTGCAGTCAGTGTTTTGTTACCCAAGTTTATGAGAGCTGTATAAATAAACAAAATAACAAATCTCTCTGCCTTTTTTTAGTTCTTCTGTCTTGTCCTTTAGATGATTACCACAGAAGATGCAGACTGAACTTTGGGGTTTGAAATGGAGATTATCCATCATTTGGATTTTGGTGGATTTTTAATGAAGTTTTCTCTTACATGGGCTGTAAATTTATATTAAATTTATATTAAAATGGGCAAGGCTTAAGAAAGAGGGGAGATTTAGGCGGGATATTGATATTTATGGCAGGAATTGTTCCCTGGGAAGGAGGGCAGGCCCTGGCACAGGGTGCCCAGAGCCCAAAGCTGGGATTCTGTGAAGAAAGATTCTTATCCTTGGACTGGCCAGGTTTACCTGAAACACATTCCCTGGCATCAGGGCACGCTGGGAAGCGTTCAGCCCTTGTGGTACCAATTTAGTGGATTTGCTCCCACAGAAATTCCCTTGCTAAATTTTAATGAAAAACATTAAAAAACATCACCTTGGCAGCATCAGCCGCGGCAGCGGGAGCGTCCCGAGCGAGCCTCACGCCTCCTCCTCCCTGGCTGGATAATCCAGGGCTGCTCTGGGCACATCCAGGCTCTTCTGAGGGACAAACATTCCATGGATTGATGGTCAGGTTTGAGCCAGGATCCAGCAAAGCTGCTCCATCACTCCCTGAAGAGCTGGACAGAAGAGGACCATGGCCAGCTGGCCAGTTCTTCACCCCTAATCCCTTCTCCCCAGGGGCTGGAGTCCTTCCCTGCTCCAGCGTGGCTCCAGTTCTCTCCAAAATCCATCCTCACATTTATTTCTGCAGCTAAATTATAATATTTTTTATTTTAGAGGGCTTCCCTTGCTTCTTATTTAAGGAATTTTAATGATCATTCATAATTAGTGGAGCACCTTTCTGGTCATTCCTGCCCCGCCTTTTGAAACAACCAAGGGACACTTTGGTATTCTTGGAATTAAATTAATGATTGATTTGATTAAAATAAACAAGAAATTTATGTTCATCTTGATTCCTTTCACTCCTCCACTGTTTATCATCACTCTGGAGTGAAAATAAATCATAAAAAAGTTCTTCTTGTGGAATGAACTATTCAAAGAAATAATAGAAAAATAAAAAAGCCCAGGAAAAATTTACCTTTGTTATTATGAAGACAAAGTCCTTCTCTTTCAAGGCCTTTCTTTAAAACTGGAGGAAAAACTTGCAAGGGCCTGCCAACATCTGCTTTGATATTAATTAGAATTAATAGATGAGAACTGTAAGAAATATGGTTTGCTACTTAGAGCAGAAACACTTTGGAAGATCACACCTCTGAATAATTAAGGCAGCAACGGGAAGGACTAAGGTTTTTTAAGTATTTCTATCCAGTGGTAATAATAAATGATCAAAAGTTTGGATAAGAGGAGAAATTAAGTCTTTGCTAATTGTTATTAGAGTTGTTTTCTGTGACTGAAGTCACATCAGAATTCCAATAAATTTGATTATTTCAGATGGATTAATCACTGCCCAGAGAGCCTACATGTAAATATTGCACGACTGGCTGCCCACTGTATCTCTTAATGAATTAAATCTCATTATTTCCCAAAATAATTCCTAGTAAAGGCTACTCAGCCAGTACAACATCCATTTATTTCAAATAGATTCGTTAAGGTTGGAAAAGACCTTAAAAATTATCAAGTCCTGCCATTGACACCTTGAAATAGTTCCTGAAAAAAAAGTCTGATTTACATTGAAAAAGACTTTTCTGTCTTCACTCCCTAAGGCAAACTTGTTTCCTCTTCCCGCTTCTCACAAGGGAATTGGTCCTTGGAAAACAGAAAAAAGGATTTAGAAAAAAGGTTTTGCTTTCAGAGAAAGTTCTCAACGTGCACTCCAATGACTTTTCTTTATTCCTCATCGGTATCATCCCCCTGCTCTGTGTTTGTGGACAGGTAGGAGAGAGGAAAAGGCAATAAAAACCCAACAAAGGTGGGATTTGGGGTTGGAATTTAGCAGGGACACAGGGATGGGAGGCACAGGAGGGATGGACACCAGCAGGGTAAACAAAGCAACCCCAGCAGCAGAATTTAACCCCAGGCTTGAAAAGGAGGATGCTCACAAATACAGTGAAGTCATGTATTCAATTTTGCTCAACTACTGGTGTGAAATTTTAATCAAAAAAAAAAAAACAACTAGAGAGCTCATTCAAAAAAGAAATTAGTGAAGGAAAAAAAAAAAACCTAAAAAGAAAAAAAAAACCAACTTTGGTCGTCTCTCATCAGTGAAAACTGATTTAGTTATGCAAATTACTGCTATGAATATTAAACCACTGATGAAAGGTTTTTAATGAAGGGATCTTTTGTTTTGGAAATGCAAGGGTATATGCTTTAATTTCTTGCTAATTTACTGTTCTTTGATAATGTTCGCATTTTCCCCAAAGTGACTGCACTGATGGGTTTAATACTGTGAATAGAACTACAGGCCAACAATACTGGTTTTGACAAGCCTTCCCCTGTGTAACTGTAGATCATGATTTGCAGCCCCTTATGCACAATTCTATTAGGGTGAATTTTGTCTACAGGGCTTTCCATGAAATGAATTCTCATTTTAATGTTAGCCTCCTGCAGTTTTTAATTTTTAATCTGTAATATGAAATTGCAAATTTTACAAACATCATTTGAAAAAGCCACTAGGACAGAACCGAATGCCAAAGTTTACATATTGCCTAATTAGACTGTTATGAGAAGCAGCTTATCAATGTCAAGCCAAAGATCATCAAAAAATCCAATTACTAATTTGAAAAACACATATATTTATAGGTTCATTTTGTTTAATTTGCATCCGATTAGCTTAATAATTGTTTAAAAATTGTATTAAGGTTAATAATTTGGGTTCAGTTAGCAACACACCTGGGCTGCCCAAGTGGGTACCCCCACCAAAAATAAAGCTCCACGGTGATCTTTTCCAGCAGAAAGCACAGAGAGCTCATTACTCAAATGACAAGGCAATTTTAAATATGAAAAGTTATTAAATCCACTCACAGGCTGCTCTTTTTTCAGCTCTTACTGGTCAGGACCACTCAGGGTGGGCTCTCCCAAACCTTCCAGGAGGATTCACCTCATTTTACAGCACTGGATGTTGGGTCCTGTCTCTCCAGCCAAGTTCTGTTCCGAGATCCCAACAGGGAATTTGGACTTTTACAAGTTGGTGTTAAAGGGGAGCAATGGTGGGAAAGGCATTTCTCTCTCTTTGGGGTCAGTTTTAGTGCAAGCTCAGCCTGGACATTTCTAACTACAGCAAGGGTCAGGACTGTAAAACTGTCCGGACTCTAAAGTCTTTTTCCACCTAAATGATTCTAGAATTCCATGAATTCCATCAAATAGGTGCCAGATCCAACACCACTTCAGAATTTTGACTGCTGGAAAGGTTCATCCCTCCCGCTCCTCCCTGAGGTGAGGTCAGAGGTGCCCAGAGGAAACACGGGAGCTTTCCAAGCGGTGCCTATGGACAGAGTTGATCCCATGGAGCAGAAGAGCCATGGACAGGGACAGGGACAGCTGTGGCCAAGCTGGGAAGGGCGGATGGGATGGTGGCGTCGTGTTCCTGCTCACTCAGGAGCCACCTCTGCCTCAGAACTCCCCAGCCAAGCTCTGCCTGGGATTCCTTCATTAAAACAGCGGGGCTGAGCTGGGCCATCCTTTGCCTGAGGATCAAGGCTTTCCCTTTAGTTAATGGGAAGCAGGAGGTTTCTCCAGAGGGGGAACAGGAGCACCAAGCCGAGCTGGAGCGCCCTGGAGGAACGGCCGCGTCTCCGCTGAATCCGCGGGACCTTGGGAGCCAAATCTCCAGCTGATCAAATTAATGCCTCCGCCTGCCTAATTGCCACGAGGTGCACCAGCTAATGAACAACGAGCACTGCGAGGAAGGAGGAACCCGCTGCAAGAGCAGCAAAATGAGCTGCTGCTAATTGGTGGGCTTGACTTGGCTGGGATTAATCACACATTTTAACGGGAGGGCCACAAAGTAATGCCCACACCCCAAAAGGCCGTGCTGATCTGCATATGTGTAATGAGCTAGATTTTGGTAAATCGACAGGATTCGGCTTCAAAATAGAAAAGTTGGTGGGTTTTAATCTGGTCCAGCCCCTAAAAGTACCAGATTTAGTTTTAAACTTAGTTTCAGGCTTTGACTGAAGAGATGCTCTCAGTGGGTTCAATTAAAATGGATTTGGCCCTTCACTTCCCTCATGGATGATTTCTGATCTGCCTGACCCTCCTAGAGGGGTTTCTCATTTCCCATTATTTAAAAATAGGTCATTGAGAGTTTTATGAACACAGGCAAAATATTAATTACAAAGTTCACCAGCACAGTGTTGGTCAGCTGGTGGGACACCTTCCCTCAAAGAAAAACAAGGATTTATGGCAGCGAGTTCTTGGGAGACTGGCAGGATGAATGCTCGTAGGTAGTTGAGAAGAGCCTGGCCTAATCTAATTTACAGCTCTAATTAGCTGATTTTTAGAAAAATCTGTTTGACCTTCTTGAGGGCAGCGAAAGCTGCATCTTTCCCTGGTATTCACAAACATTGCAATTTAAAATAGCAAAACTGAAAGCACCAGATCCAGATGGAGATGCAGCTCCCTCTGGAAGAGAAAATCAGGATTTTATTCCTGTGACACATAGTAGCCACTAAGATTTCCTTATATTCTTCCATAGAGCAGCCTGGAAAACTCTAAATTCCACAAAATCCCAATTTTCTTTCCACCATGCCAGCACTTTTATCTTGTCTTAGAAAATGTGATCATCTCAGTGAAGGAAATATTAATAAAACAAAAAAGCTGACTATTAAATACAAAAAGATTCTACAATAATTTCATGCTAACATAACTTACATGATAATAATATTCCTATTAAAAAGCTAAATTTTAACATTAAACTCATTCTTGAAATAAACTTTTACTTAGAACTGAAAAATTTAGAAATAAACTTCTACTTTTCAGATGGCTGCAAAGCTGTGCAGTCCTTTGATCTCCTACCACAAATAGCAAAAAACGGTATTTTTCTGGAAATCACAAGTTTTTTGCTTAATGAAAGAGTTGCAATTTATTGTTAAGAAGTTTCTCTCCTGGTGGAACGTGAAAACAACTCCAATCCAAAAAGTTATTGTGTCTGTCTGAGTTGAAACTTGAATTTAAACTTGAGTTAAACTGGATTAAATTTATTAATTTGAAATTAAATTATTTCAAAGTGCTGCAGTTCTCTTCTGGAGCTGGGAAATTTGTGTTGAAGGATTTGTATCAACAGATTTTAAACTGCTGAAGTCAAAACAGGGATTTTTAATTGCTAAATGAACACTGAGGAGTGAAATTAATCTCACACATGTTTTGTTTTAAATACCTGTCCAATTTTAGGAGGGAAAACAAGACACAAGGAACTTCCTGACAAGATTTTTGTATTCTAATATGATAAATTTTAAAAGGTAGTAACTTTATTGAGATAATTCTACTAGGAGCACTAAAAGTAGTGTTAAAAACACTGATTTGTTGCCAGTGTTTCTTCCCTGATACAGACACAGGAATATTTGCTTCAATTTCTTTGATTTCTTTTGGTTTTGGCTAAAAATATTTCCTGGGCAAGGAATGATGCTGCTTCACATCAGCAGTGAGTGGGTATTGAAGCATTTTTTCATGGTTTTATGGTATCCCTACCCTTAATTCCCAAATTCTGACTATCTCTTGTTAAAACTGATATTTTCAGTGAAATATAGAAAGTTTTACTCTGCCATCTGTCCCCTAAAAGTTGTGGTTATCAAATATCACTTTGGGATTACAAGGGTGGATTTTAACCATGCACAATCCTGCATTCTACTGGATTTTAAAAAGCCCTTCTGGAGAAAAAATTAATCAGGAGAATTTGCTTAAATTCACTAAAATAAAAAAGGGAAATTTATAATGCTAAAAATCAGAACAGGATTGGGTTTTTAGCTTTCAAATACACTGATTTTTCCCAAATTTTAGTGTTAATGTCCATTGCTATTTTATCAAAATGACCCAGTGAGGTCAAATCATGATGAGACAGGTCCTGACCTACCCTGCCACTCACAGAACCATAAAAACATCAATATCTGCCCTGAGCACCATCAGAAGTTCCCAGATGACGCCACATTCCTGAGATTTAAATTCCAGGTGGGTTTTCATTATGTTTCTCAGTACTAAAAAGGAAAATTTACTTCATGAGTTGTTCCTCAAGTTTAGTTTATCCACAGATTCCAGCCTCTGGTTGCAAGCCTGAGAATATTCACTAATTATGACTTTTGAGTGGCAGGGAACCTCACGTGAAATTTTTTAAACAGGGTGGGTGTTCCCACCTGTCTCCAGGACTTTTTGTGACCTCCTCTGAGTACCAGCCATAAATTACATTCTACAGAAACAGGGAAGGAAGCTGGAGTGGGAATCTATGGAGACAACATCCTCAAAGATCATCAATTACCTGCTATCCGTTAATCTCTGAGAATTGCCTCCATCAGAGCCCAGCCTTGGGGAAATTACAGAATTTCCCCAAATTCTGGGGGTGTTTACAGCTCGGCTCCAAGGTTAACAACTGCTCTCCCAAAACAGCATCACGCCTCCGGGTCAGGGCAGGGGAGCAATGCCAGGGAAAGAGACAAATTCAAAGGTGCAAAATTCAAACCAATGCAAGTTTTCTTTCTGTGTTTCATGTAATTAAGCAGCTTGTCTTGCTGTCAAGGAACTCTTCCAAGGCAAGAACTCACAGAAGTCTGGAAGGAAATTGGATATGAAAGAGACTGTCAGGAACGGGCAGAGCTGCGGCGTAGATGGCAATGCAGGGCTGAAATATTAAAATCCAGTTATTGTTGTCAGCAAGTTTTGAAGGTTTTGAAACTCTTTGTGACAATCAAGTTGATTTTTCAACCTTATTTATGTAGTGGAAGCAGCAAGTCCATCTATTTTTAATAAGTGTGGAGATGAAATTGAGAGGATAGATGGAGGCTCCCACAGGGAACGGTGGGATCGGTGACAATTGACAGCACAGCGGTGACAATGCCATCAAAAGGATGTTCAAACCAACACCTCTGGAAAAATAATGCTTAAATAATAAATCCTCTGCAGGGATTTAAATGCCATGAGGATGTGGAACTTGGGGATGTGGGACAGTGGTGGCCTTGGAAGTGCTGGGGTTGGACTCGATGGTTTTGGAGGGCTTTTCCAACCTAAATGATGCTGTGAGATTAAATCTCATTAACAGGCAGCTTTATATTTAAACAAGATTTAAAGTATTTATTTACTACTCCCTCAAAATCACTAGAGAAATTATCTATAAATAAATTTGTGTATCTAAAAACAAATAGATATATCTATGTCCAGCAACTTGTAAATGCAAGTGACAATCATGGATAACTAAGAGAAACTCTGCTTCCTGATATTTTTTTTTGTGTCCCACTCCTTTCCTTCTTTCCTTAAAATCATCTGTCCAGATTAAAAATCAAAAATATTGACAATGCAGAAAGTTTGCAATGAAATTTTCCTACCATTTCCTTTATTTAAAAAAAATTGTGCTGCCACACAACAATGAAGATGTAGCACTACAGCAATTACAGACAAGATAATTTGGAAATGTTCCTAGAGGAAAGAGATTTGCTTCTCTGGCTGACCTCTCAGGTAAAAGATTTGTCTCAGGTCTCCCTCAGAATTATCTACCTTGAGGTAGATTTGCAGCTTCAGATTTTCTGAGTGGAAAAGGAGCTGCCCATAAAATATATCTTTATTAAATTAGAAACAGGAATTGATGTTAAATGTCAGTTCTACAAAAGTGCAGAGAGCAAATCCTGCCCTGGAAATGTCCTGGAGAGTGAGCAAAGCCATGCTCTGGGTGGCTGCAGTGTCCCCACAACCAAATCCAGATTTATGGACAATAAAACCCATCAGCCACGTACCTTCAACTCCTGCTGCTTTCCCTGGCTGGCTGTGGAACATTCCCAAAATGACACAACATCACCTGCTGAGAGACTTCCACAAACAAACCTTTGCTTTGGGAATTCTCCTTGTCCATCTCTTCACAAAACAGATCTGGACTTCCAGAGATCTTCACAGGATGTTGCTGGCATTACAAAAACTGGGATCTGACTCTGGAGATCTCTCCAATTCCTACAAAAACAATGGGATATCTTCCTTAGGGAGAGACTCTGCCCAGGATTCCTTCTCCAACCCCAGTGAGGCACCTGGGAAAGCGGGAATGAGAGGAGGAGACAATTCCTGATAGTTTTGCTTGGATGGGGAGGAACCCCAGCTCTGGAAAAGAATTGAGGCATTTAATCTGAGCTGAGCTTCTGTTAGATTTCAACTAGAACCAAACCCAAAAGTGATCAGAGAGTAAAAAACCCAAACAACTTCTTGGAACCAGAAAAATATTCCTGTGGATCCCTGCATTTCCCAACCATGGCATTGGCATTGCTCACACAGACAATTTTGATTTCAGGGGAGATGGTAAAATTTTGCTTTCCCCTGAGATTTCAGGGCTAAAGTTTTAGAAATATCATGATTGGGAAACAAGAGTTAAAAACCCCACAAAAACCCCAAACCCAAACACCCCCCACCATAATATATTCTACTTCTCATATCAGCCAAGTTCAAGGGAAAGTACCAGATTCTGCACCTGGGATGGAGCAACCCTGGATGCATGGACAGACTGCAATTTTCACACTAGAATTAAGTAGATTTTTAAAAAAAGTGCATTATCATTCAATAAAAACCCTCTGTGGATATGGGTACAAAACACTGTAAAAACAAACAAGCAAAAAATCCAACTTAAATTAAAAAAAATAAAAATATTACATCACATCTGAGGTTTGGAGTCTTTTCCAACCTTTACAGCTCCAGTTCCGAGTGCTCTGCTGCAGAAACATCCCTGACTCCTCACACACCACAGAAACAAAGGATTTTAACTCAGGTTTATAAACTGCACACAAGTTTGATGCCCAGGCTGAATTTTTTGTTCCTGCATTTAAGAAACCCCCAGCCTTGAAGACAAATTATCTGTAAAAGGTCCTAAAAGTTCTGTCTCCAAACCACATCAACCACAGAGGATGAACCTTAGGAATGAACTCAGGAGCAACTGCATCCTTAAAACCAAAAAACCACACGAGTCCCAAATTGTTTACAAGTTTAATGACTTCAAAACCTGCATTTTTTAATACAAGTTTAATTTTTAAAAAAAAAAAAAAAATTATCACAAGTTTATCATAATACTTCTGCTAATACAACTAACATCTTTTTAAAAAGAATATTTACAAAACTCCATTAAAAAATAAAAACTTCAGCATAGGAAAATTTCAGGAGAAAATAGCTTGAGCTGGAATTAACATGGCTTCCTGATTGTTTTACTGATCAACAGGAAAAAGGGGAGGAACACTGGTATAACAAATTGTATTTTATGTTTACAGCTTTGCACAAGCACCCCATGGTTTAGGAACCACCACACGTTGGCAAAGCTACTGAAGAAATACCTACCTTCTATCTGTAAATACATTAAGAAATATATTTTGCAAAGCAACCATACAATTATCAAAAATCTGAGCTTAAAATCTGAGTGCAAATCAATTCACATTAAAAATGACCTGTAATTGGAATTACTGAATTGATTTAAGAACTGGTTCTGGGACTCTTAAGGCTGTTTCCTTGTTCTTGTGCTGGATCTTGTCCTCCTCTCCATCCCTCCAGTGGTCTGAGCTGCCCTTGCATCCTCTTCTCCAAGTTTAATTTTGTTTCTTCTTCCTCTTTGTAGAGACCCATTTTCATCATTCCCTATTTGCACATGGAAAAATGTCAATTTGTATCATCAATCAAACATTTCCCCAAAAAATTCCATCTTCACCTACATTGTTTTGAAAGGAAATGTCCCCAATGACAACATTCCAAAGATTACATCTCTGAATTCAACAAACCAGATACCAACCCCACACTTCTGCACATCCAATATCCTTTAAGTTGGATCCCTGAAGATTTACAGCTATTTCTGAAAGTAGGTTAACATTAATGAGAGCACCAAAACCAATTAGCTGCCACTTTAGCTAAAATTCCTTCCACTGACATGTAAAACTCAAACAGAACCAACACCAAAGTCCTGCAAAAATGAAAACAGAGGAAGTTTTATGGCAAGAAATTGCTCATTGTGTAGCTCTAAAGAGTTACTGTCATTTCTACTTCAAGACATTCATTTGATAATATTTTTTAATTGGGAATTTCGAAGTCAAACTGAAAATTCCAAGGAATATTTTATGTGGCACAGCAGGACCAGGACAGAGATTGTCCCCCTGTGCTGGGCACTGGGGAGGCACCTCCAGTGCCACGTCCAGTTTGGGTCCCTCACTTCAGGAGGGACATGGAGGGGCTGGAGTGACCAGGGAAGGGAATGGAGCTGGGGAAGGGGATGGAATGTGAGCAGGGAAGGGAATGGAGCTGGGGAAGGGGATGGAGTGACCAGGGAAGGGAGTGGAGCTGGGGAAGGGGATGGAGTATGAGCAGGGAAGGGAGTAGAGCTGGGGAAGGGGATGGAATCTGAGCAGGGAAGAGAATGGAGCTGGGGAAGGGGCTGGAGTGAGCAGGGAAGGGAATGGAGCTGGGGAAGGGGCTGGAGTGTGAGCAGGGAAGGGAATGGAGCTGGGGAAGGGGCTGGAGTGTGAGCAGGGAAGGGAATGGAGCTGGGGAAGGGGCTGGAGTGTGAGCAGGGAAGGGAATGGAGCTGGGGAAGGGGCTGGAGTGTGAGCAGGGAAGGGAATGGAGCTGGGGAAGGGGCTGGAGTGTGAGCAGGGAAGGGAATGGAGCTGGGGAAGGGGATGGAATGTGAGCAGGGAAGGGAATGGAGCTGGGGAAGGGGCTGGAGTGTGAGCAGGGAAGGGAATGGAGCTGGGGAAGGGAATGGAGTGAGCAGGGAAGGGATGGAGCTGGGGAAGGGGCTGGAGTGTGAGCAGGGAAGGGAATGGAGCTGGGGAAGGGGATGGAGCATGACCAGGGAAGGGAATGGAGCTGGGGAAGGGGCTGGAGTGACCAGGGAAGGGAGTGGAGCTGGGGAAGGGAATGGAGTGTGAGCAGGGAAGGGAATGGAGCTGGGGAAGGGGCTGGAGTGTGAGCAGGGAAGGGAATGGAGCTGGGGAAGGGGATGGAGTGTGAGCAGGGAAGGGAATGGAGCTGGGGAAGGGGCTGGAGAGCGACCAGGGAAGGGAATGGAGCTGGGGAAGGGGCTGGAGAGTGACCAGGGAAGGGAATGGAGCTGGGGAAGGGGCTGGAGAGTGACCAGGGAACTGGGGCTGGAGCCCCAGGAGCAGCTGAGGGAGCTGGGATCTCGGATTTTTTCCAACTTAAATGATCCTGTCATTCTGTGATCTAGATCAGCAGCCCCAGAGCTCTGCACACAATTGTTGTCTACACATAACTCAGCCAAGCTTAGAGAAGAGAAAGCCACTCCTTGCCTCACCTGATTTTGATTTTTTGGGTGCCACATCCTCTGCTGGCAGCTGGCATTTCCTTCTGCGAGAGATGGGGGCTGCCTGTGGAGCAGGGTCACCCTCCTGGCCTTTTCCAGACTGATTCTCTTCAGAACCAGTGGATGCTCCACTCAAATCCTGAGTTTCCAGAGTGTTGCCATTTTCTGGCAAGTCACTGCTTTTATGGGGAGAGGTAGAAGCAGCTGCCTTTAATAGAAATTCCACCTTCCTCCTATTATTCCTCAACTGCCTTGTTCTTCCCTGGCATGGATTATTTTCTGGAGATGCATCTTCACCTCCTTTAAGAATCCTCTTCTGACCTCTGCCTCTGGGCAGGTTGGGTTTTCCCCTGAGAGAAGTGGAAATCGTTTCTTCAGAAGCAGAAGAAGTTGTTTTCTTCCTGCCCACTCTTGATGGATTTTCTTTTGCAGGAGGAGCTACTTCCAAAAGTTGACTTTGTTGTTCAGGAATTCCATCTTTACCATCTTCTGGCAAGCCTTGAAGTGAGGTGGGGCTAAGAGCCAGTGAAGTGGTTGCTTGCCTCGAGCTGCCTTTTACAAAATCCGTATTTTCTTGGGAAGAATTGTCCCTGCTCTGTTTAGCTTCCTTGTCGTTACTTTTTCTACCACTTCGTTTTGACAGGACCTGGTTTCCCTGAAGAGAACTTTGGGCTTCTATCAAGGGGGCAATTTCCTTCCTCCTGCCTCTTCTCAGTTGAGTTTCCTTCCTGGATGGATCACACGTTTCTAAGGGAACATTCTGCTCTTCTTTGGGAGCCTCTTCTCCATCCCCTGCCGGCAGCCCGCGTTTCCCTCTGAGAGAGATGGGATTGGTTGTGTGTGATGCCAGAGCAGTTTCTTTCCTTCTGCCCCTCCCTGGTGGCTCCTCCTTTGCACAGGACACCTCTGCCACAGGCACACTTTGTTCTTCATGAGTACCCTCATCTTTAGCCTCTGACAAGCCACACTTTCTCTGGAGAGGAGATGAACTTGCCTCTGCTGCTGGATCCATCTTTTTCCTTCTGTCCCTCGCTGATGAAATCACTTTTGCCTGTAAAGTTTTATTACCCAGAGCTGGATTTTCATCCTCTCTCTCTGCTGTCTTTTTAGCATCACCTCCCAGCACCCCACGTCTCGTTCTGACAGAAGGAGACCTGGTCTGTGATGCTGCAGCCACCTGACGTCTCCTCCCCCGTCTCGGTGGATTGTCCTCTGCTGAAGTGGGAGCAGCTTCCAAAGCTGATTCTTGCTCTTGCACAACAGCCTCATCTTCCCTGTCATCTGCACTTAATGTTTGTTTTTCCATAAAGGCAGGACTAGCTTTTTGTGGGATGGAATCAAGTTGCTTTCTCCTGCCCCTCCTTCCCCGTGAAGGAGGATTTTCGGAATTCTCATGTTGATTATCTTTGTCAGCCATCCCTTCATCACCCTCAGGTAAACCTTTTCCTTCAGTCGCTTTGGAACTGCCTTCTTCAAGCTGAAAATTGACTTTTTTACCTCTTCCTCTTCTACACATGACTGCATTTCTTTGTGCTGGATTCCTCTGCAGGATTTCAGTTTGCTCTGCTTTAAGTACTCCCCACTCATTTCTCGTCTTCCTGTGACTGCCCTGAGCAGGACTGGCACTGTCTGCAGCAGGGATGGATGTGGCACCCGGGCTGGGCTGCTCCTCCTTGCCTTGGGCTGCACTGGCACAAACAGAGCCCCAGGAATCCTGGGGAGAAGATTCATCCACTTCTGTTTCTGACTTAAATTTGGGAGTCGTTTGTTTTAGGCTGTTCACATTTTCAGTAAACTCATCAGCTTTTTGCTCCAGAGAGTCTTTTTTGCCTCTCCTGTTTCTAACCCTGGTTGTTTCCATGTTCTGAGCACTGACTGGCATTTTGTTTGTCTCTGCAGAAGGTGACTCTGCCTGTAATCTCTGAGCTGCCTCTGTTGTATTTTCCTGAGCATTTTCTGTTTCACATCCCTGAGATCCTTTCATCTCATTTCTCGCGTGGGATTGTGTTTCAGCATCAGTTTCAGTTGATGTTTCCTCAGTTTTCTGAACGTGTTGTGTATTTTCAAATGCGACCCCAAGACTGTCTGCTTTTATTTCAGCTGACTGCTTTCTGTTTCTAGTACTTCTAAAAGACTTAACTCTTCTCTTTGTTGCCTTCAGCTCAAGTTCAGTGCCATTTTCAGATTCTTGTGCTGTGACAGCCTCAGGAGCTTTGTCACAATCCTGTTCCTGTCTTTGTGTAACCTTTGGGGATGGGTCTTGACGAAGATTTCTGGTTGTTCCACAAAGGTCTCCTGGAGAAGCTGCTTTTCCTTGGTCATTCCTTGCTCGTCTCCCTCTTTTTGCTGGAATCACTGGTTCTGTGTTCTCCACCCCTCTGTGCCTCCTCCTCAGTGACAGGAGCTCTTCTTCACTGTCCTCTATCCCACTGTCATTAGCTTTGCTGTCAGGATTATTTAAACCTGTTTGCAGCTGACAGATTTCATTCTGAATGTTTCCAGGTCCTGTCTTTATGCCTGGATCATCTTCAGTTTCATTGGTGCCACAGTCCTGCAAACTCTGTTTGCTATTTGCAGGTGCTTTTTGTAGCAGTGAAGAATCTTCAACACAAGACTCAAGACTTTGATTTGGATGTTTTAACTCCTTCAGCTTTTGCCTTTTACCTCTTCCTGATTTCTGAGCAGCACCAGGTGGTTCCACAGATGAAACAATGTCGAGCCCTTCCTGATCAGGGCACTTTGGAACAACTTCTTGTATGCAACGCTTTGCCCTCCTTCCTCTGCCCTTGTTTTCATGTGTGATCACTCCCATCTCCTCTTGGGCATCAGGACTCTCCAACGCCTTTAAACTCACACCATTTTCACTTGGCTTTGCTGCAGCAGGAGGTACAGCCTTCCTTGGCCTGCCCCTTCTGGCTCTCTGGGTAGGCTGCTCTTCACCAGCTGAGTTCTTCTGTTGAGAATCTTCACCTTGGGAAACTTCTCCTTCCTTTTCTACAACAGGGTAAAGAGCACAAACAAAAATTAGATATACCTGTGCCTGATCAAAGCATCTGTGCATTTTCCTTTTTCCTCACAGAGGCATCTTGCTCAAGCAAATCATACAACAAAAAAAGAAATACTGAACCAATTCCTAGATTAAAGGCCAGGCTTCTGACTGAAGTTGTTTAATTTATTTGGTAGGTCAAAGGGAAAAAATTAGCTAAGGAAATAGCTGGGCACACAGAGAGGTTTAAACAAGATTTGAACTTCATGATAACATTTATTATTTTTTATATTCATTATTCCTCTAAGCAAAATGTTTGTGCTTACCATGTTTATGACTGGAATTAGAACCAGGAGGTGCAATTTCTTCCTGAGAATCCATAACATTTACTGATCTGACCTAAGGGAATAAAAAATAACCAATAAATGGGTATCTGACAGGACAGGAACTTATGGAGCCAACCAATACCAAATGAATGTACAGCAAGATTTATAACAATTCTTGTCAAATCCTTTTCTTTACAAATTAAATCAATTAGTCTTATAAATATATCCATTGTATTGTGGGCTGATACAATACACAGCAAATTTAATTCCTGCCATCTAAAGTGAAAGACAATATTGTGGAGAGGTTGAGAAGTGCCATAATTAGTGCTCAAAGGGAATCTGGGGTATTGAAGAGAAATTGAGTGCTCTGTAGTGTTTTATTTTAGTTCTAAGCACTAAGCTCAGAGATACTCAGCATTTTACCTATGGAATATGAGAATCAAAATAGTTTTTTTCAGAAAATGGTATCTGGCAGTGATGCCAGCACATCTCCACTGAAGATCAAGGTTCTTTTCCCTGTAAAAACCAGCAACAGAACAAACCAGGCTGGTTTAACCAGACATCACCAAGCCTGACCCACCAATAGGAGAACTTCACTTTTCCTACCTGCAATGGTCACTGTGGAATGGTGAATGAGATGCTGGGAATGTCACTTTTATATTAAGCTTATTACTTTTATATTAAGTCTGGTTTAAATGATTCTTAATTTTAAAACACTTGTTTGTGGCAGGTCCCTTGAATACATTTTAACACACACAGATGCAGCTGTCCCTAAAAAATGTTGTAAGATACAAGGTGTCATACTAAGAAGTCTAAAGTCATTTCAGTCACACGTTTCAAAGTCTAAAAACATCCCTTCCAAAAGTTAAAGTATTTTACCTTCATTTCCTCTGGGGTCCCAAACATTTCAGTCACTCCAGCATAGTCCACTTCAGAATCAGATTGTTTCTGCCTGGGTTCTGCCATGAGCCTTTGCAGTCCCACAAAATCCTCAACTGGTTGATATTTCTCTTTAGGAGACTTCATTAATCTGCTGATTCCAAACACGTCTCCTATGGGCCCAACCTTTTCCTTTGGCGTCTGGAAAATGCGGCTGATCCCGACCATGTCTTCCACAGGTTGGGATTTCAGCTTTGGGGTTTTCTTGGCTGAAGTCACACCTGGCACAGCTTTTACTGCTTCCCTGCTCTCTACTGGAGTGTCCAGCAACCTTTTCAAGGCAATTTCATCCAGGAGTGGTTCTGGCTCTTGCTGTGGGGTCCTCATGAGCTGTTTGATGCCAGACAGGTCCTCCACTGGTTCTGGCTTCCGCCGTGGCGTCCTCATGAGCTGTTTGATGCCTGACAAAGCCTCCACAGGCTCCAATTTCTGCTTCGGGGTCTTCATGAGCTGTTTGATGCCAGACAGATCCTCCACTGGTTCTGGCTTCCGCCGTGGGGTCTTCAAGAGCTGTTTGATACCTGACAAAACCTCTGTAGGCTCCAATTTCTGCTTTGGGGTCTTCATGAGCTGTTTGATACCTGACAAAACCTCTGTAGGCTCCAATTTCTGCTTTGGGGTCTTCATGAGCTGTTTGATACCTGACAAAACTTCTACAGGCTCCAATTTCTGCTTTGGGGTCTTCATGAGCTGCTTAATGCCTGACAAAACCTCTGTAGGCTCCAATTTCTGCTTTGGGGTCTTCATGAGCTGTTTGATGCCTGACAAAACTTCTACAGGCTCCAATTTCTGATCTGGGGTCTTCAAGAGCTGTTGGATGCCTGACAAAACCTCTGTAGGCTTCAGCTTCTGCTTTGGGGTATTCAAGAGCTGTTTGATGCCTGACAAAACTTCTACAGGCTCCAATTTTTGATTTGGAGTCTTCATGAGCTGTTTGATACCTGACAAAACCTCTGTAGGCTCCAATTTCTGCTTTGGGGTCTTCATGAGCTGTTTGATGCCTGACAAAACCTCCACAGGCTCTGGCTTCTGCTTTGGGGTCTTCATGAGCCTCTTGATACCTGACAAAACCTCTCCTGGTTCTGACCTTTGCTCAGGGGTCCTTAAAATCTTCCTTTTACTTGACATGACTTCAACTGTCTCCAACTTCTGCTTTGGAGTCCTCCTTTTACTTCCTGATTTCACCAGAGATGCTGCTTTTTCTGGAATTATTGCCAAACTATCCACATTATCTTCGTGCACAGCTTCTCTTTTTTCAGGAGTTTTTGTGGCTATTTCATCAAACATAGATGGAGATGACTCCTCTCTCAGAAAGCAGAGTATACCTGGACTCTCTTGCTTCTGCTCTGAACCATCTGAATTATTTAATGGTGACACCATCATCTCTCCTGAAATAAGCAGTAGATTTACGTCATTTGGAAAATAAATAAAGCAGAAAATCCAAGCATTTTAATTGCTGTATAATAAAAAAAATAATCAAATTCAGATATATCTTTTTAGAAATAAAAATCCAAACTTGTGCATTGGGTATTCAGTGTCTGAAACAACTCATCAGAACCTTGCAGTTTCATACCAAATAGAATGAATGATAAAATGTCCTACTCAGAAATTAACAGGAATTACATCTTCTTTTAATACCTGATAAATCTCAGTGGTTCCTTTCATAGGTTGCTGGATGCTTCACCTCAGTTAAGTCTGCCTAGGCTGAAACTGCTGCTAATTCATAATATAAGTCAGTATTTATTTTTTAAAATACCAAACCTACCAGAACCCTCAGGAGTGTGCAAGTCAGAAATGTCCCCTGCAGCCCATGGTGGTGTAAAATCAGCATTCTGAGCATCAGCCAAAGGAAATGTTCTTTCTCCCTGATTTTCTGGAGTTTGGAACATTTCAGGCACTCCTAGAAATTATATTGGGAGAAATTAGCAGATGCTTTGACAAAAGAACTTCACAGTGGGCAGATGAAGCAACAGACTTTAAAATCTCACCTGTGAAGCTTTCATCCATATCCATGTTAAGCTTCATCCTGGGATTTTTTACCACTTTAGGGACATGTCCAGCTGACCTGACTTTGGTGGAATAAGCTCTACCTACAACTATGGTAGCAGGTGACTCTGCATGACCTGTGCTAAAGTGATCTTTTATTTTCTTCTCTGAAGTCTGCAGAAAGAAAAAAAAAAAGTTATTAAACAAAGATTCATGGTGGTAGAGGTGGCCAAGCTCCTTCCATAATTTATCATCAATCATGGTTAACTGGGAGGTTCCAGGAGACTGGAGGATGTCCAAAGCCAACGAGGGCTGGAAGGCCCAGCCAGCCTGAGTTTAGGAAAGGTAGATTCTGCCAAATTCCTAATTTTTATGATGCAAGATTGGACTCCCAAGATCTTGGGGGTCTTTTCCAACCTTAATATTAATAATCCTGTGAATCCTTTTGTACCAACCTCCGTTTCCCACATGCTGTGAGAGACATCAATTCCCATTTTACATCACACCAAGAGCTCAGCTTCTCGATCAAAATCCATCCAAGCTGTTTGGTGGCTATGCAAGAAAATAAAACAAAGAAGCACAAAAAAAGTAAAGGACACCTTTTCTGGGGGGTTCCTCCTCTTCAGGACTCTTCCTTTACGGACACTTTTTTTAGCAGTCTTTGACTGTGGTCTTGCAACTCCCAATTTTACCACTTCTGCCCAAGATTTTGCAACTAGAAGAAAATGAGAAAGAAGCAGTTTAACTCTCAGCTGTGTAAATGGAAGTTCACAATTATTTCTTTGTAATTCCAATACATTTTCTGCAGTCTGGCAGAGGAATGTGGTTGTTATTATCTAATAACATCTGAAATCTTCTCTGAAATATTCTCAATTTGAAAACCCAGTTCCAGCTGTAGTTTAAGAAGAGTCCAAGTACCCACTGTGGCTTTCCAAACCAAAACAACGAGCTCCACACAGCATCAAACACAACTCAGATCCTACAGCTGAACACTGACCCAATTCCTTCCTCTCTCTTCTGGAAGTAACTCAGTTTTCCCAACAGAAACTCACCATGAGCCTTTCAGCCTCGTTCATTATAGATGAGCTTTACTCTGGTGAGATTTAACAGAAGAGAAATTGTCTCTAAGTGAAGTTTCTCTCACCACCTTCCTGAGGAATTTCAGTTATTTATTCTGCATTTAGATCTACAAAGACTTGCTGTAATTTTTCTTGGATCACCTTCTCCTTGTGACACACTCCCAAAATTCCCAAAGCAAGGTTACCTTCATCACAGCATCATCCCACAGCAGTGGGAGCAGGGAATTACAGCTGTGGAATAACTGAAGCTAGAAGATGTAGGACACCTGCCTTGTTTACTTCAGGAAAAAAAAATAAATCTATCAGAACACAGGGATCATATAAAAAAAATGATTTTTAAAAACAGAGCTAAAAAGGGGAATGCTGTTCCTAAAGGAAAGGATGTTGTTATTCTCTTGTCAGAATTGCTATCTCAGTCTGTAAATAAAAAAAACTTTGAAAAGCTGACACTGCCAGGCTGTGCAGGATGCAGAGAAAAATTCCAAGCATCCAGGAAATGATCTGAAAAAGCACTGCAGTTTTGTTTTGGATCTGAAATTTTTAAAAGTTGTGATGTTCTTTTCATATTACAGAAGGAATTGATGCAGTGATATTAAAAAGCACATTACAAAGAGCTGGTGAGAAATGGAATGCCACTGATATTTGTCAAGAACTCTGCTGCCATTAAAATGGACAGAATAATAAAGTAATAAAAATTCCTGGGTGAATGGGGAATTTGACTTTGTCAAACTGATTTAACTGATGAAAACAGGTGACAAATACACCCTACTTCAAAGTTTATTCAAAAGTCAAAACCTGAAGAACCAGAACTTCCTTATCAGAGTTTCCAATGCTGTCAAAACTATTTCAAATCGGTGCTCAACACTGGGAATTCTGAAGATTTGAAAGTAGCATCCAGTTACAATCCTATTTTTTATTTCTACCAGTTATGTAACACTTTGAGTGGTTAAATACAGCCCAATTCCTGGACAAAGTTTGTGAGCCTTGTATAAAAATAAGGCACAAAATAACCAAAGTGAAGCTGCACTGCTTTAAGTAAGTTTTTCAAAACAAAACTGATGCAATAAACATGGTTTAGTTTAACACTACTTGAACTTGACAGATTTTAAAGATCACGACCCTAACCTTGCAAAGAGAATGTTAATTTTATCATTTTAATATTTGTCTTTAAATGAGTTTGTAGATGCTTTAATAAATTTAGTTTATGAATGAGAAAATGCAACACTTTGCACTTCCAAGAAGCCCAGCAATTTTCAGAAGATTCACCAATTATTTGGTGGCCTCTGCATAACTAAACAGGCCTTTTCCAGTTTGGCTCCTGTATTTTAAAGCAAGAAAGTAAATACTAAAAATTAACTGTTGAAACCAACCTAATAAATTGGCATTGGAGGCACCACTTCTCCTCTTGGCACTGATGACAGCCACAGCCCCACCTCTGCTCTTGATGGCAGTGCCCTTCAAACCCAGCTGGACACTTCTGGCTGACCTGGCAGGTGCCACTGTCACCACGGCTTTGGCATCTTGGGGAGCAGGAGAAGATTTTGGTGTTTTCCCTTGGATATTTTTCCCCTCTGGATCCATGTCTTCTGTGCCAGCATCCATTTCCTCTGCAATTGGGAATGGTGTGGGGGGCTGGGAGATGGAGAATCGCCCTTTCCTGAAAGGGGCTGGAGAGCCTGAAGGGATTTTGGGTGTTGCCTTCCCTGAGGCAGGGGATGAGGCACCTGGGGACTGCTGGGCTGGGGAATTTTTGGGTGATTTTTCTGATTCCTGGTAAAAAAAAACAAAAACATTAATGAATGGAAGTTATTTCCTTCTTAATGAAGTGATCTGTCCAGGCAAACCCTGCCTGAGACTTGGATTTTCCTTTATCAGGAATGATACAGAAAATGATTCCTAAACTGTTGATCAAGTCTGGGCTAAGTTAGGCAGGAAGGTTTCTCTTTCTTTTGATCCTCACACGTTCCTACCCTTCATCCATCCCCAGCCCCCAGTTAATAATTTAATGTCAATTTTAGTTTCATATTGATTTTCAATTTTTAGCCTGGTTTTTCCTTGTGTGTTTTACCCATCCAGTAAGCAGCAGTGACCTTGCTAATGAACTTGGTTGTACTTTCACTTTATAATTAACCTGCTTTTGCTGATGATTCTTTGAGCACTCATGAGTGACACCAGCATGCATCACACAAGGTTCACTACTAATTTTGAATTGATAAATAATAGAATAAATCCATATATAACAGAATTTATAAATTCTGATCACAGTAATGGACACAACAACTTGATTAGTCTTCACATTTACCTGATCCATCAAGTGCTTCAAACCCTGAGCCTTCTTGAGCGCAGCCCGCAGAGAGTTTCCGTAGGGTAAACTCCGCCTGGCAGGGAGAGCTCCTCTTTTCAGGGGAGAGTTGGGAGGCAAACTTTGATCAAAGAGTTCTGGACTCAGATGACCACCAAAAGACACTCTCTTTCTTTTACCCAAAGTCTGAGGGACAGTTTCACCACTTTTCCTCTTCTGAGAGCTTCTTTTTGTCTTGCCTGAAAAGAACAATTGAAACTATTTTTAGATAGCCAAGAATCCAAGGCAACATTTTAACCTTTCCTTGTGCATTTCCAAGTTGGAAACAAACCCAAAGAAACCTACCTTAAAGGGAAATACATTAAATCCAAGATATTTTATACATACTGTGTATTGTTAAGGTTAAATGTAACTCCATGATAAATATTTTATGATTAATGCCAGTAATTGGTTCCACATTTTGTCCAAGTAAGAGAATTCTTAGTAAAATGCTACAGAATTTCTTCAATACAGAAAACAAGGCAGGGGATCCAATGGATTTACCTGAGTCTTCTCCATGCAAGAGGCCAAAAGTTTCTGTTTCTGAGCCAGGCTCAGTGTCTCTCAGCTCAGCAGTACCTCCAGATCTTCTCTTGGCTGATTGTCTCCGAGGTCCTGCAGCACTGACATCTTCCAAATCCTGGTTTTGGTGACACCTGTCCACAGCCAGCTCTGCTGGAGTTTCTGAACTGTGCTGTTCCTGAGCGGTGTTTGTCTCCAGTGCTGCTCCAGTCACAACTCCAGAGCTCCTCGGCCTTCCCCTTTTCCTTCCAGGTGTCTGATCAGCAGGAGATGCCAACATCCCTTCTGAAGCCAGTGCCTCTGAATGGGCACTTTTGTCCAAGAATTCTTTACTTTCCCTGCTGTTTCTTCTGGGACTCTTGGAATTAGAGAGAGAGGCAGGGGTTTCACAATGTCCCACCTTCGAGTTATCCAGGTTTGCCTGATTCCAGACCTCTTTCAGCACTTCCTGGGCAGTTTTTCGTGGTGTTTGCTGTTTGCTGTTCCGTCTTTGCTTTAAGCAATTGTCTTCTGGCAAAGGTGTTTGTGTGTTATCAATTGTGCACACTGAATCTTCCCTTGGAGCTCCAGCTGGGATTTCTGGAAGTGATTTCCGTTTCAGTGACGCACACCGTGGGGTCTTTGGGGCATCAGGATTTCCAGAATTCATTCCAGTGGTTTCTCTGGGAGGTGACACGAAAAGAGACCGAGGACTCTTCCTCCTGGGCCTTGGTGTGTTCAGTGCACATTTACCTCCCTCAGCAACACGGGAGGTGGGGGTTGTGGGGCTGCACATCATTGCTTTAGCTGGACAATCCATCCTTTCTATGGAGCACTGCTCCAGCAAAACCTGGGAATTCCTGTGGTTCTCCTTGCTGGGTTTGGGTGTAACTGCAGTACCTTTGGATCTGCCTGGTGTCCTTAACTTCTTAGGATCCTGCAGTGGATTCTGACTGGTGTCTTCTGACACCTCCTTTGAAATGGGAGTTCGAGGACTCCTGGTAAAACTTTTCCTGGGAGTTCTTCCTCCAGCTGACAGCTGGTTAAACCCTGGGCTGTTTCTCTCTTCACATCTCACAATTATACATTCTTCCATATTTTCCATCCTGCCCGTTTCCTTTCCTTTAGCCAGGTTGCCCAGATCAAAAAGACAGCTCAGGGATGGAATGGGAGCACTTGGTTCTGGCAGAACACTCCCAGGGTCTCCTTTTGCAGCTTGCTGAGAAGCAGTTCCCTTGTGCAGAGGTTTTTCCATTTGCAGCTCATTTTTCAGATTTTCATACAGTTTACTAAAGGGAGACTTTTCATTTTGCTTTTTAAAAACACAATGTATTCTCTGGGAAGATTTGGGTGGTTGGAGTTTGACAGCAAAAGCTTCAGGAAGATTTTCCTCTGGAGTTTGTTTATTTTCACTGGCATTTTTTTCTTCACACTCAGCATTATCTACAAAGAAAGCAAAGCAAAGCAAAAACACAGACACAGAGTTACTTCAAAATTGCAGAACTACAAATACAAGTTCCATAAATACAGATTAAAAATTCCTTATTTTCCCTCCCAAGAGAGAAGATCCTGGTCAACCAGGATCTACTGAAATGGAACACCTGGAAGCAGCTGGGGTCTTTTGCACTGGAACAAAAAATGTCAGAAATGATAAAATAAAGAGCCTTCTCTGAAAATCAGGATTATTTAAGACAAGAAAGATGGGAAGGTGAAGTCCTGGCATTTAATTTATTATAATTTATAATAATTTACAATAATTTATAATTACCCAGAATTAGCAGCTCTGGATTTTTCTGATTCTACAGGAAACAGTTCCTGTAAATAATCATTTCAATATATACCATGTATCTCCAAAATCATACTTGTTTTGATTTTTATTAGGAAAGAAGGCATGAGATAATGCAAAATTTGCTTAAAAAGGTGTAGCTGTAGGTCAGCAGAGAAGTTCAAGTTTAAAATTTAATGTCAAAGGTGAATTCACAGCATTTAAACATGATGAGATAATCACTGCCATAGCAAGGTCTACACAGATTGGAAAGTCTTAAAATGCCTTTTTCCTCCTCTTTTAAATTGAATTTAATTCAAATGCTAATCATAAATGCACTGAAGGGGACAAAAGCAAAATTCATAAAACAAGTACCAACCTGAAGCACCAAGACTTTTAGCTCCTGAAGTTTGTTTGTGTAATAATTCCACTTCTGCCACCTGCTGAACATGAAGAACCTGTAAATTTGTACAACATTACAGCAGAGCAACGAGTATTTTATACTTCAGCTCTCAATTCTACATCAAAGAAAAACCTATTTATAAGAGAATTTGCATTATCCCTAAACAAGCTTTAAAGTGCTCAAATTAAATCCTTGAACTTTTCAATATTTACCATTGGCCAATACATTTGAGGCTCTAGAGAGGAGAAGTTTATCTTGTTTTATCATTTAAATTCTGAGCTGTCAAAGCAGCTGTAAAATAAGAATAAAAATACTTGAACCTCCCCTTCTTACCAAAACCAGTGGAAGATTTTTAGGTCTGTTTTAGTAACATCATGAATTATTAATTATCTATTACCAAAAAGTGACAAATTTTTGACTAAAGTTTAGACTAAAATTACCAAACTTACAAAATTATTTCTCTGACAGAGTTTATTTGTATTTTGAGACAGAAAGGCAATTTAGGGCTGAAAAGTTACTTCTAATAAGAAAACAGAACAAGGAAATAGAAACTCATGTCAACTACTACCAATACATTTGTAAAGAAAAAGCCCACAGCCACAAAACTACCTGCAGAGTTTCATCTTTTGGAGACCTGGAATGCCTCTTCTTCGGAGTTGATTGCAGAGGATATTCAAACCTGAAAGAAATATTTTATAACACCATTTTTTGTCAAATAATTGATAACTAAATTCCTATTATTAAGAGGAATGACCTAGGAATAGCTGTCCCCTCCCAACAATGCACACATCTCCATTTGAAAGGCTTCAGTAACTTAGAACCACTTTAAATTTCCCCCTAAAACTGACAACTCTTGAAACAAAATCAGAATGATATCTCTAAACAATTCTACCTATATTGATTTAACTTAATGTAATAAAAGTGCTAAAAAGATAACTTTGAGCAATCCTGCCTTCTGATGAAGTCCTGGAAGAGAAATATGAACTAAACTTAGTTAATTTCCACTCTAGAATCAAAAAAAATCAAGATTGTGGCCGTGGCACCCACCTGAAAGAGCGATCAATAATGGTTAACACATCTCCGTGCTTCAGGGGAATGGGCTGCTCAAAGCAAGACCCGTTCAGCTGCGTGGGGTTCACTTCACTTAAATTAGTCAGGACTGCCTGAAAATCAAGCAAAAATGTGAGTGACCTGCTGAGATGCAACAAGGCAATGCAAAATTCACTAAAACATCAGCATCTCACCTCCTTGTTCTCATTGATCTCGATTTTGCAGTGCTCGTTGGACACCCAGGGCAGCCGCATGCGGATGTCACATTCTGTTTTCCTGGGGGGAAAACACAGGTTCAGTTTCACACAAAACACAGGGAAATCTGCTGGACAATTAGGGCATTGCCCAAAACTTGTCATGGTACAGCAGCATTGATGTCTCTAATTTGAAGACAATTAACTACCTAAATATTTTTAAACTGGCAAAAAACAGCAGCTTGCACTCCTCCAGCGCAGGAGCTGAGATCAGAAAAAAGCAGAACACAACAAGTTGAGACATGGCTACAGCACAGCTGGTGCTATGGGATTACTTGCTTCCAGAGTTTCCTGAGACTTGTGGAATATTTTTAGACAAAATCAGCTGTTAAAGTCATTCCCAGAGTTACATTTCTGATCTGAGACTGCCAACTGGTAACTGGACCCTTGGTCTCACCTGCAGAACCACTTCTACCTTCTTAAGAGTTCTTAGTGAGTTAAAATATGTTTATAAATGTATAGACTTTTCCTTTCTGTCCTCTTCTGAAGATAATCTCTAATGCTTTTGATTTGCTGTTGGTTTTAACACTTATCACTTTTAATCTCTTCCTCTGATTTCCTATGGCTAGAAACTTAAAATCAATCAATCAATGTAGTTCTGGCAAGGAAAAGACAAATAGCAGTACTAAAACAAAGTTCAACTTTCTACTCTTACGTTAACCTTCCCTCCTCTGCACACCATTCCTAAATGAGCATTTATTTTTGTAAATAAGCATTAAAAGACATGATCTGCAGGAAAACACTCATCATTTCAATGTATGCAAGCAAATTCTCACCTTCCAAATAAACAAGAAGTTGAGGTGAGTGGAAAAACAATTCCATCAGTCCCGTTCCTTTTAATGACAACAATTTTCCCGTAGCGTGGCATCTTCGAGTGTAAGGAACCTTACCTATAAAGGAAACGCCCAGATTACTCATCCTAATTATGATTTACATGTTTATGAGAATAAATCAATGTAAATTTTTATGCTTTATTTTGTTCCAGGGATAAGAAATTTTCCACTGGACAGCAGATGAATCTCACTGTTATATAACACAGTTATATGTGTTTCCCCATGTAAAAAAAATGTGAATGTGTTTATATAAATTGTTGGACTAATTTTGGTATTTGGGAGGTTTTTGTTACCCATCTTGAAAAGGTTCAGGAGCAACACAGATTTTGTCCCATAAACAACTTAAAAATTCACTCCTCTTCACCTAAACCTAAACATTTCAATCTCTTACCCAGATGGAAATTCTGAGATTTGAATTTAAAATAAAGACCAACTGATTGTAGTTATTTCCTCCTGGAAAGAGGGGATAGAGGCAGGAACAGCTGGGAAGGGGCTGGAAATTGGGCAGCTCCTGAACTGGCATAAAAACCCCAAACCCACAGCGCAAACAGATACATTTTTATGTATTTTCGCATAACGGATTATTTAGCATATGACTACCACAAGCGATCCTCAAAGAAGCATCTTTAGCAACACTCTATTTGAAAGTAGCAAGGTAAACAGAGGGAATTAAATGCAGTTAAGAGAGCCTCTTATGGATATTTTTGGTGGGTTTTATGCGATAAAACACTTGTTGACAACAAGACACAACTGGGAGGGGAACCCGGGAGTCCCTTCGGCTTTCAGGGAACGCAAACACTCGGTGTCCTGCACCGAGCCACCAGCTCCTACGAGCCAAAAAAGCCACAGGAGATGCAAAAATCGGAATTTATAAGCCCGGGCTTCTGGCGCTCACAGCCACCGGCGGGGACAGAACAGGTAAACACCGGGGGAGACGGCGGCAACAGCCACCATGGAGGGGGCTAGAGCCACAACGCCGGTGGCCACCGAAGCGGGCTGTCAAGCGGCCCGACTCCTCCTCAGGCACCCGTCACGCCAAAGCCGCGTCCCTCCGGCCCCGCTCCCGTCCCCGCTCGCCCAGCCGTACCTGGCTCTGCCGGGCCCGCACCTGGCTCTGCCGGGCCCGTACCTGGCTCTGCCGGGCCCTCACCTGGCTCTGCCGGGCCCGCACCTGGCCCCGTGTGGCGGCGTCCGACGCGCCCCCCCCGCGCTCCCAGCACGGCGGACGCCGACTCAGCGCTTCCCGCGCGCGCGCGCCGGCCCCTGAGCCCTCGCGCTGTGCACCCACTTCCGCCCTCGTGTATCCCTCCGCCGGGCATCAAAACGAATCCCCCGGGACCCGCGCAGACGGACGGACCGAGAGCAGCCGCCACCGCCCGCGTCTGCCGGCAGCGGCCATGGCTGCGGAACAGCACCGAGCCCGCCCGGCCGCGACAAGCGCCACCGGGCAGAGGAACTCTTTTACCTTTGACTCGTCCCGGATCGGCGGAAGGAGAAACGAACTCACCAAGCTGACCGTTGAGAATTCGAAAAGGAGCGCGGCGGGCTCTGATTGGCGGAGGGGGCGGCGCGCGACGCGCAGCGGAGCCAATGGGAAGCGGCGAGGGCGGTTTGAGTTCAAACGGAGGCACCGCCCCGCGGAGCCGCTCGCGCCTCAGGCGCTGCCCGGGAGTCACAGCGGGGCCACGGTGGGTCCCGAACGGGAACGGGAACGGGAACGGGCACGGGCACCGACCTGGAACCGAACCTGCGCTTGTAGCTGTGCCCGTCCTGAATCTGTACCTGCATCTGTACCTGCTTCTGTAGCTGTGCCCGTCCTGACCCTGTACCTGCTTCTGTAGCTGTGCCCGTCCTGACCCTGTACCTGCATCTGTAGCTGTGCCTGTCCTGACCCTGTACCTGTATCTGTACCTGTGCCCCAGTCTGTACCTGAATTTGAACCTGTACACGAACCTGTGCCTGTACCTGTGTCTATACCTGCACCTGTGCCTGAATTTGTACATGAAACCCGCTTAGCTACACCTCTGATCTGTACCCACAGCAGTGCCTGTGTTCATACCTGTACCTGAACTTGTACCTGAACCTTTGTCCATGCCTGTACATGAACCTGTACCTATATCTGTACCTATATCTGTACCTGTACCCATATCTGTACCTGAACCTTTATCTAGATCTGTATCTGAACCTATATCTGAACCTGAGCCTGCCCAGGTTTATCGAGCCCCTCTGAGGGAGGGGGACTTGTGGGGGCTCAGTGATCCCAAATTTGCACCTCCTCAGATCACCCAGATTCATTTTATATCAATTCAACCTCCCTTAGGCTTTATAAAGTTGTTATAAGTGTTTTAAATGAGTTCTTTTATATAGTGTTAAACCAGGGTTTGAATGATCGTTGAGCTTGTTGGTATGTTCTTGTTTCTCCCTATTGATTGTATTGGTTTTGGCCCCAGTTTAAGCATCTGTGTTTAATCAGATTAAAATACTACTAGCCACAAAAATGCTATTAACCACAGCAGTAAGGGGGAGAAAACTAAAGGGAGCAAGGATGGGAGGGGTGGAGCAGCAGTAAAAGTTAAATTAATATTTTAAATCCATTTTAATCAGCAAATTGGTTACCTTCATTTAGATATAAAACTCTCCTCCCAAGCAGGAATTCATTACTAAGACTTGAATGTGAGGGTCTGTGAGGCCAAAAATCAACATGAACACTGTGTTGTTCTGTATTTGAAGACAGAAGAGAAAAAAATATATTAATAATAATAACAATCTATTATTGAGATAAGAAATGTGACCTTCATTGCAAGCTTGATGCTTGGGAAAGGGATACAGGACAATGTCATCCAGCCTTTTGTGCTTCAGGGGATAAAATTCTACTATTCAGATCTTTTACAAAGCAGAACTTTTGATTTTATTCCTATTTTATTATCTAGCTTGCCTCAAAGACTATTTTATGTGGTGTGATGACTTTAGATGTGATACAGTTAGATGTAAGCAGCTTTTTAAATGTTATTTCTTTTCAATTAAATGACTTTGAAGACTATTTCATAAGCTTTAGTGGGCCTTTAATTTAGTTCAGTATTATTATTATTATTTTACAATAGCTGTGTTCTACTGGACAATCTTTAATGTAGATGTAAACCATACCAAAATCAGGATTCTATTTGGTATCTAATTGGGTATCATTGCTAATTAACAAGTATTAAAAAATTACTTCCCAGGGGTCCTGAATGATGTATCTAAAACAAACAATTTCTAGCAGAAAAACTCTTAGAAATTGAATTTATTGCAGTCCCTGCCAGCCCATGTGTGATCAAACAGCAGAAATAAATAAATACACCTGCAGTGTGGCAATAATTGTATTTTCTGGCGTGATTTACAGCGGTGTCAGAGCTTTTGTGACGTGCAATATTTAGAGAACGCAAATGATAATAAAGATTTTCAATCTGTCTCCAAGAGCAGCAGTGCTCTCTGAAACAGCATCTGTACAAATATTTGCCAAAGTAGATTTACAGGAGGGACAAAAAACAAACAAAAAATAGACATTTTCTTCAAGGTTTAATTTGCTGGTAGGTTAATTTGGCCACATTTAATTTAGACAAATACACCTGACTACACCATGAAGTAAAACTGCCAAAAATGAGGAGAAAAATAAAGTCAGTGCTGGAAAATCCTTGATAGAGAATTTAAAAATCAGCATTTTAATTTATCACATGAAAATCTTCATACAGAATTATTTATTCAAGTGTCTGAACAGGTGTTTTGGAAACACTGACTGAAGTTTGTTTCTCACAGATTCATACTATCAGCGGTTTTTACTTTAAAAAGCACAAATTCTGGTTAAAGCTTTTCCTAAATTAGGGTTTTTATTAGGTATAAAGTAAATAAATATTCAGGCTATTCACACTGTGTAAAGCCAAGTCCAGAGATGAGAAATCATATGATTAACCCTGAAAATTTAAAAGTTCTGTAACCAATTTCTCTATTAAAATCCTCATTTATTACACTGACACATTACTGCACCCAGGATTTTTGGAGTGCTTCTGCTCGTGCACAGAACCTGATTTTGACAAAGCATTTTTATGTGGGAGGAATCTGCATAAATTTAGGAACAAATGGGATGTTTCCAGATTTTATCTATCCACAGCTAAGAAATACTTTGAAATAATTAATTCACCTTAAATGGTGAAAGAACATGAACCACTAAGGGAAAAACCTTTTCACATGATGGACACACTGATATTTTTAAATCAAACCTGTATTTCAAGTAATCCAAATTAATCTGGAAAAGGAGTTTTCCAATTGTCCTTCAAAGCCAGGGAGGATGGCTGGGAATCAAAAGACATGATGTCCCAGTGAAATATGTCAGGATTAAAATGCAAATTAAAACTTTGCATTGCGTTCTAGACCTGCAGAACAGATTTCCCAATTCCAAAAGATTACAAAATCACCCCCAAGGATGATGGAATCCAACTCCTGGCCCCAAGAATCCCAAATCCTAAATGCAGAAAACTTTGCCATCAGCAGATCACGTTTAAACCCGAAGGTGACTGTAAGAGGGATTTTGCATCTCCCAGCAAGTCCTTTTGCACAGCTGAGGTAGAAATTTGTTCATTTTATTGGGACTGGGGCGAGACTCCCCCCTGGATTCAGCAAATTAACTCAACCTCTGAAATTCCAGAGCTGCACAATTTCTGTGCATGTTCACAAGGGAGGAGAGCTGTTCCATGGCTGCTTCCTTGGGAGGCTGGAGCCATAAAATCATGGAATGGTTTGGGTTGGAAAAGGCCTTAAAACTCATCCAGTTCCACCTTCCCCTGTCCCAGCTGCTCCAGCCCCAATGTCCAGCCTGGCCTTGGGCACTGCCAGGGATCCAGGGGCAGCCCCAGCTGCTCTGGGAATTCCATCCCAGCCCCTGCCCACCCTCCCAAGGAACAATTCCTGCCCAAAATCCCATCCAGCCCTGCCCTCTGGCTCTCCATGCTCTCATAAATAATCCCTCTCCATCTTTTCCAGAGGATCCCTTCAGGTTTTGGAAGGACAAAGTTTCTGTAAAAATCTCAACTAGAAAATACCGTGCTCAGTAATTCCTTCTCAGTCTCTTCCCACCTGGGTGAGTTTTCCTTGTTTTTTGTCCACCCAGCTGGTGAGAAGTCCCAGCTCGGATCTTTTGTGGATTTTTTTATGGATAGTTGGAGTTTGGGAAAATTTAGGAAAACGCTGAGTTGTTTCTCATGCAATGGAAACAGGAGAAAGGAGAAAAAGGATTCTTTGTGCAAAGAACTTCCTTGGCAAGGTGTCAGCTCAGTTAATGACTGAGTAATTCCCCTCCTCTGTGCAAAGCAGCACAGAAAATGGATAAAAGTCATTAGGAGGAAGCTCTCACCCAAAGATCTAAATTACATCCTAATCCTTTAATTCCTCAGATGAAGAACACTCGCCGGGAAGTTCAGTGGCCCGGAAAATTCTCAATACAACAATTTCTGCATTAGGAAAAACAGAGCTTAACATTTGTGCAGAGCAAACACCTCTTTGATCTGCCTTAGCTTATACTGCTTAAATATCCCATTAAAATAAATATATTTCATGGACAGTTTGCAATCAAAATGTATTTTTTATAAAAGCTCAGTTTCTAAAAACAGAACCAGATAAGGAACCAGAAGGTCTTTATGGTAGCTTTAAAAGTAGGAAAAAACCAACTTTATCACCAGTAGAGTATAGAAATATCCACATTTGCTGTGTGATCGACAGTTACAATCATCATTATTAATTTAATTAACCAAGAACTGATAAATATTTGAGATTCTTCTGTTTTCTGAGACCACACCAAGGCACCTGACTGTCCTCACACAGAGTTACCTCCCAGTGGCCTCATAAGCTTCATGACAGTACATGATCCAATCACACAAAATAGTTTATCAACTCCTCTGGAATAATTTAAAAAATTAACAGCTTTTACCTGCAATGGCAAATGAGAATCAGGGACTTGTTAAGTTTGGAAAAGATCATCAAATCCAACCATCAACCAGTTCACCACTAACCCATGTCCTCAATGCCACACCCACACGTTTTTTGAACACTTCCAAGGATGGGAACCACTGCTCAGGCAAATTTCCAAAGCTTTAAAACTCTTTCCATGAAGAAAATTTAATTTCCAAACCTCCCCTGGCACAATTTGAGGCCATTTCCTCTCATCCTGCCAACGTTAGAACAACGCCCAGGAAGGACATGCAGGAAAGTTCTTCCCAACAACTGTGGGGGGGAAAAAAATCCTAAAATGAGCCCCCCAGAAGAAGCATCTCCCAAATGGGAGGTGTGGGGTGGAGCAGGGAAACAGAAAAGGGGCCAAACAGAAATCAGGCTTCAAGAAATCCTATTTGATTTGACATTAGGATGCAACCCCTGAGCAGTTACTCCTGCTTTACACAAACCTCCCCCACCCTGTTACGACAGCGGGGCCATCCTGGTTAACTTTAGCAACATATCCAATGCAAGACTTGTCAAAATGAATTAAAAAATTGCTGTTAATTAGAATGAACTTTCAATTCACGATTGGTGACACAGCTGGAAGTTCAGATCCTATTTCTATCTTGGTACAACACCACTGTTTACCACAGGATTATTTTACTATATTTACTTAATTTTACTGTATTTATTTAATCAGATCTTACTTATCCAGACAGTTTGGGATGACCCAGATTCCAACTGCTTCCATGAGTTTCTACACCCTTTATATGCACAATATTCAAAATAAATCAATTTTACTCCCAAACAGCTACAGATAAGCACTGAAAAATTACTTATCTAGATAATGGATTTCAACTCTTTTAGAATGCTTAATTCAAATGAACACACAACACAGGAATGAAATTAAAAGATTTAAAGGAAAATAATGCAGATGGAGAATAAAAAGGAAGCTTTGTTCTTGCATCAGAATGTATTAGATCTTGCAATTTGCATATACAAATAATTCAGCCACATTCACCGGCATTAAAAACACAGCAAGATCAAATTAGAAACGTAAGGAAAAAAAAAATAAAAAGAGCTGAAACTGTATAATACATACATATATATATATTATAAAGATTTGATAAATTAAATACATTTTGGTTATACAGAAAAGTTCCAGTAACTTTACACAAAAAATGGGACGAGGGAAACGCAAACATTTCAAAAGACTGAACACGGGGTGGTCAGGCTCATTTTAAAAGTTTAAAAAATACATAAAAATAGCCTAAAAAACACTGCTAATTACAGTATGCATTCTTCATTAAGGCCCAAGTCAGCCAAGCACTTCTAAGGGATTGCTTTGGGAACAGGGAATCCATGGCATTCCATGGATTGTGGGATGAGGATGTTGGGAAGCGAACGCTTAAATGCTGAGCTGGGACCTTCTGAACACATGAACAATCAAAGTCACACAGTGACCAAAAGCACACACAGATCAGAAGACACTTCCAATCCAACAATTTGGCCTTTTAAAGGAATTCCATGCAATGGATGGAGAGTCAAAGGAAAATTCCAATCCAAGACACTCCCCAGAGCTCCAGCCACTGAGCAACACCCAACAACTGCCAAGGGAGCTCCTCACACTCCACAAAAACCCTTCTGGATTGTGAATTCTGAGTCACATTTCAGGCATTTCTCTTCCCTCCTCGATATCTCACTCTGGTTATCGACTGAAATCTGAGTACCCAGCGAGGCCTTGGTGTTCCAGCTGAGCTCCATCCTGCTCCTGGTTGGAAGGAGGTCTTGGTGAACCTCATGGGAAGCTGGAATTGTGCTGCAGCTCCTGGGGGAGACCCCCACAGCCCATCACTGCTGCACTCAGGCTGATCTCAGGGACCCCAAAATCTGCCCAACACACCAATTATTGCTCAAATGCTGGCTAAATGTCAGAAAGATCCTGACATCAGGATTGTTAACATGGGAATTCCTTTATTTTCCAACCTTTTGGAGTCTCCCTGCACTGAGGCTGATTTCAGGAGACAGCCTCAATTTTTACCACAGGGACCCACAAATCTGCCAAACAGACAAATTAATATTATTATTATTCAAATGTTGGCTGTCTATGGTTGGAAAGCTCCTGAAATCAGAAAACAGGAATTCCTTTGCCTTATTTTCCAAGCTCTGGGAGTCTCCCTGCACCAAGATTGACTTCATGGACAGCTCAGCCCAAATTTGTACCTCAGGGACCCAAAAATCTGACAAATTATTCAAATGTGGGCTAAATGGTCAGAAAAATCCTGACATCAGGATCAGAAAATGGGAATTCCTTTGCATTATTCTCCAACCTCTGGGAGTCTCCCTGTGCTACAAATCAGACTGAGCCCCCCTCTATCAGTTTCCAGCCTGAATTTATCCTGGCTCTTTCAATTTGGATGGAATTTCAGGAACATGCCCTTCCTCAGCTCCACTTTCACTACCCAACCCTGTGGCTTGAGTGTTTCTTCTCATAGAGACCCACGAGCCAGGTTTAATCTTTAAACAATCTCGTTTTTGAGGTGCAAAATTACTGTACAAATAAATACAGGAGTGCAGCGATGGGAAGACAAGAACATCCAATGGCACTGTGGGAATTGGGTGCTCAGGAATTCCTATCCCAAACCTTTTCCAGCTAGGATGGAATGGAAGGAGACCTAGGGACACCTTCCCGTCCCCTTGTGCTGCTCCAAGGTGCAATGGGATTATTGGAATGGGATAAAATAGTGCAAGAACAGCAGGGAAAAGCTCAGTTCAAGCTGCTTGTTTGAAATAAGGCTTTGATGTTGCGTGGCCAAAGCCCGGCTGGACGAGACAGAACTGTTGCATATTCGTTATGGAATTAATTACAGATTCACCCCCTTTGTGCTCATTAAGTCAGAGATGCTTTTGGAAAAGTGGGAAAGATCAACTTGGTAATTATTCAACATTCGGGTGCTCTGTGATTGTGGGGATTTTCCAGCCCCTGGTCAGGGCTGCAATAAAAACTTTTATATTTTCTGTCACCAACTCTATTCTCAGTAGTGCTTTCAGTAAAAATATATCTCTGTACACAACCCTAAACCCCTCAGGGAAAATCCTTTTTTGATCACATTTTTGGGAGGGTAAGAACCTGGAGGAACTTTTGCTACAATACTCAATGTTTCTCGAATTAAACCGTTCATAAAATGTTTTTTTCCAATTTTTACCTCTTAATTATCCTGCTGAATCAAATCAAGGAGTAAGAGTTTATCTCTTATTTTAAAGAAATGGGAAATTATGCAGGTGATTATAAAGAAGAGAAGCTTTTAACTCCATTTCTGGCCTTTCTCTTCAAGTAGACGAGTTCAGGTGCTGCAAAATATACTTTTGAAATATGCAAATTATTCTAAAAATCACATTATTGCCTTTCCAAGTCAATTTAAACAATATTTGGGAAAAAAAACCCAACAAATTAACAGGGCTTTGAAAGTTCTGTTATTTCAAAAATTCAAATCTGTATTTCTACTGATTTTATCCTATGGACAATAGGACTCAAAATCCAACAGAACCTGGAGGCTCTTTAAAACAATCTAGAAAAATAAATATCTATTTTCATGGTGAACATACTTCCCTGGTGAACAAACCATGTTTAAACATGTGCACCAAAATTCACTTTTTTTAGGATGAACTGTAAATCACCTGTCAAAAAATTCAAGACTTGGGAGAGAACATTGTTGATAAATATTTATGAGTGGCAAAACTCAAAGGGGAAAAAAAAAACCCCAAGAATTAATTTTTTGTTATTTAGAATAAAGATTTCTATCCCATCTTACAGTTCTATACAGTATAGGAACATTATATTTTGCTTTAGAAGATATTTCTATTTAAGAAACAACTTTATACAGCAAATGCAACTTTTAGAGCCAGCACAACGTTGTATTTACAGTTCAGTCAACAATCCAAGTGACATGGAATAAATTAACATAATGTACAACTATTTATACAGACAAATTAAAAAATAAGGCAGAATTCTCATTTGAAATTAGCATAATCTGAAAAGATGTCGATGAAATCTTGTACCACTCTGTAGCAGAATTCATACTGTTCCTGGAAAACAAGGAAAAGAGATCAAAATGTGCTTTTGGTTACAGTTAGAAAATTGGAATTCTGCAAATCCCAGTGATAAATTCATCACATCCTAACTGGGACCAGTAGCTGAGGTCTAGTCTGATTTCTGTTTATTATTTTAGATAAAAACAATGGTTTCTCTTGCTTTGGGCAGACACTGGTCAGGCTGATCGTTGCTTCAAATGATTTCCTGAGCTTTTTCAGAGATGGTTCTTAAACTGAATCAGTTCTTAGGCCTGGCTTTTGATTTAAACCCAGCTGCTCACAGCAGAAACTCCTGAGCACTGCCCAGGGATAATCAGGGAATCATCCCAGGATGGTTTGGGTGGGAAACAACCTTAAATCCCATCCAGTGCCACCCCTGCCATGGCAGGGACACCTTCCCCTGTCCCAGCTGCTCCAGCCCCAGTGTCCAGCCTGGCCTTGGGCACTGCCAGGGATCCAGGGTTTGGAATTCCATCCCAGCTCCTCCTCACCCTGCCAGGGAACAATTCCTGCCCAAAATCCCATCCAGCCCTGTCTCAGCCTGACCATGGATAATCCAATTCCATTCCTTCATCCCCTTTCTTTCTGTCCACAGGACAGAGAAAACATCTCCCTGGAAAAGGGTTTGAGGCAATTGTTTCTAAAGAGGTTTCAGATCGCTGAATGGAAGCAATACTTGTATATTTGCAAGTTAAGAAAAGTCTCAAAAAACCCTTTTATGTTTACTCAGTAGGGAAAAGCATCTGGACTAAGCTTCAAACAGTCATTGTAGATGACTTGAAGGAAAACTTAAAAGATTTTAAACAAGTCAGAGACATTTCCAAGGATTTCCACATCTCTGGCAGTGTCCAAGGCCAGGTTGGATGGGGCACATCCCAGCCTGGGATAGTGGAAGGTGTCCCTGCCCATGGCAGGGGTGGGAATGGGATCAGCTTTAAGGTTCCTTCCAACCCAAACCATTCCATGATTCCAATTTATGCCCAGACATTTGAAGGAAAGAAAGAACAACTGATAAATAGCTTGAAAGCCATTTACTTCATATATTTTCTCACCTGCAACACTCAAAATATCTTTAGTTTAACTGCCTCAAGCTCCTGCAAGGCAGAGAATATTTAACCAAGCTGTATTTTCAGACATGCTCTAAAAACCCCTGTAAAACCCTAACAATGGTGCACACACAATCCACCACGCATCATTTATATCAACCTGCACAAAACCCTTCCTTCTCCTCTCCCAAGAATATTTAGAGGCAGAACTCCCTTCCAAAGCCCTGGTAGATCCCATACCAGCGTTTGCACCATGTGTGGCCTCTGCAGCCTCAAGCTCTTCACAGCCTGGAACACGTCCAGGAGCCCCTCGGCCTTCACCCGCTCCAGGATGTTGCTCAGTGCTATGAAGGTTCCCGTTCTCCCTGCTCCAGCACTGCAGTGAAAACACGTTTGTTTGGGATAGAAATGGGAAAAGGGGAATGCCAGGGGCATGGAATGGGCAGGCTGAGGTGCAGAGGGGGCTCACCTGCAGTGCACAGTGATGGGGTGGTTCCCTGTCTGCTGCTGCTGTTTCTGCACGGCTGCAATGAGGTCGATCATGCCTTTCCCTTCGGCAGGAATCCCGATCTCCGGCCACCCGTGGAAGTGGAACTGCCTGACCAGCCTGCTCTGCTTCTCCTGGTTGCTCTGCCAGCAGGAAAACATCACTCAGCCACTTGTTCCCTCCAGGTGGAAACACAATTCCTGCCTGGAACATCTGCAGCAGCAATTTTCTGCTGCTACAGGAGCATTTGCAGCCCGGTAACATATTAAGGACCTTGATGATCTTATTTCCAGTAATATTCCATGATTCTGTCCTGGCAGGTCTGTTTCTAAATCCCCCACCCACTGATAATTTCCCCCTACAGTTTTCCTTTAGCTGTTTACTCTTAGGAAAGGTCTTAGGATACACTGGAAATGCCCAAGGCCAGGTTAGAAAGGGCTTGGAAAAACCTAGGGTAGTGGGAGGTCCCTGCCCATGGCAGGAGTTGGGGTGAGATAAGTTCCAAACTCCCAGCCCAAACCACTCTGGAATTCTGTGAAAAATCTTGAATCAAATTTTCTTTGCTACTTATGTGGAAGATGGCAGAAAAATCTATAATTTTCTAGAATAACAGTGACAACAAAACAGTTTAAAAAAACCCCAAAACCCACCTCCCATTTTGCAACCACCCATTTTACTGATCAGAATTTTCAGGGACTTTAAGCAAAATTATTCCATATAAGCTTCCTCTTAATTAACCACATTTAAGTTTAGACAGAAATCCCGGAATTTCAGATACATAACCAGATTTATAAATGTCTCCTGATGGGAAAAAAAAAAAAAAGAACAACAAAAAGGGTGGAATTTTAAAGAATTACCTGATTAAATGTAACCAGGAAGTCCCTCACACTGATGGCATCCGTCAGGTTGTCACTCTTGATTTCCACCGTGATCTCTCCGTGAGTCACGGAGCCCTCTGATGGCCAGTACTGGCAGCATTTTTCCTGCAGAATCCAGAGAATTGCAAACATTCCTTCATTTATTCCACCCCCCGACACTGTCATGAATCTGGTATAAGAAGTGACATCCAGCATAATAAGTGTGTTTTAAACACTAAGAATACAGTGATAAAATATTTCTTGAATAGGAACCATCATGATGAAAAGGGCTCAAGAGGCCCTGACAGCAAATATTGCTTTAAAACAGAGTGGAATAATAAATGGAATTCCTGAAAGCAAGGCAATGTTGTTAAAAACCTCCCAAAACCACCAAGAAAAAGCTTTTCACAACACCCTTGTTGAACCCAGAATTTTCAAGCTGCAGCACAGGAGTCTTTAGTGAGATGAATTCTCATATTTAAATTAAATAATTAATTATTTCTCATATTTAAATCAAATTAGGACAGGCCCAGAATGAGCAACAGGAGCTTTTACTGGGAGAAATGGGATAAAAGTTTACACAGAAGTTTGTTCCCAGATCCCAAAACTCTGTCCTGTGTCAGGCATCCCTTGAAGAGAACGGGAAGCTTTGAAAAATCACAATATTCTGCACTTGTTTTGTGCTTCCTGACAATTCCAGAAAAAGCAGCAACGCTGCCCCCACACCAAAGAGTGAAGCAAGTGCTCATTTTAGGAAAAGCCAAGAAAACAAAATCTCAGATTGCTGGAATTTTTTTGGCAAAAAAACAAACCCCAAAATGGATGGTGGGAAGGGGAAGGGTGGGGCTGCGGGGTGGGCACGCACCTGCTCCCTCTCCTGAACCTCGGTGAGCATGACGATGGTGTGACACTTCCACTCCCACACCATCCTCCAGAAATCCTCCACCGTGTGCGGGAGGGGGCCCTGGGTGGCAATGAAATAATCCTTCTGCCGATATCCCTGCGGGAAGAGAGCGCCATCAGCCAGAGCCGCTGGGCACAGCGACACCGCGGCTCCAACCGCGGCTCCTCTCCCAGGGAACCGCCTCAGCGGCCACCAGGGAAGGCTGAAGTTGGGTATTTAGGGGGAAATTCCCCTACAGAAAGTGCTGGCAGTGCTCAGGGCAGTGCTCCAGTCCCAGTCCCAGGAGGGATTTAAAATTCATGTGGAGGTGGCACTTGGGGACATGGGGCAGTGGTGGCCTTGGCAGTGCTGGGGGATGGTTGGACTCGACGGTCTGAGGGAGCTTTTCCAGCCTCAGAGATTCTCTGGTTCTAAAATCTCCCCCAAATTCACAATCCTCAGGTGAATTTTCCCCGTCATGCCTGAGAGGAGGAGATTCTGCAGGACCAGATTTCACAAGGCTATCACAAAAGCAGCTCCCAGCTTTTCTCTAGGATTAACTTCTACCTCAAGTTTTGAGATCCAGTTTTATTTCACAGAATCCATGAGGTCAGAAAAGACCTCTGAGGTCATGGAGTCCAACCCGTGACCCAGCACCAAGGCACTGGGGGCCACATCCAACCTTTCCTTATTTCCATGCAGTTGTGATCCCTATGGAATCCACAACCCTCGGTCACTAACGTGGTTTTACTGCTTAAGGACAAATTCTCACATCTAAACAAAAACAAGACAATCCTGTGTTACTCAGCTTCCAACAGGAAGAAAGCTTGGAATTCATCCAGCTCTGCCCAAGTAAAGCCTGGCTTTGCCAGACACCGACAGCTTTTCCCTGTGCCCAACACTGACTTTTCTGTTCCTCAGAAAAGCAAATATTTACACCTGTTAACCTGACCCAGATAATGCAATCACTGCCTGTTGGTTGTGCAGCTGATTTCTTTGATCAGAATTTAATAAAAGGTTTGGTTTATAAATCTAACAACAAGGTTTAAACTGCACAGCCGTTTAAACTGAAATTAAAAACCCCAGATTAGAAATGCATTTGGAAACTCCCATAAACAAAGCTCATGCTCTTTGCAAGCCAAGCTGATTGTGCCTCTTTAAAAAGACTCAGCAGCAGCAAAACCTCTGATTTGAAAAGGAAATGCACGAAAATGTTGCATACTTACATCTATGAAGGAAGCATTGATGTAGTCTGTGTACTCCTGCCCTCTTTTCATGGACAGAATCACTCTATTAAAATCATCTGGAAAATAAAAGTCTGGGCTTAGTCTTGAGTCCAGAAGAGTCCAGTCTTAAGTTTAAAAGTTTAGTCTTAATTTTGAGTCCAGTCTTACTTCTGCCAACTGCACATGGAAGAACAAACCCCACCAAATCTTTTCTCTGAGCTGCTCATTTCCAGGTGCACACATTGCAGTGCTGCTCAGATGGACAAGGAACCACACAGAAAAGGGCTGGTTTAAAAGGTGAAACCACCGAGTTATTGAAATTCAAAATCCCCAACTGTAACAGATTTTAGGGTGATTTAATAAAACCCAATTCACTGCATTTTTTACAGATGATGGTTTGTAAGGGGAGATGTGCTCTGCCAGCAGCCAGATCCAGTGTGTGCTCCCAGGCAGGGATTTATGGCCCTTTCTCTGGAGGTGAGAGGCTGGGCTCTTACAGGGGATGATCTGGATGACTCTTGCTTTCTTCATGTTGGCTGGAAGGTTGCCAGTTCTCATGTTCTCCTTCATGATGCGCACGTTGGTCAGCTTCTGCAGAAAGCACAGGGGAGGGTGAGCACAGGGGGCTGGGAGTGGGGGCACACAGCTCATCCCACCCTCCCAGGGCCCTGCAGTGGCTTCACTGGCTACAAATCACTGCCACTTCATTGTCCTGCCTGTCAAAATGAACAAGCACAGAATCCCAGAATGGTTTGGCTTGGAAAAGACTTTAAATCCCATCCCATTCCAAGGCCTGCCATGGGCAGGGACACCTTCCAGCATCCCAGGCTGCTCCAACCTGGCCTTGGACAATTCCAGAAGCCAGAGCTTCTCTGGGCTCCATGTGCCAGAGCCTCCCCACCCTCACAGCCAAAAATTCCTTCCCAATATCCCATCTAACCATCCTTCTCTCAATACTGTTGATTATTGAACTTGTTGCTCTATCAAACTTATTTTTACATCATTTTCTTTACCCAGTTCCCAATTTCTGGTTAAATTAATCCTTTAGAGAAAAGTGAGAACTCCAGCTAGCACTCAGATGTCTATTACTACTTTAAGGCTATATAGAGAAGAAATATTTTACCATAAGGAAAATCATAAAAAAAATTCTAACTCTTCCCTCAGGGAGCTGAAGTCATTTTAACAATGATCACACACAGCCAGGGTGGTTTTCTTCATCTGAGGTTTCTCCACTGATAAGAAATGGGTTTTTTTGGGTGGGATTTTTGAGGTTTTTCTCCTGACAGTCTGGACATTCAACACCAGCCCTGTAAATTCCCTGCAGCTCTCCCTGCTGGCAGTCACCTCGGAGTTAACAATCCCCACTGGGATGCAGATTAGGAGCAGCTAATCCACTTTCCTCTTCCAGCATTATCTGATCTGGCAACCTGCACCAGACCCAGAGAATCACTCCACTCTTCTTTTATAAACAAATAAAAAACATTTAGAGAAAGGCCACTGAACACAGCTCTGAATGAGGGAATTAGATTAGAATCTGAATTTAGGGAACAGAATGTTCAGCAAGGCCCCATTCACAACCACCAAATAAAAAAACATTTCCCCTTTTATGCACCTCTAAGGTTACACTTTGGCTTAAATCTTGGAAATCATATGGGAAATACTTACTTTAAATTCCTCTTCCAGCCCTATTTTGACCAGGTTTGGTGCTGCACTGTGGGAAGTCTGGAGGTGTTTTTCCAGGGATGACACATCCAGCTCCGTGTCACCATAGAGGTAGTACTCGAGTAAGGCTTGGTAAATGAAGGAATATTGCATCTGGAACGGACAGGGAGGAAGATGAAGGGAGGGAAATGAGGGATTCTGGGACATAGTTAAAAATCACAGGATGGTTTATCTTGGAAGGGACCTTAAATCCCTTCCCCTGTCCCAGCTGCTCCAGCCCCAATGTCCAGCCTGGCCTTGGGCACTGCCAGGGATCCAGGGGCAGCCCCAGCTGCTCTGGGAATTCCATCCCACCCCTCCTCACCCTGCCAGGAACAATTCCTGCCCAAAATCCCATCCAGCCCTGCCCTCTGGCAGTTCAAAACTGCTGCTACTTGTCTTGTCACTGTTTGGTGACAATCTAATCATTAAAATAATAATAATTAGAAGTTATTACACTAAACCAGAGTGTTCCTGTTCTGCTCACACTTCCACTCATATTCTCTGACGTTCCACTCCCGTGTGAATGGGAAAACCTGGAAATGACTCCTAAAAATGAAGTGTTTTTCAGGAGTCTTCTCTGCTTTTATCTTCTCCCACACCCCACATCCTTCACTGAGCTTTGTGCATTTTTGAATTTGAGAATCTCAGAACGATTTGGGTTTGGAAGGAACCTTAAAACTCATCCTGTTCCACCCCCTGCCATGGGCAGGGCCACCTCCCTCTAACCCCAGGCTGCTCCAAGCCCTGGATCAGCCACGGGATGAGGGGACACACTGGGCTGCCCAACGGAGTGGGAATAGAGCAGCATTCCCTTCTCTGCCCAGGAGAAGCTGGAATTTGGGGCGATTCCAGCACACTCACATCTGTCTGAACCATCTGTGGCCGCTGGTTGCGGATCCTGGAGACGAACTCGAACACATCCACCTTCTGCTCCGCGTGCATCATGTCGATGATGGCATCGATGACGATGAAGGTGCCCGTGCGCCCCACGCCAGCACTGGGGAGAGAAAAAACACACAAAAACCTCCATGGAATCACCCAAATCTGCAGGAGTTGCTGCAGCAGTGAGCCTCGTGCTCAGGCTGGACTGAAGTGGTTGCTGGGAAATCTCGTGGAATCATGAAGGCTGGAAAAGCTGTCTCAGATCCTTGAGTCCAGCTGTTCCCCCCGTGTCCCCAAGTGCCACATCCACAGGGCTTTGAAATCCCTCCAGGGATGAGGTTCCACCCCTGTGGCCTGTCCCAATGCCTGGTCACCCTTTCAGCAAAGACCATTTCCTAATATCCCATCTAAACCTCTCCCTTTTTCATTTTAACAAGGTCAGCAAAAAAAGTGTTTTTAACACAAAAACCCAGCTCTTCCCAGCTGATGCCATCAGAATTAGATTTTAAAATATTATCTCGACCATCCCTACTAATTCAGGTTAAGATAAAGTTTTAATTATTCTTGTAGTAATTTTAGCTCCACATTTCCCAATGTTGCCATCCCTAAACGCTTTTTGGTTTTTCTACCCGTAAAAGCCACGAGAGGGTGCACGACCACTAGAAATGACAAAATTCCAGCGTCTTTCAGCTCTTCCTTCCAGAGGAAAAGGGCATGGCATCCTGTACTAGTCATGAGTAGCTCTCCTTTACCCTCTGGGCAGTTCTGTTGGCCCACAAACCCCTCCAGGAACACGATAAAAACGTCTCCCCTCCCCTCACAGGCTCAAAAATACAAAACAACTCTCAGCAAGGCAACATTAAGTTTTCAACAACACCAGAAAAAAAAAAAAAAAAAAAGAAAAAAAGAGAGATTGTACTTGTAGCACAATTATTTCATTTCCTCACACACTTTACCAGCAGGGAAACCAAGGCCCACAAACTCCACTGTTCCAGAGGTCTGAGGGACGATGGAGATTCCCTTCCCTCTCCCATCCATCCATGTCAGCCCTCTGGCACCACAAGGAATTCCCCCCTCATGTCCTAATGTCTCCATTCCCACTTAAAAGAGATCATTCTCCTCCTGACAGCCCTGGAAGCCACCTCTGAGCAGGGATGTCCCCTCCCCAGCTCTCACTTGGCCCTCACTGCTCATTCCTGGGAGGTTTCATTCCAGCTCAGCTTCCTCACTCCCCTTTCCAATCCCTTTTTTACACATCCCTGTTCTGTCCCACGCTTCCCTGAGCAGATCAGCTCTGGATTCCATCCCTGCACGTTCCTGCTGAAGCTGCTGACATCCCCACCCTGGACATTCAGGGAGCTCCCCGAGTGTCTCCATCCTCAGAGTTTGCTTTGAGGCATCCCTTCCTCAGCTTTTCCTCAAAGTCCCTCTCTACCCACTGAAAAAATTCTCTTTCTAAAAAAACACCCTATTCCTAAAAACTTCCAGAACACAAGAATCGGCAGAAAATCCTGCCACTCCTCATTTTCACTCCTTGACTTCTGCTGCTAAATCAGTGTTTTGTTCTCTTCCTAAACCTCACTGGAGAGGTTTTGGCCGGAGTGGCTGGGTCAGATTTCTCTACAGGCTCCCTAAAAATGGATGTTACTCACTGCTGATGGGCTTCCCTTTCCTTTTGCCAACAATTCCGTGGTGTCACATCCTGAACTCGGACGGAAATTCGGTGTCACCTCTCCTGTGTTTCTGACCCTGCCACACCACAGCCTCCCCGTGCTCTGCTGCCCCTTGAGATTGAAATCTCTGCAGGTATTTAGGAAATTATTTTGTATTTTCCTTGCTTGTGTCTTTCCTTCTGCTGCTTAAGGCAAGCACAGCATTTCCTGCTGCTCCCAAATAAAGTCCAAGCCCAGAATGAGGCTCCACACACAGCAAAGGGCTATAAAAATATTCTCCACTGAGACAATTCAAATCTACTTTTCCATCTAAATGGTTTTTTTCAAGCCTTTTATTCATGACACCTGGGAGAGAAGGTGAATCCCAGCAGGAGAAACCCTCTTTTTCACTAGCACACATTTCCAGGGAGTATTTCTAGCAAGGAAAAAAAGATAAATACAGGAATTTACAGCTTTTTTCCCTTAAAAATAAGACCCAGACAGACAAAGCTGCTCTTCTTTCCTTTTCATTCTGCTCTTGTGTTCTTTTTATTTCAACCTTGCAATGATAACTGCTCCTGGAAAGCCACTTGTTGCTCAGTGGTGAGCTCAGAGTTGCTGGAGAGGTTGAAATTATTCTCTTCAAACTGTTTGGGAGTTTGGGTTTAGCTGCATTAAAGATTTCAAGTTTAGCAGCAGCCTCTGACAGATGTGCCTGTGTGAGTGACCAACGAGTGGGAATTGGTTCTGGATTGGGATGAAGCACATTTTTCAAATTGCAGCATTTAAATCTCTTGAATTCAAGTCTTTCTTCCAAACTTTTTCAGGCATTTCAGGGCTGATTTCCATAGAAAACTGTAATTTGACTGTGGGAGAAGAGGGGGATGAATTCCCAGAGCAGCACTGAGTGGCAAAGGGCACAGATTTCTATCACCAGCCTGTTTTTCTGACAAAGAACAGATTTATACCAAAGAATGGAGATCCCTCACAAAAACACCCCAAACAGCACAACAACAACTTCTGTTTGAGCACTAAACTGACAGCAAAGACAGAGCTTTGGAAATTGTTTTTACTCTGGGCTCTCAAAAACTCAGCAGATTGTTACCCTTGAATAGAAATATGTGGGTAAATCTATCTATAAATATAAAAATACATATATACATAAATATATGTACAAAATACATATAAAATATACATAAAATCTTCAAAAATATATAAAAATACATTAAAAAATCTTAGTATATCAAAATAACTCCAGGCCCAGCCATAAGAATGGTCTGAAGAGCACATACATACCTACAGTGAACCACAATTGGTCCAGCATGGGCAGGATTCAAGGCTTTGACTTTTTTCAGGAATTTCAGCATGCCAATAGGTGTGAAAGGCACCCCAAAATCCGGCCAGCTGGTGAAGTGGAGCTGTGTGACGAGCCTTGGAGCTTTGCATCCCTCGTGGAGCTGCAGGAACACCCAGACTCTGAGTTTGACATCTCATTTTTCATGCAAAGATTAATGAACAAACTGCCATGGTTAATTATGGCTTTATTCCCCGCCACACTCCAAGCCTGACTCAAGGATTTGGAGTTTACAATGTGTGTATAATACAAACACTAAGTAAAAATATCATTTATTATTAATTTTGAGTGGAATAACCCCAGGATAGGATTGCAAAGAGTGAGATAGGCTCTTCCAAATCGATCCAAATTCACTCATTTTTTTATCATATTTTTATAATACAATTTATCATTATAAATATTTTTTTTATTTATGTTTTTCCCCCAAAGATCAATGCCTGCTCCTGTGCTGGGCAGTCCCAAGGCATCACTGGGCACAGAAATCCAGAACCTCTCTCAACCCATGGATTGCATCCAATATTCCTGGGCAGACCCTGCTTCCCCTCCCAGGAGAGGCACCACACCTTTCTCCCCTCAAGAAATAACTGCCTCAATTCCTTCCAAACAAATCTTGGAGATTTTCTCAGCTTTCCCTGAGGACTGAAATGAAAACCCCCCTGGAGCAGCTCCGTCCTCACCGACTGCACGCAGAACTTGCGGATGGTGTAATCCACCAGCACGATGCAATCCTCCACAGACACGCGGATATTCCCGTAGGTCCAGCAGCCCTGGTCAGGCCAGTACTGGAAACACTTTTCCTGCACAAAAAAACACAGGGAATTTTACACCCAAACACGGGGAATTTCATCACCTTGATTTTGCTTTCACTGCTCACAGCTGGAACCAGGGAAGGAGAGCACAGCTGGGAGCGTGCAGAGCTCCTCATCTGGCACTGCTTTAGCTCCCTGCTACTGCTGCTCAAACTGATGCAGGGAAGGTGAGAACAGCTTTGAATTGTTTTTTAACCAACTCAGCCCCCACAGCTTTTGTTTCAGTTTGGCAGCTTCGTTACAGGGTGTCCAGCTGTGGGGACCGTGAGGTTTGCTCTCTGTTCTCAAGCTTTAGCTGAAATTCAAAGCTTTTCTCATTTGGAGCCATCAGGAATATCCAGATTTAACAGTTCTGGCTGCTCACACTGGGAATTGGCCCTCATGGCCTGGTGCTGCTGTTTGAGCTTCATCAAGCAGCAGCAAAAGTGCAGGAAAATCAAGTCCAGGAGGAAAACAAGGAATGCCCATCCTCAGAGAGGAGTGGGGGACAGAAATGACAGAAGCAGCTTTAATTCCTCATTATTTAGTTGACAAATTGTGATTTCTACAACATAACACTCAGGAAAATGAGTTTTTATCTTCATTCCTAATCAATCCCATCCACAAATGCAGCCTTACACAGGGATAAAACCATGGAGTTTTCCTTTGGCTCTGGGCTATGCAGGACACACCTGACCATCAGAATTTTCTCCTTGAGATCACCTGATATAAATGGTTATTTTAGAATTGAAAGCTCCATTTTGGAGCAGAAACTCAGCTGTGCTGACAAGGGCCAGGGCAGGAAGTTGTCAGAAATGCACCTGGATCAGACCCTGAGCAGCCACGGCTGCTTTTGGAGCACAGGGAACATCCCAGAGCAGAGTAAAAACCTCTTTACCTCTTTTCTTTCTTTCAGGTTGGTTAACATGACAATAATGGCTGATTTCTGCTCCCAGATCATCCTCCAGAAGTCATTGACCGTTTCCTGCTTGGGTCCTGCAGACAGAGCAGGGCAATGCTCAGGAGAGGGGATGGAGCAGATCCCAGAGCAGCCCCACATCCCTGCCCTGGGCACCCACCCACAGCTGGGTTTGCCACACCTGCACAGGTTTGGAATATTTGTATATTTATGTATGAAATAACCCCCCCTTCATGCTAGTTTTTACATAATCACACACCCAAATCTACATTTTTAGAAGGAATCTCCTCTCTTGAAATATTTGTCATAGAATCACAGAATGATCTGAGTTGGAAATGAAAGATTATTTATTTTCCATCCTCCTGCCATGGCAGGGACACCTTCCCCTGTCCCAGGGACTGCCCACCCTGCCAGGGAACAATTCCTGCCCAATTTCCCATCTAAACCCACCCACTGTCATTTTAAAGCCATTCCCTGTGTCCTGTCCCTCCATCCCTTGTCCCAAATCCCTCTCCAGCTCTCCTGGAGCCCCTTTAGGCCCTGGAAAATTCTCTTAAACACATTAATTCTTAAATACTATTTCATCTTTTAACTATGGTAGGAACAACATTTTGAATTCCTGCTTTGTAGCTCTTTCCCATACCAAGGTCCAGGGTTCCCTGTGACCACAAAAAACTTGGAATGGATCATCAGGAGACACCGATTTTGAAGCAAAGAGGGTCTGGAGGGGGAAATGAGCCTCAGTTCTGAGCAGAATCTACAGGTCTAGAGGCAGTTGCTCACCTCACACTTATTTCAAGTTCATTTCAAGTGTAACCTCTAAATCCAGCCTCATACTTGACCACCTCCTGCAGCTAAAAATAACCTTTCAAACACATCTAAGATGAAAGGTGCTCACCCCTAAGCTAGAGAGAAGAGAGAAATGAGAACCAGTTACCTTGTGCTGCTATAAATTTATTCTTTTCTTTATAACCCTGTGGAAACAAATGCCGCAGCAGTTAAAAGGTGAAAGGCCAACGTGTGCTAGCAGAGAATTACTTCTTTAATTCCCAAAGTCTGGCCAGCTGTAGGCAACTCCCAACTCACATCTATATATGAAGCATTAATGTAGTCTGAAGGTGGGACTCCATCAATTTGGGTCAAAATCACTCTGGAATGATCATCTGAAAGAAAACAAGGACATTGGCAAGTTCTTAAATCTGAAATATGGTATTTCCTTGCAAGCAGGAGGTATGGAAAGCCCAGAGTTCCCAAACCATAGACAACACATGAACAGCATTTCTGACCAGTGAAATTGTTATTATTTGAGAATTTTCAGCACATGAACGCTACCAGCAGCCTGCTCAGTGCCAAAATTAATTGCCTGGCTCAAAACAAAAGTGAAAGGCTTACATGGCAGGATGTTGGGATATCTGTTCTTCTCCCTGTTCTCTTCCTTATTTGCCATTTCAAACGTTCCCTGCACATATCCAGACGTTAATGACTGGGGAAAAAAAAAATAAAGATACAGAGTGAATGTGTTAGAAAACAAATAATTTTGACTGCACATGGCTTAGGGAAAAATTGCATCCAACAGAACTAAATATATTCCAACGTTTTCCCCCCCAGTAACTTTAATTCCTCCCCAACAGGCAACTACACCCTGGCAGATTTCACTCCAGACAACGAGTTCAGCAGTTGGGCAAAGAGAGAAGGAATTTTTTTTCCCTCAGAGATCACAGTTATTTAGCAAACTGTTAAACTCTGAGCTGCTGCCTGGAGCTGCCATCTGCCGTGGTGACACAGAGCGGTGACACAGAGCACGACCCAGCCGTGGCACCCACGCTGGGCTCAGGCACAGACACGGGGCTGTTTCTGACCCCCTGGCTGCTCAGGACATCAAATACCCAAAATCTCGCTCAGCCCTGCAGGTGAAGGCCCAGTCCTGGGCAGAAAAAGCAGGAAGGAAAAAGAACGCGCGGGGTTTTTACGCGAATCGAGTTGCGCGAGTCGACAGCGAGAGCTGAGTGTAGATAAATTTAGTCCGGCTTAAAAAATACCAAACGGTTGTGGAGGGCAATAAACCGAAGGGAAAAAACAGAGAGGAGGGTGAAGAAGAAAGGAAAGAGGTGCCAAGGTGGAGTCTCTCCACAGCTGAGACGCTGCCACTGCACATGGACCAAACCAGAGCCTGATTTTGAGAAGCTCCTTGACGTGGACTTTGTGAAGCACCTTTAAAGTGAACTCCAAAACCCCCAGTGCCAGCAGGGCAGACCTCACTGAGGCAAAATCCCAGCAGTTTGGGAAGGCACCACCACCTTCTCCCACTCCTGTACCTCCCCCTGCCCAGTTTGAGGCACACAGGGCGAGGAGAAGCGTGGTCAGGGCTGAGCAAGGCTGGAATTTCCCCCGAGAACAGCAAAGTTTGTCAGGGTGAGACAGGAGGAGAGGGGGGCATGGGCAGCACTGATCCTCCAGCACACAGGAAACAGCTCCGTGCACTTGTGGGTTTGGTTTGTTGGGGCTTTTCTGGCAATTCAAGCCGTGAATGAAAAAGAAGGGAGGTGAAAAGAGGGTTGAGGAAGAAAGCTGCTGCCAGCAGACTGCTTAATTCCTGATGTGGATCATGCTCGTGGCCTTTTATCTGCCCATTTTGCTGATTAAAGTACGTTTATGAAATACAAAAGCCGAAATTCTTGTTAATTTTGTAAAAGTTTTTGTAAATTTTGTAAAAAGAAATAGTGGAAGGTGTCCCTTCCCTTGGCAAGGGGCTGGAACTGGATAATCTTTAACCTCCTTCCAACCCAAACCATTCTGTGACTCTATGAAATAATTAACTTTTTAAACACAATCTCTTCAAAGTTCAAGTCAGGCACCCAATTTTCAATTAACAGCCAGAGAAGTTCTGGATTTCCACGTGAAAAGCACACAGAAAGGAATTCTCTTTGGCCAAAGCACCTCTCCATGCCCTGCTGCTGCTCCCAGCCCTGGGAGGATGTGATTCAGCCAGGCTGCTCCCAGCACCCGAAACACGAGGAGCTGACCAGTCCTGCTGGCTCATCTGCTGCCACCACACTCTGACCTGTCCCCAAAAACCCCACTGAAGCTTTGAGAGGCTCAACCCACCCAGGATTGGCACATTTCCTCTTTTTTTTTTGGCACTGAACGAGCCACAGGGATGTCTTCATCAAACCAGAATTAAAATTTCAAAAGAAAACTCTTAGGGGAAGCTTTTCAGTAACTCATCTGAAAATCAAGGCAGTAATTCCCAATTTCCAGGGATGATCAACAGAGGTAGGGACTTCATAGGAAAGAGGAAATTTCTTAAATTTTTTTTTTCTTTTTTTTCCTGTGAAGAAAGAACACATTTTTCTAGCACCCAATGTTCACAAAGGAATCACACAACAAAAGAAAAGAAGGAGCCTGAGCTATTTCTGGTGAGTGTCCAAGGGGTCTCTTAAGGGTCATTCAGGCTTTAAGGACAAAATCAAAGGTGCTGGAGAGCACCATTAGGCACATAAATCTAAAAGAACTGTTCTCAGAGTCAGCAACTGTCCTCAAAACTCTTTTCTGCCTGCTGGGTCTCTTCATCTTTTAGTGTCTGGTTTATTTTTACCGAAACAATTTCTACTGGACTGAACTTCTCAGGTTGGTGCACACGCCTGGGTGGTGCTGGCTCCCAGGGCTCACCGTTTTCAGCCCAAATTTGTTCCTGGTGCCCACTGGAGCTCGTGTGTCTGCATTCCCAGGGATGCCTGGCCCCTGACATCTGGGATCAGGCTGTGTGGAGCGGGCAGAGATCCCTGGAGCATCCCCAGGGCAGGGCTGAGGCACAGCACCAGAGAATCATGGAATGGTTTGGCTTGGAAGGATCTTTTAAAGCCCATCCGGCCCCACCCTGCCATGGCAGGGACACCTTCCACTGTCCCAGGCTGCTCCAAACCCCAGTGTCCAACCTGGCCTGGGACACTTCCAGCCCTCTCAGGCTGGAGCAGAAAGCTCACCCAGCCACAGGAAAAGAAACCCACTGAGCATCAACCCCATCCAACCCCACCACTGCTCATTTCTGGGGTCAGACCCCAGGTTTTTGGGTGTGGACAGAATCCCACACGCTCACAGCACGGGACAGAAAATTACCAAAGCAAAGAGGAGTTTAAAAATGAAAACAGATGGTTTGTTTCACTCTGAACCTCAGAGCAAGCTCATCAGGAGAGACAGAATTCACCAGCGCACACCTCATCGAGCTGGTTCTCACTTTCATTTTGTCAGCTTTGATAGGGATTTCCACAAGGCTTCCTGTCTGATATGGCAAAATTATGTGGTTTAAATTTATCAACCCAACTGCAGCTCTAAATATGATCCCAATTAAGAAGGTAACTCAACAGCCGGCCTAATCAACACGTGCATTGGCTCTCACAAATCCACGCCTGACATTTAAGCTCCTGCTTGGCTTCTGCTGGGGAGGGAAGTGAAAAGAAGTCATAAAAAGTCTGGAAAAGGCCCCAAACGCAGGCTCCTGGTGCTGTGTTTCCCCACAGGAATCCTGCAGGAGCTGAGCACAGGCTCCAGGAACAGCTCATCCCTACAAGCACACTCGAGCTCAAAATCCTGCCCAAAGCCACAGGAACACCCTGAAAGCTGAGGTTCCTCACAGAAACTCTGCTGGGGCACGGCAGCTGCACAGAGGGGACTGCAGGGATGGTAATCAAGAGCAAAACAATCAAATTACCAGGAAAAAAGAAGCCAAACCCCACCATTAAAGCCACACTGTGTCCTCTCCTCCAAGTACTTCCCATGGAGGTGAAGCACCCACATCCCCAAAGACCCATCTACCATCATCATGAAAATCAATGCTGAAGAGGTTTATATTCAATGTCCCTCTCCTCCAGATTCAGGCAAACACTAAAGACCTTCTTTAAATGCTAGCAAGAGACAAACAGTTCATATAATATCAATTTAGAATCATAAATCAGTAAAAATTCCAGGTTTTATGCAGATGAAGGGTGCCCACACATGACAGAACCCATAGGAACAGCACCAATCACACACCAAACACGAGAATCATTAATACCTGCAGATATTTTGGTTTCCTCCCCGTTTTCAGCCATCCATGTGTAAAAACTTACATTAAACTCCTCCCTGAAGAGCTTCCCCTCGTCTGCCGAGCGTATCCGGATTTCCTCCTCCAGGTTTTCCACTGGGATAGGGAAATACTTCTTGGGGCCCGAGGGAGACCTGCTGAGCAGCATGACCCGTTGCTGTTCTGTCAGGACAGGGGCAGGACATGTCAAAGGCATGGCCAGAGCCACAGATTTCCAGTTACAAATTAATCTTGCTGCTGAAAGATGCCAAAACAAACTTTTACCGTGACACTCTGAGGTGATGAAGGTGATTTAAAGGAAATTAAACCATCAAAGCAAAGGCCAAGTGGTTGCTTTGAGAACATAACGATATCAAGAACCACTACTGGTGAAATTAATGATTTCTCTATTTACACTGGATCAAAAAGGGACCAAGTTTTATTCAGAAAATGAGAAGGTTGTTTCTGCTGACAGGGCAAGGACAGCTTTTAGCACCTATCACCAAGGAGGTGCTGTGAGATTATTTCATTTTGATGGGAAATGATAATAATAACATCAAAAAAATTATCTTTAACTTGGCAGCCAACAGAAAGAAAGTGTGCCCCGAGAGGAGCTGCTGCCCCTGTGCACAGGAATAACCCAGCAGGAAGCTGAGGGGTATTTTTAGGGTTTTGACTTTCCCATGCCACCCTCTTCAACTTGCTCATGGCCAAGTGGGACTGACACAAACCACAGATCGATTATTTCATCTTGAACTTTATCATTTTTTCACTGGGCTGTGGTTAAAACAATTTGCTGAGTCCTTTCAGGTTTGAGCTGGGCCCCACAGAGGAGCCAGCCCAGAGCTCCCCATGGGCAGAAACAAATCCAGCACAACTCAAACCAGTGGGAAACATTTTGAACTCCTCAGAGTGTTTTATTTTAGTGCTTCTGGCTTCAAACTGCCCCATCTCAACCCCCTGCTTCAGGTTCAGAAACCACCCAGTGTATTCACAAAGCATTGAGGACTTTCCCCCCCATTTCAAGAAGAAATACTGCAATTCCTTCTCTAAATACAAGGATCACAGTGTCACAAACCTGGATCTCAGCTGGCATCCTGGTAAAACATCTCCAAAGAGCCCAGGGAAGTTTTAAACAGAAACATTTGCTGCAGCACAACTTAAAGTGAAACCTACTTCAAACCAGCAAGTTCAGGTTTTCTATGGACTGTGTGAGTATGAATTTCTAAATATGGATTTCCAGCCCAAGGCCAGCTTGGATGGGACAACCAAGTGCTGAAGATGTCCCTGCACATGGCATGAGGGCTGGAACTGGGTGAGTTTAAGGTCCCTTCCAACTCAAACCATTTCTGATTGTATTTTTTCAAACTATTTTCTCTTTAATAACAACCCTGTTGCTTGTATTAGTAACAAAAGCAAACATTGAGTAATTGTGAATTAAAGAACACACAAATGAAAATGAGAGTTTGAAAGGAAATCTCTCCATACCTTGTTCTTCCAAGATCCCATTTGGCATCTTTTTGTCGCCGGAGGTGACCACAGCTTTCCTGTGTCTCCTGAACCTGGAACAGAGGCACCACGTTAACCTGGCAATTCTGGCAAGAGGAATTTCCTGGCCTTTCCCCCCAGCTCTTTTTTACAAACCAAGTAATTCTAGAGAAGCTCTTTCTGCTCATGCTGGCAGGAGAGCAGGGCGGGCACGCCTCTGTCGGCGCCAGGCTCTGCCTCCCTTCTGCTTCCGTGGGAGGGCACAAAGGATGGGGCTGAGCCCACAAGCAACACCCACCTGAAAAAATACCCCACCAGCACCACGAAAATGATCACCACCAGCACCAGGATCAGCAGGGAGGTCAGCAGCTCCTTGTGCAAGGTGTTCTCCTCGGTAGAGTCTGGGGATGGAAGAAGAAATGTGGAATATTAAACATGGATTGCCTCACCTGGCCCAAAAACTCTGTTTTAGGCACCAAAAATTCTGTCCAATTACCTGCCTCTACTCACATCACAATTATCTGACACAGGCAAAGCCCAAACTGAAAGTTAATTTTTAAAATTATTTTTAAATTATTTTCTCCCTCGTCAAAAGCACAACTAAACCACTGCTGCTGAGAAAATCAACGATATTTTTAAATTTACCTGGAATCAGAGAAGGTTGAGCAGCTACAAGGTACCAAGCTGAATTTGAAGCCCATTAAAACTTCTGCTGCAGTGCCCTCATGCACTTCAACCACCCAAAACCACCACCTTTCATACAGATTTTATATTTACATAGAATTTCAGTGAATGAGAGTAAGCAGGAATAATGACATTTTCCTCAGAATGGAGATTAAAGAACATCTTTATTAGATCTGGTACAAACTCTGAGTCTCACCCTTCTGCTCACAGTGTTTTATGGATGTGTCTCTTTACCTTTCACTTTCATTATGCTTCTGTAACCTTTTAGTTCTACTGAATAATTCAATGCAGAACAGATTACAATCATTAAAAACCCAACATGTTTCACTTAAGGAAGCCAAACTCCCTGTCTGAACCTTCAGCAAGCAAAACACAACCCTACAACCACTCTTCCAAAATTAAGGCAATTCCTGTTGCTGCCAGCATTTTGAACTTTTTTTCCCCTTTTAAACTACATTCACACCCTTCTAATGGGCTTTTTTAACCATTCCTACAGTGGTCTTTGAGAGCTGAGAAGGGTTGGATGGGATATTGGGAAGGAATTCCTGGCTGGGAGGGTGGGGAAGGGCTGGGATGGAATTCCCAGAGCAGCTGGGGCTGCCCCTGGATCCCTGGAAGTGCCCAAGGCCAGGCTGGACAGGGTTTGGAGCAGCTGGGACAGGGGAAGGTGTCCTTGCCATGGCAGAGGTGGAAGGGGATGATTTTTAAGGTCCCTTCCATCCCAAACAACTCTGGGATTCAGTAAAATATTTAAGAGTAGGTAACACCTGCAATAATTCAGGAAGGATTCATGTGGCTCAATCAAATACCCTGAGAAGTGATGGCTACAAACCCATTTGAGTCTGGAAACTCTCTGGGTGCTCCACCAGGGCATGGGAAAAAATTCCTTTGGAGGCACAGGTGAGCTCAGGACACCTGGGGAAAAAAGGGCTCACAAGTCAACATCATCCAAAGAGAGGGGAGGCAATAAAACGCCTGAGGGATGACATTTAAGTGGTGAATAAAGATAAAAGTGACAGGCATGACAAAACTGCAGCCAGAAGCCATGACTTGGCAGGGTTTCAGGAAATCACTCTTGGAAGGAGTGTCTGGATGAGGATGAGTAACCACCCAACGCTTTCTGTGGGGTGTTTTGCAACTCTGTCTGGAAGCCAAGGGCTGGCAAGGAAACAAACACAAAAAAATCCCTATTTTTGTCCCTCACAGACAAAATGCAGCCACTTCCATGGAGTTTGGAAACCCTCAGGATCTCAGAATGCTCCAGGATTTCAGGGTTGTGCTGGTTCTCTTTAGCTCTGTGACAAGACCTGGGACGTGAGAGGGGGGAAAAAACAAGTTTGCATCACGAGGGAATTAAAATTTCCCTCAGACAATGACACAAGGAAAAAAAAAAATTTAAAAAAATCACCCTCTCTTCCTTTCACAGAAATGCTGCACCATTTTTGGGGTGTCTTTGGAGAACTGATTCCCAGACAAACACTGAAAGCTCCATCCAAGCCAGGAAATGAGAAGCTGAACCTTCTGCCAAACAAAACTGCCCCCATTTCTTTAGTCAAGGACAGAGCATCCCTGCCTGATTTAATTCTCTGCCCCAAGATCTCACCTCTCCTCCTACCATTTTCACAAGGAAATTGGGTCAAAATCCATAAAAAGTCCCCTTTTCTTTAGATCTGTTCCCAAATCCTTGCAGCTGCTTCCCAATCATCCCTGCAGAGCCTGTGAGTAAAGGCACAGCGTGGTCTCATTGTTTACCTCTGTTTTCTTTAATAACAGTAAATTTATAAATGTAGCCCAAAAATTGCATGAGGAAGTTAAGATTGAGGCCATTGCAGGCTCAGAGGCTGAAACATCTCCGGCCAACACAACTGTCTCCAAACCAGGGGGGATTTCAAGGGGAACAAAGGCCTGAAATAACTTTTTTAATCACTACTGCTTCAAAAATTGATGACTGAAACACTGGAGTAAATGGATACAGGAGAGACAAATCCTCCAAAGCAGGATATTACAAATATCTGTTCCCACTCCAGGAGCTGTGGCCCAAAACCACTGGAATTTCTGTTCACAGCCAGCCAAAGATCATCCCAAGGGTGTTTTTTTAGAGATCCAATGAAGAAGAGGGGGATTATCACCAGGAGGATGCTGATGGTCCCTTGTGCACCCACCAAGGCTGACTCAGGGCTCTCCCTGCCTCAATTCCTGGTGCTGCTCTCCCTGGAAGTGCAGCACCATTTCCTCCAGGGTTGGGATGCTCCCATTTTCCACGTGTGCCAAACACAAAGCCACCCCCAGGAAACAGGGAATTAACAGCAGTGTGTGCACATCAGTGATGCTCCCTCCTCATTCCCTCCCCAACTTTGATTTTCTCCATCCTTGGATCAGCTCCTTTACATTTTTGGGTAAATTGGGTGAATAATAATGTGTGATTAAAACCCTTTTTAATTAAACCCTGCAAGCTGGCAGGGCAAAGTTTGCCCTAAACCTAAAATTATTCTGAGCGACACAAAAGAAAATCTTTATCTGAGCACAGGAGAAATCCCACAAGAACCAACTCTTCCTGCACAGATCTGATCTTTTCAAAACCCAGAGATATCACAAACAAATGCCCAACAGGAAATATGACAAAACCCACACTAAACCCACTCAGGCTATTTTTGGAAGAGAAAACCCCAACCCTGCCATGGCTGCAGGAGGGAAGCAGCTGATGGGCAGCTGATAACCAGGAGATTTGTTTGGTACATGTGAAGTACAAACCCAAATCAGAGAAAAAATATGAAATAAAGGAAGGGCAAAGGAAAAAAAGACAGCTAGAGGAAGGAAACCAGCACCCAGCAGGTGACAGGAGGCAAGAAGCAGTAAATGTGTGTTTAACATCTCAGAGCTGAATCCCACTTGGACAGAGCCAGCACGGCCCACCCAGCACTGAGGGACCTTTAAATGTCACCCAGCCCAACCCCTGACCCCAAACCAGCCATTTCTGAAGCTCTGCTTTACGAACTAATTCTTGGGATTGAGTGTCTGCCACCAGAGCATCCCTCTGGCATTTAAATACCAAATAAAATGAGCCAGATTCCTTCCTCCTAAGTCAGTTTTCTGATGCCACCTCATTTTCTCCATGAGCCACCACGAGTCTTGCAGGGAAGTCTCCCCTGGATATTACAGACTCACAGACTGGTTTGGGCTGGGAGGGAGCTCAAATCCCACCCATCCCACCCCTGCCATGGCAGGGACACCTTCCCCTGTCCCAGCTGCTCCAGCCCCAATGTCCAGCCTGGCCTTGGGCACTGCCAGGGATCCAGGGGCAGCCCCAGCTGCTCTGGGAATTCCATCCCAGCTCCTCCCCACCCTGCCATGGAACAATTCCTGCCCAAAATCCCATCCATCCCTGCCCTCTGGCAGTGGGAGCCATTCCCTGTGTCCTGTCCCTCCATCCCTTGTCCCCAGTCCCCCTCCAGCTCTCCTTGATCCCCTTTAGGCTCTGCAAGGCCACACTGAGGTCACCCCAAAGCTTCTCTTCCCCATCCTGGACAATCCCAGCTCTCCCAGCCTTTCTTCCATCCCACTGGACATTTGGGTGTCTCTGGATTCATTCCAACAGCTCCAGGTCCTCCCCATGCTGGGGACCCCAGAGCTGGGCACTGCTCTGGGTGGGGTCTCTCCAGAGTGCAGCAGAGAGGGAAATAATCTTATTTTCACATCCCCACTGAATTGTTGGAAGCTGAAACCAGCACTAAACAGGACTCCCAAAGCTGCCCCATTTCCTGCCTTTTAACCTGCAGCTCCTCTGATAAACTGATTCCCTCTGAAGGTTCAGACATCAGCCATGGAAAGGAATTGTGAGGATTCAAAGGCACCATGAACCCTCATGGAGTAAATACCAGCAGAATGTAAACATTTGGAAAGGTATTTAAAGGTTCACAGCTACAACTCCCAGGCTGCTTTCACATTTCAATGATTCCACATTTCAATGATTCCACCAGTAAAAATGCAAGAGGAAGTAAAACAATCCAGACTATGATTAATCCTGGGGAATTGACAAATATTTGAATTACCAGGAGTTATGGGATTGTCATGGACAGTATCACCAGTCTGTAACAAGGATCTGAGAGCACTGAGGTGCCTCTACTGGAAATATACATTTATTTATGCAAATCCTAATAAATATTAGCTTGGAATTCAGAACCAGATGGTCTCTTCCAACCCAAACCATTCTGTGGTTTGATGGTTTATACTTATTTAATGTAGTTAAATACCTGGAGTAAATATCAGGGTAAATTTCCAGTAAATGGCAGTGTAATAAACCCCAGAATGGTCTCATTCTCTGAAAGGGAAATTTCAAGGTGGAAATTTCAAGGTAGCAATTTCATGGCAGCAATTTCAGAGTGCTCTTGTAGGAAGTAAAACAGCAGCAGTGCTAAAAATCGACCCATCCAGGCAAGGTAACCACGTTTTAAATAAGAATAAAGCTGCCATTGTTATTCAGCAAATCTTTGAAAAAACCAAGGCAGCTCAAATAATGCCATGGAATCATTTATACCTATTCCTTTCAGAATCAAAAGTATCTTCTGGGATCACTCATCAAATTAGCATGCAAAAGGAACAATGAATTTTTTAGGATCTTTTAGTTCTTTCCATAGTCTGTGAAATGGAGTTTTCTTTATGCTTCAATCAAAAACTGTTATTTTTGTATTTAAAAAATGCCATATTAGTTCAATGGCTACCAAATGTATTAGATAATCCAATTATCTTGGCACTCTTCCTGCAGCAATGTATTTTCAGGGTGCACCTACTTGTCTGTCAGACAAAACTCTTCCTCACTGCAAAGTCAGGAAGGCTTTGATATTTAGTAAAAGCAGCTTAGTCACACCAATCATTTCTGAATCATATCGCTGAAATTAAGATTTAATTAAAATAGGGATGATCAGATTACTCTTATCCATATTATCAGACTTAAATTCAACACAATTTGGAACTAAGCTTTGAAGATGAACAACACTGATGGCAAAACTCCCTTTGTACTCACGTTATTAAAATTCTGGGAAGTGATAAAAACAACAAGTGACTTCCCCTTCTCAATTCCTATATTCTGACATATTCAGCCCAATATTAGTAACTTGTTTTTCTACAGCTCCAGCTGCCAGACAAGAAGCAGGGGCCAAAAGCTACTTGCCACAGCTGCTCTGGGCACCTTGTGCCAGGGCATGCCCAGCCTCATTTTATTCCCAATATCCCATCTAAATCTCCCCTATTTCCATTTAAATTACTACAAGCAAGAACCAAAACAATCCAAGGGGCCACGAGCCAAGCCTGGCACTTGATTCCTCTCCTCCCTCAGAGGTGTAAAGTTCACAGGCAGATGAAAAACAAATAAAGCAACAATTGAGCCTTCTGTGAAACACTGGGTGTCAACACCAGGGACCTGAGGAGTCACCAAAACGTGCCCACAGTGCTTGGATGGGACATCAGCAGCTTCATCTCCCTGGTTTGGGCTGGATGGGGCCTCCAAGATGATCCCACTCCACCCCTTGCACTATCCCAGGGTATGGATGCTAACTTTGAAACAGAGAGCTGTAGAGGTTGCAGGCTGCATAGCTTCTCAGTCTTGCCTGAGAAGGTGGCCCGGGAAATTCATAAGGAGGATTCAAAACAATCCTCAGAGACAGAGAACAGCCTTGCAGGTGCAGTTTGTCTGTCCCTTGTTTTCTTTGCAGGAGAAAGTCAGAGGGGTGTGTGCCCCACTGACCAATGATGGTGATGTGTTAGTTCACTGACCAATAAGAGTTTCCTTTCTGTACTTTCCACATATCAGTCTATAAAAAGACCTGAAGCAATAAACTGAGAGAAATTCTCCTGATTGACTCCAAGAGAGTCTGTGTTGTTTCTTCCCAGCCGTTCCTAACAGAGCGACACCAGGGTGCTCCAAGCCCTGTCCAACCTTGGACCCTTCCTCAAACCCCTGATTTCCCCTGAAGGAGCCCCTCTCCAGGACTGCCACACCTTAGGACGTGGCTGTGGGAGGGTGTGAGGAGGAAGAAATTCTGCAATGGAAATGAGGATGAATATAAGGTGCTGTGGTGGCCCAGAGAGGAGAAGATGGATGCTAACTCTGAAGCAGGGAGCAAGGTGCCTGTGGAAATTGCAGGCCACACAGCTTTCTCAGTCTTGCCTGAGAAAGTGGCCTGGGAAATCATGGGGAGGAATTAAAACAATCCTCAGAGATACAGAGCAACCTTGCAGGTGCTGTTTGTCTGTCCCTTGTTTTCTGGCAAGAGAAGGTCGAGGGGTGGTGAACCCCACTGAGCAATGATGGTGATGTGTTAGTTCACTGACCAATAAGAGTTTCTTTTCTGTACTTTTCACGTATCGGTCTATAAAGAAGATCTGAAGCAATAAACTGAGAGAAATTCTCCTGATCGACTCCCTAGAGAGTCTGTGGTGTTCTTCTCGCCGTTCCTAACAGAGCGACAGGAGGAGATGGCTCCCAGCTCTGGGAACAACCACTCTCCTGTTTTTCACCTGGCAGGACCTTCCCCAGGACACCTGCACTTCACACCCTCCTCCACACAGAACTCATGTGAAGGTTCCTCAAAGTGTTGAAATCTATTCATCCTCTTGTCCAATGGAAATCTGCTTCCCGATTTCTGTGCCCACATCCCCCCAGACCGCGCAGAGCTCGCGGCTCCTCCGCGGTGTTTTCCTCTCCTGTGGGAAAGAGAAAGCGAAACCCCGGCACCGCTCGTGTGCAGACCAAACCCATCAGAAGTGTGTCAGTGGGGGCAAAGTCCTGCAAAAACATCCTGGACTGGTAAAACTCCCTGAAGCCCATCCCACCCCCAGGGATCACGGCCTTACTGGTGCTCGTGGTTGTTTTGGGCAGCTCAGTTCCGTTGGGTGGCAGAGCTTGTGCAAAAATGAAACTAACACAGAGCAGCAGGAGCGAGCAGGAATGTTCCATCCTGGACCTGCAAGAAAGCAAAGCAGAAGATAAATTTTCAGGTCAAATCAGTATCATGGATTTTTTAATTTTTTTTTTTTTAGCAGAAGGGAGCTAAATGTAAAAGCAATGTCTGCTTGAAATTTAAATTCATTTCAACCCTGTTTTATCCCATTGCCTCAGCGATGAACTTGCAGTTTTGATGCAAAAAGGGAAAGAAAATACAACTTGTGCACTCCAAAAATCCATTAAGGAGGTTTAAAATCCAACAGCGGAATGGCAACACTCAGCCATGGCTCACAGACAACACCAGAGATCAGGGCAAAAATGCTCCATCCATAAAAAATTGCTGTCTGAGGACACTGAGGAAATGATCCTCATTCCCAGAGATAAGAGGAAAATTCATAACAGAGAGGAAAATTTTTTTACCACCAAGCAGCCCAGAAACACCAGAAAGTTTCAAGTCCCTTTAACACAGACTTTTGAGAGTTTCCTTATCCCACTCGACTCATTTATCCACAGATGAGGTGCTCCATGGATGAATTCCTTGGGGGAATGTTTGCCACAGCTGAGTCTGCTTTCTAAACACAAAATTTCAGGGTTGGTGAGACCAGAAAATAATTTCAAGTGGGAAGAAAACTGGAGGAAAAGCATGATGAGAACGTGCCTTCTCTTGATTCAGGGAAATTCATAGGCAGAGAGAAATAAACAGGTCCAGAAATACTCCAATTCCTCTAAATCGAGGTGAGACAAATGTTGTTACTAATTTATTGTGGATTTTTGCAATCCATAATGAACAGATTAATTAGGAGAGGCTCCCAGCTCAGTCATTAGCCAGTCCTGCTTGATTTAGAAATATTTTCACACAACCTTTACTTTGTGCCTTCCACAAATGGCAGGATTTATCCAGATGGTGGCTCTGCAGCCACTGCTAAAATTCTGTCCCTGGAAATGTTGCTCAGCAGAGCTCCCTATTTCAGGGTAATACACTGAATTTAACAGCACAATTTCCACAGGGTGTTACACAGTCCTGCTGAAAAACACACTAAAAAACCCAGGAATTTGGCAGTCATTAGAATAACCATTAGAAAATCCTGCCTTTCCATGTAAAGTGGGATAATCCACCTGAAATAATCCCTGGATAAGCTCAAATATAGAAAAATCGCCCGTGACAACAACTTTCACACCGCCTTTCTGCCGCTCTCACAGCTGTTACTCAGAAGGGAAATACTCCCAGTCATTCCCAGCCTCTCCAAAGCCTGGTCCTACACCCAGGAGTAAATCTAAACCCAGCACACGGCTGGCATTCCTTGGATACACAGTTGGGAAGCTCAATGGTTTTTCTCTGTAATACAATGAGTGAAAAATAATAAAAAGTATTATTAGCATCAAGCTTTATTTTCCTAATTTTTTTCCTCCAGTCCAACTCCCTACTAATTTATTCCTTCAATTCCTTCTACTACTATTTCTAATTTAAGCACACTAAATGTTTTATAATTTAATCCCTTTCTTGGGGTTTCACAATGTCATTCTTTCCCAATCCCATTCTTGGGATTAGACAATTAATTGTGTTTAAAGCCTCACTGCAAACTGTGCCTGCATCATTTTTAGGATTACATAAAAGTCTCAAATTAACAATTTATAATTATATTATATTTATAATGATAAAGCTTGGGACACACAGCAGAAGTTAATGGAACAGAAGGGAAGGAGGATTTGGAAACGTGGAATAAAGCCAGAATAAAAGTGGAATTAACAGGGAAGAGGTGCTGAATGCTGGGATGCTTTCCACCCTCAGCAAAAGAAATCCACTGGAATTTTGGGAGATCAATCCTCAGCAGTGGCTGATTTTCCAAGGCAGCACTGAGTAGACTTTCCCATCCTTAAAATACATCCAGCTCCTTGAAAAAAAACAAAACCCTACAGAATAACTGAAGTTGCTGGAAGGTTTCCAGGAGAGCAGAAAGTGAAAGGAACATCAGTGCTTCTCTCCAAATCCCTGTCAGAAGGGTTTTCCAGATGCCAATTCCCTGCCAGACCCCCCAAATCCGTTCTCTGGGATGTGATGAAGTGTGGCTGGAACACACCGTGGTGTCCCACAGTTTATCAGAAATAAACACAGCGATAAAGATTATGCAAATCCTGAGGTTTTGGTCTTGGCCAAAGCTCTTTGCATTTCCAGCTCCTAAAGAGAGGAAAACTCCAATGGAATCCAGGAGCTGCAGCAGAGGTGGATGCAAAGGACTGGGCTCAGCAGGACCAAGAAGAAAATCATGCAATTATGGTTGAAAAAGACCTTTGAGATCATCAAACCCAACCACTGCCCAGCACTGTCCATGTCCCCACGTGCCACATCCATGTGGATTTTAAATCCCTCTGGGGATGGGGACTCCAGCACTGCCCCAGGCAGCTGTGCCAGGGCTGGACAACCCTTTCCATGAAAAAATCTTCCCTGATTTCCAATCTAAACTCCCCAGCACAACTTGAGGCCATTTGCCCTCATCCTTTCCCTTCCCACTGGGGTGGATGGGGAGGTGTCCAAGCCACAATCCCACAAAAACACCCTGAATTTTACTCTGTATTTATGGCTTTCACGTACAAGCTGCAACAAAAGCATTTTCTGAACCCACTGCTGCAGGCACAGCAGCATTCCCCACATTTTCCCTACTCACAAAGGCAGATGTCATGATACAGCCTGGTAAAACAAGGAGGAAAGGAATAGTAACAATTCTCCTGGGAGAACAGGCAGGGAGAAAAGCAGGGCTGGACAAGGAAGGACAACCACGTGCTACAAAAGAAGTCTCTTGTTGATAAAAGTGGAAAGGAAAAGATCCAGGGAGAGACAAACTGTTACTACAGCTCTGCTGTAGGGCAACTGCTGCCCCTCCTGGAAAATAAAACAGGAACTGTCTTTGAAACTGCATAGGGATACAGAGAATTTATCAACTCATATCCTACTGCTTCCAGCCTTTATTCCCTGGATACGCATGGATCAGCCTCTGCTCCCAGGGAAACAGCAATGGGACAACAGGATTGGCCTCAAACTCTGCCAGGGGAGGCTCAGCTTGGACAGCAGCAGGAATTTCCCCATGGAAAGAGAACTCAGGCCTTGGCAGGGGCTGCCCAGGGAGGTTTGGGGTCCCCATCCCTGGAGGTGTCCAAAGAATTCCAGGATGTGGCACTCAGTGCTCTGGGACAAGGTGGGGATCAGGCACAGCTTGGACTGGGATGGTTTTGGAAGTTTTTTCCAGACTCAGGGATTCCATGATTCTCTTCTGAATGGTTCAGGCACTTCAGGTTTAACCCCATGGACTGATTTTTTTCTGTACTTGATTTCTACTCTGGGACACCTTCCACGACCCCAGGCTGCTCCAAACCCCATCCAACCCAGCCTTGGACACTTCCAGGGATCCAGGGGCAGCCACAGCTTCCCTGCCCAAGGAATCAAAGCACCTGGAATGTAAACACAATTCCACAGGGATCAGGGCAGCCTGTGACACCTCTGGACAGCTCCTCACGCAGCCCAAGGAGGTGGCACGAGGACAGCCCAGCTCCCCAAAATGCCAATAAATGGCATTATTTCCAGGGATTAATGGATTACCACACATGGCTAATTTCTATTTTGGCCGCAGAACTGAATCCTCATCTGACCTGACAGCTCAAGAGTAAAACCTGGGCTTTGAGAAAATAGGCCAACAAAACCTCCGTCGTGTCACGTGGCCCTGCTACAGATCTGGAGTCCTGTTCCTTTTTCCACGGATGCACCAGCTGCTTCAGAGCAGGTGACACTGATACCCATCCCTTGCATCCTCCTAAAGCAGGAAAAAATCAGGGAAACACCCCAGGTAACACAGAGGAGAGTGGAGAGACTGTTGGGATTTGTATTTTTCCCCCCAAGCTTTTGAATCCTGGAGCTCAGGTCCTGCCCCAGACTCTCAGTGCTATAAAAGTCACATTTGCAAGGATAAGCACCACCAATTCAGAAAACAGAATTAAAAATGAAAGACACAAAAGCCTTGTCTTTGTAGGCTGACAAAGCCATAGGCCACAACAAGAGCAAGTGGTGACCCCAAAAATTTGGTTGTTTAATTTAGAAAACCAAGAAAAACACCAGAAAGGAATGAGGAGACACAGCCACCCTCTCTCTCTGCTCTTTCCACCCACAAACCTCGGCACACTGCTGCTCCCTGTAAAGATTCCCCAGAGCAGCTGGGGCTGCCCCTGGATCCCTGGAAGTGTCCAAGGCCAGGCTGGACATGGCTTGGAGCATCCTGGGATGGTGGGAGGTGTCCCTGCCCAGGGATGGAATGGGTTGGGCTTTAAGGTCCCTTCCAACCCAAACCATTCTGGGATTCCATGGCAAGATTTTCCAGCTGCCTGGGGGTTTCCCTACCTGGAGAAGGTGAGCCAGCACAGCAGCTCCCTCTTGGCTGGAATCCCAGGCACCAGGAACTGCTCCCAATTCCAGTTGGGGTGATTGCAGCTATTTGCTTTTTCCTGAAGCTCTGGCTTTAGAAACGCCAGGGACTGTGGCTGCTGACCCATCCCAGGTTACAGTTTAACTGGAATTGCTCTCCCATGACCTCGGTGGTGGTTAAGGCTTTATTGCCCCATTATGTCATCAGGGTAAGCAATCAATGCTGCAGCATTCCCAAGAAAACTGTTCCCTTCAACTACAGTGTGTTTACAAAATAACTGGGAAGAGAAGCACTCATCCCTTTTGCAAAAGAAAAGGGGGAAATCAGGAACTCGCATCAAGATGGAATTATGGAATCCCAGGGTGGATTGGAAGGGACCTTAAAGCCCATCCCATCCCACCCCTGCCACAGACAGGGACACTTTCCACTGTCCCAGCTTGCTCCAAGCCCTGTCCAGCTGGAGTTAAACCCTTCATCCCTCATCTTTCCAAGAAAAATGAACCAGCAGCTCCAGGAAGTGCCAAGTCCCCCAGACCCCTCTGACCACAGCCAGGTCTCCCCATCCCCATCCCGGGCCCCAAAGCCTGTGGAGCAGCAGGACCTTGGATTCCTGCCCTCAGCTCCTCAGAGACACCCCACCCTCCATGGGCCAGCAGCTGGAACCAGCTTGTCAGAATTCCCAAAGCATTCCATCATCATCTGTTACTCAGAGTTAGACATTAAGCCCCAAATCCAATTTCCAGAAGTTTGATCGAGTCTCATGTTTTGACATTGATTTAACATTCAGGAGCTTAAAAAAACCCAAAGAAATCAGGTTTTCTTTTTCTTATTTTTGAATCCTTGTAGTTCTTCCTCGAGACTCAGGATACCCTAAAATCCAGAGGGGAAAAAAAAAAAGCATGGAGTTTGTGGAGATGTTTGTGCACGTGTTTAGTGCAGCCCAGCAAGAAGCTCATGAAGAGACCTCTGCATTTGGGAAATATTCCCCAAAATTCAGCCATGTGATAAATTAGAAAACAATCACCATAAAGCCATAAACAATCACCATAAAATTTCACCATAAAGCCCATAATTTTTTAATGGGACCATTTACAGCACACTCAGTGTTGGGGTTATTGTACAAATAAAAACCAGGCAAGCTTTGTTTCCAACCCCTTCAGAAACACCAAGGGAACTTAAGGGACAAATAGGTAATTTTATAAAGATCTATAATTTAATATAACTGCTCACAAAATTATATCTGACTGTGAAAATTCCTCATGTATTCCACACAAATACCCTCAGTAAAGATCATTTCAAAGAGACGGCAATAATTAGATTAAACAATTACAAATCAGAATAATCACTTACATGTAAGAGACCGAGAGAGGCAAAGCACCAATTAACTGAATAAAATCAATTTCCATTTGGAATAATCAAACTTGATAGACTGTCTTACTTATTTAGTCACTTTGTGTCTAATTCAGGTGGACAAATTATTATATTTGCTTTGATTTCCATGGAAGAAGAGGTCAGCAGATGGGGCAAATCCATTATTTGTTCCAAAAAAATGACATTTAAAGAGAAACACCTGAATGCAGACAAGAATTACCACTTTTGTAATGTTAATTTTTAAATTCTACCCAGTTCTGCATGTCTTTCCCAGCATCCTGAGTCCTCCAAACCCAGCCTATCATGGAGAACACGAGTTCCAATCCATTTCAATTAGCAAGGCTGGGATCTCCCGGGAACATAAATCACGGGTTGTCACCAGCAGATTAAGCACTGCATTAACAGGGCTGCAGCAGCCAGGATTAGCTGCCACCGCTGGTGACATGCCACCCTTACAAAGTGACTGGCCCACTTGAAAAGCAGCGGGGGAGTTTTTCAATCAATGGGATTTCTACAAATGCAGCCAGGAGTGGATGGCCCAGGCCAGAGGAATGGGTTGGAGCTCCAAAGGTCCCTCCCAACCCCAATTACTCCGTGGTCACCAGGAGGCAGCAGCATTGAGTGTGACAGGGACCCCTCTTCTTTTATTTCCTCCTGTTCTTAGTTCACCAGGATTACTCAAAGCAGTTGTGTTGATATTCTGGGACATAAACTAAATTAAAACCAGGACGTTTTTAAAACCAGGAGCATAATGAACTCTGCAGCTTTAATTTGGGAAAAATATACATTGTCTGCTCATGTATTGCACATCTGGCTTATCTGCAACACCACAGTTCTGGAAATGAAGGGAAAAAAAGGAGGAGAGATTTCTTTTCCATGCCTGAGTGGCTCTGAATGAAGCAATGCAAGGGCTGTGAAGATATTGGGATGTCATATCCAAAACTACACAGGTCAGGCTTGGAATAGGCAGCTGTCAGATCAAAAAACTCCACCAAAGAATCATGGAAACTTTTAGGTTGGAAAAGCTTTCAGAGATAGAGTCCAGCTGCTCCCCCAGCACTGCCCCATGTCCCCAAGTGCCACATCCACATGGATTTTAAAACCCTCCAGGGATGGGCACTCCTGCACTGCCCAGGGCAGCTGTGACAGGGCTGGGCAAACCTTTCCATGAAGGAATTTTCCCAAATATCCCCCCTGAGGCTCCCCTGGCCCAGCCTGAGCCCGTTCCCTCTCCTCCTGTCCCTGTTCCCTGCCAGCAGATCCCAAATCCCCCTGGCTGTCCCCTCCTGCCAGGGACTTGTGCAGAGCCAGAAATTCCCCCTGAGCCTCCTTTGCTCCAGCCTGAGCCCCTTCCCAGCTCCCTCAGGAATTCTCCAGCCCCTTCCCAGCTCCCTCAGCAATTCTCCAGCCCCTTCCCAGCTCCCTCAGGAATTCTCCAGCCCCTTCCCAGCTCCGTTCCCTGCCCTGGATGTGCTCAATGTCCTTTTTGTCCCAAGGGGCCCAAGCTGCCCCCAGAATTCCAGGTGTGGCCTCCCCAGTGTCCAGCACAGGGTGACCACAGTAGGAAAAGTGCACACAAAAAACCAGAAAGAACTACTTCAGAGAGACAGAGAGAGATGAAAAATATTTTGAAATTCAAAGCTGCTTTCATGGTACAATAAAAGAGGTCAGGATGACTAATGCACTCTATCAGAGATGTACATTTACCCTCCAACACTTTTTGGAGAATTCTTTAGCCAGTTTTTTGCCCTTTCCTGACCAACTTTTGCCAGAAATATCCTCCAAAACTCAGCAGGTACATTTCTGAAGTGATCATACAGTTCCAAAGTCAACACAGGGAGGACAGTCACTATTTCCTGATTACTTGATGTATAGAAAATTGCTTAAATTTCTCAAAATTTAAATCTCAACTAATTTCCTGTAGTTCCTTCTGTTATCAAAAACAACTCCAAACACAAATAAGTAAGTTAACCTAAAGTCCCCATATCGTATATTTTTTAAAGTTTAATTTGTGTTGTGTCACTTTAACGTGAGGCTTTAATCATTAAAGGAGATAAAATAACTCCTACCTAAAGTGAAGTGTAAAGTCCCATGATTTCAGCGTAATTAATTAAATGAGTCATGTTTTATTTAGGTGCTTACACAAGTGCAAGAGGATTAATTCTAAATAAAACCAACAGAGCTGTAAAATGCTCGTTTGGAAAAGGTCCTTGACAAGTCCCCAAGGCCAGTCCCTCACCACAGGCGGGACCTGTCCCAATCCTGGCAACCTGAACGGCTCATCCAAATCTCCAGGTCCTCAGCATCCCTGTCATGGGCTGGCATCTGCCCCTCACACGTCACCTCCTGTCCCTCATATGTGTCACCTCCTGCCCCTCACACGCGTCGTCTCCTGCCCCTCAGAATCATCATCTCCTGCCCCTCACACGTCACCTCCTGCCCCTCACACCCCATCTCCTGCCCCTCGCGCACACCATCTCCTGCCCCTCACACGTCACCTCCTGCCCCTCAGACATCATCTCCTGCCCCTCACGCCCCTCGTCTCCTGCCCCTCACGCACACCATCTCCTGCCCCTCACGCACCCCATCTCCTGCCCCTCACGCACCCCGTCTCCTGCCCCTCACGCCCCTCGTCTCCTGCCCCTCACGCACCCCGTCTCCTGCCCCTCGCGCACCCCGTCTCCTGCCCCTCGCGCACCCCGTCTCCTGCCCCTCACACCCCGTCTCCTGCCCCTCACAGCCCATCTCCTGCCCCTCACGCACCTCATCTCCTGCCCCTCACGCACCTCATCTCCTGCCCCTCACGCGCCGTCTCCTGCCCCTCACGCACCCCATCTCCTGCCCCTCACGCCCATCATCTCCTGCCCCTCACGCCCCATTTCCTGCCCCTCACGCGCCCCGTCTCCTGCTCCTCACACACCATCTCCTGCCCCTCACGCACCTCATCTCCTGCCCCTCACGCACCCCGTCTCCTGCCCCTCACGCACATCATCTCCTGCCCCTCACAGCCTCACAAAGCCATGACTGGCTCCAGCCTGTTCCCAGTTTGGAAACACCCAACTCCACCTGAAAACCAGTTTGTCCATCCCTTGTCACAGCCCAAGTCCCATCCCTGCTCCCACAGCACCACGTGCCTCTGGCTGCCCATTCCCTGCTCATCCCAGGAAGGGCAGGAGCCTTTCCATCAGCCTTTGCTGATGAGGAGAGCGAATCCAGCACTTTTCCACCTGTTCCTTCACCCACCTTGAGCGTTCAGGACATCGGGAACGCTCCCCTGGGGGAAGCGCGCTCGGCCATCTCGTGACGGGGCAGCGACACCAGCTCCACACGCCTGCCAGTCTTTTCAGAAACCACAAAATTCATCAGAAGCTGATTCTTCTCTTTTCAGCACCAGAGAGAATTTCCTTCATGCCTGCAGCACCCAGTTGTGCCTCAGCCAGCCAAGTGCAGCTCCGAGGGGACAGCTCCTCGCTGCAGCAACAACCTCACTCTGCTCTGAGCCCAAATCCCGCTGCACAACAGCTTCAGCCAGAGCAGCCACAAACTGGGAAGCAGGACAGCAAATCCCAAAGCTGGATGTCACCATCCCTCCTGCAGCTCCCCTTCCAGTGTCCCACCCCCTGTGCCTCACCTTGTCCCCCATCCACGCTCGGTGTCACACACCAGCAGCCAGCAGGTGACTCCATGCACAGGTGCCATTCTCTGCCAGCTGCTGCCATGCAGAACAAAACCTCTCTGAGAAGTGTTCCTGCAGCTAAGGAATGTTTCCTCAGCCCCAGGAAGAGCTGAATTAGCCGCCTGCAGTATTTAAATCCCCACATTTCCTCAGGTTCGTGTAATCAATCCCCTGAGGTGAATCTCTGTTGTGTGGCATTTTTGCAGGAAGAACCGACTCTTTTCAGTTTGTGGGGTTTTTTTACTTCTCCCCTGCAGCTGGGCTTGGACTTACTCCCATTTTTTCGGGCCGTTTCACCATTTCCTCATCACTGACATTCGGGGTTGCGGCAGCAGCGGTTCTGCAATGCAGGGCTGAGTGCCTGCAATTAAGAACTTGCTCTCAATTAGCAAAACGGCTCGGGGAGAGCCAGTGGCACCTCCTGTACCTGCTGCTGATGTGTGAAAGAGTTAACAGAAGGTTTCATTAGTGCTATCAGCAGCCAGCCACGCAGTTTTATATATAGAAAAGCTTATCATGAGTGAGGAGCCAGCCCGCCCTGGCCCCCCTTCCCCAGCAGCGTTTGAGGAACATCTGACTAAGCCCAGCTTTTGGAGCCTACAAAGAGGAGCCAATCTAGTCAAAGAGAGAGTGGGAGAAAAGGTCTGGGGTGATTTTGGGCAGAGGAGGTTTAGAAATCACCTGGGCTCTCGCTGGTAACCCCGGCTCGCTCTGCAATACCCCGAACCGCTGGGAATTCTAGAGCAGAGGCAAAAGCCCAAAAGACGCTTGAAGCTTTGAGACAGAGGCTCAGCACAGATGAAATGGCATGGAGATAAGCTCCAGCCCAACAGGGGTGACTCCGTGGGGCTGCTGGGTGTGGTCAGTGACAGGGACAGCCCAGCAGGATGTCAGTGCTGAGCCTGCTGGAAGCCCCTGGCCACTGTCACTGTCCCCACAGCCAAAGGAAGCTGTTGTGACTCCAGGGCTGGTGGTGGCAGCTGAGACACCCAAACACAGCTGCCACCTCCACACCCCTGCCGCTGTCACTGTCCCCAGGGCACCTCACCTTGGGGCATCAAGCTGTGGGAGACCAAGCTAAGATGAAGGCACTGAGGGTTTTTATGTGGAAAGTGAAGGAAGAACCACTGGATTATTTTCTAAGTACTTGTTGTCTATGGCACAGCCATTTCACAGCCCTGCTCCACCTCTAAATGTGTCTCTTGCTGTACATTCATTGTCCATCCTTCCTGGGCTCAGTTAAGAAAAGTCTCTGCAGCAAGGCTCTACTTTGAATTATTTACTATTTCTCCTGCATGCTCAGCAAAGAACCGAGGTCATTAACAAAGAAACACAGAGAAGGAAAAGAGACTCATCAGACCAATCAGGGCACTAATCAAATAATTCAACAGTGGCCAGCAACAAAGGATTTGCTTAAAAAGTCTTAGATGAACAAACATTTCAGATAAAAACCACTTTGACTGGTTTTTACATCTCATTAATATCTTTTATAATACTAAACAGCTACCCATACCCCAAATTCATGATGTTTTACTGAACAGGGATGGGGAACCTTTCAAGCCAAAGCAAAAACTTGCAGTTCCATTTTCCCAAGTTTCCAGCACCCCCCTGTCCCCACAGGCCTCTTGAAGTCACAAATTAGGGTCACCTTTCCCCGTGCACTGTCAGCAAATCAATCGGGGCTGCTTTTCAAGCGGGGCTCACACATAAATTAGGCAGTCTGCCATCGATTCGCATGAGAAACCCTTGAGCAGCCGAGTGAAACACCAATAAAATCTTACAATTAACTTGAGAAGTTGCCTTTGGTTCCATCCCAGAGGCCCTTCTGCTCCTCAGCTGCACAAAACGTGTCCTCACACAGATGCTCCTTTGTAATGGCTCTGGATGAGTGTTTAAAATTGCTCCTTGAACACAAAAACTAATTACAGCCAAGGGGAAATACTCACAGAAGAGTTTTATGCTGCATCATGGCCAGAGTGAACGCTTGTGTGTTTCAGCAGCAGTTTCATTTTGGAGGAGAGAAGGGGAGGAAGGGAAAAAGCAAAAGCAGAAGTGTGCCTTGCATGATTTAGAGTCAGAGAAGGAGACCACACAACTGGACATGTGAGAATTCACTCCAACACGTGCAGAGGCGCAACACAGGAAGGAAGGAAGGAGGGCAGCAGGGCTGTGGCTTAAAGCTTTCAGCACAGCAGGCTGGAAACCTCAAAGGTGCATCCCAAGTCTAGCACAGCTCTGCACTGCAGAAACCTAAATCCAAACAATGGAAGGAATGCTCGGGTTGAAGGATGGATTTAAGCATGCACAGGGAGCTGTCACACTGCTGTTGGTGCCACATCAGTCACTGAACACATGCAGAGGCACCAGCTCACTCCTGAGATGCTCCACACCAGGTCCCTGCAGACCAAGAGCCCCTCCAGGCAGCAGCAGCCAGCACCAGGGACACCCTTCAGGGATCATACCTGGGAAGAAAGTCAAGCAGCAGAGCCTTTGGCACATTTTTCGGAGTCAAATCCATTGCTTGGCCAAATTTAAAGATAAAAGGAACCTTTCAGTGATGAAGATGGAAATGGAGACTGACAATATGGAACTTAACAGCAAAGGTTTTCCTTGGCTGTTGGTGAGATGGGTCAGGAATCCCAGCCCCATCACAGAGCTGCTCAGATCCAATTTCCAGTTTCCAATTCCTCTCCTCACCTCCACAGTGGCTGAGACTCTCCTCCAGCAGCTTCCCTGGGCACGGAGCTGCCAAGACTGAAAGGAAAAAGCTTTTGATGATGAGGTGCTGAGGCCCTGGCACAGGTTGCCCAGAGAAGCTGTGGCTGCCCCATCCCTGAAGTGCCCAAGGCCAGGGTTGGAGCACTAAATTGAGGGAGCAGTAACTTGATGATCTCAAAGCTCTTCCCAATTTAGATGATTCTGTGGGTCCATGTCCCTGCTCACTGTGGGGAGCTGGGTTAGGTGGCTTTAAATGTCCCTTCCAACCCAAACTGTTCCACGTTTCTGTGGTTCCTCCTGCTCCCAGCACACACAGATCAGCTGCTCTAGAGCACAAAGGGTGTGCCAAAGCCTCCTGCTAGCAAATTCTCATTCCTTTTGTCTCCTACTCCCAGCTTGTTCCCACTACGCCAACACACCCGTACATCACCCTGCAAACGAGGGGGAGGAGCAAGGAAAACTCATTTTTCCCTGAAATCTGAACCAGTTTAATGATCAAACTCAGCCCAACCCATGGCTGTGCCAGCAAAACTGGGATGGGCAGAGCAGAGCAGCAGCGACAACAGGGCAGGACCCTCACTGGGGTCAGCAGTGTCACATCTCTGCTTCCAGGGACTGTCCTTCCACAGCCTCCTTGGCAGGGTTTGTGCAGCTGACAGATGTCAGATGACATCTTGCTGATACCAGACACACAGACAGGCAGGATCTCCTCTTGCAGCTGAAGGAATGCCTTACAGAACTTGTTCCTGAAGGCCTCCACCCCAGGTTCTCCCCTTTCTTTAAGCTCAGAATATTTTCCACAGCCATGCTCAATCTTCTTCTCAGCTCCTGTTATGACCTGGCCCATGTGGACCATCCACACACCGAGCTGGCAGCCAGGCAGGAGTGACTGTCACCAAACATTCCCCCAAACCACCCCAGGAAAATCCCCATCTCTGGAGGTGTTTGGATACAGCTTCCTCATGCTGAGCCAGCTGCAGCCACACACTGACAAAAAAAACCCCAAACAATCTTTCCAAACACGCTAAAAGTCACTTTGGGGTTTATTTTTAAAGCCAAACCAACAGCTCTTGATGTTCAGACTAAGCCACTGATGATGTGAGGTGAGCACAGGACCCTGCTCGCTCTGTACATCCCAGGGGCTCTCGGGAAGCGTCAGCTTCAAACCAGCACACGCTGAAGTTTACACCAGGAAAAAATCCATAGTCTTTGTAGCCTTTTTCCCCTGCAGCTTCCACTTAGGAAACGTGTATTTATTTATGTGTATTTCTATACATGTACAACTCTCTCCAATTTTTTTACAAAGCAGTGCTAAAACTCCAACAAAAGCTACTCCAGAACATTTCTACCCCACAAAGTCCCCTGAGAGCAGCAGCAATCACAGCAAAAAGGTTCCTGACACCACAGCCACACGCTCCTGGTGCAAACCTGGCTTTTCCAAGCCCTTCCCACTGACCAGCAGGGAAATTAAACGAGTACAAAACAATTAGAAAGCTAATGAAGCAAACGCTGCCAGATGTTGAACTCACGCCCCAGCTGATTCCAGGGAACACCTGTTCCCTGCCTGGGGCTGTATCCCAACAACAGCCTGTGGAAATGTGAGCAGGGACTCAAGGGGAACATCTGTTTTTCCATGAGTTGCTGGCTGAGCATTCATCAAAAGGCTGATATTCCAATTATTTATTTGGAATGGCTGCTCTGGGCACAGACAGCAGCTCCCTGCTCCTGCAGCACCAGGAACTGAAGCAACAGCCTGGCCCGTGGTACAGATTTAGCATCTGCCACCAGTGCTTGCAATTCCTCTTTTCCTCTGACATTCCCAAAGTTAGCAGATATATATTTACTCCCCAGAACTAAACTTATGGCATCAACAGCACCAGCTTTAATTCTAAATCTGGCTCTGGGACATGAAATGCATCTGATTTTCTCATCTATTATTAAGTCCCAGGCATGCTAATAAGGCATTTATCGCCAAAAAAGATCATTACCCATGCGGATTTCTAGGGATAGTCAAGTTCTTTACAGCCTGGAGTCTCAGGACATAAATAGAAACTACATTTACTATTAAAATTAAACCAGCAAGCCTGGGAGTTATTAGAAAAGTAAAAGCCAAGCCTGCAGCGTGGTTGTGGAGGCAGCTCTGGGAGCCTGCATCAAATCCTAGGGATGCAGGCACTGCAGCCTGCCATAGAAACTGCAGGAAAGATGAGGGCCTGCATCCCTGGGATCCTCCCCATCCCTGTATCCCCGGGATCCCCCCTACTCCCCTGCATCCCTGGGATCCCCGCCCTTCCCTGCATCCCCAGGATCCCCCTTCCCTTTCGCTGCATCCCCGGGATCCCCCCCATCCCTGCATCCCAGCTTCACACACAATGCTGAAAGCACAAACACAAGCCCTTGGTCCGCAATGAGAAAATCAAATCCCCTCTGAATAAACCATCTGCAACTTTTCACACATAACACAGGGCAAGGGGTTCCTGGAAAGGGGGGAGATTTTTTTCTTTGCTCAAGCCTGGAGAAGAATTCCTATCATAAAAGAGGAACAGCATCAACAACAAAACCCCAAGAGGAAAATGCTGACACATGCTGGAAAAGCCACTGGAGAGAAAAATTACTTTAGTAACGATGCTTCTGCAGCAGTTGGGGGAAGAATAAATGCAGCAAGAACTGCCACCCCCTCCTGTAGTTTAGATTTTGAGGGCATTCACCACACCTCTAGGGAACTGCATTAAATTTTCCATCATTTCAGCTCAGATCACTCTCAGGCTGGGAAAATTCAAGAAAACCCAATAAAACAGTGTCAGTCTGAGCTGAGTTTTTGGAGCATCTTTTAAAGTCTGAAGACTTCTCAAACTTTTAGCCTGCCCTGGATTTGGAGAAATGGAAATGTATGGAAAGAGAAAAATCAAATTACTGAAATAATTTTAGAGATGAATCCTACCTAAGACATGTGGTACTGAGAGACCAAACAGCCAAAAACCAGCTGGGAAATAAAGGGGTAAGGAGCAGGGCTGGAAGGCAGGACTTAAATATTGTCATCTCCTTTTAGAACACCTGCATTCCATTCAGAATTAATCATGGTGGCCATAACCTCCAACTGCAGTGTTGGAATCTCCATTTAAAACACCTGCACTCCATTCACTCTTTAGCACAAGCTGCATAATATAAACAATAAGCTTTAAAAATAGTTTTATATTCAGCTCAGAAAAATCAATAAGGCATTTCTCAAGTTTTAGTTGGTGCCACCTCTGGCAAAATAAAGCTTAAAAAAATCAAGCTGAAAATTTAAAAATGTTGCTCGATATCACCTGCAAATCACACGACAGCTGAACACCATTTCAGGTAAATGATTCTGACACCAAAGATAGAGCTGGGCTAAAATCTACCCAAAAAGATAACAATCCCTGATGGCTGCACTGGTAACAGACACAAAACCATTGACAGCTTCACCAGCAGAGATGTCCTTTCCCTGAGCTCACTCCCATCCATCATCATCAACAGCTCACGTTCACAGCCCTAGGAACTGACAGATTCCTGCTCATTCCTCGGAGCAATGACATTCATATTGCAAAGGCTCCTGGGGAGCTTTGAAAAATGATTTGTCACCCCTTCAGATCCTAGCTGGAACTGGGGGCTCTTCCCACAGCTCTCACCAAAGCCAACTCAGCTTTCCACTTGGAATGGTTTCCCAGTGCCAGAGGGCAGGGCTGGATGGGATTTTGGGCAGGAATTGTTCCTGGCAGGGTGGGCAGGCCCTGGCACAGGTGCCCAGAGCAGCTGGGGCTGCCCCTGGATCCCTGGCAGTGCCCAAGGCCAGGCTGGACATTGGGGCTGGAGCAGCTGGGACAGGGGAAAGTGTCCCTGCCATGGCTGGGGTGGCACTGGGGGGGATTTTAAGCTCCTTCCAACCCAAACCTTCCTGGGATTTTCTCTGAGGTGAAATCCAAGGTCTGAGCATCTCTCATGCACCTCTGTTCCCTGTCCCACTTTGTGTGCACATCCCTGGATTACACCTCAGCCTGAAGATTCCCTGATCAAACAGGAAGAATTCAAGTGAGGGATAACAAAACCCAAAATCAAACAGATCAAACTCCCCAATAAAAGAACACACACAGCCCCAACAAACCATTAAGCACCTCCCTTGCTCTTTGGGACCACGTAACCAATCCAGACAGAAATCCAATAAATCATAGCAGCAGCACATCCAAGATACAGAATGAAAGTTTGGGAAATGTGGCAAAGACCATCAAAATGAGATTAAAACAAACCCCAGACAAACAAAACCTGGAAAAAAATTACTCTGCAGTGATTCCTCTTGTCCCAGTGAGTTTCTTGGTGTTAATTCCCAACTCCAAGTCTGGCCCTTTCCCCTGCCAGGCTCCCCCATGCAAACCTCATCTCTGCCAATCCAGGGCTGTGCTCTCTAAGCAGGGCAGCAATCTTCTCACAAATAATCCTTCCAGTTTTATGCTTTTTCATTACTCTAGTTCAAGAAATGGCTCAAAACAAAACTGAAGGCTTGCAGTTGTATATTTTTTGTTTAGTTCACCAGCAAGCACACCATTGCTCTGGCTGGGCAATAGAATTGTTGCAATATTGATCAGGAGCTTCTAAAATCCAGCAGAATTGCCTTTTTTCCCCTATTAAAAGGTCTCTCTATTTTTGTGCCTATATTTGATACAGAGATATGACAGACATCCCATTATTCTTCTTTTTCCCAGAGTTTCTGGAGCATCAGCTCATTGGGCTCTCTGACAACCACGGCTGAAAAAATCCTTTGATTTCCACATGGAGCCCCTGCTGAGGAATCTGGTGCTGCACATCCACTCCCAGCAGAGCTACCAGGCTGGGGGAAAAGGGAATTTCCCTTTGGAATAAACACAGAGGTGGCATTTCCGTTATCCTGTTGTCACAAAAAGCAGTGACAAAACACAACCAGAGCCACAAGTCACACACAGGTAAGGTGCCACCTATTTTGATGTTATTTTAGAAATGATAACTCAAACTTATTTTCTTGGTAATAAAATAGTTGGAAGACCAATGATTTTTGTGCTGTTGTTCTCAAGCAAGACCTATCCGATCAATAAATACCAAATTACAGCATTTTAATGTCTTTTTAAAATGTTTTTTGAGGGAAAAAGTGTCCCAGGCCAGGTTGGATGGAGCTTGGAGCAGCCTGGGAGAGTGGAAGGTGTCCCTGATTCCAAGGTCCCCTCCCACCCAAACCATTCCATGATTTAATGCAGAAATTCCAAGTGTGTAATGATGCCCCTGCCTGTCTTACACCGAGTATCTTAAGTGAAGACTGAAAACCTTAAACTCTATTATTTAGAAAAATATTTCCATTCTCAGCTGTGAGACAAACTCAGTGAAATCCATTTGCCTTCAATAATTAAATTGCCCCAGTGCTGTACACTTCAGGCAGGAAAAGGTTGAAGAACCAAGAAACACACAGGGAATTCTTCCCTAACTTCTATCTAAAGTCTGGTTTTTTTCCTTCTGAATGAAAACATAAATTTCATTACTGGAACATGATTAAACTTTGTTTTTTTCCTATCTGAAAACCCAGTAATCACCACCTGAGCATCCCAGCTGTCAATGACAACAGCCTCAGGCTCTGATCTGCAGGAACTGAACAATTAGTAATTAATTAGAACAAAGCTGAGTAGTACAACACAAGCTGTATTGGCAGAAATAGTTATTAGGGTTGCAAAAATTAGGGTTGGGCCTCCTGCTATGTGAGAGCACAGCAAGCTCATGGTTTCTTCAGCAAGTTCACAGAAAAGTTCCCTTAAAATGCGGTTTTTCCTTTTTCTCCTTGATGTGGCAGCACAAAACTTCTGTCCCCAAAAATACCCCTCCACACCTCTGCAGGATGAGAGGTGCAGAGTTTCTGCCTTGCCCAGTCCTCTGCTCCTTTCCACTCGGTTCTCTCTCTGAAATAAAAGTTCTTCTGCCTCCAAAATAAACCTCTGATCATCCTTGATACCTGGGAAATTCTTCACAGGGAGTAAAATTTGACAAAACTCTTCTTGAATTTGATTTTTGTGCTCACAAATTCTTTACTACCAACAGCCTAAAGCCACGCCCTGTGTGACAAAGAGCTCAGGGAAGGAACAGGAAAGGATGGAGTGGCCCAGCTGATAGCCCAGATTTTGGGTGCTGTGATTGTGCAGAAGAAATGAGGATTTTGCACACTCTGCCTCAACTCCCTGATCACCGGTTCTGCTCCAAAGCACAAGCAGCAGCCTCGGGGGTCTCTGGGGATGGGCAGGTAACAGTGCAGAGAGGCTGGCAGGCAGCTGCAAGGGAGTTCAAGTGGAAAAAATCTAAAATACACCCCAGAGAGGATGTTTGCAGGCACTTTAGTGCATTAGAGATGCCAAACGTGAGAACAGCAGAAAACAAGAAGTCTGTGTTCACAGCGTGGAGAAATTATTGACAGCGTGGCATGAGTAATGAAAAATGTTCCAGTACATGGTGCTTTTGAGTGTTAAAGAAATCTGAATTGTTACAGCCAAAAAAACACCAAAATATTAATGAAAAACTAATGAAAAGTATGATATCAGTCCAACATCACCATACCTTCACACTAAATCCCACTAAAATAAACAATCAAACCAGTGATAAACTGAAACTGTGCCATAAATACAGAATAAAGCACAGAAAATCCGTGCCAACTTATTGAGTCCTGTAACCTTGGAGATCTCCAAACCTGCTGCTGGTTGTGAGGACTAAAATTAAGATTAAAGCCCTCCTTTAATGGAGTAGTTCTCAGATAAACACATATTTAGGTCAATGACTTCCCTGCCTTCCCCAAAATCTGTGCCATTGACTCCAAACACAGGAATCTCTCTGTGGTGGAGCTGCTGCATCTTTGCAGAATATGGATCATCAGATCATGCCAAGGGCAGGATTGATTTCCTTCTGATGGAGCTGCTAAATAACTGCAGCAGGGCTTTTCTTTCTTCACACCCCAATATCAAGAGCAACCTTCAGTATTGAAACAGGTTCTCTGGTCAGCTTTGAGTCTTGAAAACCTTAAAGGAAATAGAATCCTGAAATGGTTTGGGCTGGAAGGGGTGTTAAGGATTTCCTGAATTACCCTGCCATGATCAGGGACACCTTCCTCTATCTGCTCCAAGCCCCAGTGTCCAGCCTGGCCCTGGACACAATTTTGTCCCTTGGCTGTGACTTGGTTTTCCTTCTCCAAAGGACAACAGGCACCACCCTCAGAGTTATGGAATTATGGAATTGTTTGGGTTGGGAGGGAATCACCCAGTGCCACCCCTGCCATGGCAGGGACACCTTCCCCTGTCCCAGCTGCTCCAGCCCCAATGTCCAGCCTGGCCTTGGGCACTGCCAGGGATCCAGGGGCAGCCCCAGCTGCTCTGGGCACCTGGGACAGGGCCTGCCCATTTCTTCTCAATATCTCACCTAAATTTCTCCTCTTTCATCTTGAACCCATTACTCCTTGTCCCATCACTACAATTCCCAATGAAAAGTCTCTCCCTGACTTCCTTGTGCTCCCTTCAGATCCTGGCAGGTGCTGTGAGGTCCCCACACAACCTTCTCCTCTCCAGGCTGAGCACAAGAATCCACGTTACTGCTGCTCAAAACCTCATCTGTGCCATAAATGTTGTGTTTGGGAGATCTGATTTGGCATCAGGGACCTCACAACTGTGGAAATGCTCTCATAAAACAATGAGTTAACTGCACAGCTTTTTCCAGATTCATATTCTTTGGATCATCAGTTTCATCTGTTTTAGGCCTCTTTCCAAAATGTTGATTTGTCACCTCTTACTTTTAACCATTCAATGTTTCAGCCTATGAGGTTACACCTTCAGAAAGCATAAAATTGTGCCAAGGGATGCAAATTGTCTGAAATGCATCAATCTACCAACAAGAAAGCCAGGAAGAGCCATCAGGAATATCTGCATACACACAGCCAAACTTGAAATGCCAAATCATTTCTGCAAGAGATCCTGTTTAAAAAAAAAAATTAGGTTTAAAGCACTAATGCAGGACACAGGGTTAGAGCCAAATCTCTATAAAGTTAGTCTTGCTTTCCCAAGCTGAGTCCTAGAGCAGATTTCAATATTCAGGGATATCGCTGCAGGTAGGATTCCTCCCCAAAAGCAGGATTTAGCACATTCCCATTAGGATTCTCCAGCTTCCTGCAGATCCAGGTCTACCAAATTTCCAAAAAGATACCAAATTTCCCAGCCCTCTCCCAGTTTGCTGCTGGAGAGCCCAGGCTGAGAATCCCACGGGATTTGAGCAGGGTAGGAGAACAGCTTGGAAAACTCATGTACAACCCGCAAACCTACAAACGACTTCCACTGCTGCCCACACACTCCGTAGTCAGATTCAGCAGCTCAGAAACTCGAGGAGAGGGAGCTTTTCTTGCCCCAAAGAAGAGGAGAGAATGATAAATGAAATACCAGCACTATATTTAGAAAATAAACTCTTTCCGCTGCAGTTCTAATTTGCCGAGTGTCACAACATTTTGAGTTTCCTTGGAAATATTATCTGCAGGGGGGGAAAAAGCCCATTTAAACACGGCACATTCTCACTCACGTTCCCAGCTGCAGCAGGGGACAGCTCAAAAACCCTTCCCAGGAAAACGTGGCACAAGGATTCAGTGCCAGTCACTGCTCCTGGCCCTGGGCTGCACCACCCCTGCATCCCTGACACTCCACACACACATTTCCCAACTCCCACCTTTTACTATTCCTAGCCCCACTAGACTGACAGATTTTGGGTTTAGGTTGGTTTATTTGCATTATGAAAGAGAAAAAAAAAATGTTTTTCTCCTTGGAGAGCAGCAGAGTGAAGGTTGGGAGATGCTGAATGGCCTCCTTTGATGTGAGAGGTTTACACTTGACCTTCTGTTTTCCTTCCTGGATATTTATATCCTGTTGGCTCCGTCAGCTGAATAACAATGAGATCCACACACTGACCTGCTCAAGTGAAGCTTCGATCCCTCTCCCAAAAGTGAATCCATGGCACTTGGTTCTAACAGTTTGGGGGAGATAAATGACTAATTTTCAGCTTAATTTAGCTCTCTTGGCATTTGAGCAGCTAAACAGATTATTCCAAGCAAAAATTTAGCACTTCAGTAATTCCAACGCATCGCCTCAAAAGGCAGGGATTAGTGGTTCAAAGCCACAAAATTAATCCCAAAAAATTCTTTTCCTGGCAGGGTGGGCAGGCCCTGGCACAGGTGCCCAGAGCAGCTGGGGCTGTCCCTGGATCCCTGGCAGTGCCCAAGGCCAGGCTGGACATTGGGACAGTGGGAGGTGACCCTGCCATGGCTGGGTTGGAGTGGGACAGGGTTTAAGGTCCCTTCCGACCCAAACCAGTCTGGGCTTCCATGATTCAATCCAGAGCACCAAAGTTTTGACCCAACATCAAAACAAGACCATGAAAAGACCTCAAAAAAAAAACCCTGGAAAAGGAGAACATTCCCATGTCATTTCTAAAATGCACACACATATGTGAAAATAGAACTTTATGGCTCATTTCTTCCTCAAAATGAAAACTACTTAGAAAACAGTAAATTTTCTATATAAATAACTGTCAAAGCACACTATTGTGATGCCTCGACAATCGTTTCTGACACACTTCCAGGATTTTTATTTGCCTTTCTACTGCTGTAATCTTTAATTCCTTTTAATCAACATGAAGAATATTGTTTAGCTGAAAGTGAGCCCATTTTATTTGGTAATAAAGCAGAATATATACAGGAGAAGCAAGGCACCAATGAAAGATGGGGAAGAGGAAGAGATTCCACTTGAAATGAGGAAAAATTCAGGGAATCTGTTGCTTTCCAAGGAAAGTGAACCTATGTGGTTATTTGGAACAGGAAAAACCAATATTCCATATTCATTTGCACTACAGAACAGCTCTGCAGCCCACACAGGGTAAATATCCTGTACTCAAATTATTTCATTCTGACCACATTGAAATTGCTTCATTATATTATTTTAATTGTGAGCAACTTCAGGGAAATCTATGAAACAGAAAATAAAAGAAAAATATCAAATATAAAATTCTGCAGCAGGGCAGAACTTTTTAATGGATCAGCTGAAATGCCTCAAAATAGCAAAAAAAAAATAAAAATATGGATTTCCTACATTCAACATTTCTGTCAACTTTAGGGAAACACTGGAGCCCCCAGCAATGTAAGAGCTAAGCCTGTAATACTTTTCCCTTCTTGTAAACCAAAGGATTACAATCCTTTCCTATCCCTGTGTTTAATGCAGCTAATACAGCCAATACATATTTATTGGAATTCTCCATGCAAACCCAGCAAAGCCCTTGGAAATTGAAGCCAAAAAGCATTAAAATGATCTTTAAGTCTTCTTTAGGGCTGAATCAAAAATGTATTTTATAGAGGCATCACTAATGTGATAATCCCAGATTCTGGGGACTCCACTGCAAACTCACAGAGAATTCCCAGAAATGCTCAGGATCAGCTGGAAATGTTCTGGTTGGATGTTAACTTGGGTAGAGTTCTTGGATAAAATGTCATTTCAAACCCTTTTCATATGTGACAGTGTCCTTGGGGAGCTGCTCGTTCCAACGAGCCACAGCCTGGGGTCACAGACAGCACCGAGTCACTTCCCACTGGAAATGTGGCCAGGGATCCTTCTCCATCCCCCAGGGAAGGGAATTACCCTGCACTGCAACTGGGAATGCTGGCTTCAGCCACACTGACTTCTGATGAAAAAACAGACAGGTTTTAGTTCATGGATCATGGAATCATAAAGGCTGGAAAAGCCCTCTGAGATCATCAAATCCAACCTCACCTCTGCCCCCCATCCCCAAGTGCCACATCCACACGGATTTTAAATCCCTCCAGGGATGGGCACTCCTGCACTGCCCTGGGCAGCTGTGACAGGGCTGGGCAAACCTTTCCATGAAGGAATTTTCCCAAATATCCCCCCTGAGCCTGCCCTGGCCCAGCCTGAGCCCATTCCCTCTCCTCCTGTCCCTGTTCCCTGCGAGCAGATCCCAAATCCCCCCGGCTGTCCCCTCTTGCCAGGGACTTGTGCAGAGCCAGAAATTCCCCCTGAGCCTCCTTTGCTCCAGGTCATTGTGGAGCATCCCAAAATTCCATTTCTCAGCATTGCTTAGGTTGGAAAAGCCCTCCAAGATCACCAAGTCCAAGCCCAGCACTGCCAAGGCCACCACTGCCCCATGTCCCCAAGAGCCACATCCACACATCCTTGAAATCCCTCCTGGGATGGAAACTCCACCACTGCTATGTAGAAATTTTTAAAAGAAGAGGTTTGAGTGATCAAAATGATGAAATTCAATATTCATTTTCTACAGATTAATGAAAGAAAAACCCAAATTCTCCACTTTGACAGGAAGGAAAGGCATAGGGAGCTGATTGATGCCTCTGTCAGGTTATTGCCACGGATAAACAAACAGAGGAAAACCACCACAGGTTTCCAAAGTTAATAATGGGAGGAAAGGGATAGAGGTCAGGGCTTTATTGCCAATTCCAACTTCTTCACCTTATGAAAGGTTTAATTAAATGTATGCAATTAAAATATATTCCTTGAAAATAGCCCAATGCTAAGGTTACACTCAAGAAAAAAGTTCATGTGTTTTCCTGAGTCATGATTGTTCTTATCTTCCTGAACTCACAGTAAATATTGGAAACTCTTTTTAGACACTTCCAGTGAAAGCAGAACTTTCCAAATCATGTAGAGGGCTAAAAATATTTCAGCAAGTTCCCTCAAAGTCTAAAGAGTCTGTGAGAAAAGTACTTTTCCCACAGATAAATTCACAATATCTACCATTTAGAACTAGTTCATATTTACCTCTAAACAGCACAGGTGGGAAACACCACATCAAGTCCTGAAATAAAGTACAAATGCAGTTGTGGAAGGGTAAAAATCATGGAATGGTTTGGGCTGGGAGGGATTTAAAGCTCATCCTGCCATGGGCAGGGACACCTTCCACTATCCCAGGGTGCTCCAAGCCCTGTCCAACCTGGCTTGGACAATCCTCTCAGATCTGAATTCTGGTGCTTTGGAAAGTTTCATCAGAGCTTTAAGGGTCTTTAATACCTAAAAAGGTTGGGATGTGTGTTTGAATAACCACAAGGAATAGTTCCCCACTTGCACAGGACTCACCCCTCTTCAAATAAATAAAACTACAGTAAAAAGAAATAAAATAAATCAGAATCATGATCTAGCTTACCAAGCAAACTTGACTTTCCATTAGAAATTCTAATCCACCTTCCCAATTCTCTGTTTCACACTGCTCGGCTTGGCTAAGCAGAAGCCGTGTGAAATAGGTGTTATTAAAATGCCATATGCAGCATCAGATGGTATTTCCTTACACAGTTCAGTTTCTCAGCTCTGAGGGAAAAGAAATGGTAATTCTATGCAAAATAAGCTGTGACTCACCAGCATGCTGCTTTTGCAATTATCAAATTCCCCATTTTTATTTACATGGGTTTGGGTTCCCTTAGTTTAAAAACTTCCTGATTAAAGAAAGACCAAAACCAAAACCAGTTTCAGAGATTTGTGGATAAAGAGAGAACTGATACCATGAGGGCTGGCAAAAGGAGCCCAGTATTAAAAGCAGGGATTTCACATGGAGGAAATGATGGGATGCATGGATACTTCCTCCAATGTTGGAAAATACACCCCAAAAACTTTAAACTTCCCAGAAAGACTCCAGGTGTTGTGATTTTATGCCCTCCTCATACACACTTTTCATGGGGGCTGTACACAAAATTGAGGACTAAAACATACTTTTCTTAATCTTGCACTTTATAGCTTTTATATGTAATTAATGCAGCATTTCTTCTATATTTTTTGGCTTAATCTCAATTATTTTTATAAGTTTGTAAGCACCTTCACATCACCATTAGAGAAACACCCAGTGCCCTTTGGTTTAGTTGCTGAGAAACTTTGGAATACGGATGTGCCAGAGCTGCAATCAGACCATAATAATAATAATAATAATAATAATAATAATAATAATAATAATAATAATAATAATAATAATAATAATAATAATAATAATAACAAAAATAACTATAATGGTTATTATTTTTATTTTTATTTTTATTTTTATTTTTATTCTTGGCTACACCAAAATTTGGTATTTCTCCTTTTCCCTCAAGGGTCCCTATTTTCCCTGGTTGCTGTGGTGATGCAGCAGAGCTGCTGTGGGTTGGTTTCTGTGGTTTCCCACCTGGAAGTGGGAGAGGAAGCTTTGGTGGGCAGGGCACAGCTCCCTCCAGAGCCTCTGTGTTCCTGTTTGGCTCAGGAATGGCCAAAATGGAGCACCTGGAATGGTGAAACAGGAACCAAACCTCTAAAAAAGATGGAATTCATCCTTATTCACTTCTTACCTGTGAGTTTCCCCCCATCCAGGCAGGGTTTGCAATGCTCCTGCTGTTCTGCACAACTTGGACACTCTGAAATATCAACTTGAGAATGTTCTGCATTTATTCCAACGAAGTTTCTGCTGAATTTGGAACATATTTATTCCCATTATCCCTATTACATTCACTTCCAGGCAGACTTGCTTTCAGCACACCCTAAGCAGCACATTTTGTCCTTCCAGGCAAGGGGAGGCTTTGGATCACACCATTCCTAAGAGGTGGAGTGTAGGACAATAGGATTCAACTCATCAGTTCAGGCAGACAAAGGCACAAGTTCCCATCACCTCCAGTTCTTTACTCAGGAAAAACTCAGGACAGGATTGGATTCCTGGTCTGTCTGTATATCCACATACATTTCAGCCACCATTATTAGTTATTCACTTTTCAGACTGCAAAATCCGAGATGAAAACACAGCACAAGCCAGTTAACATCCTGGAGTCACATCTTTTCAGTAAAAAAAATCCATTATTAAACTAAGGAAAGGCAAACCAAGCATTAACTTCAACACTTCCTGATGCCAAACTTAGAATAACTGCATGCCAAGACATGCTTACCAAGCTGAAACTCAAAAAAAACTCCACAAACAAACCAAAATGTCCCCAGCAAGCCAAAAAGTCCCCAACAAGCCATGGGTTTTGTTTTGTTCTCTTTCTTTCCTAAAAAATGAGAAATTGGGATCACAGGGAAGTCCTGAGGCCCAGGGCACTGTGGAGGCACCTCCAGTCCTGGGGGCAGCTTTGGGTCACAAAAAAAGGACATTGAGGGGCTGGGGCATGTCCAGGGCAGGGAATGGAGCTGGGAAAGGGATGGAGAATTCCTGAGGGAGCTGGGAAATGGATGGAGAATCCCTGAGGGAGCTGGGAAGGGGCTGGAGAATTCCTGAGGGAGCTGGGAAGGGGCTGGAGAATCCCTGAGGGAGCTGGGAAGGGGCTGGAGAATTCCTGAGGGAGCTGGGAAGGGGCTGGAGAATTCCTGAGGGAGCTGGGAAGGGGCTCAGGCTGGAGCAAAGGAGGCTCAGGGGGAATTTCTGGCTCTGCACAAGTCCCTGGCAGGAGGGGACAGCCGGGGGGATTTGGGATCTGCTCCCAGGAACAGGGACAGGAGGAGAGGGAACGGCCTCAGGATGCCCAGGGCAGGCTCAGGGGGGACAGCAGCAGGAATTTCCCCATGGAAAGGGAACTCAGGCCATGGAAGTGCCCAGGGAAGGTTGCAGTGCCCATCCCTGGAGGTGCCCAATGAACACCTGAAGGTGGCACTTGGTGACAGGGTTGAGCTGACCCGGTGGGATTCAGGGAAAAGCTGGACTCGATGGTTTTGGGAGGTCTTTCCCCACCTCAGTGATTCCACGTAAAGCCAGTCAGAAACCCCTCCTGAAGTGGTTTGCAGCTCTTGTCCCCCTGCACAACAGAGGCCTGTTCAACATGGCGCCCTTCCAATGCAATCGTGAGGGGGCTGGGCAGACTGGAAACAAAAATTACCAGATAAAGCCGCCTCCTTGCCTTGTACTGATCGCAGTGAAAAGAAAAGAGGTCACGTCAATTCAGCTGAAGCTGGTGAAAAGTGTGTTTTTAGGTTATCCTGCACATCAGCAGCGTCAGCACGATGAGCAGACGCCTGGCTGGGCTCTGGCATAACCCCACCTCTGCTCCTGCACCTCAGAGACATCATTAAACACCAGCCAGGTAGCACAGCAGTAATCAAAACAACCCAACCATTAATTATAAATTTACTATATAAGCAGATTAATCGTGGGGTGTAACAAATGGCATCAGAAAAATCCTGAAGAAGCTGAAGGAAAAGCGGTGAGACAGGAATTCTGCCTGCAGACAAAGCTCTCGGGGCTGCTACAGCCCCTCCTGAATATACAGAGCCCACAAGAGTTGGTTGGTTTGGAACATGAAGGTTTTCCTCTGCAAGCCAAGCTGACAGCAAACATATGCTCAAGTGCTGCTGCAGCAGCCAGCAAAGCCTGGTTACTTTGTAGTAATAAATATTAAATAACTACATATGTTAAATAAATATTTTTAAATTATATCACCAGAATTATGTATCAAATAATATGTAAGAACCTCATATTGTTATGAAAGAAACTTTATTGCATAAATAATAATAAAGAATGAATAAATATTCTGATTTTTTTATTTCAGATGGGCACAGACTGGGCTTGAATAAGTGCCTACATTAATGAGCATCACATGGATATCACAGCTGCTTTTCTGAAGGAGACAAATGCTGTACGAGGTTATCATCATCAACAAACCACCTGAAAGGTCGATATTCCCAGATTTACAATGCCAAAGTTTTTTTCCTGACCCCACAGAGCGAGAGCAAAGGCAAATGAAAGGTTCTGCTTCCTGCAGACCTTGTTTGTACCATCCCAACACCTCTGGTACATTCCTGTGCATGACAATCCCCTTTGCATCTCAAATTCACCATCAGCTGCAAACCTCGCTGGTCTACAGCTGAATACACTCAATTATTGCTGCAGCTTCACCTGGCAAACAGGAATTTTATTTTCCTTTATTTTCCTACTCCATTCAGCCTGGGCTCAGCTAAGGCTGATACTTGATCCCCTCCTTTCTCTTGTATCAGTCTGCACCTCCCAACCAGTACAGAAAACTCAAGCCATTCTGAAAAAATTTTACCTGGACAAAACCAGCAAAATTCCCTAAAAACCAGATTTGTGGATGAGCCATAGTGCAGCACAGCCAAGGAAAAGCTTCAGCCCAGCCACAGGATGGTTTGGGCAGAAAGGGACATTAAAGACCATCCAGTCTGTCCATTTTGCAGTTCAGACGGAAGAGAATTCATCAGGGAAAATATTTAGCTGCTTATCATGAGTGATGGTTTCTGATTTCAGCTCAGACCTTTCCACCTAGCCAGTACTCCTCAAAAAACTGACACTTAGAGAAAGAAATATCACAGTTTTGGGATGGGAAGAAGTATTCACCAGAATAGCTCCAAGAGTTCAAAAACACTATGTTTTCCATTTATGTGGAAATAAAAAAAAGAAGTGAAAAAAAAAACCTCCTCAGAACAGCGTGACCCTGCTGGAGAAAAGGGCTGCTGTGTTTTCCCACCGGTGCCTGGAACAGACAAAAGTGGAAGCTGATGACTAAAGGAACAGCTAAAAATACCCCAAGTAGTCTGGATCTGAGAGTTGTGTGCCCTCACTGCAATTAGCAAATTGCATATTCAGTTTCACTGACACTAATGAGTGCAGCTGAGTTCATCTACACCTCAATTAACTTCAAGAGACGCTTCTTTTCCACAAATAATGGCAATTCCTCCTTGCTTTTGCACAGTCCCTCTTTCTGCCTGACCCCTCAGGCAGTAAATCACTGCCTCCTTTGCTTCCAATAGGGTTTGGAGGGATTAAACAGCTGAGAGAAAAGAGAAAAATGCACTTCTGACACAGGGAGGAAGAGAAAAGGAAACTCTTGCTCTGGGTGGGAGCAGATGGATGCCAGCAGGTTTTGGGATACAGCCCTAATTGTGTGTATTTAAGGAAAATCAGGAAGATTGATTGAAGGAAATGTCCAGCACAGGGAACAAGGCACCTCTGGTATTCTCCAGGGCCTTTTCAGGTCTGACCACCGCGTTGTATCGGAGATTAAAAATCAGTTTTCAACTCAGGTTGGAAGGGAAATTGCAGCCTGTACAAGAATTCCTCAGAGCAGGATTATTAAGTGGGGTCAGAAGGCTGCAGTTTGCCACTGCTTGTGCTGAACAAAGCCCCTTGCAGGTCCTTCTCTACTTCCCTCCTTGAAGGAGACAAGAAAGAGGTTGGTGGGGACCGGACTAAAAGCGGTGATGTCGTGTTTGATCAGACAATTTTAACGCTTAAAGCAATGAAATAAAGGTCGAAGCATCATTCAGAGAGGAGGAAGAGGAAATGGATTGATGGTTCCTGGGAAAATAAGATGGAAATAAATCAAGAGGTAAGATTTCAAGCTCAAAGCAGCAGGGAGGATGATACTGAGCATCACCTGGATCCCCATGGGAGCAGCAGGCTGGGGGAGGACACAGGGATGGGCCCCAACCCTGCCACCACCAGACCTCACTGCTGGATTTGCTCTTTATCCCATCTGCTCCTAACCACAATCACAGAATCATGGAATGTTTGGGTTGGAAAGGACCTCAAAACCCACCCAGATCCACCCCAGCCATGGCAGGGACACCTTCCCCTGTCCCAGCTGCTCCAGCCCCAATGTCCAGCCTGGCCTTGGGCACTGCCAGGGATCCAGGGGCAGCCCCAGCTGCTCTGGGCACCTCTGCCAGGGCCTCCCCACCCTCCCAATCAACTTTCCCTTTTGTTCAGACGCTGACAGCACTAATTACCAGAGAAGTGTGCAAACAGATGCTAATTTGAGGCAGTATCACTCCGTTTGGCAAGAGGCAGTGGCTGATGGAAAATCCAGCAATTGATTTTCCTATCGGCTGCTGTCACTGCTGCTGCTGCTGCCTACGAATAAACAACCCCCAGAATATTTGCTTTCCAATGACAGCTGGTGTCAGCATCAGTATGCATTTGCTGTCATGCTTCCTGCAGAATAAACTGATATTTTGCTATTTAATGTGTTTCAAAATCATCACTGGAATTCCTGACGGCATTGTTGTATCCAATGTACGCGGATCTTAAAGCCCTGGCAAAGCACCGAGCATCCACGGCCAGCTCCCATTCAAATCCTTAAAAACTCTTTTCAAGACATGGCATTAAAAGGAATTGCTCCTTTTGAACATATTTACTAAGGAACAGAAGAAAACTCTGTGTGAATACCAGCACAATAATCACAGCAATAACACAGAAACATCCTCTTGGGAAATATTTAGCACAAGTGAGTTTTGAGTGCTGTTCAGGGTATTTACAGCTCACAAAAACCTAATTTTGGACTTGTAAGGGATTTCTATAATTACTGATTTCTCCTCCTTACTTTGCAAGTTGGATTTTTGCATGAAGGGTTGGATTTTTTTAAGGATGGAGATAAAAAAAAGCAGAGTTGTTTTCCCAGCAGCCCTTGACAGCTGCCTCTAAGGCACCAAAAAACACAGAGGATGATCCCACATGGAACTTCCTTGGAGTGAAACTCATAACAAAGCTCTGGATTTGACCATCACAGTCAGAGATATTGAAATTCCATCCTAAAATATTTTTGGGTGGAAAATACCCTTTGGTGAAGTGTGGCTTGTTACCATGGGAATAATTCTTTGGACTGAGCTGCATCCCAGACCTAAGATCAAAGAGAATTATATTTCTATTTTGGAAATAAGAAGTGGCTTAAAAATAAAATAGAAACACAGCATTTGTGCAGGACACAGAGTCCCAGATGTGCAGGTTTTATTTTCCTAAATAAACCAGAGCTGGACCAGCCTGGCAGCCACACATCCTGCCCTGCCTCCTCCTGTGCATCCCCAGCAGCATCCACCAAAATCCTGCCCTTGGAAAGCCCCTCCTGGTGTAAAAGTTGTTTTTTCAGAGTGGATTTTATTATACAGAAAAGAAATCCTGCCCTGGGAGGGGCAGGCACAGGTTGGCAGAGAAGCTGCCCCATCCCTGGAAGTGTCCTCGGCCAGGCTGGAGCAACCTGGGATAGTGGAATTTGTCCCTGCCCATGGCTGGAGATGGAACTGGGTGAGCTTTAAGGTCCCTTCCAACCAAAACCACACAGAAAGGCTCTGAAATTCCTTAAATGACACCTTCAGCCTCAGAGGATATGAAATGAAAGCAGCCAACCTCTGAATAACCCTTCCAGATGAAACAGGTTTGAAACAGCATCAGCAGAATCTCCAGCAGGATCATAAGATATTTTAAAAATACAATTTATAAATATTTTCACTTCTGTTTGTTTTCCATTTCCATCTCATGTTTTGATTAATCCTTCCCACACCGTAACAAATTAATTTCTCTAAAAGAAGGAAATTTTCAAAGCAAGCCTTTTGCTGTGTTTCTTGAAAGACACTTGACACTCTATTTCAAGCATTTTTCCAGCTCTTTGTGCTCCTTGCTCCAGGGATCTTGGGGATTTTTCCCCTGGTACATCTGGATTGCAATCTCCAAAGCACAAATATTCCTCATACTTTTATACTTTTAAGCCCAAACCACAATCCCACTTTCACAGAAACAAATCACACACGGGTACATCTCAGAGTACAAAAATAAGGAAGGAGATCCTCCAAATGATATTTCCCCCAAATTATTCATATTTTGCTGTTCTATGGTTCTCCCCTAATATTTTTCAATTTTATTTAATGTTCCCAGAGTGTTTATTCCAGATCAATCAACAGCTCATCAAGGTAATTTTGATTAATTTTCAGTCCTTCAAGCTAACTAGATGAGCTGTACTTCAGCCAGACCTACAATTATACATTATTTTTCTTTCCTTTATTTACCTCCTTTCCAACTGATGCAGAGATGCCCAAGAGCTGCTGCCCCACAGGACCCATTTTTCCAGATCAGCTGAATTCTGCTGCCTGTCAGACTCGTCTCTGAGGACAGATCAGCCAAAGAAAAAAGGGGGGAGAGCTTTTTATAGAAAAAATTCAGATTGTGCAGCCCCACACTGAGGATGGAAAACCTGATTACTGAATATTTCACTTGTGGCTTTACCATGTGATAAAAGCTCATCCCATGGATTCAATGGAATAACCTGACAGGCTCTGGCCATGCTAGAACACCAAATTTTTCCTCCTGTGACTGGAAAATAAATGTTCAGGTTGATCAGTGACTGGCTGAAGCTGCAACAAAGTGAAATCCCCTCTTTTATTCACCACAGGACCTGGCCACGGATTTGTATCCCAGGAAATATCAGGGAAAATCTGCTCATGGTGCCATTAAATAAAATATTCCATGGACAGCCCTCAGTCTCATCACACCCTGCTTGCCAAGACTGGGGGAGGATGGAAGGGGAAGTCACAGGAATTCTTTTTTTCCTGCAATTCTCCCTCTTCCCTCCAAGTGCTCCATCAGCAGAATCCCACAGCAGCTTCCATGGGAAAACCCAGCCTGGGAAGCTGAGGCTCAGCTCCCTTCCCTCTCCCCAAAAGCTGGGAGGAAATGAAATCCAAATCCCATCTCCACATCTCCATGTGTGCAGGGAAAGGAAGGAAGAACAGGAATTCTGTGTTTGGAAAAGATGCACAAAGCTTAGACAGGTCCCCCTGGAACAAACAACCAGGTTTTTATCTCCCAGGCAGAATAATTTTAATTATTTTACATTTTCAGGCATTTGAAAGGACCAAGATCATGCTCTGAGAGATGGCAAAGCTCTTTTAAAACCTTTTGGATGTAACAAAGCAAGGAAATCATAACCTGGGAAGGCACAGCAGCTCATTTTGAGCAGGGTGATGGGAAAAGGAGAGAGTTTAACAACCACAAAACATTTTCCTTTGGCAACTGCTAATTGAGGAAAAAAAGGGAAATGTGATGTCTCAGGAAGATTTTTGACCTGGAAGCCTCAGTAGATGGAAGAGCTGAACTGATTTTCTGAGCAGAAATCATCCAGGCAGCTGCAAAGCCATGCACTGGTAGCTCTGATTCTGCAAGCTCCAAGTCAATCTCTTCCATCAAGAGAGGAAAATGAAGATAATTTGCTCACACAGCTCAGCCTGTCAGGCAGAACTGCCCAGTCCAGGATTATCCCAGAGATCCCAACCTGGCCACGCACTGGGAGCTTCTCACACACCTCTCCAGCCAAAAAAAAGTGAAATATAAATATAAATAAAATTATAAATATAAATATAAATATAGTTATAAATATAAATATAGTTGTAAATATAGTCATAAATATAAATATAAATATAAATATAAACATATAAACATATATTGATAAATATATGTAAATATAATTGGTATATATATTAAAATATAAATAATATAATGATAAATATAATATAAATATAAAAATATATAAAAATATATAAAATATATAAATATATATAAATATATATAAGAATAAGAATAAAAATAAGAATAAAAATAAGAATAAAAATATAACTATAACTATAACTATAACTATAAATATAAATATAAACATAAACATAAATATAAATATAAATATAAATATAAATATAAATATAAATATAAATATAAATATAAATATAAATATAAATATAAATATAAATATAAATATAATTTATTTACTGTGTTCTTTCCCTGAAAGGCCAAGAATTACACTCATATTGCTCAAAAATAAATTGGGCAAAATAAGGGGATTTTAACTAATTTCTGGCTGATTTTGCACCTATTTAATTGTCTTAACTTTCTGGGCATATCACAGAACTAAGCTGCATAAAGATATAAATGTATAGATAGAGAGATTTATATATATATTTTATATTTTTATATTTATATATTTATATATTATTGTATATATTTATTTTTATATGTTTATATTTAAAATATAATATATTATAATATAATATAATATATAACATATATAATATAATATATAACATATATAATATATATTATCTTATATATTATATTATATTACATAATTTTATATTATATACTATATATTATATTATATTATATATATAATATATAATATATAACACCTTATATTATATATTATTATATTATATATAATATTATATTATATAATATAATAATATACGAATATATAATTATAATTTTATATTTATGTATAGGTATGTGTGTAAATATATGTATATTTGTATATATATATATATATATATTTTTTTTTTTTTTTTTTTTTTTTTTTTTAAGTATGTGTTTCTGGAGATTTAAAGAATGTATTTCTGGAGAAGTGAGAGCCAAGTCTTATTATTGCCAAAATTCATGGTCACTAAACTTAGGTCAGCACCAAGCCAATCCTACTCTGCAAAAAAAAACATTTAAAAATAAGCCCAGACCTCAAACCCACACAAAATGGAACCACTCTGGCTCCCAAGGGACCTTCTGTGCACAGGTCAAGTACAAACTTGTGCTGGAATAAAAAATAAAGCAAATAAAGTGTTTTTGTAGAGGTGAAATTAAATCATGAAGATCCTATGAAATGAACATCCCCATGTCTGAACAGAACCTTTCCAACCAACTTAAAGTCCTGAGAGACACCTCAAAATTTATTTTATGGCAAATTCTTTAGTGTTTCCATCCATTTATCCTGGAAATTTTGGTTTCCCTCTCACACACCCAGGGCTCTGATTCTTTCAGGAAAACAACTAAAGGCATTAACTAAAAATAAAAAGCAAACGAGATCAGCTTAAGCAGCTTCCTTAAAAAACACATATCCTATTTCACAGCATGCTCATTAATGGAACAGAAGTGATATTTTGATATCATGATTAAGAACAGTTCATTTCCAGCATCTTGCTCACCAGCAGATCAAGGCAATTAACTGGCAATTTGCTCACTAAATGACTTCCCAAGATGTGCTACTGAGATAAGGCAAAGCCCTTTTTAAAGTGACTTTGAGCCAGCAAAAGATGGACCTGCAGGGAGTGTTTTTAATAAACAATGTACAAGTGGATTCTTCAGTAGTAAAGGAAAGCTTCTGCTTCAGGAGGAATGACAAAAAAAAAAATATTAATTTATGTGGAACAGCAAAACACTGGGAGGATTTTCTCCTTATTTCCCAAACTATAAGCACTGTAAATAATGCTGTGATGGAGAACACATCCAAAACATCATTTTTAGAAAATAGAAAACAGAAGTTCTCGATTTCTTTGTATTTTAACCATGGGACACAGGTGGGGAGCTGAGAGCAGATAAAATAAATCCCTTTTCCTGCCCTTTAATCTTTCTGCCCCAACACTCACTCACCGCTTTTCACAAGGAGCGGTGCTGGATAACAGAAATAAAAGAAATGCCATCCTTCAGGGGGCTGGGAAAAGGATGAACAGGGAGGTTTAATGGTCAAAGTGAACATTTCCTGATGAGATTCCAGGGAAGGACCTGAGAGCCCTCAATCCCAAACTGGTGAAACAGGGCAGGATGCTGCAGAACTGGTCACAGAATCACACAATGAACGAAAATGATCTTTGAGATCATCAAATCCAACCTTAACTCAGCAGATAGGAAGACCTTGAGAGAATTTGGGCAGGATCTCTGCCCACCCCTCAATCCCAAACTGGTGAAACAGGGCAGGATGCTGCAGAACTGGTCACAGAATCAATGAATGAACAGGAAAGACCTTTGAGATCATCAAGTCCATCCTTAACTCAGCAGATGGGAAGACCTTGAGAAGAATTTGGGCAGGATCTCTGCCCACCCCTCCCAAACCCTGTGCAGAGGGCAGGCGCAGATCAGAGGCAGGAGGGCCCCAGGCAGGGGATTTCTGACCAAAGCCCGAGGTTTTGGTGCTCAGCTGAATCACATCCTGCAGCCAGGGGAGGTGGCAGATGCTGAGAGCTGAGCCCACTCTGTCCCCACACCTCCCTGCACTGGCACTGAAGCATTTCCCCAAATATCACCCAAAAGAGACCACAGGAGCTTTTCCAGTGATTCATCCACCAGCATTTCTGACCCAGCAGGATTCCCCCAGCGGAACAGAATTTGAAATTAATCTGCATAACTTTCTGTGCAGCTTCCCAACCTTTTCCTTCTAGGAAGATCCACCCCTAAATACATTTTCTGTCAATACTTGATGCCTGAAGGGGTTTCTGTTCTGCAAAGGGGAATCCTTCCCTGCTCCAGCAAAAAGATCTGAACAAAACCATTTCACACACAACTTTTACCTGAGATTTAATTAGTGGATGCTCAGGACCTTTGCAAAATGCATCACTAAAACCACAAACTTAACCATTTAAGACATAATTGCATTGACTTGACAAAAATTGAGTTATTTAAATTCCTACACTATGGACTGTAGTGATGTTTTTACTTCACTAAGTTTATGGATAAGATTTCCACTACAGGAAAACAACCCTTTCCACATTTCAAGTGAGCTCTCCCTTTGCCCTACAGTTTGTTATAAGCACCAAAACTTCAAACATTACATAAATATAAAACTTTATTTTCCTCTGAATCAACAGAATTGGTCAGATTTCCCACTCTGTGCCAGCATGGTTAAAACAGAAGCACAAAAAGCACAAGTACTTCATGAGAATTAACCAAAAACACAATTCAGTGAATGACTGTAAGCACAGGATGTTGTAAAGCAGTGAACTCCCCAGGACAGCACAAACACTGCTGGGACCAGCCCCGCTATTCTGGCAATACAGACTGAACAGAAATGCCAAACAAAAAATTCTAATTATTAAAAATAATGTACAAGTTAAGCCTACTGCTGATAAGAAGTGTCAGGGCCTCCAGCGTTTTGGAATAACACTGTACTGTGCCCAAGTGCAGCTGGAGCTGCACACAGATGGGAATCTCCTTTCCTAAGTCATTCCAAGGACTTTTTTTTCCCCCTTAATTCATAATTAACAGTAACAAATCACTTCCTTTCATGCAGAGCCTCCTGGAGAGGATTTCAGGCGGACAAAAATGCTCCATGAGACAGAAAAAGTCTGAGAAGAGCCTTTAGGACCATCCTGCCCAAAATCCTGCTGGAAGCTGGGGGTTCTGAGGAGAGGATGCTGCAGCCCCAGGGCTCCTGCACATCACCCTCACAGGGAATTTTCTTCTCCCCATAAATCCAGTTTGCTCTCACAGAACCAGTTTTACCCTCTACACTTCGGGCTAGAGCTCAGTTTGGTCTTCTCCATGACCTTCCTCCCCAGCTCAGCCCTCACCCTTCTTTTCCAGGTTGTTCTTCACATCCTCACCTTTGAATTTGAAGCTGCAGGAGGCGTTTGGGTGTCGCTGTCAGAGCATCCCTGCCCTCCAGCACGGCACCTGCTCGCAGACGGAGCCATCTGGATCTGTACTGATCCATCCCCGCAGCCAGAGGAGCTCCACAGCATCTGCTGGACAACGCTGGGCAAAGCCCTCACCCTCCTCTTTGTCTGGATTCAGTGAGGAGCAGCTGCTGGGCCAATCTGCTGAGTTTGCTCCTCTGCTACAGCATTTATGGATACAACATTTCATCCCTTGTTGGCAGAGATGGGATGGTGTTATCACCCTCATCACCCCAAAGTCCTGAATGAGCTCCTGGAAGGTCAGGAACCTGCAGAACCGGGCCAAGTTTCAATATCTACCTCACACAAGCTTCCACAGACGTGAGCTTGTCTGGTAATTGTCTGCACAACAAAATAAACCACTTTTTAAGGGCCCTGGCCAACGTAAACAGGAAGCAAACACTGTGTTCAGAGGTCAGGCTCGACATGTTTTTCAGGGTTTGGAGGTCCTAAGGATGTTTGTTAGGATGTTTTGGATGCACACAGAATACAAAATCAGGGCTATGTTAACCAACATCCAGCCCCTGTACTGAATCCTTAAAAAACCCCAACAGAAATTGCTTTTTGATGAATATAAAAAGCTTTACAAGCCTCAGCTATTCCTGACTTCAATTGCTGATGTTTTGACCATTTGCCTCGAGCACTTGAGGGAGATGAACTTGCAAATGCCACCACAACTCACTGCAGCAGAAATGCAAACAGCTCAGCCTGGATGCTCCCTGACAGGAGTGCAGGAGTCCACAACCTCTCCCCAAAACATCAAATAAATAAATGCTTGGATCCAGTTTATTTGTGCCCCCAAAAGGTTTTTGAAATCCCCCTTTTCCACCTGACACGAATTAATTGTTTCTACCAAAAAGGCTGCACACCCTGCAAGAAACCTTCCAAGTGATTTTAAAACTGATCACAGCAAAGCTGAGCTTGGCAACGAGCTCTGGACACCACTCAGGCCAATCTTCTGTGGAAAGCTGGGCTTTAGTTGTGGTTTTCCAGGAACTGTCAAGCAAATTCATCAGTATTTGGTGAGTGTCTTTTAGCACAGTAATTATGAAAATGACTTTTGCTCTGTGCTCGTTAAGGATCTTTGTTTCACGCAGGGCTGGAGGCACTCGCTGCATCTCCAGATTTGGATAAACCCAGAGAGGAGCTCCTGGGGGCAGCAAGAGGTGAAGCTGCTCCAGACCTCAGCTGGCCCTGGGTTATCCTGGGAATCTCCTCTCCATGGACCTCCCCCTCACCTTTAAAATTCCAGGAACACTGGTTTGGGGAAGCCTGGGAGGGTTTTATCAAGCCAGGATAATTTACAGGAACTTCTCTTGTCCTGAAGCTGCACATCAGGACAGCAGGATCTGACTCACCGATGGCATTTCCACAACATTCATCTGCTGACACCCTTCCCTGGGCAGCAACACAGCACAAATCCCATTTTCCTGGAGATCCTAATTCACTCTGACACCACAGGGTGGTAGCACCAGGACAGGGACAGAGAGCAGAGGGGTCTCACACAGCATTTGGGGTCCTGCTCAGCTGCAAATTCAGTGTTTGAAACTCCTCTAGGGAGCCCATTTCACCCAACCTCCCCAGAGCCAGAACTCCACCAAATCCTCATTTCCACAAGAGTAACAGTTTGTACTGGAGCTCCAACTCCTTCCAGTCATTTCCCAACATCTGGGCTGGATGAAACAATGGAACTCAGAGATGTCTGAACACATCTGTGTGTTCTTAAAAATCATTTCAAACACCCAGCTGTTGTGGGGTCTCACCACAAAGGCATAAATTGGCTCTTAATAAAGCTGGGTGTGCATGGCTGCCACCAACTCCATCATCCCAACAGCCTAAAATTCCACAAGAAGCACCCTGAACACAGCCCCAAAACAGTCATTTATTATTATTCACAGAGCAACAGAACACAGTGGTTCCAAAAGGTGGTTATAGCCACCTTTTGAATTTTTACTCAATGTAAGAGTTCATTAAAGATAATTTAAAAAAAAAAAAGAAATTAAAGGCCTGCCCAGTTTTACTTTTAAAGTGTCACTTGTACTTTGAATATATGGTTTTTCTACAGCTTAATGTATTTCTACAGAACAGAAATCTGTGGATTCTCAGGCCAAAGTTTGCAAGCAACTTCTCATTGGAAAAAATTCCACTCCAGACCTGAAGGAAGATTCAACCATCAGGAATCTGCCCCAGGAGAGGACAGAGCAGGGAGAAGAAGGAATTCCTGCCCTCAGGATACACTCTGCCTTGTGTGTCTCACTGATGTTGTCCCAAACACCAGCAGATCACTTTTATTGATCAGTTTTAGCAGAAAATAACACTGAGACTTCGTGGGTTTGGTTGTAGAGCAAGAGATGAGCAACAGGTTTGGGAAACAAAGGTGGAAAAAAACCAAATAAACCCCAAAGCCTCAAACTGAAACACTCAAGTGTTGCCCCATCCATGGAAGTGTCCAAGGCCAGGTTGGACAGAGCTTGGAGCACCCTGGGATGGTGGAAGGTGTCCCTGCCCATGCAGAGATTATGACATTTCAAAGTTAAATCCCAAAAAAACTCCCAAAATCTCATGCTGAGCCCTGTGCCCTCCTCCAAGGATCCAAGGAACCTCTGTGACCTCCCCATGAGCAGCTCCTCCGTAGGAGCAAACACTGCTGCATTCATCCAGGGAACAAAAAGAGTATTATGGGAAAATCTGCTGCTCACAGTTCTGGTGTGACACCCTCCAAAAGGGCCTTTTGCTTCCCCAAACTTCAGCAGGGGAATTTCAGACACTCTGGAAGCAAGCAAAAGCTTCAGGTTTTCTTCTTTGACAGCAGAAGAGCCATTTTCTCAGCTTTATTAAGAAATAACCACCTTTATATTGTGCTAAAGGACCTTGTTCTGCTTTTCCCTCTTAAACAGTGAATATTAAAAACTCATGGCACGGTCTCTGGATTTCTACAACTGCCTGAAAGCACAGAGGGAAATTCTGCCTCCAGGAGAAGCCTTACAAAATGTGCCAGCCCTAAATCAGAGCTGTCCAAACTCACAGAAATCATGGAATTGTTTAGGTAGGAAAAACCTTCCAAGATCATCAAGTCCAACCCTGGCCCCCAAGGCCAGCACTGCCCCATGTCCCCAAGTGCCACATCCACAGGGCTTTTAAATCCCCCCAGGGATGGGGACTCCAAACTGCCAGGCCTGGAATTCTTTTCCATAAAGGAATTTTCCCAAATATCCAACCTAAATCTCTCCTGGCACAACTTGAGGTCATTTCCTCTTGTCTCTTGTTCCTTGGGAGAAGAGACCAACCCCCACCTCACAAGAGCATGAATAAAATCTCAGCATCTCCTCTCCTATGATTTGTTCTTCTCCCAAAACAAGAATGTAGCAACTTTTCAAGGCTCTGGAAAAATTCCTTGCTCCTTTCATCCTCCCCCTCTCTTGTTGTTCCTTTGCCACCTCAGTTGGGACATCAAATTCATCCCTGAAACTGCGTTGTCCAGAATATTCCTTGGATTTCCTCAGGTTTCTGTGCTGATCCAGGGTTTATGCCGCAGCAAATAACCAAAAAGAAAGAAACCACCAGAAAAGTCATTTAAAGAAAGTTTTTAAAAAGCCCTATTTCTTCTTTTCCTTTGTAGTTATCGTGGAGCACACAAAGAAATTGTAGCACAGTCTTCTTTAGGAAAGGTTCTCTTCATTCTTTAATATCTACATTGTATTAAGATTAACTATTTAAAAAATAATTAACATAACTCTAATTACCAGCTATGCAACACTTTCCATTTTAATCCATCATTTCCTTTGGGAATTTTCTGCAATAGGTGCATTTCCCTTTTGATAAAAAAAAAAAAAAAAGAAAGAAAAAGGTATTTACATGACTATTTTTTTTTTCCCCAACTGAATGAGGTTGCAAAAACAAAGCCCTGGCTATTTAAATATAGTATCCAGATAAGCTATTTATGGAAGGGCAGTGTTTACACTTTGGACTCCAGCTCATTGAGAACATGTACAACAACAGTGCTTGAAAAGCTGCTCTGGGATTGGGATCTGAGGCTCTAAAACAACAACAAAAATAAAGAAGGTAAAACTCTCCTTCATCCTCAGCTGCAGGTGAAATCTCAGCACCACATGAATATGCATTTTGTGGTTTATATACAGCATCACAAGTTTGTGAGGCGCCTCGGGACCTCTGAAGAAGGCGCAAGAATAAATGAAAATCATTTTAATTAAAAGCAAATTAAAGGCTCCTCTAATCCAGGCAGCGGCAGCAAATCCGCAGAGAGTTTTTAGGATGAGGCTCCTTGAAGTTCTGTCCCTTCTAACCCTCCCTAATTCCAGCTTCCTTCCCTGATTCTCCCCAAAGGAGGCTTGGAAACGGCACGAGATCAGGTTTATTATGAAAATTCTGCTCTAGTTGCTAAAAAAAGCTTTTGCTCCAGTTTCTCAGTGGCCAGAGGCGCTCGCACCCTCACAGAGCAAATAAAAATAAAGGAATCACAAAGGCAACGTTTCTGCTCACTGCAGAGGGAGAGAGGAGAGAAGATTCCATTTCAGGCTTTTCTGAAGTCGTTTCAGCACTGATTAGGGAAGTTGGAGTTATCCTTGACACGAGGCTTTTGAAATGTGGCTCAAAAAATCAACTGAGTAACCAGGCAGGGAAATGTTATCACAGAAACAGCCTCAGATTAGAGAAGTCACAAGGAAGGAGAATGTGGAGAACTAAAATAAAATTATTACTGGGCTCTTTTTCGCTGCTGTTCCTCCAGCAGGAGGACACTGCTGGGAAAATCTCCCTGGTTTCTCCCTGTTTGTCCCAGTTCACCGTTGCCTATCCAATAAATTCCAGAATGAATTTACAAACGTTCCCAAAAATAAACAGGAAGCTAAACCCAGTCATAGTGTTTATTTCTGTCTAAAAGGCATTTTAATATGTATTTATCTCCTTAAATAACTGAATTCCTCTGCTACGAGAAAAAAAACACAAAAATCCCAACCTTGAGGGAAAGAATCCAAACAACTGAACAAGAGGAACAGAAAAGAAAAAAAAAAAAGAAAATGGGCAAAACGCCTGGAGAAAACTCTGCTTTGATTTTGACACATGGGAATAAATGGAAAAAAAAAATATTCAGCTAACCCTTCTTTTAATCAAAACATCTTCCATCTCGTGTGCAAATTTCAACAGCTGAGAAAGCATCCTACTCAATCTCCCCAAAGTGGTGTCAGCATGTTTTATGTAAATACTGCTTAACAAGGGATGGGTGTTGGCAGCAAACATTTTCAGGTTTTGCTTTAGGAGCTCTGGATCAACCTCTGGATCAGAGGAGGGGTTGGAATTCTGCAGAGGAAAACAGGAGATGTGCACAGAGGAAAGCTTTTGGGTTTTTTCCCCCTTTAAATATATCAGGGTGTATTTGTTAATGAGGAGTTTTCAGTAGTCATTTAATAAATTAACAGGAGTGTTCATTTAGGGTGGCACAGAACATCTCGGAAACCGCTTTAAACATCTGGAAGGACACTGGGGTTTGGTGACATTGTCACCCTGAAAGGATCCTGGGAGCGAGGCAGAGATGTGACACAGGGAACACAAACAGGACAAGCTCCCTGCTCTCAAATGGGATATCCAGGGAAAGCAACAAATTCCCATCACAATTTGGGGTTTGGGCAATGCCTTCTCCCCAAGGGCACTGCTGGCCCTGGAGCCTCCTGGCACTGCTCCTTCCCAGCCCTGTGCTCTCCTCTCTGCCTCCCGGGGTTCTCCTCTCTGGCTCCACACTCACTCAGCCACAATGGGCATTTTATTCCTCCTGCTCTGATTCTCAACTTTTGTCTTCGTGTGGCACCTCCAGACACACGGCCACCACACGATGCAGCCACCTGAAACACCCCACTGCCACCTAAACCACCCCATGGCAATCCTATAACCACCTAAACCACCCCATAGCCACCTAAACCACCCCATGGCAATCCTATAACCACCTAAACCACCCCATAGCCACCTAAACCACCCCACAGCCACATGAACCACCCCATGGCAATCCTATAACCACCTAAACCACCCCACAGCCACCTAAACCACCCCACTGCCACCTGAACCACCCCACAGCCACCTAAACCACCCCACAGCCACCTAAACCACCCCATGGCAATCCTATAACCACCTAAACCACCCCACAGCCACCTGAACCACCCCACAGCCACCTGAACCACCCCACAGCCACCTGAACCACCCCATGGCAATCCTATAACCACCTAAACCACCCCACAGCCACCTGAACCACCCCACAGCCACCTGAACCACCCCATGGCAATCCTATAACCACCTAAACCACCCCACAGCCACCTGAACCACCCCATGGCAATCCCATAACCACCTAAACCACCCCACAGCCACCTGAACCACCCCACAGCCACCTAAAGCACCCCATGGCAATCCCATAACCATCTAAATCACCTCATGACCATCAAAACCACTCCACAGTCACCCCATGGCCATTTGAAAGATGCCACAGCCACCTAAAAACACAGCCACCCCATAACCACCCCATAACGATCTAAAACACCCCACAGACACCCCATAACCATCTAAACCACTTCATGGCAACCTACAACACCCAGCAGCCACCTCATAAGGATCAAAACCACCCCACAGGCACCCCAAAGCCATATAAAGCACCCCAGAGCCATCCAACAGGCATCTCAAACACCCAGCAGGCATCTAAAACACCCCACAGACATCTAAAACCACACCACAGCCACACAAAAACCATCTAAAATACCCCACAGCCATCTAAAACATGCCATAGCCATCTAAACCACCCTAATGCCACCTAAAAACCATTTAAAACACTTCATACTCCCCTAAAACACCCCATAACCATCCCAAAGCCCACTAAAATATCCTACAGCCACCTGGAACACCCCAGAGCCACCTGGAAGACCCCACAGCCTTAGGGAAATGTCCTTTTCACCGTCACACAGAGCAGGCACAGCTCCCAGCACTGGAAAACCCAGCGTGCAGCAGGTGCAGGAATACAAACAGCACAAAAACAAGTTCCAAGATCAAAGGATTTCTGTTTTCCACCTTCCTCTCTTGTCCCCCCTCCTCCCTCTGTAGCTGAGAACTCCCTCAGCCACCCTGCACCCGTGTTTGCTGTGCCAGGTCAGGAGAATATCTGGGTTAAAATAAATAAATTCATTTTAAAGTTAAGATGGCAAAAGCAAGAAGGAAACATTTCCCTGATGGGATTTACAGCCCACAAAAAAATGTTCGACATCCTCTGAGAGCAGCAGCTCAGGGGCATGAATAAGCTGAGAAGAGGCAGAAACCTGTTAACAATTTTGGGAAGACAAATTCTTCTGGAAGATGACACTGACATAACCACATCCTTCACTCAGACAGACAAAACAACACCAGCAGCAGTTCATTTATTTCAGCTTTGGCTGTCTCCTCTGGTTAGTTTTGAACTTTTCCTGCTCAAAAAAATCTTAATCCCATCCTGGCTCCCTGGGGACAAAAGGGAAGATAAAGAGACAGGGAAGACTGGGATGGGTGAGGCAGCTCCTGATGGAGCCAGGGAAGGGCAGGTCCTGCTCTCATCCTCACCTGGAGCTCAAGGAGTGCACAGACTTCACAAAATTTTGCCCAGTGAGATGGGAACAGAGATGGGAACAGAGATGGGAACAGAGATGGGAACAGAGATGGGAACAGAGATGGGATCAGAGATGGGATCAGAAGCACAAAGCCCCTTCCCACCCTGCTGCAGCCTGGGATCCACATCAGATCCTTGGGAAGAGCGAATTTCCTTCAATTCCCCCTTCCACATCCCACATAATGCAACTCCACCAACACCAGAGATTGTGTTCAGTATTATTAAAGGAACATATTTTTCCATCAGCTGGAGCGATAGAAAAGCTGTTCCCAAAGCGATAACACGAGGCTGGGGATGGCAATTCCTATTTCTGCTCTCCTCAGAATGTTATCAGCCTGGAGGAAAGGGAACTTCCAGATAAGCACACACAATCTCTCCTTTCTGAGGCACTGAGTTTTATCACGGGGGGTTTCTCACAATCACGCACCTCACCAGCAGGAAATGTTTGAGTATCGCCCTCATCTCCATCCTGCCAGCCTTTCCTCGACCCCAAGCACTTCAGGATCCATCAGCAAGACTCAAGGAGCTGTTTTGTCATTCCATGATGTACAGAATATGTGACTTCCCCCCGACAATTGTCAATTTTCATTATGTGGGGCCAAGTTCATCTACAGCCTTTTCTTCCTTTAGTTTTTAGGATTAACAAACTGTGAATAAACAGTTTCTCTGCCTTCCAACTTCACATATTGAGCCAAATGGAGAGGACTTTTCCTTGGAGAAGTGCACAGGAAGGAGGACAGCATCCTCCAGAGATGCTTCAAGGAGCACAAATTGGTTCCAAGTTTGTTTTCTGTAACACTGAGGGGATGAATTAAAAGTTATTGCCCTCAGGGAGCATTTCTTGTTTGCATTTACATGAAATTTCCTTCATTTGAAGGTTTTGGGTATGTCCTACAGTGATTTGACCTTTTTTGCTTGGATGCTGCCATCACAAGACCTTCCTGCAGAAGCAAGAACCACTATTTGTCCAGTGTGGGAGATGAAAACTCAGATTTGTATCAATTTCTGCTTACTTCAGCTGTTCTTCAGTACAATGATCCAAAAAGAAACAGTGAACTCTGTTCCTCCTTAAGTCATTATTCCTGCTGGCTCCAGGAGCACTCAGATGTTCCTGTTCAAAGGCTGGATAAACAGCCAAAAATCCAGATTCAAAACAAAAACTACCGGCGGGAGGCTGAAACAAAAATAGATAAAACTCCTCACAAAAATACAAACCTCTCACTGTTCTGCAAATTCTGATGAGGAAGGAGCTGTACAACTCCAAGCTGGAACACAAAAGGGAGGTGGGTGAATCTTCAGAGAGCTCCAGGAACTGCTCATGGCTGAGGATGACAACAGGGGCAGTGATTCCCGTCACCTCCAGACTGCCAGGACTTCCAGTGAGTGACATTTTTACAGAGGGAATTCCACAAATGGCAGGGATTTCATGCAGAAGCAGACTGGATTCTCCATAGGCTCCCACTCCTGGAGAGTTGTGCCCAGCTTTTGGCACAGCCTCTGTTTTTCCACAAAGAAAACACCCTCTGTGACTCGATTGCTTCTGAAAGGCTCAAATAACAGAGCCTGTCTCCCAGATGAACTTTCCTCTCAAAAATGGGTGCTCAGATGTGCCTGCACAGATGGATCCAGCCATGAACAACACCAAGATGGGAATCCATCGGCTCAGAAAGGCCTTGGATGCTTTTGGGCAGCCACAGCTGCTCTGGGCACCCTGTGTCAGGGCCCCACAGCCAAAAATTCCTGCCCAAAATCCCATCCAGCCCCATCCTCTGGCACTGGGAGCCATTCCCTGGCTCCTGTCCTTCCATCCCTTGTCCCCAGTCCCTCTCCAGCTCTCCAGGAGCCCCTTCAGGCCATGGAAGGGGCTCTGAGGTGTCTCTGGACCCTTCCCTTCTCCAGGTGAACATTCCCAGCTCTTCCAGCCTGGCTCCATCCCTCTGAGCATCTCCATGGCCTCCTCTGGATCACTGCAGCAGCTCCACATCCTTACACGTAACTGTTTCATTCCCAATTCCATGAATTATTTCACAACAGAGTAAATATTTCATCCCAGAATCAGCACAAGTCTTGCTGAAATCGAGCCTCAGTTGGCTCCTGGAGGGTCCTCGTGGGCCTCGGGCAACTGAGGTCAACTCAGCAAGAATATGCAACACATTTGTTCCATTTGTTCTGCAGAAACATCAGGACAGGAAAATGAAAACCAGCAGAATTCCCCTTTTAAATGCTCACAGTAAAAATGTTCTTGAAGACATCAGTGGTCAGGAGGTCTCTCCCAAAGAGAAGAGGTGAAAATGAGGCGTAACAAGGCCCAGACTCAGCCCACCCACACACAGGAATCACTGCTCAACATTCCCAGCAAGAAAGAGGCTCCTTCTCCTGGAATAACAACCCCAGAAAATGCCCCAAATCTGCTCAGTTGGGCTGGAGTGAAATTCAAGTGTTTTCCTTGAGGGATCCCTGCCTGCTCCAGGGCACCCAGTTAACACCAAACTGCATTTCAAATAAAGCTTCACCAGGCACCCGCAGGATAAATTTGCTGATGATACACGAGGGTGAAAGGAGAAATCATTTTGATTTGGATCTCTGGATCACAAGGCCATGATATCATTTTAGACCCCTCCAGGATCCAGGATTTTGGAGATTCCTCATCCATTCAGACCCAAGTGGAAGATCTGGAAGAGGTTTTAAAGACTTGATCCCACCTGGCCAAAAGCTCATGGACACACCCTCAGGACAGTCTCAAGCAACACCAGCAGAGACATTCCCAAAATAAGGAAAGCTAACGATCCACTTGGAATTTTCTTATCCTGCCCAGGCCATCAGGTCAGATATATTAAAGCCTATTTCAAAATAAAATGCAGTAGGAGCATCCCAGAGGCCCAATAAAAATATATTTTCCATGTTGTCCCCACTTAGTTTGCTTGGAAACAAAGCACACAGATGATTTTAGCATTCCAGAAATTTATAAACAAGGGATGCCTTGTTTGCTCATTCCTCCTACCGTGTTTAATGCCTGCTTGCACAACCTGGGAAAAATGAGATAAAATTAAGAGTTCTCGAGGAATCCAGAAGCAAAACAGGCTGTGGGGATTCTGTATGGAGAAATCCTATTTTTGGGACACAACAACATCAGGGTATTGCTGCCATAAACACGAACCTTGCTCAATTATTTAAATTTGGTCATAATTAAAATAAATGTAAAAGGCCCAGAGTAAAGAAACACCCCAACAGCACTGTCCAATGACCCCAAAATTAATTTTACTGCAACAATTACCGACTGCTGCTATTTACTATCCTGATACAACCAGAATAAATTCTGTATTTACCATGCCTTAGGCTTGAAGCTATTTTAAGGATCCACTATTTCCCAAATTAATTCCTATTGCCAAACATCCTGTGTTGCAATTAGACAAGAGTTACAGCTTTTAAAGACTCTGATCAAAGAGCAGCAACATGATGCAATTGTTTAGATGTTTCCAGGGAGACTTAAAAAGCCAGAAAACACCTGGTGGTTTGAAGAGGTCCTCATGGGAGCTCTTAAACACAGAGCTGGAAATTACACAAATGCCTCTGTGGTCTCTGAGTGTTGTTTCTTTTCGGCTCTGCAAATTAACAGAATCTCTTTAATACCTTTGATAATTTATTAGCTCCTGCTCAGCTGCTGCAAACCCCTAAATAGCAAATCCCTGATGTCACCAATTCTGCAAATGCATTGCTGCCTGTGATATTTATGTGCTGCATCGCTCTAATTATTGATCTGAGGTGCTGAAAGCGGCTTGGAAAGTTCCTCTTCTGCCTGAAATCGCTGTATTTTGCCATGTTTACATCCCACAGACACAATTCATCAATGCATACAGAACTAATGCGTATTTTGAACATAAAATCACAATAAAAATACCAATCCCACAAGGAATTTTTAAGAAAAGCATCGCACCCTCCCGACCTAGAGAGATTAAGAGAAAAATAAACCTCAAATCCATAAAAAAACAACCACAAGAAAACCCAAAAGAAAAGTCATCACCTGTCTTTGGCTGAGGGAAGAAGGGACTTCCCTACGCTCCTGCCTTGCCCTTCACAGGATGGGACAAATCCTTGCTGAACGGGCTCATTTTCCCCCTTGGGCTTTGTTGCTTCTGTCCCCGAGGAAAATTCCAGTTTCCCTGCAGGGATAAAGGTTCCTGTGAGCCCTGGAGGCAGCGCCCATGAATGGCTGCAGTGTTCAGTGCCAGAGCCAGTCATGCTCCCCAAAACAATTGGTGTTTGTGGCTCCTCAGGCAGCAGCCCACTGGCCATCAACAAAGGGCTGCTATCACCTCAGGGAGAAAATTCCAAGAGAAATACAATATTTTCTCCAAAAATCCACGGTTTTTAGTTTCATACTTTCTCCAAAAATCCACCTTTTTTGTTTTATACTTTCTCCAAAAATCCACTTTTTTCTTTTGTTTCATATTTTCTCACAAAATCCCCCTTTTTTGTTTCCTCCTCACACATCAAAGCGACTCTCAACAGCCACCACCAAAGCCATGGCGTGTCTTGAAATGAAAAGCAGGTGGGAAATGAGCTTAACTAAGTGAAAGCTACAGCTCAGCCACACTCAAGTCATTAAAAAACAGGGGCAGATCTTGCCCTGAAAATCAATTTTTATGGCCAAGTCTTTTATGCACATAAAGGCACACGTGCAAGGTGTTTTCTGTCTTCAGGCTCTGATTATTTAAAGCAGAAATTCAACGCCCATCGCCCTCCCTGGCTCCAGATTCTCCCCTGTCGCTGGTTATCCTGGGGAGCTGGAGAGCAGAGATGGGATCCTCCAAACCCTGTCCTTCAGGTGGGATTTTCATCCCCACTCACCCCTCAACCCTCAGCTCAATTCCTGCCTTTCCCAAAGCCTCTGCTCCCCACAAAGCCACTTCTGCCCCTGGGAACTAAAAATCAACTGATGGATTAGAAGTTTCACTTCTAATCAAATCCCCAAATCCCACCTCGCTTTATTCCCGTTCAAACCATCCATGGGCTTTCTCTAACCATTGTTATTTGTACAGAAATCACACCTTAAAAATAATTTCCTCTATTTTGTCCTGTTCTGCTGGTTTTGATTCATTGCTTTCTGTGGTAAGAATCAATTTCTTTGTATAGACATAAATGTGTGAAATGTACATTACTCAGCACTGAAACTCTACCAGTTTATCTCCCAAACTCCTTTCCCTTTCTGAGAGAGTGAATCAAATATCTTTGAGTAATAAAATGGTCATTTCAGATGGTTACAGGTGTCCAAAGCACTGCTGGATGGACACAAAACAGCACAAGACATGCTCAGCTTCAGGAGACCAGGAGAGCTGAGAGAATGAACTGAATTTAAGAATTTCAAAATCATTGAAATTAGTTTCAAATACATCTAAATTCAGGAAAAAATAATTTTAAATTAAATTATTAATATAAGTATAATAATTATTCTATTATTAAATTAATAATTTAAAAAAACATTTACCACACTTGTGAATAAATAATACCCAGCCAGGATTGCATTTCTAGCTGAAAAGTTACCCCAGCTTGGCTTTCTCCCTTCCCCCAGCCCCTGCACAGCTGGGCAGAGTTCTGCAAACGCTGTCTGGCAGGACAGTTCCTTCCTTTCCTCCTTTCCCACGCTCCGGAGCTGGTTCCGATTTCAGCTCCCACTGACGGCCTTTGGAACGAGGGGAAAAAACCTCAGGGATGGCCTGGCCATCCTTAAATCCATCCCAGTGAAAGTGAATTTCATTCCAGTGAATTTCATTCCAGTGAATTTCATTCCAGTGAATTTCATTCCAGTGAAAGTGCACGGAGCAAAAGCGCCCTGGAAGAACACGGTGGGCACCAGCACAGTATCAATTCCTGAAAACAAAAATGTAAAACTCTGGTCACTGAGAACTTTTGAGGGTCCAGTGATTTTTCCAAGGAAATTATTCAAGTTTCTTCCTCGGAAAATCCTGGTAAATGAGGCCGAATTTCAAGGGTAATTCAAATAATTAAAATAATTTGATGCAGTGCAGCAGTTCTCGAGATTTTTGAGGACAAATTACAGCTTGATTACACGAGCACAAAACTGATAAATAACTTGGGCAGTTCACCCATCAAAGTTCCTGAGGAGCCCAAAACTGAGCCCAGGATTTGAGGTTCCTCCTTGAAAAACATCCCACTATGACAGAATCAATCATCTCAACACCACAAGTTCCTAAGTCTATTTCTAATAATTCAAACTGTGTAATGTAAATAGGTCATTATTTAAATATAGTTCTCTGTTTCCACCTTTTCCTTTCTTCTTTGCCTTCCCAGAAATATTTAAGTCCCTCCAACTTCCTCTCCCCTCCACTTCTGTTGGGAAGCAGTGCTGGAGTGGGAGGTTTGTCTGTGGAAAACAGATTAGAATTAAGTGTTGGGTCTGTGGCCTTGAAAGGTGCCCTCAGCTGAGTTTTTAATTTGGGCTTTTCAAGATTGATCAGCACACGTGTAATTTAAAAGCAGTTTGAAGCAGCAAGGTAGGGAGTTTGACTTCAAATTAATGAGCTTTTGACATCTGCAAACAAAATGATAACGTGAACCTATTTAAACTCAGCCCTGTGTTTAACAGGGAAGGCATCTATCATTTTAACGTGGTTACACAAAGGCTCTTCTGCTGCCATCTGAAAGCTGTTCCACCACAATCCTGCTCTCAGCAGCAATTTGCAAACTTTGTTGTATCAGATTAGCAGAAAGACAGGCTGCAGATCAATTAATATCATTGAATAATTAAATGTTATAAGTGACATTCTGCAGCATGATTGAAGACATTCATGAAAGCCAAATTTAAATTAACCAGACTCAGTCCCTGAGACATCTAAACCCATAGAACACGAGGTACAAACATTATTTATGGCTTGTTTAAATCGGGATTTTATTGCTCAGGCCCAGCAATCCACAGAATATTCCAGCAGAAACCAAGACTAGGAATGCAAAGGAAAATAAATCCTCCACGGACAAGCAGCAAAAACTCCAATATTAAAGGGCAAAAGACAATCAAGATGGAATTTACCAAAAGAAACAGGGTGAGGGAAGGGTTAGGAGTGAAAACTGTTCTGAAGCTGAGGAATTACAGCTCTTAGTAAAGAAATATTTACAGACCCTTTATCAAATATCCTGTAAACCAGAGGGTCTGTAAGCAGGAATCTTCATCATTGGTTTCAAGCTGTGATCACATTTTCATTTACCAGACTTAGATTTTCTTTTGGATGAAAAAGTCCATGAAAAGAACCAGGGGAGGTAAGAAATTAGGGGCACAAATGGCAAGAGAGAAGCGGGCATGGTGTGAACCTCATGGCCCCTCCTTTGGGAATTCACACAGGACTGTGGCACCTGTGGGGTTCAGCATCACAGACAGGGAAATATCAGCTCTTACAACCACCCCAAACTCAAGCACTCCATCCTCATCCCAGCCCACATCCATGGGAAAGGGGGTTTGGAACCATCGAGCTCCCAGTTCACCCCAGCCTGTCCCAACCAACACTGCTCTGCTGCTCTTCAAGGGGCACTGGGGTGATCCACAGCAGCTCCAGCTCCTCCAGAAGTTATTCCAGGTGAAAGAGGTCGATTTTGGTGGAAGGGAAGACAACTCAAACCCCAGAGCAATCAAAGGAACACCCAAGCAGCAGGAAAGCTGGAATTTATTGAGCTCAGCAGAGTGAGATCTTGCCATGGATGTGCAGTTGGGTATTTCATTCTAAAATATTTTCTCCAGAGCAACAAAACTTTGAAGTGGGAGGTTTATCCTCCAGCTGCCCTGATTATTGTGTCCTGATCTTTCAGGAGTGACAGGAGTAACACACTTTTCACTTCTTCCCTTGTGAATCTGTGCTTTGCTGTCTCTTTACAATTCATTGTCCTACTGAGGCAAAGCCTTTCTGAGTCCTGGTTCTTCCCGGTGCTTCGTGCTGCTGCATCCCTGTTTGTGTGTTATCTTCAGGGAACAGCTGTTCTTGGCACAGCTTCTTCCAGCTGCTGGGGCATCCTCACACTCCTGTGGGAAAGAACTGCCTCTTCCCAACACAGGAATCCCAAAATTGTCACTTCTCTTGCTGGTTTTTTTTTTTTTTAGTTTATGTCTTATCTCACCTCAGCCTGACTTACAGTTTTGTTTTTTGGTTTTACCTGCTCAGGTCTCTCATTCTTACCAAAAAAAATTATTGTACATTTGAAAAAGGGAATCTCGGGTAAGACAAGCTTTCAGGACTGAGCACTTTTTCTTTTTTACAGAGGGGATAAAAGTGATAGAAAACCCCAGGAGTGAGTTGTTGTACATTTCCCAGTGAACAATCCACCATCACTGCAAGCCACAAACTAATCCAGCAAATTTCTTCCCAGTTTTATTTCTCCCCTCAGCCAGGAAACACCTTTGAACACAGACAGATCTCTGTGAGCAGATTTTACTTTGCCATTTCAGCAGTGCCAGCAGCCAAAGGGAAAAGGGCATTTTTGGGGCAGGGGATGTCACTGGTGAAGAATCCTCTGCAGGAAACACAGAGGATTTGGCCAGACAGAGGGATATCAGGGATGGAATTATTATTATACCTGCAGCAAGTCAGCTGAACGTGCCTTAAAAACACAGTCCATGATGTGAATAACTCAGAATGAAATCCTGTACAAACACTTCAACAAAATGCTGCTGCTGAGCTCCTCCTAATTGCTGCCTTATCAGGATCTCATTTCAGCTCTGGCTTACACAAGTATTAAATGTATTTGTACAACAAACCTGAAGGGATATTGACATTTCAGCAAGAAGTTTGGAATAAATACAGGCAGGGTTTTTTTTACTATGAACACTTGGAACGTTTGGGATTGTATAATTCAGATCAGACAGGGCAAAAGCAATTAACAAGTAACACCAGGATGAAAGCCTGTGCAGAAAGGCACAATGAGTAAAAAATACAAGATCAGAGTTAAAAAAGATGCAGGAATCCTGCACAGAGCATTCAGCCCAAATTCTGCTGCATCACATCACAAATCAGCTCAAGCAGCACCCAAATCATTCCCTGAGCCAGCTCCGAGCCCATAAAACCAGAGTCACATCCAGGGGAGCCATAAACGCTCCACCAAGACCACGCAATTCCAAACTCCTTAATAATTCATGGATCCAATTCACACCACTTTCCATGCCGGGCACAGAACGATATTGCAGCTTACAGAGGGATTCTGCTGCCATTAATATTGCAGCAGGAGATCAATAATGAAATGCCCGTCAAGGAGCAGAGAGCTGCTCGCTGCGGACAAGCAAGGAGCATCCCTCAGGCCTGGCTGCTCCTCTGCTGCTTCCCAAGCTGCAGGGGTGCTGCAAAACTGCAGCCTCCTGGAAAAACTGCAGCCTCCCTGGGAGTGCTAGATGAGGAGCAAGTGACAGAGTCAGAGTCTCATTCACCAAACCCATCCCATTGTGCTGTTCCCACCACGCTGCTCGTAAAGGAAATACGCTCCCTTCCTGCCAGCCCCCCTGGAATAAGGATGGAATTGCAGCTTCTACCCAAAACATCTGTTTTCAACCTCTTCTCCTGAGAAATTTTCATTGTATGTCCAGATACAGAATAATTCACTTAAAATTCCCATGTAAAGGCAGTTTTTTTCCACCAAAACATCCCCATCATTCATTGCTGATGGACTTCAAGTGCTCTGACACCACCCACGGGATCTCCACCTGCTGCTAAGCTCTGCCATAAATCCATGCTGAGGAAATTTCAGAAACAGAGACTGAAACACAGCATCTAATTCACAAAATGCCAACATCACTCCCAGGAGGGACCAACACAATCCTCAGGTTTTCTCTATGATTGAACCATTTTCCTGCAGAAGCTCCCACTCCTCCAGCGAGCAGGGTGGGCTCTGTGTGCTCCCAGCAGCACAACAAACAATCATTATTATCATTATTCCTTGGGATCTCCCTGCTTTTCCTCCTCCACAGCATCCCATGCTTGGCTTTCTTATTTTTATTTTCCACTGCAGCTGACCTGCTCCAAAACCTTGCACAAATGTACCTGGCATCACCAATCATGAAAACAGAAACACTCTGCTGATAACAAGAACTGGAGAGGGGTTTTTGATAAGGACATGGAGTGCCAGGACAAGGGGGAATGGCTTTAAACTGAAGGAGGGGACATTTAGATGGGATATTGGGAAGGAATTCCTGGCTGTGAGGGTGGGCAGGCCCTGGGACAGGGTGCCCAGAGAAGCTCTGGATCCCTGGCAGTGCCCAAAGCCAGGCTGGAGCAGCCTGGGATAGTGGAAGATGTCCCTGCCATGGCAGGGATGGGCTTTGAGGTCTCTTCCAAGCCAGACCCTTCTGTGTTTCTGTACCACGTGGATCTGACTCTCAGAAAACACCAAGGACATCTGTGACAGGGCAGAATTGCGCTGACTTCCTCCAGCTCTATTTCACTTGGCAGTTTGTCAACTCCTGTCCACTCATTTTTCTTCACAAAACCTCTTAAACGAGTGAGAAAAAGGTCACCAAGTACACGAGCAGAGCTCTGCTGGAGCACACTGAAAGCAGCTCAGTTAATAACACAGCTCTGCAGCTCTGGTCCTGACACCAAGAGCTCCAGAAACCAAACAGACTCCAAAATCCTCCTCCACTGCTGTCACCTCTCAGCTGGGAAGGTGCAGGAGTTCACTCTGTGCAAGGCAAGGATCAGCTCTGCCCTCTGCCCCAGCTCCACGGGAACCTGCTGAGTTCCCTGAGTGGGACAGGAAGGTTTTGCACAGATATTGAACCTGCTGAGTCCCCCAGCAATCCTTTCCCAGCCTCCCATCATTGCAGCTCACAGGGAGCATCCCTGGCACCACCCAGGAGCTGGGAATGCCCTGGAGGGTGAGGGAAGACGACTGAGAAAATTCAGGGATTTAAGTCAGCCCTTACTCAGAGATGAAAAACCTTGACTGAGTTTGTTAAGAGATAAATAACCATAAACTTGTGAGCCAAAAAGCAAGGAAAAAAACAAGATATAAACAAGATATAAATCTAGGACCAAAATATGCTAAAATTCCCCACTTAGCACTCGAGGAGAAATTCCTGTAGCCCAAACAGCCCCAGCACCCTGCTTTAGGTACATGAAGATGTCTGGGTTTATTAAAGGTGTCAGCAAAGCAGGAATTGGGTTTTGCTCTGTGCTTGGGAGAATCCCTGCATTTCAGGAACGCAGAGCAGGGCAGTCACAGCACAGCAATCCCTTTCTTTGGGAACGCAGCAAAGCAATCACTACGCCCACACCATTGGGTTTCTCACATTATTTTCTTTCCCTTCTTCTCGCACATTTCTGAGCTCGCTCCACACATTTCAACTCCTTCCGGCACTTGACAAAACAAATGTTTTCAGCTGAATTCCCTGTGCTCGGCTGATCCATCACCCCCCAGGGGATGTTTGCATCCACACCGGCTCATCCTGGGCACCTCAACCTGTTCCATTCCCTTTTCTGCCCAGAGCCACCACCCCGAGCACAAAGCAGACACAGATTTCCCCAGGATCTCCTGTTACCCCCACCAAAATTCCTCTCAAAGCCCAAATTCCACCTGATCAAGAGCAAGACCAAGCCGGTCCCCCCAAACCACCTAAAACCTCGCACTCCAAGGCTTAACTGGTTTCATTTATCCCCCAGCAAAGCCAAGTGGGGGATCACGTCCCCCCAGGATGAGGAAAACACATTTTATGCAGAATTAAATCTCTTCTAAACTACACCCAGCTTCCAGCTCAACGTCATTAGTTTTCATCAGAAAACTTATTTTATTTATCTACTTACCAGCCCCAAGCATGCACAGAAGGTACAACTGTCATGCACTTAAAAAAATACTTTTCTTTTTCGATTCTCCGCATCTTTATTTCTGCTTCCCACAGATTATAACATCTTAGGGGGAAAAATAAATCTCAAAAAAAAAGGAAAAAGCTCGATAAGCGCTGTCTTTTCTTTCAACTCTGCAGTGTCTGCCCCATCCAAATCAGACACAGCTGAAGACACAGCAAATCTCTCCAAGCTATGGAAATAAGCCACATGGAGAGGAACCTCACTGAAAAATTGGGAAAAAAACCCAGGAGACAGCCTTTCACAATCAGACAACACTGTTCCATCCCACAGCAAACACCCAGTAACCCTTTCCACAAAGCCGCGAGTAAAAGAAAAATAAAATCCCGTGATGGGAGGCAGTGAAAAGCCACGTGAAAGCCAACTAATAAATGGAAATAGAGGGAGTTTGAACAACACCAGCCTTGACCGTGGCAGACCTGAAGAGTTCGTCCGCAGCCGCCGGTCCCGCTCTCTTCAGGAGGGGATGGATGGGAACCGACGGCAGAAAATCGCTTTTAACGGCGCAGCCCGAGCGCCAGCCCCATCCCGGGAGCGGGGCAGAGCCGGGGGAGCACAGCTGGGAGGGATGCAAGGGCATGCCCAGGGATACCCAGGGATGCTGAGGATATCCAGGGATGTGCAGGGATACCCAGGGATGCTGAGGATATCCAGGGATGTGCAGGGATGCCCAGGGATGTGCAGGGATGTGCAGGGATGCGCGGGGAGCCGCCGTGCCCTTGTCCCGCATCTCCCGGCACCGCGCGGTCCCAGCCCCGCCGAGGAGCCGCGGCCGCCGCTCCGCCCGCCCGGCGCTGTCCCCGCGGTGGGATCGATACCGGGATGGGGTTACCGGGATGGGGCTGCCGGGATGTTGGTACCGGGATGGGGTTACCGGGATGGGGCTGCCGGGATTTTGGTACCGAGATGTCGCTACCGGGATGTCGCTACCGGGATGTCGCTACCGGGATGTCGCTACCGGGATGGGGTTACCGGGATGGGGCTGCCGGGATGTCGCTACCGGGATGGGGCTAGCGGGATGGGGCTGCAGGGATGGGGCTACCGGGATGTCGGTACCGGGATGTTGGTACCGGGATGTCGCTGCCGGGATGTCGCTGCCGGGATGTGGCCGCGCTGTCGCGCTGGCTCCCCGGGCCGGCCCCGGGCAGCGCCGCACTCTCCCCGCCCGTGCCCGGCTGGGCAGCGCCAGAACAAGCGGAGCCACCCGGAGCCACCCGGAGCCACCGGGAGCCACCGGGAGCCACCGGGAGCCATCGGGAGCCTCTCCCGGCACCTGCGGGCGGCAGCATCCCCTCTCCCCTCTCCCCTCTCCCCTCTCCCCGCTCCCCTCTCCCCTCTCCCCGCTCCCTCTCTCTCTCCCTCTCTCACCTGCGGGGCTGTGGCGGCTCCGGGGGCCGCTGGCGGCGCGGCCGGGCCGGCCGGGCAGGCTCTGTGGGCCGGGGCGGCGGCTCCCGGCAGGAAATTTCCCTTTGGCCGCCGCCTCCTCCCGCCGCCGCCGCCGATCCCCCTCAGCCCCGGGGCGCGGCGCCGCCTGGCGGGCACGGCTCGCACTGCAGCGGGAGCGGGGCCGCGGCCTTGGGGCTCTGTCAGCGCCACGGCAGCGACAGCGACGGCGACAGCGACACCGACACCGACACCGACAGCGACAGAGACAGAGAGAGACAGCGACAGCGACAGCCCCGGCACCGCCAGCACCGCCCCGCCGCCCCCCGGCACTCGGAGGCCGAGCGCCCCGCTCCCTGCCCAGCTCCCCCCCGAGCTCCTCCCAGAGCGCCCGGCACTGGGGATGCTGCACCTGCCCTCGTCCCCAGCCCCGCGTCCCCCCGGGATGAAGGAATGTCCCCCGGGATGAAGGAATGTCCCCCGGGATGCAGGAGTCTCCCCCGGGATGCAGGAGTCCCCCCCGGGATGAAGGAGTCTCCCCCGGGATGCAGGAGTCTCCCCCGGGATGGAGGAGTCTCCCCTGGGATGAAGGAATCTCCCCCCCGGGATGCCGGAGTCTCCCCTGGGATGAAAGAATCTCTCCCCAGGGATGGAGGAGTCTCCCCCGGGATGCCGGAGTCTCCCCCGGGGCACACGGACCCTCCAGGGTCTCTCTGTCCTGCCCGCCCTGGGGGGACGCACCTGCGGCTGGCCGTGCCCAGGGACCGCTCCAGGGACCCCTCCAGGGACCCCCGAGCCGGCCGGGGAGACCCGAAATAGGAAGGGCAGGTGGGAAAGCCGGGCAGGGAGGAAGGGATTACCGGGAATCAGGAGTCAGGGCGGCTCAAGGCACATCGCGCTGCCTCTTGGCTCCAGTCCCTGCTCCGCACCTCTCCCGGAGCCAGAGGAGCCTCCCAGCAGGATAAATCCCTGCTCCAGGAGGGATCCCAGGCATCTGGAAAGTCTTTCCCAACGATTCTCTGCGTTACTGTCACACCCCACCCCGTACTCGTGCACACCGTGCTTAAGTTTTCCAAAAGACGTCCCAGAGCAAGAGGAGAACCCCAGCAGGAGAAATCTCTCCTCCAGGAAAGATATTAAAAGTCTTTCCTAACCTTCCTCAGACTCCGGATTACTTCAAACCCAAAATGCCCATTCACACCGTGTTTAAATTGTCCAAAAGATGTCCCAGAGCAAGAAGAGCATCCCAGCAGGAGAAATCTCTCCTCCAGGAGGAATCCAAGCGATCTCACTAAACTTTCCTGACCTTAATAGTTCTCCATACTATTTTCCAAACCCCCACTCCCATGCACGCAATATTTAGATGCTCCAAAGGATGTCACACAATCAGGGGGTGGAAAGGAGAAAAAAACAAAAAAAAAAAATCAGAACATCTGTGAATATTTGTGTCTTCTGCAGGAAACTTCATCAGGGCCTAATTATGTCCCTTTGGCATCGTGTTGACAAGGAAACAGCGATTTAGGGGGAGGTTAAAATTCCGTGAGCAGACACGGCAGCTCAAGAGGGCACAGCACCAGGGAGGAGCTGGATTTTAATGAACATTTTTGCAGATCAAATGACTGCAAGTCAGCGATTTTCTCACTGGGAGCTGCTTTGCGAGGAATTGGATATTAATTTAAATCAGTGCTTAAAGCCAGGTGATAAAATAAATAGAATTATTATAGGTGTTGGACAAAATGACCATGTTTTCTATTAGTGCAGGAATTAGAGATACTGTTAGGCTGTGTGGTCTCAAAATTAATTAGTCATGAGACAGAAATGGGAAGCCAAGTTGTACAATAAAGTTTTTAATACATTATTTGGTGTGAAGGGATGTGCTGGAGAGAAGGGGAATATCTAAATCAATTGTGCAATTGTGAAATGAAGTTGTAAAAAGAGCTTTGTCCAATCTTCCATACTCAGGGCTATAATTGATGATTATATTGATAATTTAGCCTCGTTAGTGCCCAACTCTGCGTCCTCCCAGTCTCATCCAGGATGCTCCAAGGCCAGGTTTATGCCACTTGTGTTTTCCAGGATATATTAATGAGCTGGAGCCAACAGCCTGAGTTTAATTTTCAATTGGCTGCAGAAAAACAACCTGGGGTGATGCTCTCTGATAGACAGCTTCAACCAGAAATCCAGATTTAAAGTCCAGGAGTGGGGATCTGAAGGATGAAAGGTGTAGAAACTAAATTTCAGGTCTCTCCAGACAAAGTCTGAAGGGAATTTCTGCAGCTGAGAAATGAGGATGCTGGGGGATTTGTAGCCATTTAGCAGCAATTTCATTACCTTGACAGAAGGAAGACACAAGCTGTACCAAAAAAAATAAATTTAAGGAAGTAGAAGGCTGAAACGTTGTGAAAAATAAGATAACAACGAGCAGATGATCCCACATTTATCCCAAAACTGGGATAATCCAGTATCCAACAGGGACTTTTCTTCCTGCACCTCCCAGCCCATTGCTCAGGTGTCTTTTCCTCTCTGTCCATCACAAATCAAACCCCTCTCAGCAGTGGCAGCTCTTTGGCAGCCGTTGCACTTTTGCTTCCAATTTTCCAGGGCCTCCCACAGCTCCTGGCTGGCCCCAGCCCCTTCATCCCCTCCTTGGAAGGAACATTATTCCAGCAGAATGGCTGGGAGCTTCACCAGGAGCAATTCCAGGCACTCTGCTGCTCTCTGGTACAGAGAGGTGTCTCCTCTGCCTCAAGCTCAGGGAATAAATGATAGGAAAAAGGCAATATTTGAACACCAACATTTTATTTTGGGTGTTCCAACACAATAACCTTGGTGGCAGCGCAGTAAATTGATCTCTTTGCTGATGTAGTGGAGCAAAAATTGCAAATTCCTGGAAGAAAAAGCAGAAAATCAGAGGCAAAACAGCAAAAAACTGATATAAAGCCAGGATTTTTGTGGCTGCAAACACATCTCAGCCTGAAAGTACAGGAAAAGCTTTTCAAAGTAGGAATGATTGAGCAAGCTCAAGAAAATAAACTACAGGAAAGAGGCAATATCTGAACATTTTATTTGGGTGCTCCAACATGATGCCCTTGGTAGAGCAGGGTGGATCAGTCTTTTTGCTGATGTGCTGGAACAAAAATTGTAAATTCCTGGAAAAAAAAAATCAGAAAGTCAGAGGCAGAACAGCAAAAAACTGACAGAGACTCGTGGTTTGTGATGCTGCAAATACATCTCAGCCTGAAAATACAAGGGAAACTCTTCAAAGTAGGAATAATTGGGAAAAAAGTCTGTGTAATATTCCAGCAATAGTTAATTTAATGACTTCAAAGGGGTATTTGTCGAAGGTTTTTCCATTTGCAATCTAAAATTAGGAGTCTGTAGGAATGGATTGAAGTGTTCAAACCTCCATCTCTTTGGAATTGTTACAGAAATTGCAATAAGTGGAAGCCCGCTCTTCTCTCCATCTCTGCCTCAAGGGGTTGTTTTAAACACTCCACACCTTGAAGCAGCTTCAAAGCCACATCTTATTAAAATGAAAATACTGCAAAGGCTGTATTTTCCATTTCTTAAAATACCAGGAGTGTGGTTTTGCCCCTCACTCGTCAATAAACTGCACTTGACCACTGAAATTCACTATTCAGTCATAAATGAAAATGTTTTAACAGCAAAACACTTCATTTTAAAGCTGTGTCATATTTTAGGGTATGGAGAAAAGACACCCTGAGAGATCTTAAAGGCTTTAGTGGAGCTCTGTTGTTTAGGGAAATGCAGACACTTGTGGAGTGAAAATGGAAAACACCTCTATAATTTCACTATTTCAATTTAAAACTCTTTATTTTATAAATGGTGGCCTGCAAACATTCCCACCAAGGATTTTTCCAGCCTGGAAATGGGAAGAAACAGGACAAACAAGGAGTCAGGTGCTCAGGGAGCTGCTGCTTTCCTTCCCCTGCCCTGGGAGAAGTTGTAGAGGAGAAACTTTCCCATGGGAGGATTTATTTCCCATCAAAACTTAATGCTGGATCATTTCTTAAACCAAATGTCTTTGAGAAAAGACAATTTTAGGGCTGTCCCTGCAGCTGCCATGTGAGCACGGGGTGTTCCCACTTCCCAGGATCCTCCCTAACCTGGAAGTTTGAAGCCATTCCCTCTTTTCCTGGCACTTCTGGCCTTTTTCCAAAGAATCCAGAGTGGACACAACTCACATCCAAGGGATCCCCAGGCAGCAACAATAATTTTAAACCTGGATTTTGCACAGTGGTGTTGGTTCCAGTGTGGTGGCTTTGGGATCTTCCATTTATTTTAATTCCCAGTTGGAAATACTCCTATTTTTCTCTCCTTTTTATTTTTTTCCCCAGATCCTGCTGGCGACTGGGGTGAGAGGATTGAGCTGAGGGGCTGGTGACAATATTCCACCAATTTTTATTCCAAAATTATTTATTCCAAATTTATTCCACCTGTCTGAGGGTCAACATTCCAGCTGTGATCCTGCTCCAACCTCGGAGCTCAGACATCCACAACCCTCCCGTGATGGAGCTCTCAGCTGGGAAATTCTGGGCGTTTTCTGGCGACAAATCCAAGCAACATCTCAAACTTGTTTGCTTTGTCTTTCCAAAGCACCGTGGGAAAAAATCCCAAAAAAGGTCAGAGGGAAAGAAGAAATCAGAAGATGGAATTGTGCAAATCCACCCCACAGCAGCACCGGGCAGGGATCCATAAAAACCGTGCTCACACCCTTCTTCCAAAGAGTCCCAAAGTTTTCCGAGGAATTGTTGCAATTGTTTTGCAGATCTGTACAGCTTCACATTTCTCAACCTCAGCTCCAATCAAATTATGAGGCTTTATCCCATTTCCCTTTTCCAGTCCAAAGGTACAACCAAATCCCTGTTTCCATCTGAATTCTGGCTGCAAAGTGCCAGACAAAGAAACCCGGATTTCATTCTTAATAATTTGTTTTAATTTTAATTTATCCATCCCAAAAGAGGGAGAGGCAACATTGGCAACACGTGGCTTGATCCTGCACGGAATCCACGGGTTGATCCTGCACATCCTGGAAGTTTTTGGAATCTTTTTGGAGCCAAACCCAGCTGAGGGATGAAGCAGCTGAGCTCCTCTGCAATCAGAGATGGAAAAGGGAAGTGGGAAAGGCTTTGTGGGAGACACGAGGATGCACCACAAAGGTCAGGCCCAGGAAAATCCCAAATATCAGCAGCATTTCCTGCCAAGTCCCCCTTGCCAGCAGCCAGTTGGTTTCACACGGGATATTTCCACAGAACACAGAATTTTTAACCCCCAGCAGGGCAGCGCTGCAGCTGCAGCAGAGCTGAGAAGAATTTGCAGAGGCTTCACCTTGAATTTCCCTGGATGCTGCTGAGCACAGCTGAGAGCTTCGAGCTGGGAGCCAAACCTTGGCTCCTGCCCTGCTGGCATCCCTCGGGAGAACATCCCAGAATGGTTTGGCTTGGAAAGGACCTTAAATCCATCCCATTCCACACTACCAGGGGCAGGGACACCTTCCACCATCCCAGGCTGCTCCAGCCTGGCCTCGGACACTTCCAGGGGCAGCCAGAGCTGCTCTGGGCACCCTCACAGGGAAGAATTCCTCCCAAATCTCTGATCCTTCTGGAACTGTGGGAAAAGCATCAAACCAACATAGAATTGTATTTTTTTATTATTTTTTTCCCCCATGTAAGAATGTGTTTGCAATATTAAAGAATAGATGTGCGTGGAAAGTTTGCATTTAAAGGCCTTGCTTTTGTAATTTTGGCTTAAAGCAAACTGATTTAAACAGCAGGGAAATCACATCATCAAGTTTTAAAAGTGATGGGTAATTTTATGTAGCAAAGGATTGCAGATCTCTCTGCTGCCCCCCTGGCTAATAACAAATTAATCTGATTTTTCTCTGTGGTTGCTGTACAGGGCTGAGTCAGGGTCAGTGAGGGCAGAGCTGAGAAAATGCTGATTAAGAAATATTTTCTCTGAGTCAGGGGAAACCAATCTCCTTTCTCTCTCAAGATGATGTGTGTCCTGTCAAACTGCAGCTTTAATTCTAGGTTTATGATGATTTTACAGGTAGCTGTGAGAAAAAAAATAAAAATGAAGACAAGGAATCATAGCCCAGGCAGAGAATGAACCTCAAGCCAGAAAAAAAGCAAATGATGATCTCATTTACAGAGCAAGCCCCTGAGCCACAGGAGAGTTTCAATGATTTGAGCCATAACAATTTGAGCTGAGTCACCAAAAACTGAATCCAATTGAGTCAGATTGCAAGGAAGGGAACCCCAGGCTGTTCACCATGCTCTGAGTCTCTGCTATTCAGTATTTTTAAAGGGTGAGGTGCTCAATTCCTCAAAATTGAAGGAGCTGAAAAATAATTCCCGGGAAGTTTTAGCCAAGACAAACATCAGTTCTTCAATGTTGAATTTTTAAACCGTATTTCAGAGGGGACAAGTGGCACTGCTGATGGCAGGAGGGCAGGTTTTAGCTCTGTTTATTGGGAAATATCTTTGGATTATAAAATCTTGGACTATGTCCTTTGGAGAATAGAAGTGTTGGATTAATGAACCTGGAGAGGTGGGTCAGCCCAACAGAGCCATCCCACATTTCTGTGGTTAAAGTTTAACTGGGTAGTGGACAGAAAATGAGGCAGGTTTCTTATTACTTTATACAAGGCAAGAAATTTCCCTTTATTCCTTGAAGCTTAATTCAAATCCTGACTGATTTTCACTACGTTAATGAAGCATTTTGATTATTTAAGAATAAAACATAAATACTTTAAAAAAAACTTATATTTATATATTCCTATAAATAATGACCTCAAAGATATCATCAAAGTCTCAAGTAGTTCAAAAAACAAAATAAAAATCACAAGACTATAAAAACAAAATCCATGGATGTCAAATCTAATCACTGCTTAAAAGTTTGGGATCAAAAAATATCATAAAACCAGAAAAACCTCAGTACAATAACACTGCATTGCAAAAGAAGTATTTTGCCAGGTATTTACTCCTGCTGAGAAATTTTTGGCTATTTCAAATCCATAAAAAAATCTGGAATCTCTCCCTGTCATCACAGGACAAAGCAGGGAAGCTTCAGGACAAGAAGTCCAGAGGTTGATTAAAGCAGATTATTCCCTAAAGGTTAATTCAAAAGCTCTGGATGATCCAGGAGTAGGGCTTCAGTATAAAGTGGATAATGACATTATAATTAATAGAAATAAAAGCTAATGGAATCTCTGTTATTCTACACTGACAATAAATTATTAATTTATGTTTCAGGCCAAAATAATAGGGAATGAGCTCCCAACTTTGGGTTTACCTCAAATTCTTGAGATTTGGCTTCAGTCTTTTCATTAAGTAATGAAGAAATCGGGTTCTTTGGTCAATGTTTAGGTCAGCTGGGATCAAAAAATGAATATATTCCCTTGGTTTATAGTCCAGAACAGATTTTTTCCAGGATTTCTCCCTGTACATATCCATCCTTCCCTGAAATGAAGCCCTGCTCAAGGTATTTGTTTCCTCCCTGCCAAAAAAGCAAAAGGGAAGGAGTTATTCTGTGAAAACGTGTGGAATTTAATTAGGAATTAGAAAGCAACCTATTGACAGCAGATGGAACCTGCTCCAAAGCAGACAGACCCCACCAAAAGCCAAAACCAGCACAATGTTTTCTGAAATGTGAAGAATTGAAGAGGTTTCCCAAAGGGATGGTTGGGGAGATCCTCAGGCAAGCTGGGAATTTGAATGGAGAAGGAACATTTTACAACTTCTTCATAATGTATTAGAGAGAGATTAGATACAGATTGGCAGATTCCAGCCTGGCTGTCAGGATTTCAAGAGGAAAAAGCAAAGAATTGAGAACTGTCCCAGGAGGAGCTGGGAATGTGCCAGCTCCAGGCTTTGGATGAACCCAGAGCTGGGATCTGGGAAGTGGCGAGGACCATAAATCATCCATGGACAATTCCAGTGGCCTTTGCCAGGCTGCTTTGGTTGTCACCATGGAAACACCTTTTCCCCAGAGCAAAGTTCAATTATTTTACATTTTTATTGCCACTGCCGATTGCTTAAAGTTTACCAGAACAACTTTGTGCCTGGGCAGCGCCGAGGAGGAATCGCCCTCATGGTAAACGGGATTAAAGGGAACCAAATCCTCTGAACTGGGGGAAGAATCCGTGCAAAGATGCCATCCAGGAAGAAAACAACCATGTTTGCCTCTGCTTTTTGTGCCTGTGTCAGCTCCTTCGTGGTGATCTGCGTGGTGCTGGCCACGCCGCAGTGGGTGAGCAGCGAGGTTCGCTTCTCGCGCACCGGCTCCAACGTCACCGTCAGCCTCCAGTACGGCCTCTTCAGTGGCACCTGCGAGCAGTTCGTGGATGCAGGACTCCAGGTGTCCGAAATGACCTTCCAAGGTAAGTGCTGGCACATCTGGAAGTGGATCAGAGAATCCCAGACTGGTTTGGGTTTGGAAAGAGCTTAAATCCCACCCAGTGCCACCCCAGCCATGGCAGGGACACCTTCCCCTGTCCCGGCTGCTCCAGCCCCGATGTCCAGCCTGGCCTTGGGCACTGCCAGGGATCCAGGGGCAGCCCCAGCTGCTCTGGGCACCTGTGCCAGTCCTGATATCTCATTTCAATCCATATCTCATATTTTCAAATCACCTAAAATACTGTAAGATGGATACGTCCATCAGCGGGACGAGTAAGAAGATTTTAGGTTTGGGTTGGATATTGGGAAGGAATTGGACCGGCCTTGGACCAGGGATCCAGGAGCAGCCACAACCTCCCTTGGAATCCCATTCCAGGGCATCACCATCCTCACAGGAAGGAATTCCTTCCCAATATCCAACCCTAACCTAGGATCTTCTCACTCATGCCACTGACAGACGTATCCATCTTACAGTATTTTAATGAGAACAAGAATTTAAGTGAGGGATTTAAGTGGTATAAAATAAAACCCTTTAAAAAAGCACAGAAATTCAACAATAACAACTTACCACCTGTGAGCTCAGCCTGCACCTTGGAACAAGGGAAAAAAACACAAAACTGGAGCTTTCTGCCAAAGTGACTTTGATTTCCAGAAGTTCAGTGAGGAACAGAAAAGCAACACTCACTACTTAATTAAGGGATTTACAAACCCAATTCACCTCCCAGCATTTGGTTTGGTTTTTTTTAATTTCATGATGTTAATTTATTGTTTTGACTTTAAACATTTGGCCACCAGCTACTGAATTAGCACCATTTTGATAGAGAAAGGTTCGAAAGCTGCTGCAGGAAAAGGAACAAAACACACAAAACAACACCCAAGGGCAGATAAACCTGAAAGCTGCTGCAAGGATCAAGGGTTTGCACTTATTTTATCTGCCTTGCTGCCTCATCAAATTCAGAGCAATAATGCTGGTGACACACTGGAAAGGGAGAAAAGCCACTCAAATGAAAGCTACCAAAAATATGAGCAGATAATATGATATAATATATAATTAGCAGATAATAGAATATTCAAAATAATTTTGAAATATGAGATATGGATTTAAATTAGATATAAGGACTGGCACAGGTGCCCAGAGCAGCTGGGGCTGCCCCTGGATCCCTGGCAGTGCCCAAGGCCAGGCTGGACATTGGGGCTGGAGCAGCTGGGACAGGGGAAGGTGTCCCTGCCATGGCTGGGGTGGGATGGGTGGGATTTAAGGTCCTTTCCAGCCCAAATCAATCTGGGATTTTAAGATGATTTAAGAAATAATTCCATTTTTTGGTAGGCTGTTGTGAGATGTCCCAGCACAGCAGATCTAAACTTCCAGCTTAATCAATTAGGCTCTTCCCCAGCCTAATTTATTCCTGGAATTGCACCTGCAGAAACACCTGAATTCCCACGGTGGCAGAGCTGGGTTACACAAACCAGTCCCCACCTTTAGCTGGATTTCATTCCATTTATGTTCCCATGAAACCCTGAGCACAGCAGCATTCCCAGCAAGAGGTGGAGCACGGATTGGTATCGTTACATAACGAGCACAAAATCCCAAATCACTCCGTCTTAATTAATTACAGTCACAGCAGAATAATGAAAATGATCTTTAGCAGAGTAAATACTAATAAATAAATACAATAATTTGTGGTTATAGTTGGCTGAAGCCCCAAACCTTGAGCCATGTGGGCAGCTCTGGCTGATTTGAGTTGGGCTCTGTGGGAAAGGTGGAATCTGGAGAGCTGATGGAGGATCCAGGCTGGCTGCACTCCAGGAATTGTGCCCTGCCTTTGTCTAAAGCAGCTCCCACAGCCCAGCCCCAGGGCCTGGGTGTTGCCAGCAGATCGATTTGAATCTGAATTAATGAAATGAGCTCACAACGCTGCTATCAGTGAAGGGTTTTGGTTCTCTGCATGTCCTGCATCGGTGGTGTTGGGTTTTCCCTCAGCCAGATTTGGGGGTTTGTGCTCATCATTTATCAAATGCTGAGAGAACATTTACAAAAGGTGATCTCAGCTGTCCCCACCGGTTATTTAGGGATGAACAAAATGAGTGAGCTTCTGGATTTGTGAGTTTCCTTCCACAGCTGCTGAAGGAAAGTGATGCTTTATCAATAACCTAAATTTGGGGTTGCCCACATCCCTCACTGGTTGTGTCGGGCAGGAATCCAGAAGAAGAAAAACTGACTTTATGTTCATTCTTAGGCTCTATAATAAGCATAATTATCATGTTTTATATTATTTTCTAAAGAATTTGCTAAAGAAATCCTTCCCTGGCAGGGTAGGCAGGCCCTGGCACAGGTGCCCAGAGCAGCTGGGGCTGCCCCTGGATCCCTGGCAGTGCCCAAGGCCAGGCTGGACATTGGGAGCAGTGGGAGGGGTCCCTGCCATGGCAGGGGGGCACTGGGTGGGATTTGATGTCCCTTCCCACCCAAACCATTCTGTTCTATCATTCTATTCCATATAAAACTGAAATAGGGAAAATGCTTCCTAAAATTCCATACGTTCTCTCTGTATATTCACCTTTTTATATTCCTGTCCTCCTATAAAGGAGATGCATTTCCTTTGCTGATATCCTTAAATAAATGGATTTCCAGTGCTATGGAGGAGCAAAGTGCTGAGCTTTCTCCATTCCAACATTTCAGACATCAGCAAGAGGAGTTGTAAACATCCCTTCAAATCACAGCATGGTTTAAAAGCAGCTGTGCCCTGCCTGGGGGCTCTGCTGAGCACCCCACGTGCATTTCTCAACAGGCATTGTCATATTTGGGTGTGGGAAAAGAAGGACAACCCCTGAAGGGTAAATCACAGTCAAGAACTTGGGGGTTATTTTCAGCAATAGCTCAGGTTGACTTTTACCAGTGGCCGTTCAAAAGCAGACCATCCACAGCCTTTACCAAAAAACCCAACTGATTCCTCTAGAAACCACAACATGCAAAGAAATTCCCAAGCATAGAGCTGAAAGCCAAAGGAATGTCACTTGTGGCAGTGCCTGGAGTGCCCAGCCAGGGTGGCTCTTTCCCAGAGCAATAAATCACTGCAGCCGCTCCTCAGGCTCTGCAGAACGCCCAGGTTATTTCATCACCCGGCTCCTCCGAGCCTTCCCGAGCTGCTGGAATGATTTATCTTAGAGAGGAGCCAGCTGGGGGTGAAATGTCTGTCAGAGAAGGCTTGGTCACAGCTTGGACTGCTCCAAATCAAACAGGTAGAGGTTGAGCCGGGCTCAGGAGGAGCCGCGCCCGGAGAGTCTGGAATATCAGGATTTACCCAACTGCCGGCAGCCAGCAAGGCCAACACCACCCAGGGAAATATTTCCAAATTTACCACAGAAGAGAGGAATCATTTCACTTTCTAGCTTTCTAAAATACATGACAAAAGCTTGGAAATTGCTGGAATTCATTCATGTTCCCATCGGTTTCCAGGGATCTCCTGAAAAGTAGGAAGCTCTGCTGAACTCTCCTCGGGATTTTTGGTTTGTTTGGGCTTCTTTCAGTGATTAATTCCTGATGTGTCATGGGTGATTGTGGAGCTGTAAAAGCTGCTGGGAAGGCTGACTAAGCTCAGTGAAAGTCTGGGAAATTCTACCCAAACATGCAAGAATAAAGGATAAAAAACAAAAGAAGATACAGGAAATTAAGGAGAAATTTGACCAAACCTTGTTTCAACCTAGAATTGTTGTTTTACACAGATCCAGAGGTTATCCAGCTGCAGGTTACCACTCAAAATATTTGAGTTTGATCCCACTCAAATAGATCAGCTGCTGGAGATTCCTTCTGTTTGCACAGACTGCTTTATTTAGGGATTAAAAAAAATCATTTGCCATGAAAAGAGCATTTTCTTTCAAGCCCTCAGCCTTGTGCTGTTGCAGACACGGCCACGACAGCTGGAGGCTGCCAAAATGCCATCCCCTAAACTGCAGCTCCGTGTCAGAGATAAACAAGATCAATTAGGGCGTGCAAGAGGTGTAGCCAGGCAGTTCTGGAGATATTCTGAGAGATAAAATGAACTGAGGCTGCCAGAGGGGAATTACAAAATCCTGCCTGATTTGGCTCCAGACTTATTTCTCCTTCAAGAAATAGATCACAGGTGATGGCCAGGCTGCAAGGCTGCTTCAGCCTGAGTGCAGGGTACAACCTGCTCACTTCCATTTCCTTGAGTGATATCCCCTGGATGCCCTGCTTTCCTTTTCTTCCAGGAAAATTGCTTCAATTTACAGCTGATTTCCATAACACATCCTTACCTGCCAGTGCCTCAAGAAGAAATTAACTTGTACTGCAGCATTAGATAAAATGTGAGAGGAAATCTCCTTTTCATTCCTTGCCAACAGCTCTTTTTATTATGTTTATTCCTCTTTATGGGGTTTTTACTCTCTTTTTATATTTTTTTCTGCTGTGATTTCTCCCAGTTATGGGCTGCCTGAATATTTTGCAATAATGGCTCTGTTCAAGAATGGCACAAAAAGGGAATACTCCTACAGAATTCTGTCTCTCACAACATCTATCTGAACAGAGCTCCAGAACATTTTCACTGTATTTGTTACAACATAAAGCACATTACAGTTGCCTTTTCAATCTTTAAATTGAGAGGAGGAAAATAATTCACCTCAACAAAATAAAACTTGGAGGGCGTTACATTTGGGGTTGAGTCTCTTGTTACCAGCAACATAACGAGGAGCTGGAAGGATTTAGGTAAATCCTGAGGTGTCACCTTTGGACTCGAAATAAAGATGTGTGGATTCAGTTCAACAGGCAGGAGGATCATCAGAAGGGTTTTATTTTAAGTTTTTATAAGGTTTTCTGATACAGGTTTAACACAATTGGTAAAGGGACAGCACATCTCTGGTCCCATTGGTGGAACAAGAGAAACACAATCAGCACAACTGTGCACAATTGTTTTGAGAAGTTATTTAAAGTTATTTACACAAGTTATCCTTGAGACTTTCTCAAGAAACTTTCCCTTGGGAAAGAGGTCAGCCTCTGACCGGCTGAAAACCCTTTCACGCCCCTCTCTCGCCGTGTTCCAGTCGCGGACGCCCTGAGCAGCAGCAGCAGGAGGAGCCTGAACATCGCCACCATCGCGGTGCTGGTGCTGGCTCTGCTCAGCTCCCTGCTCAGCGCCGGCTTCACCTGCACCAACAGCGTCAGCAACCCCTACCAGACATTCCTGGGACCTGTGGGAGTCTACACCTGGAATTCTGTGTGTGGTGAGTGGTTATATCCCTTAAATCCTGCAATAGAGGATTATAGAGCACCCTAACCCAAACCCTGACCCAAATCCTAACCCTTAACCCTAACCCTAACCCTAATCCTGACCCTAACCCTGACCCTAACCCTAACCCTATTCCTTAAATCCTGGCATTGAGGATTATAGAGCCACAGGAAGAAACACCTGGAAATGCATTTTTGTTTTTAAACTGTGCCTGATAACCCTAACCCTAATCTTGACCCAAACCCTAACCCTAACCTTAAACCTGACCCTAACCCTAATCCTGACACAACTCTAACCCTAATCCTGACCCAAACCCTAACTCTAATCCTGACCCTAACCCTAATCCTGACCCAAACCCTAAACCTAACCCTATTCCTTAAATTCCAGCTTAGAGGATTATAGAGCTGAAGGAAGAAACACCTGGAAATACATTTTTGCTTTTTAGCTGTGCCTGCTAACTGTAAATCTAACCCTAATCCTAAACCTAACCCTAATCCTAAACCTAATCCTAATCCTAATCCTAATCCTAATCCTAATCCTAACCCAAACCCTAACCCTAATCTTTTAAAAAGAGAACCATCTTTTAAATAGGATTTAAAGGCATTCTATAACAATAAAAATAATATTTATATGATAGGATTTATAGGGAGGCAGCAGTTTGGAGAAACGAGCCTTGGCAAAAGTTATTTCCCTCTTTCAAGGATAAAATTCACAGGTGAAAATAAGTTTAAACATTCCCTAAGCATTAAAAAGATAAAAAAAAAAGGGTGGAGATGCTGAGTCATTGGAGCTGTGAACCTGTCCAAGAGCTCCTGGAGGTGGAAACCAACATTCCTGCTTGGATTGAGTCTGGCTGCTCCCAACCCTCCCTGTCCTGCTCTCACACTCAATCAGTCTCCAGAGGATGAGGTGTTCCTCTAATAATAGGTTTGCACTTGAATAATTTCCTTTTAAGACATCTGATTACAGAGTACTTCAGCAGGGGTATTTTGGCCTTCAAAAGCTCTTGAGGTCCAGGGAAAATGTTTCCCCTGCAGCATCACCCTGTCCTGGGGACAGAACCAGCCCTTGGTGGGAAGGGAACAGTGCAGATAATTACCACAATTACAGGTGGAGCTGTGAAAATCACCCTTTTTTAAACACAGATTCTGAACCAGCTGTGAAACACAGTTAGAAAAATGAACAAAAGCTTAATTAGACAATTAATTATTCATTTCTGAGACAAGCAGATCATTGTCTCATGCCATGGGAAGGTTTTTCCTGAGTTCAGCACCTGAACCTGCAAGCTCTGACTGCAATGAAAGGACCGTGGCCAAAATAAATATTGGGGAGAAAACAAATCCTTGTGTTGGCTGAGGGCTGTGGTTACTTTTAGCAGCCCTGCAAGTGCCGTGACCTGGAAGTTTATTTTGCTGTGGGTGTATTTTTATGGGAAACCACGCATCATTTAATGTGGGAGGTCATCTTGGAGGTTCCTAATTCCTAATTCTCCTCTTGAATAAAAAATGAAGCTGTTTCAGCTCATCCTGGGTAGGATGAGGTGCCTGGGGAGGAGGAATGGAGCTGTTCCACCAGAGCTCAGAGCTTACAGCTCTGTTGGCACGAGGAAAGCAGAGATATTTAGAATATTTTAGATAAATGTCAAAGCAACTGAACTTTTGCATTTGGGAGGCTGTAAGAAATAGACCCAGATCTGATAAAACATCACATTTTGGCTTAGCCCAGACTCATCCAATAACTCAAGTTGTAAAGAACAGGAGGATTCCAAGTCTGAGCTCTTGGGCCAGCCCTGAGCACAGACCAGGCTGCTCAGGGATTTATCCAGTTGTGGTATTTTATCCAGCTGTGATATCTATCCAGATGTTTTTGGTATTTTGTGTATTCTACTTATTATTTCATATTTATTTATTGTATTTTGTATTTATGTGTTTTATTAATCATATTAATTATTTATTATAATATTAACTATTAATATTTGCAGTATTTTATCCAGCTGTGATATCTATCCAGCTGGTTTTCTATTTTGTGTATTCTATTTATTATTTTATATTTATTTATTGTATTTTGTATTTATGTATTTTATTAATTACATTAATTATTTATTATATTAATTAATAATATTTGCAATATTTTATCCAGCTGTGATATCTATCCAGCTGGATTTGGTATTCTGTGTATTCTACTTATTATTTCATATTTATTTTTTGTATTTTGTATTTATATGTTTTATTAATTATATTAATTGTTTATCATAATATTAATTATTCATATTTGCAGTATTTTATCCAGCTGTGATACCTATACCAGTTTTTGGTATTCTGTGTATTCTACTTATTATTTCATATTTATTTATTGTATTTTATATTTGTGTTTTATTAATCATATTAATTATTTATTATAATATTAATTATTAATATCCGCAGTATTTTATCCAGCTGTGATATCTATCCAGCTGTTTTTATTTTATCCAGCTGTGAGACTGCCTGTCCATGAATTTGGGCTCATATCAAAGAGACATTTACAAATCACCAAAGGGGTGAATACACGATACCCATCAGCACAAAATTAAATGAAAAAAAAAAAAAAAAAAGTTGAATTAAATGGCTTTATCTAAGAATTATCAGTGGGAATCTAATAATTTTAGATTATATCATTGCCTATATAAAAAAAAAAAAATAGTATCCTGTCAGATACTATTAGGTGGGACAAAAATTATTGAAATTCCCCATAGTTTACTAATTAATACTTGATAAATTGATTAAAATACCTGCACTAGGATGAGGATAAAAGCAGACTATAAATCAAAAACTCTAAATAGCACCAGGGTTCCTCCTCTAAAATTTGCATTTACATTTTCCAGGAGCCCTGGTCCTCATAGCCATGATCCTTTTCCCTGTGAACGTGCAAGGGAACAGCCTGTCTGAAGAGCTGGCCCAGGGATGTTCCAGCTCCCTGCAGGGACACATCGGATCCAGACACAGCTATGGATATTCCTACTGGATCATGCTGCTCATCCTTCTCCTCAACATCGCTTCTCTCACCATCATCTACCTCTACGACCACTCCAGGTATTCCAAGAAGAAAGAGCAGGCAAGGCCCATTGAAGACGCCCCAAAGGATGTTATTCTGTTTTAAGGACGCCTTGGAAAAGGGGGTGTGGAGGAAAATGACTGGAATTGGACAGCAAATTTCCATTTGCTCTGAAGTGTGTGCACACTTCCATCCCCAGATGGTTTGGAGGACACCACGGCCTGTTTTGGTTTTAGCTGCCGTTGTTTTAGTCGTGTGGGATTTGGGATCCCTTGGAATGAGAGGAATGGTCACTGAGCTGCTGCTGCTGCTCCCTGTTCTCCTGGCTGTGCTTAGGGATCTCCTGCAGGTCTGGAGGCTCCTGGCCATGGGAGAACTTGTGGCCAAAATCCAGAGGGCACGGGGCAGAGTGCTGTGCCTGGAGGGATGTCACAGCCTGTGCATGAGGCACTGGGGGACACCTGGACTCACTGGCTTCTCCAACCCAAATGATTCAACAGCTCCAGGACAGCAGAGAAGCCCAGCATTTACAGGTTATTAATTAAATATTAATTATTAGTGCACAGAAACATCTGGAAAATCCTGTTTGACCTTTGAGCCGAGGGCAGAGCCAAACCTTGGGCGTGCCCGGCCCCTCTCCACAGAGCTGTCCCTGGCACAAGGTGTCCCCAGCTGGATGATCAGGGGTGCTTTGGGGCCAGAACCACCCTTTTGCCCATTTTAAGGAATATTTTATGTGCTCACAAGGACACACAGCTGCAGAACTGCCCAGGACTGGGGGAGCTCCCTCCTCATCCCCCCCAGAAAAGTGAGCAGCGGGACCTTGGGGCAGATCCAAAGTACAAAATCCTGCTCAGAGCACGTGGTCAACACTTCTGCTCTTTTGCCTCTCACCTCTGCAGCCAGGAGAGACTTTTTTATTCCTCTAAAAAGAAAGAAAAACCTCCCTCTCCTTCCCAGTGTGATTTTCAGTCGTGCACCACGTCTGCCCTGCGATACAAGAGGTGCTCGTGGAGACAAAAAAGCATTTTGGAGAGGGGATGAGGAGATACAAGAGGTGAATCCTCACTATTTATGTCAGAATAATCAAGTTTGGAGATGAAAGCAGCCAGCACTTTGTGCAGCTGTGCTCTTTCAAAGGAACCAAAGCAGAGGGATTTTCCACCCAGCTTCAAAGGGTGGTGAGGGCAGAGTGGGGAATAAAATAAAAATAAAAGAGGGTTTCTAAGACTTGAGGGGTGGCACAGGTCAGTAAAATCAGGGCTGATCTTTGCTCTGAGTGCCTGGAAGTGCCGGGGAGCGCTGTAAACGTTATGGTGGAGCCAAACATTTGCCAGCTTTGCTTTGGCTGCAAAAATTTTCACAGTTTCAGCGTTCATCTGTCGGTGTTGGGCCCAGCCAGCATCCATCACACGCCACAGCTCTGCTCAGAGTGGCCTGGTGGAGGGATGGAGAAGGAATAATGCAGGAGGAGCAAGAATTCCAGCTCTGAAGAGCTCAGAGTGGCCTGGTGGAGGGATGGAGAAGGAATAATGCAGGAGGAGCAAGAATTCCAGCTCTGGAGAGCTCAGAGTGGCCTGGTGGAGGATGGAGAAGGAATAATGCAGGAGGAGCAAGAATTCCAGCTCTGGGGAACAGGAGCCTCCCCTTGCCTGGGAGTTTCTGCTGCAAATAAGCACTGATTTGGGAAATAAAATAAATCCTGTTTTTAGATGCCTGTGGGGAGCACGTGGCTCTGTCAAAAATCAGTCTGGAGGTCTCTTGTTTGCCTGCAGACAGCAGAAATTCGCCGTGCAACGAGGCCTGGCCTGCTTTGATGTGAGTGCCACATCAAAGTCACCACAACGCTGAAAATCCCGATAGAAACAGGAGTTCACTCCACAGGTGGCCACCAAAGCTACCTCAGGATTCCTCTGGGTGTTTTATTTCAGCTTGAGGGCAGAAATTCCCTCCCCAGGCACAAGGAGCTGCTCGGTGGCTGCTGCGGGGATGGGGATGAGGAGCATCCGCACATCCCTGCACGGGGGGAGCGAATGCACGGAGCTGTCACCAAATTTTCACCCTAAAATTCCCCCAAATGCCTCCCTAAAATTCCCTGCCAGCCCTGGGAAGTGGCAGCAGTGGGGAGTTATAATTTATAATATAATTTGATTTAATTTTGAGGGCACTCAGAGCAGCTGGGGCTGCCCCTGGATCCCTGGCAGTGCCCAAGGCCAGGCTGGAGCAGCCTGGGACAGTGGGAAATGTCCCTGCCCCTGGAATTGGATGACTTTAGGGCTCCATCCAACCCCAAACCATTCTGTGATTTATTTGATCCTGCTTTCAGGCTCTCCTCCCTTTCACCCCCCACCCCAAGCTGCCCCAGGGCAGCCAGAGGAATATTTATTTTGAGTTCTCAGATACCCCAGTAACAGAAATCATTAGCTGTGTCTGTGATCCCGTGCTTGATTTACAGCCCCGATCGTTAATTCCGGCAGCTCTCCCACCAGCAGAGATTTTTAAGCAGCAGGAGCTGCTGACTCTTTAGTGGAATAGCTCCTGGGGGACAGGATTGCTTTTATTGACTGAGTCTCTTTGCCTCTGGGTAACAGCAAAGCTGCACTGGCTCTTTTTTCCCCTCTAATTGTGAATTAACAGCTCTGGATGCTGTGGAGGAGCCGTGCCCACATCAGGAATTATTGCATTTGCCTGCCTGGAGCTTTGCAATGTGTCTTATTAAATGTTTTCAGCTGCTGCTAAACTTTAGGGTGACTGATAATTCAGCAGGTGTTGAGGAAAAGCTGCCTTTATTCAGCATTTCTGCTGCGTGGTGTAACTTTTATCCCATGTGAAACTTCTGAGAGTCAACTATAAAGCTCAGCTAGATCTTGCACAAATAGAATCACAGAACTGAGGTGGAAGGGAGTTAAAAATCATCTCATTCCATGGGCAGGGACACCTTCCACTGTCCCAGGTTGTTCCAGCCTGGCCTTGGGCATTCCAGGGATGCAGGGGCAGCCCCAGCTGCTCTGGGAATCTGTGCCAGGGCCTCCCCACCCCCAGAGAGAAAGATTTCTTCCTAATATTTATAACTTAAATCTCTCCCCTTTAATCTAAAGCCATCCCTCCTTGTCCTGTTCCCCTCCAGGAGGTGAGCTGAGGATGTATGGCCCGGTTAATGTTATATATGGTTATTTTAAACCCTGCAATTCAGTCAGGATCACTTCAGTAGAAGCATTCAAGTGATTTATTTAGACAGAGAAAAAAAAGTCACTTCTTGAGTCAGAGCAACCATTATGGCCAGGTCAGCATGGGCTGGGAGTGAGGGAATTCTGCTCTGGGAGGAGGAAGAGGAGGAAGAGAGGGAGCAGATGGGAGCTGGGGGTGCCTTGCTGGACCATCCCCTCTTTTCCTCTCCACCCAAGCTCAGCTTTCAGCATTCCTGACCCGGCCCACAAGGAGAGGAGCAGTCGGGACTGGGATGTGGGAGGGGGAATCACCTTCCAGGAGCTGGAGCAGGATGGGGTGGGAATCACCCGGTGCAGGTGGGATGGGAGCTGCAATTCCCTGCAGGAATTCCAGCCTCTCCCCTTCCCATCCAGGCCAATTCCTTCCTCAGCTCCCAAAACCTAACACAGGCATCTTTTTCCTTTTATTTTAAACTCTTTTTTTCTTTTTCTTCCCTTTTTTTTATTTTTAACCCTATCTTTTTTCCCTTTTTCCCATTTTTCCCCCTCCTTCAGCCTGGAAGTGGCTGTACTGGGGATGCCAAATCCCTTTTGGCTCAGCAGATTCCTGGACAATTCGAATTCCTGCTCTTCATCCCTACCCTGGATGGCTCCTGAGCATCTTTTTTCCCTTCCAGGACGTGGGGAATTCCAGAATTTTCTTATTTTGTAATTTAATTTACAGCAGGAGCTCCCAAATCCAGGCAGTCCCTGATAACTGACCTTTGTTATTATCCAACCCAACCTTGGACATTTCCAGGGATGGGGCACAGAAATCCCAAATCACTCAATTATCCCAAGGAATTAATGGGATTTTTAGGAATTAAGACATTTTCAGCTGGAGGAGCAGTTCCTGGGGTGCCCAAACCACACCAAAACAACCTCTTGGAAGGGAAGGAACTGAACAATCAGGAAATAAAATCCCCCCAAAACATCATTCCCTGGAATAACTCGGGACATGGAGTTATCCCGTCCTGCTCAGCCTGTCCTGGTTCTGCTCCTGTGCCTGGAAAGGGAATTTTGCTGGAAAAGGAGGATCCTCCCAGACTTTTATTCCCATTTTCCTCCCGGCTGTTTGCTCAGGGAGCCATGAGAGGGCAGCAGGCTCCTTCCTAGGATTCCTTGGCTCTGCATTCCCGGTTTATTTTGATGGAAAGAGGATGGGAGGGACAGGGAGAACTTTCCTGACTCCACGTGTTAAATAAGGAATATTTTATTTCACCTCCTTAAGACTCACAAAAAGTATTTCCCAAATTACATTAATTTTAAGGCTTTAATTGACATCCCAGCTCTGTGGGAATGAGCACAGGGGGATGGAATTGAGTGGTGGGTTCCTGGGAAAAGTTTTTGGCTAATTCCCAATATTATGTTATATATAATAATTAGAGGAAGCTTGCCCCCCAAAAAAAGCCCATAGAAAATACAATATTTTTTAAAAAATGAATCAGAATTGACAAAGTTATTGGTTAATAATGGTCAGAAATACAGAATCACAAAGAAAATGGGATTTTATACAGCACAAATCTGAGGAATAAGGATAAAAATACTGAGTTTTGCAAAGGTAACCAAGGCAACATTCACTTAAATTTCTTGATCAATACAAGTGTGAGGGAAACCATCATCTCAAATAATGATAGAACTGTACCAATCAAAAATAGGTTATAAACATGATTATTCCCTCCCTGGGTATAAGGAGGAGAGAATATTCCAGTGGCAGATTCCATCAGTTATGTACTGATCTCCAAGAAAAGAAAACAGAGCCCCCCAAGTTCCCAAAAGAAGGAACCTGCTGCTGCTGGAGGTGTCTGAAAGTCAAAATTTAATTTCTAAAGGAGGTTTGTCAGCACATAAATTGTTATTTTCCAGGCCTGGCATCAGAGGATCCATCACCATCCATCTCCACTGGGCATTCCTGGCTGGGACAGGAGCAGGGCCCCAGATTTTGTTCACTGAGCACCAGATTTTGCTCTGTGATTCCATCTCATCCCCTCCTCTCCCTTCCCTCTGTCCTCCCCTCACAAGCTGAGCTTTAAGTGCCCACATTTCCTGCATTTTGAAATAAATTGGTTTGTTTTTTTTTTCCAGCACTTCTCTGGAAATGCAACTTTTTACAGGTGAGAAAACACAAAAATATCATTCAAAGCCACATTGAAATGGCCACATCAGCAAAGTTTGAAATGTTATTTCCAGCCTCTTCTGTCACAACTATCACAGAGCTCCCTGCAGATCTGAAATGATATTGGATTTTAATAACACCTCTGGGTTTAATATGAGATAATGAATGAAATGTGCCCACAGATGGGAAAGGATCCTGCCAGCGAGGGGGAATTCAAATTATTCCTCTGCAGCCAGAGGGTGACTCCTTCTAATCTGGAAATAACTTCCATTACTGAAAACAAAAGAAAAAGGAGCTGCAGCTTCTGGTTAATTCTGGGGGGGCTTTTCAGCTATTTTTTAATGAAATTCAGATTGAGAATTGTTTTTAGGCAATTTATTGCACAGGTGAATGGAGCCAGGTGTAGGAAAAGACTTTAAAAGGTTTTCCTCAAAAAGATTTTTAAAGGAGAGCCAGGGAACAGAGCCTTGACCTTTTCTGTAGATAATTCACTTCATCTCTCTTTTCTCTAAGGAAGATATCATCACTTATTCCAAGGAATGTTCCCTGGCATGGCCTTGCAAAAATAAAGCCCAGAGGTTGATTCCATCATTTATATTGATTTATTACACCTGTCCAAAACAATTTCAAGAGGAAATTTTTTTTCTCTGGGAAGCTCTGAAGTCCCAACAGTGTCCTGGCAAGGCTGCAGAAAACCTCTTGATCACACAGAAAATATTCCCTGGCAATTCTGAGACCCAAAAAGAAAGACCAACACACATTTCGTCCACAGGCCCATGCCTGAGATGAATTTTGATGCAAATTTGTTCATCTGAAGGTCATAAAGCAGCTTGAAGAAGGGTTTAGTTTGGATTTTCCTCTCCTGGATATCACAAGCAGCTGGAGCTTCTTGTTAGTGTTCATTGAGGCTAAGAGCACTCTCGTTCTCATCTGTGGGTTTTATTCCCCCAGGCTGGGAGAAAAGATCCCTCAGATGTGATAACAGAGTGGATAAATCATTTCAGTGATTTAATTACAGCTGGCAAAATTCAACCCCTGCATTCTCAACACTTTGGAGTTCATTTTGGTGGCACACACCAGCCTGAAAGTTCCATAAATAAACGTGGGACATTTTTGGGAATATAAACTTGGAATAGAAATGTTTTCATGCTTTTGTCCAGGGGCTGAGCCTCCTCCTGGGCCAGTGGCAGGTGCTTGGCCAGGCAGGGATGGGGAATTTCATCAACAACCCATAGAAAAGGAACTTTTCCTTCCTGATCTTTTCATTCCTGATATTTTTATGTAGTAATAACTACTCACAGCTTCCTTTCCCTTCAGTCCCCATGACCCCCAAGAACATGGGAACCTGGTTTTGTCTTCATTTTCCTCCCACAACATAAAATTTAATATTCCCTGTTCTGTTTTCCAGCAAAAAAAATGAAAAATCCTGGGAAGCTGTGTTATCCCACAGAAAGCCCAGGGAAATCCTGGTGCTTAAGAAGGATTTATCACAGGCAAGTGTTGGAGCAGAGGGAAAATTGAAATGAAAAAAAAGGAGAAGTAAATCTGATTTATCACATCCTGTTTGCATTTGTGATGGGCTCCTCCTGAGTGATAATCACGATGGAAATGGGGATTTATTGCTTTTGCAACTGGATTAAAATAGAACTGAGACTAAAACAAGAGCAATTAAAGCCAGGAAAATAATTCATACTGATTGCTGAAGAAGTGAAACCTCCAGCTCTGCTCTCCAGCACTGCCTGCCTTCTCTTGCCCAGACAGGGAGCGTTCCTGGAGAGTGGATTTTTGGGAATTTTATATTCCTGCAGGTTAATCCAGAGGACACCCCCCAGGCACTGCTTGCACACAACCAAAATCCCCATGGGCAGAGGTCACTCTGCACTGCCAGGCTCTGCCCAGCCTGCACAGATGAGGATGAGGAGGGATGAGGTTGTTTTTTGGGAATCTCCAACCCTGAGCTGGGCTCAAAGCACAGCCCCGAAATCAAATGTTCAAATGTACAAACTCCCTGTTCCCTGCATTGCTGCCCATTCTCAAAATCCTGGTTTATGAGGCTTTGACAGTTTGAATTGCAGGGGAAATTCAAACTCCTCTTCCTTATCTAGGCCAACACGTTGTTTCAGAGCCCAGAAATCCTGGATATCGATCCTGCTGGATAAAGGAACAGCCCAGATCCCCATTTCCATGGGATTATCCCTGAATAATGAACCGAGGCTGTTGTTTCCTTGCCAGTGCTGCACCTTCCCCTGTGAAAAGCACAGCTCAGAGTGGAGCTTCCAGAACTCTGTTATTTCCCAAGCTTTCCCATAACTTAATGATGTAATTCCAATTCTCCAGTGCTGAAATGAACCACGGCCACCCCTGCTCTGGCCATCCCCTCTCCAGCCATCCCTGCTCCGGCAATTCCCGCTCCATCCATCCCCTCTCCATCCATCCATCCATCCATCCATCATCCATCCATCCATCCATCCATCCATCCATCCATCCATCATCCATCATCCATCATCCATCCATCATCCATCATCCATCCATCATCCATCCATCCATCCATCCATCATCCATCCATCATCCATCCATCATCCATCATCCATCCATCATCCATCATCCATCCATCATCCATCCATCCATCCATCCATCATCCATCCATCCATCCATCCATCATCCATCCATCATCCATCCATCATCCATCCATCATCCATCATCCATCATCCATCCATCCATCCATCCATCCATCCATCCATCCATCCATCATCCATCATCCATCCATCCATCATCCATCCATCCATCATCCATCCATCCATCCATCCATCCATCCATCCATCCATCCATCCATCCATCATCCATCATCCATCCATCCATCCATCCATCCATCCATCCATCATCCATCATCCATCCATCCATCCATCCATCCATCCATCCATCCATCCATCCATCCATCATCCATCATCCATCCATCCATCATCCATCATCCATCCATCATCCATCCATCATCCATCCATCCATCCATCATCCATCCATCATCCATCATCCATCATCCATCATCCATCCATCATCCATCCATCCATCCATCATCCATCCATCATCCATCCATCCATCCATCATCCATCCATCATCCATCCATCCATCATCCATCCATCATCCATCATCCATCCATCATCCATCCATCATCCATCCATCCATTATCCATCATCCATCCATCCATCATCCATCCCCTCTCCATCCATCCCCTCTCCGGCCCCAGCTCGGTTCTGGAGCGGCTCTGTCCCGCCCCAGGTTCGGCTGCGGGGCCGGTCGGGGATCCGAGCATCCCACGGCTCCACGGGGTGCGTGCTGCGGGCACGGCTGGGAACCAGCCCGGTTAAACAGCGGGACCCAGAACCAGCCCGGTTAAACAGCGGGACCCAGAACCAGCCCGGTTAAACAGCGGGACCCAGAACCAGCCCGGTTAAACAGCGGGACCCAGAACCAGCCCGGTTAAACAGCAGGGGACCCAGAACCAGCCCAGTTAAACAGCAGGGGACTCGGAACCAGCCCGGTTAAACAGCGGGACTCGGAACCAGCCCGGTTAAACAGCGGGGGACCCCCGGGACCCCACGGCCACCCCTCCTCCGCCCCGCCCGGTACCGGCCGCAGGTGCGGGGGGACCAGAGCGGCCGCGGGATCGGCAGGGACAGGGACCAGGACAAACTCGGGGAATTTGGGAATGGTAACCGGGGGACGTGGAGCTGTTGGGGGGAATGCAGGGGATGAGCAGAGGATGGCAGAGCTGGGATTGTTCACCTGCACGGGAGAAGCTCTGGGTGAGCTCAGTGGGGCCTGAAGGAGCTGCAGGAAAACTGGAGAGGAACTTTGCAAAGGATGGAGCGGCAGGAAAAAGGGGGATGGCTTTAAAATGATGGAGAGGAGGCTTAGATGGGATATTAGGGGAAAATATCTTTACTCAGAGGGTGGGCAGGGCCTGGCACAGGTGCCCAGAGCAGCTGGGGCTGCCCCTGGATCCCTGGCAGTGCCCAAGGCCAGGCTGGACATTGGGGCTGGAGCAGGCTGGGATGGTGGATGTTTACAAAATAAAACCTAAAATTCTAAAAATCCCCATTCTGGATTCTCTGCTGGAGCAGCTGGGACAGGGGAAGGTGTCCCTGCCATGGCTGGGGTGGATCTGGATGGGATTTGAGGTTCTTTCCAACCCAAACCAGTCTGGAATTCCATAATTCTTTAAACTTGGGAAAACCAGAGCTGGCTGATGCCAGCAAAGGGAGCAAAATCTCACAGCCACAAGAGCCTCGTCCCATTGAGAGGAAATTACCAGGAAGTCAGGAAAAGGGATAAAGATGGGTAAACATCTTCTGCACATGGCAAAATCAGAAATAACCAGTTTTTACCACGAGCTTTATCTGAATATCGGTTACTTCAGGCATAATTTTAGAAAATCTGCCTTAAATCTCAAAAATGTGAGGGGAGATATTCGTTCCTTTTGGGTGAAACGAGTTCAGGAAAGGATTTAATCCCAAATATTACATAATTTCCCTGCTCTCAGTGGTTACCTGGAGACACCCAGAAGAAAAATTGTCCCTCAGGTATCTCAAGCACGGCTGCTGTGGGTGCTGCTGGTTTATTTTCCATGGCATTGCTTGTCTGTGATATTATTTATTTTAGTTGCTGCCTCATGGCAAACTTGACGTGGGTTTGGCTGAACTTTTGTGGGAGCTGGAGACATCTCCCATGGAAACGAGGATTTAATTCGTGCATCCTCTAAGCATCCCCATTTCCAGGTCTACAGAGAGCTCATTAAATTGTGACACCCGAGGACACAAAAATTCACATGTTTGTTAATGCTGCCTTGTTTTTGCTTTACAGAAACCGCATTCCCGGGAAGCAGCAATGCCTGGGAAACACCCAAACACAATTCAACTCCTTGATTATCCTCTAACCCGCAGGAAAGAAACTTCCCGCTGTGAAATGAGGAGTTTCCCACAACTTTTTCCTGCCGATTTTTGCATTGGTGCATTTTGGACTCACCGAGGTGTGGGTGTCACCATCGAATGTTTTTTCCATTCCCCATTCCCGGGGGATTCTCCCGCTCCCGAGGGAATGAAGTTTTCTTGATGATGGGGATGTTATGATGGGGAGTTTTGCAGGGATGGCAGAGGCGGGTGAATCGTGAGCTGGCGATGCCATCTAGCGGCTCCTGCCCCCAATCCCCAAAAAATGGGCAGGGAAGGAGCAGCAAGAAATTCCCAGGTGTGTTCCCAACCTTAGAGCTCATCCCACCTCCATTAGTCCGGGTGGCTCCAAGCCCGGCCTGAAAACTTCCTCCAGTTTTTCTACTGTGACCTCCAAAAAGAAAACAAACCCAAAATTGTAATTATTGCCTTTCAGAAATATCTAACCGCAAATAATAGCCTAAAATAAACTAAACTAACTTTTGTATAATAACTTTTATATAATAACTTTTATATAATAAAAAGTTATTTATAAATTTCTATATTGTCCTTTCAGACACTCACATTTAAACCTTCATCTGACTCCACCTTGGAGAGTCTGAACTCTTCATGGAATCTCTCCAACACAAACCATTCTATGATTCTGTGATTTTTCCAGTGGTCTAAAAAGAAATCAACAGCTGGAAACAAATCTGATTTCCCCGAGACCAAATATTGTTAATATTGGCCGGTTCCTGGCCTTTGACTCGTGGCTGCTCTGTTTTAAACCCAGGAGAAGTGGGATTTGTTTCTTTGCAGAATTGCAAAATGACCCTGAACAAAAGAATGAAATTTTGCCATAAGATTTTTGCACCTTTTAAACATCTATTTCTGCTGTTCAGAGAATGTGGAACAGCCATAACAAATAATATATAACAAATAATCTAGAATTATGTATGAATTATGTATGGCTCAGAGATGCAGCCACAGAAAAATTCTAGAAAAGAGAGGTTTGCAGCCAAATTTTCAATTTCCTGTTCTGTTGATTTGCTCCTCATATATAAATGTGTAAATCACACTCAAGGTTCAGACCCTCAAATCAGTTTTTTAACTCTACATCATAGAATATCCTAACCCTGAATTTCCTAATAACTCCAAAGAAGCATTTTCTTTACAGGATTTTTTTTTCCCCTCTGCAAGTAAAAAATACAAATAAAAATCCCAAAGTAAATAACTAATCATCCCAGAGAAAAGTTGAGTCAATGAATTGTTTTGATACCAATACAGTAATTCCTGTAAATATTCCAGTGATAGAAAATGAAGTCAAAATCACATTCATGGTTCAGCAAATTTCACTTGGAGGAGGATCTCTGCTTTATGGAATATCAGATTTATTTCTTTTTATACCTTTTTTGTATATATGTAATAATAAATACATGCAACATAATAAATACATGTATTTCTTTTATACATTTTGCTCTATCCCGAGTCACTGGTAGGAAGCAACAAGATTTTTTTGTGGAAGATTTTTTACAAAGAAGGAGTGAAGGATTTTACCTCAGAGAAAAATATTTGTGTGTCAGGAGCAGGACACTCCTGATGTCACACAAAGCCTAAATTCTCCTTTCCAAGCTCCCCAAAACTTCTATTTTTTTTTTTTTTTTTTTAATTTTTTTCCATCCCAGTGACAGATCCCTGCTCTTCCCACCCACATTTGGACACAGAATTCCTGGTGCAGCCCCAGAGGTGGGATGGGGTCGGACACCTCCAGAGGGACACCCCAAGGTTGGGTGACCGCGTCCTCCTGGCAGCTCCATGAGCTTGGAGCAGCCCCTAAAATCCAGCTCAAAGTCACAGATCCCACATCCCATTTATTTTAATGCCTCTGGTTCAGCCAATTAAACCCTTTTTTCCCTCAGAACTCATCTGTGGAGAGCGTGGCATTAACTCACCTCGTGGGATTAATTGCCTGGAAAGTCACTGCCAGACCTTGGACACGGCGATATTAATTACAGTAATAGATATCAGCGTGTTCAACATCATTTCTGACATTTATTTGGGAAAAAAACCTCTCAGAATTAAAGGAATTAAACCACCCCCAGGCTATTTAATTATTTTATTGCCCTGCCATGGCCAGGTGAGGCCTCAGCTCTGTTTTTCTCCTCACACTGCAGCCTCTCTAAGCCACGTCAGGAGTGTGGTTCAGTGATTTGCACAAATCAGAGAGATAAAAAGAATTGTTCACTGCAGAATTTCTATTTCCAAATTTTCTACAACCCACATTTTTTTTTCTTTATTGGGCTGTGTTAAATTTGTCCTCATGAGATAGGATTAATTTGCAGCAGAGATTCAGAAAGTTGGGATTTAGCAGGGCAAACAGCTCCTTGAGAAAGTGCTCGTTATAAATATGGGATATTTGGTGAGCAGTTCCTTTCCTCTAATGAGAAGACTTCCAACCAATGACAGAAAAATCAGAGAGCAAAATTATCCTCTGCCTGTTTTTACTGATTCAAGTGACATTGCAGAATGAAGGCACCAAAATATGCCCCAAAATGCAGGGAAATGAGACAAAAGAAGGTTGTTTCTGAGGGAGGGTTACAGGTAATATTTATATTTGTTGTGAGTGAGGAAGAACATGCAGAAAAGAGCAGAAATAAATTCATGGCCCTGAAAATCAAATTGTTTTGGGGTACAAATGGCAGCCCCTGATATCAATAACTGAGATCTAAATTTTTCCACCAAATGACCAAATGAAAACCAGGCCAGTGCAGCTGAGGAGGAGGAGGGAGCCATCCCTAAGCAGCAAAACTCCTCTTTCCATCCTGCCAATTCCAGCCCAGGCTGGGAAACAGCTCCCAGTTCCATACTGGGAACACTTTTCTGGCAGCCAGCAGGCTGGAATGATCCCGAATTTCCTCCTGGAGTCTTTCTCCACACATGGAGCCATCTCCTGAGCCACGGCTCGCTGGCCTGCCTCGCTCCGGTTCTTGATCCAACCCCTCAGCCATTAATTCCTGGGATCTTGCCATGCTGATGGATGGGCTGGAGCGTCCTGGAGAGGCCCCACAGGCAGATGGGCAGCCCTGGGATGGTGCTGGGGAAGTTTAGGGGGTGTTTTACACCCCACGGAGGGAGGGACGGGATCCTTGGCCACTGGTGTCCGACTGATCCGGGAATCGGGATCAGGGAAGGAGCTGGGGCCACCAAAAACTCAATTAAAAGGAGTAAATCTTGGCTTGGTTACCTCCTACACCTAAAAGCTGGAGAAGGACTTTTCACCAGTTATAGGACAAGGGGAATGGCTTTAAACTGATTTGTTTTGGATATTAGGAAGGAATTTATCCCTGGCAGGGTGGGCAGGCCCTGTCCCTGGATCCCTGGCAGTGCCCAAGGCCAGGCTGGACATTGAATGTTTGCAAAACAAAACTTCAATTCTAAAAAGCCCCATTCTGGATTCTCTAAAGCTTTCCTTCTCTCACAACATTAAACCATCAGCACACATAACAAAATCATAATCCAGGCTTCTGGCGGAGCTTAAACCCAGAGTAGCTCAACCCCAAAAGGGAAAATATTTGCACAATATGACTCAGAGCAAAGAATTTGCCTTCAGTTTTAATTGCTCTGCTTGTCACCAGTCAAACAATGAAATCCTGCAAGGACACACAGAGGATGTGGTTGTCTTCTCTCATGATACAGCTCTGTTACTCCAAAAATGTGAAACACTTTAAACCATCAACAATCCCTTCAAAAGGAAAAAAAAACCAAAAAACAAAACAACAATCTTTTCATTTTTGTTGTTCCAAACATTTTAAATCATCACCAACCCCTTCCAAAGTTATTCTTAATTTTTTTAACATTTTATATCATCAACAAAAGTTATTCCTATTTTTTTAACATTTTAAATCATCACCAATCCCTTCAAAAGTTATTCCTATTTTTTTAAACATTTTAAATCATCACCAATCCCTTCCAAAGTTATTCTTTATTTTTTTTTAACATTTTAAATTATCAAAAATCCCTTCAAAAGTTATTCCTATTTTTTTTAACATTTTAAATCATCACCAATCCCTTCAAAAGTTATTCCTATTTTTTTAAACATTTTAAATTATCACCAATCCCTTCAAAAGTTATTCCTATTTTTTTTTAACATTTTAAATTATCAAAAATCCCTTCAAAAGTTATTCCTTTTTTTTTGTTTTTTGTTTAAACAAGGTGATAAAACCTGTAATAAAGCAATCGGTGCTCTCTGTAATTTTATTTTTCAGACACTCACCTGACCTTCACCTGGTCTTTCTGCAGGCCTCTGGCAGGAGGATGCTGTATTCCAGCCATGATAGGCATGGAAATTAAATTAAGTAGTGGGTGGGAAGTGAATTAGCTTTAGGGAGCTGAACAATGCATGGAAATTAACTCCACACTTCCTGCAGAACCTCTCCTGCCTGACCTGCCAGGGCAGCACCGCTGACAGGAGAGCATCTGCCACCCCTTTTCCTTTCATAAACTGAATAATTTGATTATTTGGTAATCACTGCTGACCCTCCTTCATGGCAGCACATTCCAGAGCGTTGTCCCAAACTCTGCCAACAAGGGATGATTTTTCCTGCCGAGGCTTTGCCCTGTGAAGATCAAATCCTGGTTTTGTCCCTCCCTTTGTCCCCAGGGAAAGCTTTGGCCTGAGAATGGCACCTCCAGCTCTGCCTCCCTGCACTGCAGCCAATCCCTTTGGGATTGGGATTGGGGTTGGGATTGGGATTGGGGTTGGGATTGGGACTGGGATTGGGATTGGGATTGGGTTGGGGTAGGGATTGGGATTGGGGTTGGGATTGGGACTGGGACTGGGATTGGGATTGGGATTGGGACTGGGATTGGCATTAGCATTGGGGTTGGGATTGGAATTGGGATTGGGGTTGGGATTGGGGTTGGGGTTGGGATTGGGATTGGGGTTGGGATTGGGGTTGGGATTGGGGTTGGGATTGGGGTTGGGATTGGGATTGGGATTGGGGTTGGGATTGGGGTTGGGATTGGGATTGGGATTGGGATTGGGGTTGGGATTGGGACTGGGATTGGGATCCTCCCATGTCCTTCTGCTGCTGCTGGGAGAGGCTCTGAGGAACCCAAACCCACCCCACAGCTGGTGCTGAGCACATGTCCTCTCCTCACTGCTCATTCCCTTCACCTGCTCTGCCTGGGACAGAAGAAGAAATCTGGGGGAAAAAACCCCAAAATCTTTGGGATAAGAGGGGAAAGAGGGAAGGAGGTGCTGGCCAGAGGCAGAAGATCCATCCCAGCCGTGTGTCCCTGACTCCAGAGACACCTGGCCCACCCAAGCAGCACCTGGAGCGTGGGAGGAGATGTTTGGTGCATCCAACACCTGAGCTTCAGCCTGAGGGGGGAGAGGAGAGGGAAATTAAGGAATAAATATTCTGTGTAATAGGAGAAAAAAGTGCCAGGTAGTCCTGGATTAAGGAGCAACCCACTGTTGCTAAAGACAACAATCCTGGTTTAATAAACTGGATGGAACATGAAGGAACAAAGGGGAAAAGAGCAGTTCCCTGAGGGATAACCTGGTCCCAGCTTTGCACTGGATGGGGCTTGGAGCAGCCTGGCCCATGGAAGGTGTCCCTGGGCTGGAACTGGATGATCTGTAACCCAAACCAGGCTGGGATTCTGGGGTGTCTGAGCTTTGGGATTTGGAGCCTTCCCCCTCTTTGCCATCTGTTCCAAGACTGAGGGACCTTTATTCCACCACAATTCCAGCCTGAAGGTGAAACCATGTTGTCTGAAGCGTTTGGTCTGATTTTGTCCCTTTCAGCTGCTCATGAGGATGTTCCCAGAGTGATTAGCTGTTTGCTTCTGCAGGATTATCACGTTGCATAAAGCCCACTGTGGAGCTAATAAAACCAGCAGCAACATCCATCTTGGCCCAAAGAGGCTGGGAGTTTATTAAAGTTTTAAATTATGAATGCTGCTAATGCAGGGTAATAAGTTCAAGCAGCACAGTGTGAGCACTGCTCATTCTCCTATTTTTGTCTACTATTGTGTAGTTATTAGACACCTTGTCCCTTATTAATCTTCTTTGACCTTCTTCCACCAATTCTCCTTCTCATAAAATTGAATAACTGCTGAGAATCAGAACGTGCCCATGAGGGCCTGGGGGGGTGAGAAACAATGTGGACAAAATGCAGCTGATGAAGAAATTCTCCTGCTGAGGCCACCCCGACCCCTCCAAGCTGGGACGGGACCTGTTGGGCTCTGAGCTGAGGAGGAGGCCTGGAGTGGTGGAGAATTTAATTTCATCATTTTAATGGAGACACTGGAGCTGGGAAGGGGCTGGAGAATTCCTGAGGGAACTGGGAAGGGGCTGGAGAATTCCTGAGGGAGCTGGGAAGGGGCTGGAGAATTCCTGAGGAGCTGGGAAGGGGCTGGAGAATTCCTGAGGGAGCTGGGAAGGGGCTGGAGAATTCCTGAGGGAGCTGGGAAGGGGCTCAGGCTGGAGCAAAGGAGGCTCAGGGGGAATTTCTGGCTCTGCACAAGTCCCTGGCAGGAGGGGACAGCCGGGGGGATTTGGGATCTGCTCCCAGGGAACAGGGACAGGAGGAGAGGGAACGGCCTCAGGGTGGGCACCAGCAGGAATTTCCCCATGGAAAACGTTGTTAAACATTGGAATGGGCTGCACTGGAATTCCCATCCCTGGAAGTGTCCAAGGAATTCCTGGAGGTGGCACTCGGTGCTCTGGGCTGGGGACAAGGTGAGCATTGGGCTTTTCCATCCTAAACGATTCCGTGACCTGAGATTTACTTCAGCAGAACACCTAAATGTCATTCCTTAGATTTGAATGACAATGATTTGAATATTAACAACTCCCTATTTCCTGAACACTGTGGGAGAGGAATAAAAAACCCTTCAGGGAGGGGACAAAACAAACCCAGAACCCTCTCCAAAGTCATGGTTGTGAATTCAGTGCAGGATCTCCCGTGCTGGAAGCCAGCCAGTGCGTGTTTCCATAGCTTTTCCTTGTGTTTTATGGAGGAATAAAGGATCAAGGATTTGGCCACCTGCAGCAAGGACATGAGATGGAAAAGAACTCAGCACTTTTCTCTCTCCCTGTCAGCACAAAGCACAGTCCCAGACCTTGTTTCACCTGGAATCCACGTGGCAGCTGCAGACAGTAATAGCTAAATCACTCCTTTTGCCTGAAAAATGCCTGTGCTGTATAAAAATTTAAATATTCATGGCATTTATAACTTATTCATATCAATCACAACACTGCCACTGGAGTGAGACAGGTGTGAAGCCTCTGCTGAGAAGTTATTTCCCAAAAAAAAGTTTAATTCTTGTCTCTTCATTATGGTTTTTTTCCCTTATCTACAGGATAATGAAGAAAAAAACCCTAAATTTGGAGTTGATCATTCTATTCTGGTTGTCTGAAGAAACATTAAATAAAATTTTAGATAACTTCAAATAAAGTGCACAGGGCATTTGAATAAATAAATAGCTGAGGTATTAGAATTGAAAAATCAGTAGCTGAGTAGTAAAACCTCCCGAGCAGTGAGGGACATATTCCTACAGAAAATGCTGGATTTGAAACATGCTTGTTGCAGCAGGTGGCTAAAGAGTGTTTTCCCAGCATGGGGAATAACAGCTTTTAGGGACTATTACCATTATTTCATGTGTAAGCAACGAGAAAATTAAAAAAACCCACAAAACTCTCAACATAACCCAGCAAAATCTGCTATTTCCATCATTTCCTGGGCTCTATGTGATGGGGAAAACTCCTGGAACGGGGCACTTTGTGCAGCAGTGACCCATCCTCTCTCCATGGATATCCAATTCCCCAGGGATTCATCCCAGCCTGGAATCCTGGGGACTTTCAGAACCCCAGGAATTGCCATATTTCATATTTAGAACATCTCAGGTGGTCACAGGGGGCTGAGAGCATCAGGCACATGCCCAGGGGGTACTTGGAACATCTCTGTTCATTTCCAGAGGCTCCAGTCCTGAGGAGCTTTCCTGCTCCATCCTTGGCTACAGGCTGACAGCTCTTGGGTTTGCTTTTAATTTAACAGCCCCTGAGAGGTTTTGTTTAGTTATTCACTTCACCATCTCAGGAGAAAGAGGCTGGAGCACAGAAAGCATCAAATATTTTAGTGACAGGACAAGGGGAAATGGTTTTAAACTGAAGGAGATAGATTTGGGTTGGATATAAGGAAGAAGCTGATCCCTGTGAGGGGGGTGAGGCTCTAGCCCAGAGAAGCTGTGGATCCCTGGATCCCTGGAAGTGTCCAAGGCCAGGTTGGACGGGGCTTGGAGCAACCTGGGACAGAGGGAAGTGTAGGAACAAGATCATCTTTAAGGTCCCTTCCATCCCAACCCATTCCGTGATTCCATGAGGAGCTCTTTGAACACCTCCACATTCCATTTTAACACTCAAGAGACTTTTCTCGTGAGCAAACAGAGCCACCCCAGTGCTGCAGAAGCTGTTTTTAATTAAGTAGAGAGATGGAAAGCTTTCCAACAGCACTTTTGGCACTCTGGATCTGACAGAGGCCGCTTGGCACCACTGGGAAAGGAGAAGGAGCAAGGTGAGGGATGGAAGGAGGGAGCTGTCCTGGGCTTCAGCTCAGGGTCCTGCTCCTCAGGTGGCCTCTGCAGGAGGGTGGAGGGGACACATCTATTGCCATCACGGGTGCCACCTCCCTGGCCCAGATGTCAGTCATGGGACGTGTTGCAGTGCAGAGCTGGAGTTCAGAAATGCCAAAATCAAGGAATTTATTCTCATTTTTAGTACACTGGGACAAATTTAGCACCTTAACCCATCCCCAGCCTCCTCCCCTCCCATCTCCTCAGCAAAACAAGGAGGTTCATGGCCAAGAAGTGAATTCTCAGGACAAGGGACACGGGGGTTCCATCAGCTGGATTTGTGTGCCCCTGGCACAGCACAAAGCAGAGGGACACCGACATCTCTGCCCACCTCGTGGAGCTGGGAACAGCCTGGGCAGGAGTTCCAGCCAGGACACAGAGGAATGAAGAGGAATGGCTGGAGGAAACAGGGAATGCTCTGTGCTGGAGCCTCCATCCCCACTGGAGATGCCTGGGAGGGGTGAGGACACAGTGGTGTAACCAGGAGCTGTTCAGACCCAGCCATCTCTCTCCTGCTTTCCCTCTCGCTGATTAAACCCCACACAGGAACAATTAAAACCTTGTCTGGGATTATCCTGTAAGGTTTGTTTATTCCTGCAGAGCCAAATACTTCTTTACTTAATTTATTAGCTGTGTTTGCTCATCAGCTCCAGCTCCTGAGCAACCTCAAACCTCAGCTTGTTTTAGTCTTTACACAACCAACATCTGTCACAAGCTGCTTCCTCAGCCTGCCCCTTTTCTACCCCTCAACTTGTATTTTCTGCTTCCCAAGGTCATTTTTTGGTGAATGAAAGGAGAATAAAATTAGTTTCCTGTGCAGAATTCCCCCCTCCCACAGCTGGACGAAGCAGGGAGCAAAGCAGAAAACAGATCTTGGAAAAATATCCCAGCCACAGCCTTCACTCCAAGAGGGGTGAACGGGAATGGTCCATGGAACCAAATGGAAATTTATGTTGGAATTTTTAACCACACTGCCAAGGTCTCTGCTGCTGCTGCTTTTAAAGAGGTACCAGAGAAACACAAGAGGTTTTGATCAAGTCACAAAATCTGTTCATCCCCAAAGCGCTTCTTTGGCCAACAGCAGGGAAATCTGAAGGGAAAAATAAAGAAGTGAATTTTTTTTCAAGAATGTTTCTGATGTGTTTGCGACCTTCCATCTGGATAAGTGCAAAGAGCTGAGGAAGTCTGGGAAGTGTAGGAGAAGAGGCTGTGCCTGAAATTCCAAAGTTCTGCTCAGGGGTGTTCTGGATCCGACAGGGACACAATTCCCTCCTCAAACCCTTCTGCTGACAGAGAGGGGAGCTGCAATGTGACATTTTCCAAAAGCATCCCTTCATCCCTGCTAATCAATTCCTCTGCCTAATCTGTAAGGGTCATTGTTTCATTTCGAAGTCAGAATGTAAATGAAAAGTCTCAAAATGATAATTCCTGAACATCTGCAGTTATTCCATAGGAGAAAGCCTAAGGACAGCAGCTCTGAATGGTGACATAAAGATTTTCCCTTAATTCAGGACTAACTGATGCAAAGCTCTCAATTAACACAAGCTAATTAGAAATAAGCAACAATATCTGTGAAGTTTCTGATTTTCTGCAGAACAACAGAATATCCATCACCACATCCCATGGAAAGGCTTTAAAGACACTCTTATCATAATTTCCCATGTGTTGCATAGGGTTGTTGTTGTGGAGATTGTTTCCAATGCTCCAATCCAGAGCAGGTCCCACCATGCTGGATGTTTAATATTTAAATATTTAAATACTAATATTTATCCCAAAGAGTTTATCATCATCTCAAGCCTGTAAGAAAAAAGGGGATGGGGAGACAATGATGGAGGGATAAGCACTTTATGGTCATGAATGATGCTCAGGAAATACAACTTGTGCTCTGAAATTAATGAGATAAAGATAGGGAGTGAATCCCCAGCACATCCACGCCTAAGGAATATTTTCCATCCCATTTCCATAACTGCAAAAGCGTTTTAGGCTCTTAACCATTGGAGAAAACAACTTTTGGGTGCTGACCTTTCTCAGCCTGACTTGCAAGTTTTGTTTTGGCCAAGCCCCGTGGATGTTAACGAGCTTCTCCTGTCCTGTGGGCCACAAACAATTCCAAGTTCTTGGAATTTTTTGAATCCTGCATTGTCCCAGTGTCAAATGCTCTGGTTCAGAGGCACCAGTGAGGAAAAAGGAAAGGAAAAGGTTTATGTTTGTCCTGGAGTCCTGCAACAGGCAAAGGAGGTGGGAATAAAAATTGATGATTCTGAGGGTAAATTTACATTTCAGGGACACCTTCCACTATCCCAGGCTGCCCCAAGCCCTGTCCAGCCTGGCCTTGGACACTCACAGGGAATAATTCCTTCTCAATATCCCTCCTAAAACTCTCTCAGTTTGAAGCTTTTACCCATCAGTCCTTCCTCATGTCATCAGTACTCGCTATAGATTTTAAAAACTCAAAGCAAAATTTAAACAACTTCTGATTTTCTCTCTCTGGAAAAATGAAAAGGACAGATAAAAAATATTTTTCTCAGCCCTTAAATATTTTTTTAAACAATTCCCAGTTTCTCACCAAAGTCACCTGGCAGATTCCTCATTGCAGAGGAGAAACCTCAGCTTTTAGTCTGTTTATAAAAGGCAGTTCCCAGGGAACACTGGCTTTTTAATGATATTTAGGTTATTGAAAGTTTCCCTTGCTCAAAGTCAACAGAAAGTTAATTTTTGGGTAAGGCCAAGAATAGAAAGATTCAAGACTGGGGAGATGGGTCTGGATAATTATCTGAGCACATCAGAGGAGTTCTGTGGTAGGAATGATCCTGGTCACGAGCACTTGTGCCAATCTGTAGCTCCACATTTGGGACAGGAACTCGGGATAGAAATTGATGGAGGTTTTGTTGAAATGTCAGTGCACTTCATTTTTACCTATTCCACGTTTGTGAGCTCACTTCCTAGTTTATTTTTCTTTTATTTTCCCATATTGCTCAGATGGTGAATGCAGATGCCTGTGCAGAGTCACAGCACTGAATGTGCCCAGAAATCTGCCGGCAAAAGTCCATTTATTTCAGATCCAAGAAACAGAATGATGTGACTTTATTAAAACAAGGAAGATTGAAAACTCTGTGAGGTGAGACACTTCTAAATGAAAACCCGTTAAATTATTTACTGAGGTAAAGTAAGTGTTTAATGGAGAAACATTTAAATTTTAATTGAGTGCTGAGATTATCGGGTGAATTATTTGAGGCGCCCACATGAGGTGCAGCTTCCTCTCGCAAGTAAAACACTCAGAAAAACACGTTTATAAAATGAGTTTGAAACAACAACAAGAAAATAATGGAATATTTGTTGTAAAATGTTCTGCTGCATTATTACATCAGTAGAGAAAATGGAACTGAATAATTTGGGGGAAGGGGGGATGAGTGGAGCTGTGCTTAAATTTGAAGGCTATGATTGAAAGTTCTGTTTGGAACTATAGATGGATCATTAAATAACGGGTTTAATCTGCTATGTAATCTGAGTTTAAGTGACAAATTTAAAATTCTAAATAAAATTTCCCATGGAATCCCAGACTGGTTTGGAATGACCTTAAATCCCACCCAGTGCCACCCCAGCCATGGCAGGGACACCTTCCCCTGTCCCAGCTGCTCCAGCCCCAATGTCCAGCCTGGCCTTGGGCACTGCCAGGGATCCAGGGGCAGCCCCAGCTGCTCTGGGAATTCCATCCCAGCTCCTCCTCACCCTCACAGCCAGGAATTCCTGCCCAAAATCCCATCCAGCCCTGCCCTCTGGCACTGGGAGCCATTCCCTGTGTCCTGTCCCTCCATCCCTTGTCCCCAGTCCCTCTCCAGCTCTCCTGGAGCCCCTTCAGGCCCTGGCAGGGGCTCTGAGCTCTCCCTGGAGCTTCTCCTCTCCAGGTGAGCCCCCCCAGCTCTCCCAGCCTTTTGTTCAGACACTTTTCTCTGCTGTTTTCCAGCCTTGGATAATTTTCCAGAACAATCTCCTCCAGTGGCTGCAGCCCCTTCTGTCCTTCTGCAGGAAATGACTCCAACACGACCCCAACACAGAGGTGCTTTAAAACTGGAAATCCTCCACTTCCCAGGGATCAATTCCTTTGCTGAACACAGAGAAATTGCAGCAACTTTAAAAAAATATAGTCACGGACTGATGAAAAATTTTCTGGGAAGCACCAGCTGAGTCAGACATACAGGATCCTTCCAGACTATTTCCAGTTTATTTATAGCACTTGAGAAAATATTCCTAATATTAGACCTTGCCAGACAATGTGTCAGATTGCCACTCTAATTCCTCCACCAGCAACACACATCCTTTTCCAGCTGATCACATTTGTGTTGGTTAAAAACCCATTCATTTTCTGGTGTTCTTTTTAAATTGCAAATTTATTTTAGATTTGCTGTAGAGCTAGCATAGGACAGTCATAATTTTTTTCTTCACGGCACATATTTAATTAACACTTCCACCTATCTAGAGATTTTTCAAAATTGGGTTAAAAACCAAAATAAAACAAACCAGAATGATTAATAAAGATTTTTTTTATTTATTTTTTTTTAAAGGAAAAGTATTTGAGGCTCATGGTTAATATGAAGAAGTGCAGAGAGATGATGCCCCTTGTCCACAGAAAAGCAGGAATATTGTCTTGATGAAGATGTCCCTGCTTATTGCAGGGGGTTGGATGGAGTAGAAAACTTTTAACTTCCCTTCCAACCCAACCCATTCCATAATTCCCTGATCCAGACCAATATCCACCTCAGGCTTTAAGATCTTTCCTTTAAAGTTCTTCCCCTCTACCAAACAGAGAATACATTGGCAAATGTTGGTGTTTTAATGCTAAAAGAGCCACCCTGGAGCTGTCTAATCCAGCTGAACTTTGCTGTTAAACTCAGTAATTGAGCTCAGAATCAATCCGGCAGATTTCAGCCCGCAGTGAAAACAAACGGCTGAATTAGAAACGCCCAAAAATAGAAATTCCACACGCAATCACCGCCACAACCTTCACTGGGGGCCCTGTAGGATCGTAAAAGACATTTAGTAAACAACAAGGTGCCTAATGATGCAGGGAGCTTTTCATCCAGCACTTAGAGACAACTCACTACACATAATTAGAGCATTACCAGAGTCATCCGGCGGCGACGATGACGATCCACAAATGTCACCTGCCTCAAAATCCGGCAGCAATTCTGGTTGCTTTATGGGCAGAGCTTTAAAATTCAGACAGAGGAGATGACAAAAACAAAGCTAATGGCAGAGTTCTCGTTTTGGAGCAGCAGAGGAATTTGGAAGTGGGTTGGTTTTTTTCCTTCTGCGTTATTCGATGGATTTTGTAGTAAAATCTTATGGTAGAACCAGATTGTTTGGATGTTTGTTGGGAAAAAGTGGTGTTTTCTACCCCTCAGGAAGGAATTCATCAGTACACTTGGGGATAACTCAATGTGCATCCACAGGAATCTCTTCTTGGACTGATTCTCTTCAGTATTTCTATTTACCTAAAAATTACAATGCCACAAAATAGAAAAGAACCCAAACAACCTGAAGTGAAGATTGCCACAGGAAAATGATTAAATGGGACACACTCAGAAAGGCAAAATTCAGATAGGAGTGGCTTTCCATGCAGATTCTTTCATTTCCATTTCAGATTCTTCAGGAACTGCTGGAAGAGAGAGGATATTGAATACGAGCTATTTCTTGTGGCTGCTGCAAGAGATGTTTAATTTAAGAGAGAATTTCAGAAAGGTCACAGGTGAACTGTAGAGGGTCAAAAAAACCCACAACTCTTTAAAAAGTAGTTTGGAGTTTTGATTTAGTTTAATATAACTAAAGGATGATTAAGGGAGGCTGTTGGAGGGGCATAAACCACCAGCCAGCTCTTCTTGTCCACTGGCAATGAGGAAAATGAGACCAACTCAGTGGCAACAGGAGACAGCTGAAGAATTCCTAATTGCTCTTGCAGGAGCTGTCTAGACTTCCTCATTGCCACGTCTGGAGCACTGCTGCTGGCTGCAGTCACAGCAGGATTGTCTGACTCGGTGTTTAGAAGAATGTTTTTGCTTAGAGGCAACACAAGATCTGGGCCTGAACCATCTCTGGAGCCTCTTGCAGCTTTTGCTTGGGAGGAGTTGATTTTTCTGAGTCACAACATCAAACCCCCCGTATTTGTTGGTTTGGTGCTGTTTGTGCCAGGCAGGAGACACCTGGGAGGAGAAGAGGAGGAAGAAGAAATCTCTTTTGAAGCCCAACATGGTGATGACACACGGGAGGCCTCAGCCTCCTCCTTGCTGACTGAAAGACAAAACAAGTGGCTTCACAAGCCTGGAGTTTCCATTCTGCTTGTTATTTTCCCCCCTCAGGGTAGTCCTTTCCCACTTCTAAAGGTTCATGTTCCCATGGGAAACAGGATGGAAAACACTGGGCATTGTTAGCCTGGGAGATATGAAATCATTCCTGAAGGGAAAACATTTTCATTCCTGAGGTGTAATTTGAAGGTGCAGCTCACAGCCCATTGTAGTCTACAAAAGGCTTTTGAAATGTGTAAGAATTAACTGATTACTGCTGTATTAATGAATTCCTGCAAGGAGAACACAAAGAGCACAGAAATCGCTCTTTTTCAAGGCTGGAAGAGCTGAGTTTATCAACAATGGAGAAAACCTTTGAGTCAACACACAGCTTTTTTAAAGTGTTTGGCTCACACAGTTCAGGAGTCGATTCGCTGTCAGAATATTTGTTCTGGACTTGTCAGGAATCTCCTGTAGGAGTAACAGCTCTGTTTGCAGAAATCTCTGCTAAAAATCACCACCATTTCTGCTGCCTGGTCATGTTTCCTAAATCCAGAGATATTTTCTCAACCTGCCTTCAAAATTGACCAGGTATCCCTAAGGAGGACTTGAGAAAAGAAGTCAATTAATAACCTGATATTTAGCTGGTAATCTGCTGAATTACAGCGCCAAGCATCAGTGAACATTACTCTTGTTTCCATTTTTGGATGAGCAGTGTTCAGAAAGCTTCACAACTCCGTAATGTGTGCAAACATCTTTTAAGAGGGACTGTTTTGTCTTTATTCTATTATTTCCTTTATCAGCAGGGAGTAAGAGCCCCTGGGTTTATTTACATCTTATCAGCAAGCAAAACACTGCAATCTGAAATAATCCCGAGCAGAAATCTGCCAAGAACATTGGGAAAACAGCTTTTCCTGCAGGTGTTCATGTGCTGAATCAGAAGTCAAGCCTCAGAAACAAAGAGGGAGAAAATAAAGATGTTTGTCATGCCTGACATGCCACGATTTTCATTTTTTTCCTAAAGGAGCTTTCTAAATCTTCCCCTGAAGTGTCTGTTTGAGTTTGACTGAAGGTCAACACATTCTCTTTGTGAAATGAGAAGTGCCCAATTACCCTTTGGTCAATGAGGGGACAGTTAATGAGATCTGGAGAGAAACATGACTCTGAAATAGTCAATATTGCAGAACTTGTGTTGCTATCCTGGGATCTGATCCAAACCCCACTGGGATCAAGCACCATTCCCACCCCATGGGAGCTTGCACATCCAGCACACCCTCCTGGGACACATCAGCTTTGTTGTGACACAAAATCTGTCCCTTCTCGTCGCTTTTCTGTGTTCAGTGAACAATTGGGATCCACCCCTTAAATGCTCTATTTCTTCTGCCAGACTTGCTGGCAATTAGAAGTGCAATTAGGATTTCTGTGTAGCTCATAATAAACTCTGGTGGAACACAGAGTTCTCCACTGCTCTGGGAATCTGTAGTTTGGAGGATGGATATTCCCAGCCTGTCAGAGACCCAAACATCATTTTAAAGTGCAATTATCCTGAGACACTTCATGAGTTACCAGGGAATTCAAACCAGCACGATGCCCTTACCTGCCCCATATCCACGTGCAGGTTTTCAGTTTGAATTTGACTGTTTCATATCCTGACTGCATTGATTAACTGACTTCAAATATTCCATTTCTGTTGATAAAAAACCCTCTAATTGAGTAGTATTGTCAGAATCTAGAATGATCTTTATGGATGCTGAAAAGGGGCAGGTGTCCAAATATCTCCCTGGAATGAGTTTTCTGTTAAGTTATGGAATAACTTCAATTTCAGAATCAGGTCTGGATCTTTATCTGCTGCTGGCAGTATACATTGGTTTATGGATCAGATCCCAAAATCACAGGATCATTTCAGGTGGGAAAAACCTCTGAGAACCTCAAGTCCCAGCCCTGCCCCATCCCCACCTTGTCCCCAGCCCAGAGCCCTGAGTGCCACCTCCAGGAGTTCCTTGGGCACCTCCAGGGATGGGCACTGAACCCTCCCTGGGCACTGCCAAGGCCTGAGCTCCCTTTCCATGGGGAAATTCCTGCTGCTGTCCCCCCTGAGCCTGCCCTGGCCCAGCCTGAGCCCGTTCCCTCTCCTCCTGTCCCTGTTCCTGGGAGCAGATCCCAAATCCCCCTGGCTGTCCCCTCCTGCCAGGGACTTGTGCAGCAATAAAACCCCCCCTGAGCCTCCTTAAAATAGACCCAACAACAGGAAAAAAACCAAAACAAAAAACCCACCCAAAAACAAACAAAAAATATAAATCAAACCAAGGTGAAATCTGTAAAACAAAGAGATTTTCAGTGCTACTCCCATTTCTCCTCACCCAGTGTCTGCATCAGGTACCTGCAGCTCCATGGTGGCTCTGGTTGCCAGCAGAGCAGGACCCTGCTGTCCCCTGTAGCCACAGAGATGTCACCCAAGTGTACTCAGAGACCTGCAAGTTCCATTATCATCCCCCAAAGTGTTTCTGGAACTCCCAGGTCATGCCCATTCTGCAGGCAGGGTGAAGCAGCAGCCACGTGATGTCAACAGGTGCCTTCCAAATCCCACTAAATCCCTGGGAGAAGCCTGTCCCTGGGGAAAAGAGGAGTGCCCTTGGTTCACTGCAGCTTCATCCTCCCCTCAACCTCCTCACAGCAGGATTATTGTACAGCAAAAGGAGAAATTTCTCCTCCTGGCTGAGTTTCCATAGGTGAAAAGGAGAAATTTCTCCTCCTGGTTGAGTTTCCATAGGTGAAAAGGAGAAATTTTTCCTCCTGGCTGTGTTTCCATAGGTGAAAAGGAGAAATTTCTCCTCCTGGCTGAGTTTCCATAGGTGAAAAGGAGAAATTTCTCCTCCTGGTTGAGTTTCCATAGGTGAAAAGGAGAAATTTCTCCTCCTGGCTGAGTTTCCATAGGTGAAAAGGAGAAATTTCTCCTCCTGGCTGAGTTTCCATAGGTGAAAAGGAGAAATTTCTCCTCCTGGCTGAGTTTCCATAGGTGAAAAGGAGAAATTTCTCCTCCTGGCTGTTTCCATAGGTGAAAAGGAGAAATTTCTCCTCCTGGTTGAGTTTCCATAGGTGAAAAGGAGAAATTTCTCCTCCTGGTTGAGTTTCCATAGGTGAAAAGGAGAAATTTCTCCTCCTGGCTGAGTTTCCATAGGTGAAAAGGAGAAATTTCTCCTCCTGGCTGAGTTTCCATAGGTGAAAAGGAGAAATTTCTCCTCCTGGTTGAGTTTCCATAGGTGAAAAGGAGAAATTTCTCCTCCTGGCTGTGTTTCCACAGGTGAAAAAGAGAAATTTCTCCTCCTGGTTGAGTTTCCATAGGTGAAAAGGAGAAATTTCTCCTCCTGGCTGTTTCCATAGGTGACTTTTGGGTGTTCTGCCTCTCTCGTGGTGGTGTCAGCAGCATCCCAGGCCAGCTGAGGGGCTGGATTCCCTCTTTTCTCCACTGGCTCTTCCCTGTTTTGCAGGCAATCCATTGAAATGGATGGGGCTGCTGGGAGAGAACACAACATAATCTGCACCAGCTTTGCAAAATGTTTCATGTCCTGAATTCCCTCCCAGAGGAAAATTTTTGCAGCCAATTAAACCAATGGATTTAAATGTGTTTGTTGCTGTGTGAATATTCCACTCAGGCATTCCAGTGGATATGGAGAATAAGACATTCTTAGGGTCTGGAAGGTGCACAGACAAAACAGTTCCAATTCTGGGATGATCTGAGGTCCAATACCTGCTGTCAGCTCAGGACAAACCAGGCCCTCCCTGAGCAAAACCAGTGCTGCCTAATGAGATATTGGATCATTAGAGAAATGTTTGTTTCCAAGGAAAAACAGAAGCAATTAATTTGGTCTCACATCCCAGAAAGTTGTTTTGGGAAAAATACCCCACACCACAAGGAGCTTCAAGCAGGAGTTGTGGGCTGCTGGATTGAAACCAGCTGATAGAAAACTTGGAGCCACTTAAAATTTCATTACTATTGGATTTTGTTTTTTTTAATTGTGTCTTTAATTGTTTTTAATGTATTAATGATAAGGTAAGAGGAAAAAATGGTTTAGGTTTGCCCTGAGCTGAGTCTGCTGGCAAAAGCCAGGGAGAATTCCCGGCTCATGGAGCAGGACAGAGGATGTGAACAGAGCTCTGGAGTGTCCAGAGAAGGACAACAGGAGAGCTGCCACCCCTGGAGGTGGCCAAGGAACAGCTGGAGGTGGCACTCAGGGCTCTGGGCTGGGGACAAGGTGGGGATGGGGCTCACTTGGGACTCGGTGATCCTGAAGGGCTTTTCCAGCCCTGAGGATTCTGTGATATCGCAGCTTTGGTGGGTGGCAAATCTCAGAACAGAGATTGGTGAAAGGGTCCTGAAACTCCTCATGACTTCAGCTTGCTGAGAGATAGAAAAAAAACCCAAATAAATATAAGAAGTGAATGGCAAACACAAAAAGTCAGTACCTGAGTCGGGGGCCAGAGGAGATCAACACCTGTAAGGGAAATGATTTACTCCAACACGAAACACATCTCCTGCTGCACTCCCAGTGCCCAGACTGCAATAAATCCTGGGTGTCTCCAGCACAGGATCAACTGGGAATCCCCCCTGAGCACAGAATTGTGCCCCTGAGCCTCACCCTCCATTTACAGCATTTCTCCTCCCACTGATTGTTCCATCAGCTTTAAAAAGCTGAGCTGCATTTTTCTGGCTGCTGCAGGAAACCTGAAATGATCATTTTGAGCACAGGAATGGCCTCAAAACCCACCATGGCCATTGAAATGTCAATGCTGTCACTGCTGCTGTTTTAACAATATCAAGAATCAAGAGTTGATGGAAACATCCCAAAATTTTGGCACCAAGACCCAGAACTGCAGCGTTTGCTGCCCTCACAACTCGGAGTGTCAGGCTTAGCTCCAGTGAGCAGGGACTCACTAAAACATTGCACACCAGGAAAAACCCATGGATGCAAAAAGGCAAATCCATTTGAATCTATCTCAAATGTCTCAGTCCAATTAATTTCACCATTAATTGAAAACTCATCAGCTACAAACCCGGAGGTGTCTGAGCTGCAGCAGAATCTGAGATGGTCACACCAGCTCATGAAGGTGGAAAGTGATGAAAGTGCCTCATGATCTGGCCACCATTTTTTAACAAGATATTTAAGGTAAAAAGCATTCATTTCTTTTTTTTATCAAGTGCCTCTATTTGAAAAAGAAATGGAGCATACAGATAATTAATTATTTTCTGTTCAGAAAACGAATTGACCTCAAAAAAACACAGTTTAGCTGTGGGTTAAAAACCCCCCAGTACAATTTTTTTTCTGTGCAAAGTCTGGGTCAAACTCATTTATCAACCAGCTGGTGGCAGTGTTTTCATTAGGAAAAGATAAAATGCATCCCAGACATTTTCCAAAGAATCCACTCTTTCTGCTATTAAAGTGGGAGAATCTTCCTTGTTACTCGGTTTCCTTCATTAAAATTGGAAGGAAATCCACACAGGATATAAAACTCTTCAGTCACTGCTGCAGAATCCTGTTTTTTTACAGGTTATGGAATATTTTAGTGCCCTTTGGAGCCTGCCTGTTGTTTCTGCTGCTGGAATTCTGGTGTTAGAGGGCTCCTTGCTTTTCTCTGCAAGTTAGTTCAGATCTCAAACAGAGGTGTTGGAACGAAATAAAAAAGATGACAGATTTAATCCTGCTTTCTGCCCTCTGGCTTTGTGGGATTTGTGTTTGGGGACAGAGGTTGGAAATTGCTTCTGGAAAGGGAGAGCACGGCAATATTCCCTTTTTCTCCCCACACACCCAGCAATGGCACCTTCCCATTCCTCTCCTGAATCTTAATTTAAACCAGGCCAGAGCTGTGTGCAGGAGAGCTCCATCTCTGCTCGTGGTATTTATTAAAAGGTGTTAATCAGCATTTAGCATTTAGCAGGAACAGCCTGCAGCATCCAGGCCAGAAATGCCTCTCCCAAGCCCCTCCCTCCCGAGTTACCAGCAATGCACCTTGCCCTGTGATATTTCCATTTTTCCAGCCTGGAATCACAGATCCAAGGATCTGAGGGATCAGAGGAAGCCATTCCCTGTGATATTTCCATTTTTCCAGCCTGGAATCACAGGTACAAGGATCTGAGGGATCACTGGAAGCCATTCCCTGTGATATCTCCAGTTTTCCAGCCTGGAATCACAGATCCAAGGATCCTGAGGGATCAGTGAACCCATTCGCTGTGATATTTCCACTTTTCCAGCCTGGAATCACAGATCCAAGGATCTGAGGGATCAGAGGAAGCCATTCCCTGTGATATTTCCACTTTTCCAGCCTGGAATCACAGGTACAAGGATCTGAGGAATCAGTGGAAGCCATTCCCTGTGATATTCCCAGTTTTCCAGCCTGGAATCACAGATCCAAGGATCTGAGGGATCAGAGGAAGCCATTCCCTGTGATATCTCCACTTTTCCAGCCTGGAATCACAGATCCAAGGATCCTGAGGGATCAGTGAAGCCATTCCCTGTGATATTTCCATTTTTCCAGACTGGAATCACAGGTACAAGGATCCTGAGGGATCAGTGGAAGCCATTCCCTGTGATATTTCCACTTTTCCAGCCTGGAATCACAGGTACAAGGATCCTGAGGGATCAATGAAGCCATTCCCTGTGATATTCCCAGTTTTCCAGCCTGGAATCACAGGTACAAGGATCCTGAGGGATCACTGGAAGCCCTTCCCAGGTACATCAGCCATCCTGAGCCCCTGACTGGAGCAACATCCCACTCCCAAGGACCCGACCCCTCCTCCCCGTTGTGCCAGCCAGGCCATCTGCACCAGCTCCATCTGCTCATGGACATCTCCAGCCTCCACAGATGTACCCAAAACTGCTGCCAAGGCGTGTGGGAACACCTCCTGGAGGGCTGGGAACCACCATGCCAGAGCTAAGATGGAAAAAATAAAATAAATAAAACTCTCCTTTAGTTTTAGCTCCAGCAGCTCCAGCAGGGAGCGGATCCCAACCGCTCTCCACATTCCCCCCATCCCACCCAGCTCAGTGCAGGGGCAGGAGCTGCAGGGATAATTCCTCTGTGGGGGATGTAATGAGGTTTGGGAAAGCTTCCTGACACCCTGGGAATACCTGCAGTGCTGTTTGGGGATGGCCAGTTGAGGTGGCAACTCTCCAAGGCTGGCACTTCTCTCTCCTTTTAGCACCAGCAGCGCTCAGCTTGCTTGGGATTAGCTGGAAAACAAGGAATAAACATTTGCTAAGAAATCTGCTGGTCTTTTAGAGTCAGTGCTTTGGGAGACTGGGAGAGCTTTTTTCCAGGTTTTACTGCAGTTTTCAGCTTGGATTTGTTTCTCGTTTCTTGTCCAGGAGACCAGAAATCAGAGCAGGTAACTCTGAAGTTAAAAATGTACAATAAATGGAAAAACCCCAATCACACCTGCACGTGTCACTTCAGGAAATCTGTCATGCAGCTCAGCAGAGAGGTGACAGTGACACAGGATTTGAGTGGCTCTGGAGCTCCTGGTGGCCTCCAGGGCTGGGAAGGACGTGGGACATGGGATGTGTGTCCAGGTGTCCGCGTGGATGAACATCCTGGATCTGCTCCTGGAGGAGCCTGGCAGACAGCTGGCAGGGAAGGCTCCTCACTGTGACTGTCAGGAGTGATTGATTTCCACAGATCACTTCATTCTTTATGATCTGGCGTTTTCCAAAGGAAAACTGTTTGGAGAAAAGTCCTGGCCAGCCTGGTTCCAACAGTTCTGGGTTTTATTTCATTCCTGGCCTTTATCAACACTTGAACACACAATTCCTGCATTAATTGCAAATGTTTGCAATAAAATTTGCCCATAAACCCCCCTTAGGATACATATTTCATTATCCCTTTGTCAGGTTTTAAAAAACCCACTGTAAATATTTCTCTGTGAATAAGTGATTGATGTTTCAATCATGTTTGGATTTGCATCCACCTTGGTGTCCTTCCCCTGTGAATATTCCTGGGAGCTGGCTGAGTGATCATGATTAAGCATTGCAGTCTGGAGTGTTTTGGGAACACCTTTCATGTTTATTCCCCAAGCCCTTCTCAATGGAAAAGCAGCACTGGTTCCCAGTGAATAAATGTGAAATCCACAGAAATCTGCAGTTGGGCAGCCAGGGAAAACAAATCCCCAAAATCTGCTGATGTCGAAATCACAGAGCAGGACCTCACACTGGGACCATTCCCTTTGTTCACTGCTCTTTGATATTAATGCAAACACTGAATTTTCCTCTTTTTTTGAGGTATCTTTGATATTTTTTTAAGATATTTTGATGATTTTCTCATTTGTGCAATGAGAAGTGGTAACAAATCCAAGACGTGTTTATTTTACTAAATCTGAATGTTTTAACAACTGACACGAAATGTTCTGTATTTAGAGTCCACCTTTCCATGGAAAACAGAATTACAGAATGGGTAAGGTCAGAAGAGATCACAATGGATCATCTGATCCCATCCCAATAAATGTTCATCCTGCTCAAAGGCAGGAAAGAAACAGATGAAGCCTCGCCTAGGGGAGGATTTGAGAAACAAATGGAATTTGAGGCTCGGATTTGGCTTTTCCTGGAAGCTCAGCTGCATCTGATGCTTTTGAAACCCCCAAATTTCAAATGTTCCTCTATTTTTCTACTCCAAACTCTGTTCATCCAGAGCCAATCCTTATCCCCTCCATCTCCCTGTGCTGCTTTCCAGTCTCCTTTGCTTGGATTTGTTGACGTTAGAGGGCAGTCTCCCATTTTCCTGCTTTTTTCCAAGGTTTTTTTAAGCAAAGTGCTTGGGCAGGCTGGGGCTGAGGGCACAAACCTGCTCCAAACAAAAGCTGCTATTTTTTATTTAAAATCTATTAGAGTTCTGGGAAATCTTCTCTGAAAAACGGCTTTTGCATGATACCTGTGTAGCTGGGAGGGTGAGCAGTTTGTAAAACCTCACACACATGGAATATTTCCTGGTGCAACAGTTCTCTGTGAGGACTCCCTGATTTCCCAGCTGGAATTTGTGGGAATTAATGCAGTGCAGCCCTTCCTTGACACTGCAGGGTATTAAACCAGGGGTGGCTAAAAGGTGACCGTGAATTTTGTATGATGAATATCTCCTAAATCCTCCAACCTCTTCAATTCACTCCCAAAAGTGTTTTGAAATCACAGATGAGCCAAAAAAAAAAAAAAAAATAGGGAAAAAAAAAAGCGCCAAAGAGCAAAAGTTGCTTTAAAATGTGTAGGAAAAGTGTTTCTGAATCAGCTAAAGAAATGTCTCATAGGCAGAAACCCACAAAACATCCAGAATGCCATTCCAACATCCACAGTGGCAATATTCATATATCAAAGCCGAGGTGCTGTGAGCTTCCAACTTTTTTTTAGGATGGCATTCATCTTTCTGACCAAAATAATTATGGAATGCTAACCTGCAGCTGCTTCAGACTTGCTAGGAAAATATTACCACTTCTCCCAGCCCCAGTCACACCTAATTTAAGAAGCTGAGCTTGTGCTCATGAAAAAAAAAACAAAATCAAAATGTACAGAAGTTACAGACTTTTATCTCCCCTGGAACATTTTCTCGTGGAAGTGGCAGGACAAAAACACACCCTCAAAATGTGGGAATTAGAGATCCAGTTTTAACCCTTCCTTGCTCCTCTGGAAATCTCCCTTGTGCCATCCCATGGTTATATCCATCGTTCCCATCATTAGTTATGATTTTCCCTGCAGTAATGCTGAGACAAATTAATTTGCAGTGTCTGGACGCCGCACAAATTCCAAGTGGGAGCAGAAAATCCCATCAGAACAGCAGAAAGAAAAAGAACAAGTTCAGAATTTTGGGGTTAAGAGCCAAGTGCAGAGGCAGGATCAGTCAGAATCCTGCCCAAGGTGGCACAGGGAATGTGGGGGAGTTTCCTACAGGAAAAGGGGAAATGTTCCCATTTTTTAATTGGATTTTTCCAGGCTCCATGTCAGGTGTGCAGCACTCCTGCCTGGAAAACTCCTGGATTTGTGTCTGCAACTCCACAGCACCAAAATATCACCAGAACAGGAAGAATCACTTCCCTCTCCCCCACTGGCAGATGAAATCCATTTTTTATTTAGAGAGAAAGAAAACCTTTTCCTCAAGGTCAGGCTTTCAGAAGTGACTGAGAAATCAGAGCTGTCAGGGACCCCGAGCAGAATCCCCTGGAGATCCAGGAGTTTGTTCCATCTGTCAGGATCGAGCACCAAGCTCACTGCTCCTGCTGACCAGGGCCAGCAGGAATAAATCTGCTGTTTATTTAACATGGAATTGAGGAAAACACACAACTGTGCTGCAATCACCAAAAAAACATAACATCAAACTATTGAGACATTGCTTGCAGTGTCCTCTGGTGAATGCCAGGGATGACCCATGTGGGAACCCTTCCATTCCATGATTCCATGATAATGAGGGAGATTCATTTCTTTCCATGATTTGCACACAAAATAAAATTTCTGCATTTGCTGGAAAAACAGTCAAAAAAAATATTGCTGTGGAGTAAAAGCTGCTGGCAACTGGAAAGGGGCTGTGAGGAACAGCAGTGGTGTGATGGAATTATGGAATCCCAGACTGGTTTGGGTTGGAAGGACCCCAAATCCCACCCATCCCACCCCAGCCATGGCAGGGACACCTTCCCCTGTCCCAGGAGCTCCAGCCCCAATGTCCAGCCTGGCCTTGGGCACCTGTGCCAGGGCCTGCCCACCCTCATTTATTAATAATCATTAATGAACAACCACATCTGCAAAACGCTCTGCAATTAATTTGTCAAATGAAAATGTCTTCAGCCATCGGACTCTTAGAAATTAGATATATTTTTAATGCGCTATGACTAAATTCATCTAAAATGCAAGGCATTTTACCTAAATATAAAGCTAAACTGTTGAATATGCCTTTGAAAAACATCCAGCTTAGGCCAGTGACCAAACAATCCGGTTTATAAGGCAACAGCATCTATAAGATCATTAATTAAGCAGTTACAGGCTCAGAGGCACAGCCTTTGACAGGTGAACAGCACGAGGCAGGCGAGGCGAGTGCTCTGTGCCAAAACACCTGAATTCACCCTGAGAACACAGGGAAGATAAATGTAACTCATTTCCTGAACACAAGCACGTAAATGACACCTTATTTGTTGATCATAAGGAGTGATTTGTAAAGTTCAAGTACCAAAATATGCAAATTGGCACCATGCTCGACATGCAAAAGAGCAAATGGATCCTGGAGACCTCATCCTCAAACAGCTTCTGCCTAACTCTGGAAAAAGCCTCTGTGAGGAGTTCAAAAAGTGCAGCACAAACAGCTGGGAAAGCACAAAATCCAGGAAATTGAGGTGGTTGAAATTTAGGGAAATGCCAGCTTGATACAAAAATAAGGAAAATATTGGGGCTGCTCATAGTGCTTTGGTGGCCTCCTTGAGATGCACAAATTTGGAGTTTGTGTCTGAGCAGGGCAGGCAGGAGCATCCATGGGGATGATTCTTTTAGGAGCTAAGCTTTGATCCCTTCCTGCTCAGGATATTCCATGAGAAATCCAGTGACATTAACATTAATATCTGCAGAAAAGCAAAGAAAATATCAAAACACCCCACCTTTGCTACAGAGAAAACATCAGTTTTTTTGGGTTCATAATTATCTTTTCATAGCCCAATTCCACCCACATGGGGCAATTATCTTCTCTCCTTTAAGGCTGTGTAAATTAATCGACATGATCAGTTTACATAATTCATTATATATATATTTTTCCCCATTTTTACTCACTCTTCTTTCCTCAAGTTGAGAGCCATTTGTTCTTTTTAATTAGGTGATGAGTTTTGCTTAAAAATCAAGTATAAAATACCCCTCTACAACATGATAACCATCATCTACTGATGGTGTAATTTTTAGTTATTAAAAAAGCAAAGCAGAGCTGGGGGGACCGAAATGCCTCTGGAACGATGCTGACATCACTGAGTTGAGCAATAAATTTCCACAGCATCTTCACAAACCTTGGCTTCAGCCAAGTGTCATGCTGCTAATTAAGATGTTAATGAAGACACAGAGCCAACCACAGCAGCCTGGGCTCCATGTGGAGCTCCCAGCTCTGGAATTTGGCTGCAGTTTGGAAAGCCCAGTCAGGATTTGGGGGGTGAGGAGAGCCCTTAGGGACCAAGCACAGAAATCTGGGAGGAAGCTCCGTGGGCAGGGCAATCTCCAAGTGCTCAGAGCTCCATGAGGTGCTCCAGGGTTGCCACAGAGACTCACCAGGTTCAGCTGACCAGGAGTGAACACAAAATATTCCAACCCTGAATGCACCGAACATCTGAGGCAGAACCTGTGGAAGATGTTCCATCACTCCTCTTCCAGTGAGCTGGGGATGAAGTCTGGGGATGAGATCTGGGGATAAGATCTGGGGATGAGATCTGGGGATGATGTCTGGGAATTAAATCTGAGGATGAAGTCTGAGGATGAAATCTGGAGATGAAGTCTGGGGATGCAGTCTGGGGATGAGGTCTGAGGATGAGATCTGAGGATGATGTCTGGGGATGAAATCTGGGGATGAAATCTGGGGATGAAATCTGGGGATGAGATCTGGGGATGAGATCTGGAGATGAAGTCTGGGGATGATGTCTGGGGGTGATGTCTGGGGATGAAGTCTGGGGATGAGATCTGGGGATGAAATCTGGGGATGAAATCTGAGGATGAAATCTGGGGATGATGTCTGGGGATGAAGTCTGAGGATGATGTCTGGGGATGAAGTCTGGGGATGAAGTCTGGGGATGAAATCTGGGGATGAAGTCTGGAGAGCAGCTCTCCACAGCTCATTTCTTGTCACACTGAGCCCTTGCTTGCCTTCTGGAAGGTTCACACCCAAGAAGTTGAAAAGATGGGTCTCAGCTGATCAAGTTTTGAGATCACCTTTTCCAGCATTACCAACCCAGTGACTTCAAATCTGTGAAGGAATTAGAAGAAAAAATCTGTCTAACACCACAAAGACAGAAAAATTGTCCTAACCCCAAAAATTGCTCTGTTCCCCAGCCCCAGAGTGATGTTTGATATTCAGCTGTGTCATTTTTTCAGTCACCAAGGCCCATCCTCACCTCGGTTCTTCTCACCAGCCATGGCCCACTGGGGCAGGACAGTGAGCTCAGCTTGTTTCCTTAAAGGAAAAATGTCCTGCCATGCTGCTTCACTCTCAAAAATAAATTTAAATATGGTGAGACTGATAAAAGGCGTATCTTTGACATTTTTTCAGTCTTTCCCCAAACCCTTTCAACATTTAAGCAGACAGCTCATCAATGACATTCTGCATAAATGCTCCATGGTTGCAGTAATTTTTCATGATGAATCTTTAAAGTGCCAGACTCTCTGATAAGTTAAATTTTGATTTTCTTTATATGACAAATGGTTAATAGTTGTCTTAGAGCCTTTCTGCACGATGATTTTTATCTCTATTTTATTACGGTAATAATAACATCTAATATACTCTTTCATATCTGTCTTGTTCTTTCTTAAGGTCAAAATTATATCCAGAGTTAAAAGCAGCAAGAGATTTCTCCCTTTCTCCCTCTCGGTATTTTCAGGGAATAAATTACCATATACAGGCAAATAATAGTAAATTAGGAAACCTAAATGTGATATCCATACTTTAATATGTGCTGGGCAATCAGGAACCTGAGTATTGGGATGTCATTACAATGAGAAATTCTCAGGCTTGCAAGTTAATTAGATGCTATTACATCAGGCTATTTAATTGCCTTCCTTGCCAATAATCTGTGAAGAAGAAAAGTGTTAATTCCTCTTCTTGTCTTCGGGCAGATTTTGCTCGTTGGTGTTTTATGGGATTTGTTCCCTCCAAAGGCACAGGTGGTGTTTGGGGAGCAGAGGAGCAGCAGGTGACACGTTCTGCTCCTTGGAAAGTGCAATTCCAGGTGTGGGGATGGGATGGGATGGGATGGGATGGGATCCATGGGATGGGATGGGATGGGATGGGATGGGATGGGATGGGATGGGATGGGATGGGATGGGATGGGATGGGATGGGATAGGATGGGATGGGATGGGATGGGATGGGATGGGATGGGATAGGATGGGATGGGATGGGATGGGATGGGATGGGATGGGATGGGATGGGATGGGATGGGATAGGATGGGATGGGATGGGATGGGATGGGATGGGATGGGATGGGATGGGATGGGATAGGATGGGATGGGATGGGATGGGATGGGATGGGATGGGATGGGATGGGATGGGATGGGATGGGATGGGATCCATGGGATGGGATGGGATGGGATGGAATGGGATGGGATGGGATGGGATGGGATGGGATGGGATGGGATGGAATGGGATGGGATGGGATGGGATGGGATGGGATGGGATGGGATGGGATGGGATGGGATCCATGGGATGGAATCCATGGGATGGGATGGGATGGGATGGAATGGGATGGGATGGGATGGGATGGGATGGGATGGGATGGAATGGGATGGGATGGGATGGGATGGGATGGGATGGGATGGGATGGGATGGGATGGGATGGGATGGGATGGGATGGGATGGGATGGGATGGGATGGGATGGGATCCATGGGATGGGATGGGATGGGATGGGATGGGATGGGATGGGATCCATGGGATGGGATGGGATGGGATGGGAATGCAGCTCCCACAACCTCAGGGCAGCATCAGCCCAACCCCAGCACCCAGCACAGGTTATTTTATTAATTCATTAACTTATTTATAATCAACTGATTTGTTCAGACACAGCTGGATCTGGGTAGCCACATTTCCTAATGGATGGATTCACTTTATGGCAATGATACCGCAGTTAAAAGGAGTTTAATTGCTTCAATAAATGCCAAAATAAAAGTCATTTATTCAGTAAGTCTAGGGAAATCTGGTTTCTAAACTGGAATAAAAAATGGCCAAATCAAACTGGCTGCTCCAAACAGGGATTGCTGAGCTCAGGGATGGTTCTCACAGCCCAAAACCAAGGAATCATCAATGGAAGTTTATGTCTAAAATTTCCAGAGGAAGAAACAAGTTAGAGCAAAGTAAGGGGGGAAAAAAATCCTCATGGATTTAGGAATTCTTCATGTCCTCTGCCTCAGCCTCTCCAGCTATTGAAATCACCCTTTTCTTCTCCCAAACTCTTCCCAAATCCATCAGTCATGGCACTGTTTAGTCAAGATGGCTCAATGAAGGCAGTTTCTTATTTTTCAGATGGGGAAATTGAGAAGAAATTCTTTTTCTCGAGTCACAGACTGAATTACTCAGCCAAGACTTGCCAGAGCATTCCCAACTTCCCAGCTTGCTCCTCAATCAACTCTTCCCACCCTCTGAACTCTTTTCTCTTTCTGTTAGGTTAGCCAAGAAAAATAGTAAAGAAAATTCACAAATTTTCTTCTTACAGCGTCGTGAATCCCCACTCTCCAGAAAGAAATAAAATTAATGACAACACATCAATTACGGTGCAGGTTGGCATCCCTATAGTTGTTCCCATTGTTCACTTTTTACTGAAAAAAAAGACATTTTCTGCCACATTTGCAGTTCCTGTCAGCATAAAAATTAATGTGCCTGGCAATGGCACCCTCAGCTCCTTATTTCCTGACAGAGATCACTGAGGTCAGCCTCTGTTCTCTCCCAAACAAAGCCACCTTTAAAGTTCAAGGATGAGTTCAGCATTGCAGGGTGGCTCTTGCGAGGGCAGCGATGGCCAGATCATCCCTCCAGTGACAGAACAGCAGCTGGATAATCCACATTTTTCCAGGCTTCCTCTGGATTTAGCTGATTTAAGTGACTTACGGCTCTTGATGGCCTCCTGGTGCCATTGTTTTGTACATGCAGATCCCTCCAGCTGGAGTGGCCTGTCAGGGACTGGCTAAATCATAAAGAATGGGATTTTTCCAGCAGCCAGGATTTTTTTGCATCCTTTATTTTTCATAAAAAATGCAATTTTTGCGTCCTTTATTTTCCATAAAAAGGGATGAAGGTCTGTGGGAGCAGGACACCAGCTCTGCATCCCTCTGGAATTTGCTCAAAGGCAAATGCCAAAAAAACTAAATGAGTTACTCTCATTCCTGCACAATAAATGAAAGGGAAGAGCCTGATTTTCCAAGCTCCACGCAGAGTTCTGTTGGCTTCCAGACAACCTTGCTCATCCCCGGTTATAAAGGCAGGAGTTAATGATTATGTAGGAAAATGTTAGCAAAAAACGGATCTCAAAGACCAAACAAAGGTAAATCTGATTTTTTTGGGGGTGTTTTGCTTTCCTGAAAGATCATTTGGGTGGGGTTATGAGCAGGACAGAGCTCTGCACTGGGACAAAACACGTCTGTCCCCAGAGCCATGCACAGATGCAGAATGGATTCATGGGATCATGGGATCATGGGATCGTGGGATCATGGGATCATGGAATCTTGGGATCATGGGATCATGGGATCATGGGATCATGGGATCATGGGATCATGGGATCATGGGATCGTGGGATCATGGGATCATGGAATCTTGGGATCATGGGATCATGGGATCATGGGATCATGGGATCATGGGATCATGGGATCATGGGATCACAGACATGTTTGGGTTGGAAGGGACCCTAAAGCTCATCCCATTCCCACCCCAGCCATGGGCAGGGACATTTTCCACTTTCCCAGGCTGCTCCAAGCCCTGTCCAGCCTGGCCTTGGGCACTGCCAGGGATCCAGGGGCAGCCACAGCTCTGGACAATCCCTGCACTCAGGACCTGTGTGTGCTTCTGTCACCAGCCAGGAATTCCCAGCCCTTCCCTTTTCCATGGCCAAAGGCATTGAAGTTCTGCTCCTTGGGGGATCCTGGAGGGACCTGGAGAGCGTTTGGGATGGAAAACTTGCAGGACATCTGCCGTGGCTGGAGTGCCAGCAGGCAGGGGTGACACCGGCAGTGTCACCACGGTGCCATCCTGGGCTCGCTCCCATCTGACAGTGCCCAAGGATAACAAAGATCCAGCACACTCCTTAGGCATTTTTCATGGTTCCTAGGATCCCATGGATCCTGGCTTCCATGGTTCCTAGGATTTTATACTTCCTGGGATATCCCATGGTTCCCACTCAACCTCCAGACAATCCCAGAGGAACTCAGGTGTTTAAGCCACTTTAAAAACCAGGATGTGTTAAACTTTTCAGCCTGGACAAACACAGGCAGGAATGTGTTTGGTGTCCTTGGATCAGCCAGAAACCATCCAGGAAACCCCTCTGTCCCACCAGCACAGCTCCATGCTGGGCTCGCTTTTCCCCATGAGCTCATTGAGGGCATCACAGAGGTGGTGACACCAAACCACTTCATGGTAGGGTTAACAACGATCTGCTGAGCTGTGATATTTAACAGGGAAATATTAGAAATCATCCATAGAGTGATTTATTGTAATTAATACCACAGCTTTGGCTGCCAAAGGCATTGCAGGGACGCTCTGCCACGTTTCCACGCCGAGGGCACAGCTGGTTACACTCAGGGGACACAGCCACGAGTGGAACTCACACGTGTGGAAATCACCAGGTGACCTTTTCTCCACACCACATTTACATATTGCACATCAAATGAGTTTTTTCTTATTTATTTATTATTTTTTTTTTCCAACAGGAAATTAAAAAAAACCTCCCAGATTTGGCACATTTCATCAGCTGGGTGTTGCCTACCTAAATCAATTAATTGAGGGACGGGGAGCGGTGCTGATTCCCTGCCTTAGAGTGACTTCCCAGGATTCTTCTGGATATGAGATGAGAGATCTCTGGAGACGATTTCCTGCCAGAGTCATTTTAAATAACGATATTGAAAAGGCAGTGGAAGTTACAAGTAGGGCCTGATTCTTTCACTGGTGGGCCTCCATATCATTGGAAAGCTGAAATGAAATGTACTTTAAATCTGTATTAAAATTACCAGCTGTCTCCAGGTAAATGTGATTTGGGAGGGGAAAGCACAGGAATGCCTCGTGCCTGGCAGAGAGGAAGGATTTTGGGAATACTCCATCCTCCCCACAGGCTGTGTGCGCACACATCTCCTCAAAAGCACGGGATTATCTTTGTATTAATCAAAGAGCGACTTGATTAAAATCTGCAGCCTGACAAAGGAGGGAAATTAAGCAAATGAAAACATTCATTTCCAGACAAAACTTTATGCTACCGTAACTTTGGGAACAAAGCCCTTCCCGAGCGCTCCCATCCGCTCGGAAATCGACATCTGGGGACTTTGTCAGAGAAAAAGCATCAAAAGGAACTCGAAGCGACGACTGAAACATCAGATGTCAAAACCTGGGCCGGGTTTTGGGGCATTTGCTCAGGATTTTGCCCTTCGGAAGGAGGTTTTTTTAATTCCCGCTCCGACGCCGTTGCGGAAGGACCTTTTGTGGAGAGGGGGCTCCAGGAGAGGCTTCCCAAGAGGCAGCTCCTCATCCCTGCCCACCTTGGAGAGGCAGCTGCTCAGCAGCACCAGGCACGAATCCCATTTCCCATACAGCTGGCAGGTCAGATAAAAAGGGTTGGTGCTCTGGAGATTAAAGGCAAACAAACAAACAAACAAGGAATAAAGAAAATAAAAATTGAGATAAGGTAAAATTATAGATTGATGTATTTACCGGGACTTGTTCAGGATACGGAGCAAAGCAGAAATACAAAAGCAATTTATGATTTGAATGACAAGGATGAGCTGTTATTTTTTAAGGATTTATCGTGTTCAAAATCAGATTTTTTTCATAGTATTTTTTATAAATTTCTGGTCTAAACTACTGATACAATTATGTTTAGGGTAGGATATGAATTGGTTTCGGTGATGCTGACCAGCTGTGACACAGTTTCCTTGGAACAACACGGGTGTTTATTGCTGCAAAATGAGATTTTTTTCAGGGAAAAATGAAATACCAGCTTTTTATAACCTCTGTGTACTTCTGAGGCATAAATTACAGGTAAGAGAAAACAAAAATACCTGTAAAGCTGAAATTTGGAGGAGGCTTTCCAGTAGTTATGACCAGTTCTGGAAGTAGTTCTGAGTAAGTTTAATAATGACAAAATAATAATGGGAATTTTAAAAAGCCTGGATAAAAATCCAGGCTTGGATAAAAATCCAGGGTTTTGCACACATTCCTTTTTCTTGCGCTCTACAGAACAAAAAATGCCAACTACATAAAAAACTTTGACATATTTCAACAGCTCTTAACAGAAACTGCTTTTAATTACTGCTGAATTATAAAATAAAAACATTTCCTGGCACGTCTGTGGTTGATCTGTGAGTCTTTCATCATCTCCTGATTTTCCAGCTAAAAGCCATATTCTGCCATCTCTAAAAATTCCCTACAAAGCCATAGTATTAACAGGAATTGCTGGTAAAATTGCCATTAACTTCATTAGGATTTGTTTTAATTCAGTGTTTTATTGTTCTTATTTAATACTGGTTATTAAGTTATTTTTTGTTTGTTTGTTTAATGCCTTTTTCTGCAACCAACACCTTCTGCCACTGACAAGGTGTTTCCCAGACTGAATTTTCTCCCTAATAAGGAAAAACACTTTTTGCAAGAAAAAACCCGATAAAAACCAAAACACCAGGCACAGAGAAATCCCCTTTTTGGATTTTTAGCTGCTACTTCGCTAGATTTAGTGAATAAATTATTTTTATTTTGACATTTATTAAACTTTTTTTAAGTGTGATATCATTGCTGCAAAGAGAACCCATCCATTAGGAAATGTGGCTACTCAGATCCAGCTGTGTCTAAATAAATAAGTTGATTATAAATAAATTAATTAATAGATAAACCCACTAGCAATAAGAGAAATTAATACATATATATCTGATATACATATATCTATCTATACATATATATCTAATTGCACCTCTCTGAGATATTCAAGGAACTCAGATGAAACAGAGAGGAGATTTGTGGTTTTCTCTCTTCCATCCAGGATTTCAGCTCCCCATATTCCACATTAAATATGCACTGAGTTGCTCACATGATTATTTCAGAGGCTTGCATATTTTATTAATAACCCCAGGAAAAATTAGTCTATGCTCCAGGAAAATCAGGTAATAATATTTAACCAATACCTTTAATACAAGAAAGTTCTTTCATTTTATTATAAAGTAAAAACAAAGCAGCAAAGAAGCAATCAAGCAAACAAAATTAATTTGAATAAAGGAGTAATTTAAGAGGAACAAAACAGATCTGGGGGTAATTAGGGAATGGGACTTACCATGGAAGGGCCAACTGGGAAACCCAAGCCCACCAAGGTCATGGAGATCCAGAGGATGAAAACCAAGTTTAGCCTGCATAGACTTCAAAGAAAAGCTGAGATTAATGAAATTTCGGACCAAAATCAAGGAAAATACGAAGAGAGAGGAACCCGTGCGCCAAGAACCCCGCGGTGGCTTTACCTGCTCATTTTTCACTCTGTGTATGAACATGCAGCTCTGCATCCGAATTCCTCACACATCCTTTCAGTTCTTCCTCAGGTGACCATTTTATACCAGAGTTCAGGAGGGAAAATGTCATCAAAGCTGATTTTATTCTGACTAATTGCTCCTTGTTTGGCCTTTTCTTCCTGTTAAATGGGAAAATGGCAAGAACACGCTCAGCTGCCATTACCAACCCCGGGGATTTCATTTAAAGTGTCCCATTAAATGTCTCTCAAGTGGTTTTATTGTTACCTTTGTGTCATCACTTCAGGTCTGGTCAGAGGTCTGGAGATTTCAAAAATCCATCTCCAGAGTTTGTTACCACTCACAATATATCAGGTGGAGACCTCGCCAAGCCCCTCTGGCAGCGAGGGAGAAACATTAAAAGTGCATTTTAAGTAGAAAGTTCCCCAAAGGGTCTCATTATACTCAAAACAGCCACAATACAAAAATAATATACTTTTTTTTTTTCTATTTTCCTCCCCCAACATTATTTTTTTTTTTTCATGCTTAGTTCTTAACACACCAAATGAAATTCTTTCCTGACAATTAAAATTCTTTGGACAGTAATTTCTACTACGCAGCCATATCTCAGCCCACACTGAGTTTAATCAATCCAAACTTCTACAGGATTAATAAACTCTGTTAATCTCATTAATAAACTCTGTTATCCAGCAACACAGCAAATATTCCATGTCTCAAAGCATCATTTGTTGCTGCAAGAAATTGAATGGTGCAGTATTTTAGGGGATTCTGTGGTTTATTTATCCAGAGGAGTTTGAAAGGGCTGAATCCCACAAGGTCTGGGAATGTTGGACTGCACAGGGAATGCTGAAAAACATTAAATTCCATTTATTTTTTCTGAGAATGAGCACCACATCTACAAAAGTGCTGGGTTAATGGTTGAACTCACTGATCCAAGAGCTTTTCCAACTTCAATCATTCCAGGATTCCAAAGAAAACAACGAGGATCATTTTTTTGACAGCCACAGAGTGTCAGCCATGCACACAGTGGGGCAGAAACCCCAAATGTTGCATTTCCTTTGGTGTTTACACTGAAAAATCAACGGTCAAGGGCTCCAGGAGGGACCTTTGTGTGAGTCCTTGGGGAGACCTGAGCTGTTACAGATAATGTCAAATATCACTGCAATATTTCAGATCATTTTGATGATCTGGAAGGTCTTTTTCAACCATAATGAACTTAATCAGTCTCCTGATTAAGTGCATTTCATTCCAGGAGCCAGAGAGCTGAGAGGAGAAATCCAGCGGCATGAAACAGACTTCAGGAGTTTTAAATAAAAAACAAAAATTTTAAACAAAAATTTAAACAAAAATGTGATCTCAGGTTGTGGTTGACCATTTTCCCTCATCATGGTGCTGATCGTGGTTGACAAAATCCAACGACTCTGAAATGATTTTTTAAAAAGAAAAAGAGTTTTAAAAAGAATTCTGGTTTCTGGTGAAGCTCTTCAGGATCCTCCAGGTCCAGGAGGGCTGAAATGAGGATGAGATTTGCCCCATTTAAAGCCTGCAGCTTTAAACCCTTTATAAACCCATCAAGAGAAGAGGTGACTATTTGCATTTCCAGCCTGAGTCCTCTTATTCAGAGAGCAAATCCTCTCTTTGAATGGAACCTCCCATTCCCACTCGTCCAGGACCTCCAACTCCAAGGATAAGAGGATTAGGCCGTGTTCCTGCTGCAAAAAAAACACTTTGGGCTGGATTCTGCCTGAACACAGCTCAGCTCAGCTCTCATTGTGTCTGCATTTAGTCCAACCCCGTTTTAATCCAAAATTAACCTTCACACAACACTTTTTGTGGAAGGTGAGGGGCCAGAACAGGCTGGTGATTAAAGCTCAGGGTTTCCAGGCTCAGCCTGAGACTCTCTGGGTAAACTTTGTGCATTATTGACCTAATTTTTTTAAAATTGTGAGTTATTTGAGGCCTGGGTGATTGGGCCTGGTCAGTCCCTCCTATGCTCAGCTTTCTCACATCTCTCTAAAAGAGAGGTTTTGACCAGGTGACAAATCACAAACTGCTCTGGGACTGAAGGACCACAGGATCATGGAAGAGTTTGGGTTGGAACAACCCTCAGAGTCCAACCATTCCCCAGCACTGCCCAGGCCACCACTGCCCTGTGTCCCCAAGTGCCACCTCCACAGGGCTTTAAATCCCTCCAGGGATGAGACAGCCCTTTTTGGGAAGAAATGTTCCCAATATCCAGAGCCTGGAGATGCAGATGGTGCCAAGGCGAGAGTCGCTGAGACATCGCCACCCCAGCCTCAGACACACACAGAGGTATTTCCTGAACATTCCAACCCTCCCATCTGCTTCTCACTCCCTGGAGGTTATTTTTTCCCAGCTTTTCAGGATGCAGTTTAACACAACACACCTATGATTTGCATGCATGAAGCACAGGTGGAGATTTAGATCCATTCCAGATATTCCCACTTCAGGTTTGGAGGAATCAGGTTGAACAGAACAAGTGGCAATTGACATTTCTGTCTCCTGCTCTGTCTGCAGAGACTCTGCTCCCAGGCTGGGTTCACTGGCAGCCAGCAAGGGTCAAATGAATCATTAAGAACAACAATAAAACCTCCCAGCATCCATAAAATTTGTGTTTTCTGAGAATAAATCAGCAGCAGTACCAGCAACAAAATCACTCCTTCCCTCCTGCTTGCCTTGTTGGGGGGATGCTGTATTGAACCTCAGTGCTGCTTTCTTTTGGTTTTCCCCCAAAATTCACATGGAACAACACAAAACTCGCAGCTGAGCCCATCAAACCTTGCAGATTGTTGAGGTTAATAAATCCACAGGCTTTAGAGCACGATATTTCCTGCCTCCAACCAGTGGTCAATCCAAAGTGTTGTAAATTTGCATTGTGGGACTTTGCTAAGGGATCAAACAAAAAAATGCATGAACAAACCTCAACCTGCCCATTGGCATGACCCCAAAAGTTTTAAACCACAGCTCCTGATAAAGGCAAGGTTCAAAAATCTCTTTTCCTTCTGGGATGATCCCAGTGAAACCTCAGCACGGATTTGCTGGGGAAAGCTGCTGGGATATTTTGTTCTCAGCTCAGTATTTTTTTTCCCTTGCTATCAAGAATATCAAGGAAGCCAAAAGCCAGCATGGTTTGCTTTCAGACTGTTGCAAGGTGCGAGCTGGAAATCAATCATGCTCCCAGCACATAAACCTGCTCCTGGCTCAGTGATAATAGAAAATCTCAGCAAGACACAAAGAGAGAAGGAACAGAGAAAGCAGCGAGTTCATTCCTGGGGTCATTCCCTCTGTGCCCTCAGTGCTGTGAGGGGACACGACCAAACCCTTCACCTGCACCATGAGATCTCCTCCACAGAGGCACAAGGAGCTGTGGAGCTGCTGTGGATACACCTGGCTGATCCTGGGCATTTCCCTGCCATGGACATCTCTAATCCCCTTAAAACTGGGTATCACTGGCAGTGTCCATGGACAGGTTGGACAGAGCTTGGAGCCACCTGGGATAGCAGAAATGTCCCTGCCCATGGCAGGGGCTGGCACTGGATGGGCTTTAAGGTTTATCCCAACCCAAACCATTCCAGGATTCTCTGATCCAGGAGGAGACTGGCCCTGACTGACAGGGGTGAGGGGCTCTAAGGCCAAGAGATGCAGCCTGGGGGAGGCTCAGCTCTGCTGCCCTCAGACATTTGGGCAGTGCCTGCCCATCTGCACTGTCCACAGGCACAGGGGCCAAGCCTGTCCCCTGTGTCACTTCCCTGCCTCCTGAGCCAGCCAGGGGTTTGCACAGAGCTCTCTGGGGAGGATGCACAGGTCAGGGACACATTTCCTGAGGCCTGTGCTGTGAATAAGCAGCTCTGTGCTGCTGTTCCAGCCTCAGAGGTTCTCCAGGAGGACAGAGCTGTTTATTGAATTCCTGCCCGGCTGCCAACGCTGCCGCCCGCGGAGCGAAGCGCTGTGAGTGAGACACTGCTGGAGCTCCTCACAGGCAGGGCCAGCTCCTCTGCTCAGCCCTGGCACCCAGCCCTGCCTGGGAAGATGCACAGCTCCTTTTTAAAAGCCAGTTTTTAATGCAATTCCACTCAGACAGCGCTGCCCTCGCAGCAAGGCCCCTCTGACACACACAGAGAAGGAAAATCAGAAGGCACTGGAGGCAGGAGCAGCACTGCCAGTCCTGCCCCTCACAGCTCTGGCTTTCCTGGATGGATGCTCAGCAGGCAGGAGGGAGCAGCCAGGGCTGCCAGGAGATGGAAGGAACAGGGTCTGGGATCTGTGGACACTGAGAACCTCAGGATCTTCATTGCCACCGATTTTGGAACACTCCTGCATCACTGGGGCTGTGCACGTCACTGTCACGGCAAAGGGGACGAAGCTGCAGTTGGATCCTCCCATGCCAGGGGGAAAAATTAGCTCCAAAATCCCATTTTTGATCCTGCATCACACAGGAATCGTGGGCTGTGTCACAGTCACCATCCCCAGGATTTTAAAGTCAAAATCATCATCTCTAAATATATAAATTCCTTTTCCTGGCTGCAGTCAGAGCTGGTGTGGGCAGAGGCAGCACAAGCTCCTTACCCCCCTCCCCAGCACATGGCCCAAAGTGAATCCAGAGCCGTGACAGAAATGTCACCGGTCCCCACGGCACCTGCTGGGCCTTGTGCCAGGCCACGAAAGGTCACACAGCCCCTGCTGACATCACACAGCCCCTGCTGATGTCACCTGACCCTGCTGACGTCACACAGCCCCTGCTGATGTCACCTGACCCTGCTGATGTCACACAGCCCCTGCTGATGTCACACAGCCCCTGCTGATGTCACACAGCCCCTGCTGATGTCACACAGCCCCTGCTGACGTCACACAGCCCCTGCTGACGTCACCTGACCCTGCTGACGTCACACAGCCCCTGCTGACATCACCTGACCCTGCTGACATCACACAGCCCCTGCTGATGTCACCTGACCCTGCTGACGTCACACAGCCCCTGCTGATGTCACACAGCCCCTGCTGACGTCACACGGCCCCTGCTGACATCACACAGCCCCTGCTGATGTCACACAGCCCCTGCTGACATCACACAGCCCCTGCTGACGTCACACAGCCCCTGCTGATGTCACCTGACCCTGCTGATGTCACACAGCCCCTGCTGACATCACACAGCCCCTGCTGACGTCACACAGCCCCTGCTGACATCACACAGCCCCTGCTGACGTCACCTGACCCTGCTGACGTCACACAGCCCCTGCTGACGTCACCCAGCCCCACTGACATCACCCAGCCCCTGCTGGAACCCACCTTTTGGCTTCATGTTTTCAGCTAAAGCATGCTGGAACACATCAGGAAATGTTTCTAATTTCCAGTTTCTAGAAATTCTAGTTTCTTGAAAATCTAGTTTCTAATTTATGAATCCCTCGCTCTTTTTTTTGCTTTTTTTTTTTTTTGTTGTTGTTTTTTTTGTTTTTTTTCTTTTTTTTTTTTGTCAGGTTCCTCAGCACGCCTTCAGAAAAAAACCACAACCTGCAGGAAGCACAGCATGAAAAACAAGCCCTCCCTGCACCACCACCAAGAGTTGAAAGAATCCCTCTGAGAATTCATCTGGAGGGAAAAGAAAAGCAAGAGCAGAACAGACAAAAGTTGCTCAAACCGTTAAGGGGAGGCTCAGCAGCGGAAAAGTGGAAAATTAACATTTCTGCTACGCTGGTTTGCGCGTGCCAACGTAATTTATGCGCTCAGAAATCTCTCAAATAGATCCTGCAGGAAGCGGCTGCCGGAGAAAAGATGTCAGTGCTGAGCTAAAAAGACACCTGTCAAAGCCAAACCCAAATTCCTGCTCAGATGCAACAAAGATCTGCATGATCTGAGAGAGGCTGAATAGTTGTTAAAGGAGAAGCCAGAAAGAGAAAAGAGCCTGGATAGACAAGAAAAGGCGAAGGGTTTTGAGAGGAGAGAGGAGAAAAGGATGTAGGAAAGTCTGACGTGACTTTAGAGGAAGAGATCAAACTTTAAAGGGATCAAACTTTAAAGGAGTCAAGGAAAGCTAACATAAATATTATAAATAGCAAGGAATAGGGAGAAGGAGCTGAGTGGCTTTGAAGGACACAATTTTTTAATGGAGTTTATTGCACTGCACCTCTGGGTTCTCCCATGGATAAGTCTAAGGAAAGACAAGGAAAACGTATCCAGTATTTTCTCTTGGGATAATCTGGCTCAAGGAAGTTTTCCCCTAGAGAATGCCAGCACAAACCCATTTGTTTGTGCTCCCCGAGTGCTTGGGATGTCACATCAACACCACCGTGCCAGAAGGGATGGGAAAAGGGGAGCAGAACGGGGAAAACGCGGCTCTGGCAGCACAGGTAGGGCAGGGAATTCCACTGGGAGGTTTTGGGACACAAAGCTGTGGATCCACAAGGGGATCCAGGGGCACAGGGGATGCTGAACCCTGCTCAGGATACCCAGAACTCACAGGCTGGACACTAAGCGGGAATTGCTCACTCCTGGGCAGGTTTCTGTGCAATCCGGAGTGGAAAAGGCGAATCTCCAGCTCAGCACTCGGGGTGACTCCAAGCAGCCTTTGGGAGACACCTCTGCTGCTCCTCAGATCAGCTCCTGGCATTTCTGGAGAAGGGGAAGGTGCCAGCTGGAATCTGTGACACGAGACCTAAAGTACCTTTAGGAAATAAGTGTCTACATCTGGAACACCACTCATCATGAGGAGGAGGTGAGAGGACACACCTTTCTTCCTCCAAAATTCAGTGTTTTCCATCTGTTCTCCCTGCTCTTTCAGCTCGCTGCTGTTTTCTCTCTCCTTGGCTGTGCCACTGAAATAAACAAGGATGCTGCAGCCTCTCGAAAGGAGACTCCTCTCCCGCAAAACCCTTTTGAAAAGAAGGATCCTCTCCATAATGACCCGCTAAAAAGGAGATAAATAGGAGCTGAGCCCCAGAGCGAGCTGCAGGTTGTGTTTTAAAATTCGCTGCTAGGAAAATAAAATCAAACTGTGAGTCTGCCTCGCTCTGCAGGCTCTGGAAATGCCAGGTCTGGATCAATTCTGGGCGACTTTGGTTGCTTGTAAAGGTCCTCAAGCAGGAGAAAGGGAATGTGGCTCTCAAACAATTCGGTGCCTTTTGTCTGAACATGATCCTGATTTCCCCTTGTGTTCTCTCCCTCTTATAAAAGGCTTAATCCAAAAATATCCCTCACCAAAAGTCAGGAGAAGTTTCTGTTTCCTCACTGAAAGCCTGTTGCAGCTGGCTGGAATTCTTCTTGCTCTGTGCAAGGATTTCTTTGTGCCCAATTATGTTTTAATGCTTGATATAACTCCTCTGGAAGTCAGAGCTGCAAAGGGACTTTTAACGAGGTCAGGGAGTGACAGGGAAAGGGGGAAAGCAGGTTTAGCTTGGATTTTGGGCAGGAATTGTTCCTGGCAGGGTGGGCAGGCCCTGGCACAGGTGCCCAGAGCATCCCTGGATCCCTGGCAGTGCCCAAGGCCAGGCTGGACATTGGGGCTGGAGCAGCTGGGACAGGGGATGATGTTTGAGGTCCCTTCCAACCCAAACCATCCCATGATTCGATAATTTTATGATTCTGTGGTACCTGGATCCCTTATTCTTCTCTCATTTGCATCAGTACCTGACCTGCAAAGCTCATCTCTCCCCTCTCCACCCTCTGAGTTCCCCTTTTAGCATCAGGGTCTTCAGGTTTTTACCCCTCCCCACAGCTGCCACATTTGGAGGTAATCAACTGCTCCTTCTTAATCAAGAGCACGGCTTAATGTGAATAAACACAAAATCCAATATTAGAAAAGCTCCTTCAGCCCCGTTCTCTGGGGAACAGAAAAGGCCAGGGGTGCTGAGGGTCAGGATGGTTCCCTGTGGCAGGGCAGGGGATATTCTCCAGCTCCTCACCACAGCCTTTCCCTGCTCCAGTCCCTCAGGAAAAGCAGGCAAAGCACAGAACATGAAAAGGAGCAGCTCTCGGTGCACTTGACACTGCTCTGACTGCCGGGAGAAATGTGCAGTGCTCAAAAACCCAGCGGTTCTTTCTTCCCTCCCAGCTCCTGCCCGCTGGCAGCCCGGCCTTTCACTGGAGCAGGGAAGGTTCAGCCTTTAAACCAAATTCCCAGCTCAGGACACACAGGGCAGCTCCTTCAGAGGCCCTGAGGAGAGGCAGGAGGCACTGGGAGCACTCTGGAATTGCCACTCCACGGCAGCAGAGCTCACCTGGATCATCGCTGCCATCCCGGCTGGGTTGGGACACACCAGGGACGTGTCCAGGGATAAGGGGATGCTTCTCCTGCTGCTTCCTCAGCATCCCCGGGCTCAGGGATCCCTGACAGGGCTCCTGCCCTTCGGCATCGCCTCAGGAGGTGGGAGAAGCTCCAAATCCCAGCACAAATGATGAATGAGCAGCTGAGGAAGAGCAGCTCCCACGGCTCCCAGCCTCCCCATCACAGCAGGAGCAGAGATGCCTCAAAACTCACATAACCCCACGTTTCTCTGCCTTGCCAAGCTCCATAACATCAGCAGCGCCTAAGCCAGCAGGACAGCAGCTAAAAATACCCTGCTCCAGCTCATGCCAGGCTCCTGATGTGAGGGCAGAGTCCCCAGCATGTGCTCCCTCAAGTGTTGCAGCCAGCGGCCTCGGGCAGGGCTCTGCCACAGCTGCAAATCCACGGAGCCTCAGCACAAAGTTCTCCAAATCACAAATCCCTGGGCTGATCCACAGCCCTGCCCTGCCCTGCTGGGCTCTCCTGGTCACTCTCAAAGTCTGTGTGTTCAGTGCCAAACTGCTCTGCAGCCACACGCAGCCCCTTTGCAGCCCCTGCAGCTCACAGGCTGTGAATTGGCAATTTCTGATCCAAATGGCAGCGATGGGAAACACAGATCTGGATAACTTGGTGTTTTCCAGGGCTGTTTCCCAGCCTAGAACCTCCCACCAGAACATTTGGGCTAGAGGAGCATAAAGAGAGGTTCAGGAGGGAGTTGGAAGAGGAGCACCTGTGTTCATGTAGAGTTCTGTTCCCTGCTGTCCTTCTGTGCCCAGTCCCATTTTCTACAAGAGTGAGCAGAGAACCAAAACAAAACGTATTTACTGTGCTTTTTTTTGCTGCATAAAGTGATGTTTTCATCAATCCCAGACTGGTTTGGGTTGGAACAGAGCTTGAACCTCATCCACTCCACCCCCTGCTATGGGCAGGGACACATTCCACCATCTCAGGTTGCTCCAACCTGGCTTTGGACCCTTCCAGGGATGGGGAGGCCACAGCTTCTCCCTGCCATTGGGATTTCCTCCCAATATCCCATCTAACCCTACTGGTTTCCAGTTCAAAGCCATCCCCCATTTTCCCATCACTTTCCTATTAAAAAAGTCCCTCTCCAGCTCTCTTGTTGCCCTTCTGGGTACTGGAAGGCCACAAAATCATCCCAGAGACTTTTGTTCTTCCCTTCCTTTCAGCCATGTGGGGTTTTCTCTCTTTCCTCACTGTTATTTCTCTGTAGGGAGGGGTAGCCCTGGCCCTGGGCTGGGATTCTCTGCCTTCACAGCACCCCCAGTCCTGCCCAGATGTGTCCTGAGCAGTCAAATCCTCTTTACTCAGGGCAATCTCAGCCCAGGAAGGATCTTAGCTGGGTGAAGAAATATCCCAAAGCCATCCAAGGCTGGCCAGGCAGGCCCTGCTCCTGCTGGGGGTGAAGATGCTCCAGGGAAATCATTCCTTGGGATCAAATTCCACACCCCTGCCCTAGATACACCATCAGCACCCTGTCTGGGAGAGGAACCTGCAGGAATCAAACCCTGCTCCTCTCCCAGGGATGAATCCCATGTGAAGTCACTCCTGGGCCAACAACAACCAGATAAATGTGGGTCACAGCCAGAGCGTTTGAGCATCTCATTCCTCAGCTGAGGACACGAAGCTTAAACCCATTAGGATATTAGCAGCAGGTGGAAGAATTGGCTGAGTGGAGATGAAGGAACTCCAATCAAAGGAGATGGGGTTACTCAAGGACTCAGAGCATTTCTTTAGATTAAATATTTGCAAATTTGGATAGTTTTTTTAGCCTATTTGAAGAAAGAATGGATGCAATACTTACAGTAGGGCCTTAAAAAGCACCTTGTTCCAACCCCCTGCCATGGAAATGTGGTTGGGGGTATCAGCCTGGTTTTAGAGGACAAAAAGCCATAAAGAAAAGCAGGATATTGCTCCAAGTGTCCTTTTGCTGGCAGCATTTAGACAAGGAAAGCAGCATCATTTCACTGCTTGCTTACCTTCAATCAAAAAACAACGCTGGGCTTTAATTTCTCCTGTGGGTGTAGTCAGCTCTTAAGTTAAAATCCAGGCTTTAATATCTTCTCCTCATAATTTAGGTCATGGGCAGGCAAGCAGCACAGGGAAACAGAGAGAAAATTCAGGCTTTGCAAGAGATGCTAAAAAACCGCAACTCGTGCTGGAGGCTCCCGGGGCACCGACTGCAGCCACTGCTCTGCTCAGAAAGCCTTGGAGCCAAAAAAGAGAGGCTGAAATCCCTGCAGGATCGAAATCCCGAGTCACAAAACCTTTGTGGGGTCTGTCTGCAATCCCTGGGCTCAGCAGGGAATGCTCTGCTCTTCCCTCGGGAGAGCTGCGGGAGGTGCTCCACTGCTTCCCTCCCCTGCAAGGGTTAAAGAGGGACAAACAGGGATGGCCGAGGAATCATTGGGATCATGAATGGAAAAGTGGAAGAAAAAAGGGTTTAATGGAAGAGAAAAGTGTCTCAACAAAAGGCTGGGAGAGCTGGGGGGGCTCACCTGGAGAGGAGAAGGATCCAGGGAGAGCTCAGAGCCCCTTCCAGGGCCTGAAGGGGCTCCAGGAGAGCTGGAGAGGGACTGGGGACAAGGGATGGAGGGACAGGACACAGGGAATGGCTCCCAGTGCCAGAGGGCAGGGCTGGATGGGATTTTGGGCAGGAATTGTTCCCTGTGAGGGTGGGGAGGAGCTGGGATGGAATTCCCAGAGCAGCTGGGGCTGCCCCTGGATCCCTGGCAGTGCCCAAGGCCAGGCTGGACATTGGGATGGTGGAAGGTGGATCTGGATCAGCTTTAAGGTCCCAACAACCCAACCCAGTCTGGGATTCTGGGATTAAACAGCAAATTCCAGCTGCACCACTCCAGGACAATCCTGCATTGGGTTTTTTTTCCCAATCCTTCATTTCAAAAATCCTGACAAACCAAAACCCTTCCCCTGTTTTATCACACGAATTCTGCAGTTCAGTGTCTCAGTGGGGTCCTGTTCACCCCCAGAATTCAGAATTCCACCCCCCTGCTCAGTTTATGGTGCTCATTCTCATCTAAACATAATTACACAGCACAGGGCCATAAACTCCCCATTCTGGGGGATGGAAGCAGCTTTCTTCTCACATTTATTAAATTGTGTTTATACACATCCTTACTAATTTATACAGCAACTTCCTTGTTAAATAGAACAGCAAAATGTAATTGAGCCTTCCATTCCTAATGGGGTTTTTTTTTGTTTGTTTGTTTGTTTTTATTGCCAACATATACGTGCATAAATTTTTGAGCACCCAAAAGTCATCTGGAGCTTTAAATGATCAGGGCAAGGCCTTGGGGGTTTTGTTGGGTCACCATCAAGGGTTGTTGCATCCAGCTGACACCAAGCACTGCTAAAAACACACTCAGCTCCTTCACAACTGCTCAGACAAAATTAAAATTCCAGGAAACTGCAGCCAATTGATTCCTAACCTATATTTCAAGTGTAACTGCTTGGGCTTTTTCTTTATTGTTATTATTATTATTTAATATTTCAGCTGTGGTTGGCTGTGATTTGAGATTTTCAGCAAGTCAGTTTCTGGGGAAAATGTTAATAATGAATGGAGCAAAATGAATCCCATCACAGAAAGGGGAAAGGGAAAAAAGGGAAAAGGGAAAAAAGGGAAAAGGAAAAGGGGAGGGAAAGGGGAGGGAAAGGAAAGGAAAGGAAAGGAAAGGAAAGGAAAGGAAAGGAAAGGAAAGGAAAGGAAAGGAAAGGAAAGGAAAGGAAAGGAAAGGAAAGGAAAGGAAAGGAAAGGAAAGGAAAGGAAAGGAAAGGAAAGGAAAGGAAAGGAAAGGAAAGGAAAGGAAAGGAAAGGAAAGGAAAGGAAAGGAAAGGAAAGGAAAGGAAAGGAAAGGAAAGGAAAGGAAAGGAAAGGAAAGGAAAGGAAAGGAAAGGAAAGGAAAGGAAAGGAAAGGAAAGGAAAGGAAGGAAAGGAAAGGAAAGGAAAGAAGGAAAGGAAAGGGGCTCATTTTAAACCCAACCACAGCTCCAAGATATTATCACTTGCAGCACTGCTAGGGATGCCACCAAAACTGAATTCTATCCATTTTTTCCATGTTTAGGCACTCCAAGCAAACCATCCAGCACTGCTAAAACAACTGCCCTAAATCTGTCCCTCAGCAGAAACCACTGCACCTGAAACAGTCACTGCAGAGTCCCCAAATTCACTTTTCCCTTCTTTTTGCCCCTCCTGGAAGCAAAAGCTCGAACACTCTGCGAGAGCTGCACACCAGCAGCAGGGGGGATCTCAGCAAAGCTCCAGCAGAGGAGTTTTTCAGTGCAGAGGAGAAAATTACTGTTTCCCCAGGAGGCACAGGTCCCATGTCAAGAAAAAAAAATAAAATTAAAACCAAATAGATGTGGACAGCAATTCTGTAGCTTCACCAGGAAATGTTCTGTGATGAAGCTGAGCAAGTAAACAGAATGTCAAGTACCCACATAAAAGATTTTCACGTGTTGTTGGACAAGCCAAATGTGTTTTGTTCTTGTTGGTTTTTTATAGCTACTTTTTTTTTTTTTTCCTGCAAATAAATGTCTCTACATGTTTTTAAAGGAGAGGAATGCACTGGAACATCATGAAAGAGTGGAGAAGCAGCCTGTGTCCATCCCCAGGAAGCCAGGCTTAGCAGGTCAAACACACCAGGACTTTCCAGAAGGAATTCTGGAGAAAAGCCCTAAAAATCCTCATGGGTTTCCTCTACATCACATCAACTGCTCCCCTCTCCTGTTCTGCAGCACAGAAAGCCCAAAAATGCCTGGACTGAAACATCCTTGGAAATAAAAGGGTGATTCTGCTGCCTTGGGGGATGCTGCTGGAAAACTCTGTGTGTTCTTTTGCCTGTCTTTGCCCCTGGAAATCTCCATCAGCACTTCAGGCTTTAGGGCTTTCTGGGATTATTTTATTCTGTGTGAAGTGGAAAACACAAATTGATATTTTTTTGTGCACCTCCCAGTCCTGTGTCTGGTATTTTTGTGCACATCCTAGTCCTGTGCCTTGCCCCAAAAAAAAAAGGATTTAAATTTGACACCCAGAGAGCCCAAATGTGTACAAACACATGGGCTGTGCATGTTCCAGGTCATGGAGCAGATCTTCCTTCGTGGAATCACTGAGAGCTCCAGGAACCTTTGGAAAAGCCTGGGACAATATCCAGCTGTAAACGAGGTGCCTCAATTATTTGAAATTATCATTTCAAACAGGGTCTCTGTATTATGGAGCCCTTTGTTATTTGCCTCCAAGCCTGTGTGATTTCTCCTGCACTCCAGGATTTATTTTGCAGTGGTTCACATCTCTTAGCAGGGCCCACACTTCTTTTCATAATTAGGATCATGGCAATGTTTTGATTTGTTTTGTGACATTTGCATCTCATTACAGGGAACTTCTCTGAGCCACTACAACTGTGTTTTATCCAGCCCTGTCCTGGAGGAGCAGAGAAGTGGAAAAACACTCCCACAAAGACTTCAGCTCCTCAGTTTTAATAATTTCATCCTCAGACAAGCAATTCCAACTAATTCCAACACCAGGCTGAGCAGAGGGCTCCATTTGTCTGTCCTGACCATTCCCATCCATCCCTAATGCCCACAGAAATGGGGATGGATGTTTTGAGCTGAGGCTGCAGCTAGAAAAGTGTGAATGAAAGGAATTTCCTTGGAAAGAAGAGGTTTGAGGGCTCCTTTTCTGGTGGAACAGAGAGCAGCTGTGACAGGCTGGGAGCTCAGGACTCTTCAGGTGATGTTTGGTTGGATGCAGGTTTAATTATGATGGAAAATTCGAGGATTTCAGCAACTGGACTCACACTGCCTGTCAAATAATTGAAGAGAAATCATTACAAGGAGAAAGTCAGATAGAAAAAGCACTGACATAGAAAAATGTCCCCAGATGAGACCTTTGGCCCCAGCTCAGGTAAGGCATGTGGCAGTGACATCCTTTAAAATACGGTTCTGGGATTTCCATTTCCATTTCTTCAGGCACTTTGTCATTATCAACACCACAGTAAATGCACTAATTCCAACAAACAAAACTAATTCTGCACAAAAAACCCTGCAGAACAATACCCATCAAGGTGAATTTCAGACTAAAGAAACATTATCCCAGGAAGTGCTGGAAAAGGAAGGACTGGGTGAAATAAATACCCCAACACGTGACCTGATGGACAGGAATAAAGTTCTCGCAAATTTTAATTGCTCTGTCAAATATCTGCTCCCAAAATGTTTGCAAGGAGTCAGCTGGACAAAAATAATTGTGAAAATAGTGAACAACTGTACAAATGCTCATGTGAAATCCAGAAATTTCATCCCAGAAAGCTTCATGTGAGCTGGGATCTGCTGCCAGCTCCCTGCTGGAGGAACAGGAATTTGTCAGGAATGCTGAAGGGTCTTTATTCCACCCAAAACAACAGGAGGAGAGGAGGAACAAGCAGGCAGAGGCTGCAGGGCAGAGCTGCCACCCTCCCAGAGCTGTGCAGAGCACTGAGGGCAGAAATGCTGGATGAAATCATTGTCTGAGCCAAACTTTGTGTGGGATCAAGGAGGAACAGTGTCCCTGGCTGTATCCTGGATTTTGGAGACCCCAGCCATCCCTGCAGCACCAGGAGTGTCAGGAGCCCAGCCCTGCACCCCACACTGATTATTGTGAGCTTTGGGATGTTTTTAACCCCTGACAAGGCTCCTTTTGCTGACAGGTTCCACCCCAGATGTCACAGCTCAGGGCAGGATCCCCTCCCTGAGGGACATTTCTCACCAGCACTGAGGGAAATTCCAGGGGATGCTGCTGGGAAAAGCAGGACAGCAACTGAATCTCACTGAAAACATAACTCCTCTTTGACAGAGAACAAGAAAAAGCCCAGTCAGTCAAAATTGCACCGTGGGTTGTTGTTATAAATGGATTTTTGACTTTGGCTTCCTCTCCTGACATTCATGGGATGCCTCCCCCATCTCTCCTGGAACGATCACAGCCCCTCCAGGACAGCTCAGCTTTTGCTGCTGGAGCTTTACAACTCTCCACTAATATTTTTCCTGACTGGAAAATTCTTTCCCAAAGCTCCCTATTTTTTTCTAAGGTAAAAACCCACTAGGAATGGGTCTGGGATGGAAAATCACAGAATCAAAGGCTCCCACAAGGGATTTTAAAGTTCATCCCATTCCCCCCCTACCATGGCAGGGACACCTTCCACTGTCCCAGGTTGCTCCAAGCCCCATCCAACCCGGCCTTGGATGCTGAAAAATCCAATTTTTATTTTTTTTTAATTTTTTTTTCATTCTGTTTTCCCTCTGCAAGGAGCTGCAGGCCTTTGCACCAGCCCTGTTCTAAAGGAGGAGGTGGCACTTGGGGACATGGGGCAGTGCTGGGGGATGGTTGGACTTGGAAATCTCAGAAGCTTTTCCCAACCTTAATTCTCTGATTTTTTTGGATGCATTTTCTATAACCCTGAGCCACTCTGGGCCCACTGGAGCTCCTTTAATGCCTCCCATCAGTTTCAGGGTGTGAAGAGTGAGGATTTTAGGTGACATCTGTGAGGTAATGAAATGGAATCATTAAAATGTCCTTCCCCTGCCTCTGCCAGAGCTCTTGCAGCCACTGCTTTTCAGAAAAAAAAAACTTATAAAATTGGGGTTTTTTTGCAGTACCAAAGCAGATCCTGTCAGGAGCAGCAGCCCCCAGGGCCATGGCAGAGAAACAGTGAAAACAACAGCAAAAATAAAATTAAAATAGTTCATACGTACTTCCAGATTTGATTTAAGGTGTTAAGGGTTGGACTCAATCTTTGAGGGCTTTTCCAGCCTTAAAGATTCAGAGATTCTGCATGGGAGAGCAAAACAAGTACAAAAAACTTGGATTTCCGTGGGTTTAAAGCACTGCCACCAACATCATGGATCCAACAGTTTAATTTGATTTACAGAAAGAAATCTTGTCCCTCCTGATAAGTGATAAGAAACTCACTTTGGGGGTGCAGCTTCAAATGGGACAAGGGCAGAACTGCCAGAAAAAACATTTGAAGTTCTAAAAATGAAAAAAACATGTTCAGTTCTGAGGTTTGTCCCTGAGCTGAGCCAGGTGCTGCCCAACAGGTCCCTGATTCCTGCAGCCCACGGGGGACAGACAAATGTCAAACTCAGATTTCCCTCCAGAATATCCCAGTAATTTCTGCAAATGCTGCTTCAGATATTCCAAAGTTTTCTTGGCAAATATAACAACAGAAGCAGCTCTGAGGGTATTTTCCAGGGCTAACCCAGCATCACCAGTGAAGAATTTGGGTAGTGAGGGGGTGGAAAGATTAATTTTCAAAGCATATTTACATTGGGAATTAAAAATTCCAGCCATTCTACTCTTGAGCTGGGCTTGGTTTGTTTTTTTTTTCCCTCCCTGTGCATCTGAAGAATTCAGAAGTGTTCTTACAAGCAGAGGGGATGAAAACACATTTAGTACAGATGCTGAGAGCAGCGTATCAGTGAACTGAGAAGTGATTGTGTTGTACCCCTGGGCAACGAGGCTGTCATCGAATTTCCAAACAAGATGTGAGAATCTGGGACAGTTCTGCTGCTGGGCCACGACGTTTGCTGGGCACTTCCCTCCTTGCTCTCCACTTAAAATCCCAACATTTCCAGGATCAAATCCTCCCCTGGCAGGGAAAAGCAGCAGGAAATGCTGATTTGGGGAGGGGAGGCTGTGACAGGATGGGTCAGACACAGGGCAAACCCAGCCAGAAATGGGAATGAAATGGGGGAAAATGACAACTTGTGGCTTTTGCTGTGAGCCAGACCTCTGATAATTACGTGTTCTACACCAGCTGCAGTTAGGAATTGTTATAAAACAGCTGGAATTACTCCTTGCTACAAAACAGCTGGAATTGTGTCTCTCCTGCCCACCCAGACCCCATGGAAGCATCCAGGTACTGATCCATAAAATCATTTTGGTTGCACAGGAGGTTCCTCCAGAAGGAAATTTTAAGCACCTGTTGCTGAACCATCCCCTGGAGAAGCCCATTCTCCCTTCCCTATTTTTAATTTATATTTCTTTTCCCAAATAAATGAATAAATAATTGTTTTAAAAATCCAAACAACAAAGGAATCAAAGAAAATTCAAAAAAACTGTGAAGGTTTGATCACATTTTACTGGCAAAGATGAAATTCTGAGGTCACCTCTGCGACTGGCACTTGTTTCTCTGCCCAGCACAGAGCAGAGCTGCCTGTAGTTATCCAGCAGGGACAGAATTCCATATTTCCAGGCTTTACAGGTTCCAAGAGGAGTGAAATGGCCCCTGTAAAGCCCCACAAAACAGCTCTATTAATAATTAAATTGGCTCCCTAACGTGGTCAAGAAGGATGGCTGCCACCAAGTGCCACAGCCACTGCCAAGTGCAATAAAATGGGTTTATGCAACATTTTGAGGCAGCCTCCCCCTCCAAAACCTTCCTGTGCACAAGGAGCTTCCAAAGTCAGCAGGAACAGAGCTGGTCCCACAGGAGAGGATCATTCCCAAAGGTAATTGATGCCTTTTTAACCCAGAACTGTCTGAGAGTTGAGAATAACAGAGCCTGACAAGGCTGAGGTTGAAAGAGAAATGGGAAGGTTGATCTGCTGAGTCCTAACTCCACTTTGGTGCTGCGTTTTTGGCAGGGTTGAGCAAACAAATATTTCCCCAAATAAAGGAAAATGGTCAAATGCTTAGAATGAGCCCCAAAATATCCACAGGCCAGAGTTTTCCCCTGAATGGTGGAATGCCAGTTCTCTCCCCAGCTCCTGGTAAGAGGGATGTGTTGGGAAGCCTTGGCTGATAAAATCAAACCTCTTTTGGTGAACAAACATCTCAATCTGCTTCCCCCAGGAGTGTGGAGAGCTCTGCAGGGAGATTCAGGGGCTGGTGGGACCCCAAGCCTTGATCCAGTTGAAAAGAGACAGGAAAAGTCCTGGAAAGCCAAAGAAACAAGAGATCCTATGGGGAGCAAGGAGCAGGAAGTGGAGCTGCAGAGACTGGAGGTGTCACCTTTAATTATCCACCCACTGATTCAGTCTTCAGGCCAGGGAAGGGATTTTCTCCTTCCCTGGGTGGTCCTGCCCAAATCCATGGATTTTTTTTGGGATGAATTAGGGAGGAATCTGCTTTTCAAAGGGCTGAAACTCCCACAGCTTTACCTGTGGCCCTTCCTCAAAATCCTCCTCACTTGGGAACGAGACAACAAAGGTTTTAAACCCCTTTATAGGGCTTTAAACAACCCCCTTATAGGGTTTTAACCCACCTTATAGGGTTTTAAACAATCCCTTTATAGGGTTTTAAACAACCCCCTTAAAGGGTTTTAAACAACCCCCCTTATAGGGTTTTAATCCCCCTTATAGGGTTTTAATCCTCCTTATAGGGTTTTTAAACAAACCCAAAGCAAACCTGCATTAAAACACAGCTGCAGGAATTATAAAATAATCGATTCAGGAATTATAAAATAAAAAATTCAGGAGGCCAGGCTCTTCCCAGGCCCATCATCCAGGGGTGTTTTGCTGTGTGCAGCTCATTTCAGCGAGGTTTGAGGAGCAGGGTAAGGCACAGAACAGGAGGAGGTAAAAGGGAGGAGGATGAAGCTGGAAGATCACTGAGGTGTTTCCCAGAGGATTGAAATGGCTCTGTTTATATACAGCTGGATTTTTTATTTTTTTTTTGGCAATAGAGAAGATGGGCACAGCTATGCCATGATCTAAATCCAAATATCTCAGATTGTTTCTTTTTTGGTTTAGATAAATCAAAACCCCCCAAAGCCAGCAAGAACTGTGTAACCTTGAGTATCTAATGCAAGGCTCAGCTGCCAATACCCATTTCAGGGCACCTTTAAAAGTTCAGCTCCCATCTCCCTTTTAGATGCAAGACTGAGCAGAAAGAAGAAATTCAACCACTGGTTTTCAGGGGAATATTATGTAGAAAATGTTGCCCTCAAACACATTAACATTGCACTTCCCCATCCAGAATCCCGAGGTTAGGAAATAGGGATGCTTTTTTCAGCTCTTTTTGCTACTTTTATTTCCTTTCCTTCCCAATTCCAGCTTTTTCCACCTTTCCCAGCTCCAGGACTCAGGGAATGCCACACACCCAGCCATGATAAACACAAGGGCACGTGCTCCACGTTGTTTTTCCCCCAGCTCTGCTCTTGCCTGAAGGTGCCTTCCCCTGCTGCATCCTTTTGTTTTAAGGGAGAAGAGAAATGCAAGCACCACTCGTTTCACAGCTTGGCTACAGGTAAATTATCTGAGAAAACAGGGAAGCACTTGGCTCCCCTCACTTTCATTTTTCCTGGAGTGAAAATCAAATGTAATGGGCTCGCTGATTTATGACTGCCAGCAGGATGGAGCACAGGGATCTTTTGATACCTGCCCAAATTCCTGGCTGGAATTTCCCTTCCATGGGGTTTGAGGTTCCCCCCAAACCTCTGCTCCCCAACTGCACCAACTTTTAAGAGGAAGAAAATTCCCTCCAGCCCCAAATTTCCACTGGGAGAGTCCCTGTGGCTACTGGGGTGTGTCCAAGCTGGGAAGAGCCATTCCCAAATGGGATGAAGGCCGTGAGCTCGGGGCCCCTGGGATGATGGGGGACACAGCACAGCAGCCAGGACAGTGCCAGCTCATCCCTTGGAATCTCAAACAGAGCCTCATGGAATGGTTTGGATGGGAAGGGACCTTAAATCCCCCCCATCCCACCCCAGCCATGGCAGGGACACCTTCCCCTGTCCCAGCTGCTCCAGCCCCAATGTCCAGCCTGGCCTTGGGCACTGCCAGGGATCCAGGGGCAGCCCCAGCTGCTCTGGGCACCTGTGCCAGGCCCTGCCCACCCTGCCAGGAACAATTCCTGCCCCAAAATCCCATCTAAACCTTCCCTCCTTCAGCTTAAAGCCATTCCCCCTTTTCCTGCTGAGAACCATCCCCACACCCTGGCCTGTAGGGTATCGTGGTAGGTGAAAACTGCTCACTTTCATTTTTATGAACCACATGTTCCTGCTGTCCCCTTTAAATTTTTTTCCCTTATTAAACAACAGAAACCATGGAGGGAAAAAGAGGAAGAGGAGGGAACAAAAAGAACATCCTAGATGCAGCTGTCAGTGTGTGCAGGGCTGAGGGAGCCGCGCTCTGCGGTCACTGCTCACTTCCAATTATCTCATGGCACCAGTGAACGCTCCCTGGCAGCAGGAACACGCAGCTCTGCACAGAAAGGAGCTCCTTGCTGAGGCTTTGGGGGTGTTTTTGAGTGGTTCAGCAATGGCCTGCAGGAAAGGGAAGTGGCAGTGCTGAACTGGGGTAACTCTGTGTTAGGTAATCCTGCTCGGAGTGTTCCCGGGCACCCCGGGATCAGCCTGGCCCCACGGGCACAGAGCTGGGAATTGTCCTGCAGCTGCTCTGGGACAGCCCTGGGAGCACTGAGAACACAGGAGAGAAAATCACAGAGTCACAGAATCATGGAATGCTTTGGGTTGGGTTAAATCCCACCCATCCCACCCCAGCCATGGCAGGGACACCTTCCCCTGTCCCAGCTGCTCCAGCCCCAATGTCCAGCCTGGCCTTGGGCACTGCCAGGGATCCAGGGGCAGCCCCAGCTGCTCTGGGCACCTGGGACAGGGCCTCTCACCCTGCCAGGAACAATTCCTGCCCCAAATTCCATCTAAATCCACCCACTGTCAGTTTAAAGCCATTCCCTGTGTCCTGTCCCTCCATCCCTTGTCCCCAGTCCCTCTCCAGCTCTCCTGGAGCCCCTTTGGGCCCTGGAAGGGGCTCTGAGCTCTCCCTGGAGCTTCTCCTCTTCAGCTGAGCACCCCCAGCTCTCCCTCTGACCAGGAGCTCCAGCCCCGCTCTTGCCATCAAACCAAACCCAATTTCCCATTTTCCAGGTCTTTAAGAGACCAGGCCTAACCTAAGAGACAATTTCTGCTCCTGACCTTCCACAACCACCACGGCCCAGAAAACCTCACAGCAGAGAGAAGGAATTTCCTTTTCCAAAGTCACTTTTCTGCCACCCAGAGCCCACAGAGCAGCTGAGATCAGACCAACACTGATTTATCTCCAGGAGCTTCTGATGGGAGGGTTGGAGGAGCTCCATCTCTTCCCAAGGGTTTCTGTGTTTGGATTTATATTCCCTGCTCAAATACTTCCACAGATCTCTGCCCACCTCCACAGGGACCAGAGAGTGAGGAAAGACACAAACTTCTTTAAAAATCCCATTATTTCTATTCATTTTTTTCTATTATTTGCCTCTGTGGAGCAACTCAACAATAATGGGCTGCTTGGATAAAAAGCAACAAATCTATTTGCCAACTGTACACAGTAATAAACTCATGGAAGGAAGTTTATAGCCAGTAAACAGAGTATTATTGACAACCAGATCTCAATAAAATGTAAGAAATACCTCAGGACAGGCCTCCTGCAACTCAAGTAGGTAATAAGTGCCTCATCTTTTAAAAAAAAGGTGTTTCACTTTTAATATTTTTTAATTTATGGTTGATTTCTTTTGGAATTTTTTCTTGGTGAGCTTCTGAGCTCACGCAATTAAACGCAGGCAAACACATCTAATTTCCAGAGAAACAATAATTACAGCTTAACCCAACTTCCTGCCCTCTGCAGTGCCTTCCCCTCTTGCTGCAAGCACACACTCCCCAAACCAATGTTCATCCTGTTAAATTGGATGTTAATAAGTGGTTTAAGCTGCATAATTCATGCTGAGCTAAGAAATGTTTTGCTTAGGCTGGAGCTGCTGGGATTGTTTTACCTCTCCGACCGTTCCGCGTCTGTGGAGTCGCGCTGATCCCACATGGAATTTGTGTCACACTGCTCTGGAACGTCCCTCTTCATTCCCACAGCTTCCTTCAGATCCTGCTAAGCAATTCTTTTTGGAATCCTGGAAGGTTTTTAGTTCATTTCTGTGTTTTCCCCTGTCAGTGCAGTGATCCAGCACCGCTCGTGGGGAGGATGGAGAGAGGAAACTCGTTTGAAATTGGGATTGCAGCGCTGAGGAAATGCAAGCACAGCCATGGGAGAATGGAATAAATTTGGGAAGAGCAGCCAAAACCAGGAGAATGCACCAAAAATGCTTTAAGAGGAACCAGTGCCACATTTGGCTTTGGTTTTGCTTTCTCCTTGTAAGGACTCCCTAAAATGTCGATGACAAATATTTTCTGCTTCAACTCTCTCATCTCTTTTCTGTTTCTTTCCTCCACCTCACATTCACTGTTAAATAAAATCAGAACTATTGACTCCAGCACATGGTCTCCTGTGCAGATTAATCTGTGCAATTTCTCAATATTTGGATCTTCACATCATCCCAAGGGGGTCAGGACGTGTCTCCAGCACTGCAGTCCACAGCCACCCACCTTCCTTGGCTGGAAATGAGTTATTTAATTCAGCCACTTCCCTTTGAAGTGCTTGAATACAATGCCACACACACTGGAAATGGAAAATAAAAGCGTCATTCAACAGAGAAACACAATTTACAGTAATTATTCATGTCTGAAGAATACATATGAAAAAAATAAAACTCAAGGGAAATTAAAAATCCTATAAATAGCCTCACTGGAGAAGAGCTGGAGAGACCCCATACAATACCCAATATTTATACTGATCCCCACCTTTCTGCATCCCCAAGAAGATGGCAACAGCAAGCCTGAAATTCAGCTCAGAGCCATGGAAAGTACAACAGGAGAATGAGAGGAAACTGAAACTGGACCTCACGCTTCCCACTCCTGCTAAAAACCGAGGGGAGAGGAAAATCCCGAATTTCTGTGCTCAGCATCACTCGAGTGTTTGATCTGTTTTCCATTCCACACCTCCCATTTATTGATTCCTCACAGGGCAAGGGGAGGGTGGGAGCTGGGAAAGCCTCACCTGGTTTGTGCAGCCTGGCTTTGCACCACATCACACTTCTGCCATGGGGTGGAACCCAAAAAGGCCACAAATATGACAGGGAAGATGTTTAACATGAAACAGGAAGGTGGAGACCTCAACCAGTCAGTGAAGTGAGAGGTTATCACGTCAAAAAGATGTGTTTGATATGTGTGCATGAATCCACAGCTGTACCTGCACTCACATGCATCTCTCTATCCCTGTATCATAAATAAATACATTTTCACTGCCAACTTCTCACCCTTTTCCTCTGTAAAGTCACACAGTACTACAGCTAAGGTAAAGAAAAATGCCTATGTTAAAAAAAAAACCACCAGAATTTAAAAACATTTTTTCAATTTAAAACCTCAGAATTTGTGGTATCATGGGAGACATCTCAGTAATCATAAATGTCAATTACAGGAACCAGCTGAAGGAGTGACCTTTGTGTTGAGCTTCCCAGTGAAAATAAATGTGATTAAAAAGGAAACAACCCCTGTTCAATAAATCTTGTGTGGTTTCATGTGGGACTGATCTGTGCACCTGTAAAATCCACTGTCACTCCCAGGCTGAGACCCAGGGAAATGGAATTAAGGAATCTCCTTTTATCCTGGCACTGTGAGTTAACTTCCACTAAGAGAATTCAGGCTGCTGTTCAAGAAATGAAAATTAGTGACCACTGAAATTGGTTTTTTCCACTATCCAGGAATTTGCCACCTCTGGATTGCTTCTTTCAGGGAAATTTGTGTCACAAAGCCCTGAGGAGCTGCTGTCAAGAGTGAGCAGAGGGACTTGGGGGAAGTTAATCCCTGACTTGTCCCAAATGGTGAAAACCTGTGGATCCTGACAATTCCCTGGCCAAGCTTCCATGGAAAAGATGGATGGGCCACCTTTGCAAGCAAAAATATTGATCTGAATCAAGTCTGAGTGGGGACTTTTGGGTGTGGAGGCACTGGGAGCATAAAAGGTGATAAATAAACCAGGTCATCCCAATCTCACCTTCTCCACATGCAGCTCAGGCACGGGGTGGGGAAAGGAAAAGGCTCCTTGAAGCCATTTAGGGATGAATTCCCACAGGAATGGGGCAGATGGAAGGGACAGGAGATCCTACCTCTGGTTTAAATTAAGTAACTTTCTTTTCTGAATTGTTTTAGAATGAGCTCTTCTGCATCAGCTCAGCTGAGTCCCAAACAATGTGACACAGAATTCCCGAGGCACTGGGATGCCCTGACTCCCAACTGGATTGAAAAGAAGAGAACAAACCATGAGAAATAACAACTTTCCCAGGATTGTTCACTGCCTGTAAGGAATTAGCTGCTGGCTTTGCTGAGGTGTGTTTTTACCTCACTTTGAGGAGGGCAGTGGTTCATTCTGCCTGGGTTCTACACAGTTCTACAGTTCTGTCTCACTGTAAAAGCATTGGCAATTGGGCTCTGGGAGCCTGATTGTCAATTCCCAGGCTCAGCTCATGTATCTGTAAAACACACACACAGATGAGATCTGGAGTTTGTACTCTGAGACCCATTTGGAAGTGCAGCTCTTGTCTGAGGAGTCTGGCAGGGCTGAATTTAACACTTGCATGAGCACAGGAATTTGCTAAGGACGTGTGAAAACAAACACATTATCAGAAACACAATTTACAGGCATCCACAGAAAGGTGGATGGGAAAGCTCTTCCCATCCTTTAGGAAGCAAATGGAAGAGAAAAGAACTCACCCAGCATCCCAGCAAGAACTCCCTGGCAGCAGCAAGAGCAGCCTCTAAAGCAATCCTCAATTAAATACAAGACTTAGAGAATTAAAGTTGTAATACATTATTGATTGACTACGGATATCTGATTGACTGCAGCCAAGAATCCTTCCCTGCCTGCTCCTCTTGAGCAGAGATTATATGAACAAAACAAAGAGGGAATTGCAGGATGAGATCCAGCAGTAAATCCTGAGACGCTCTGGGAGCTGATTTTATGGCAAGGAAAAGTGTGTTTGTTTGATCCAAAGTGACACCGTGGTTTGAGGCAAAAAAACGAGAATATGTAATTGACCACGGGAGCCACTTTTTATGAGAAGGGCAATTTTTCTGCCTTTGTAACAACAGTGTTGTTTTACTGCTGTGTAAAGTCACTTCTGCTCGGAACTTGCATTGTGTAGCAGGTACCTGAGGTGGAAAATGTTACAGAAAACTCATCTGTTTTCTGAAACATTCACTTAGAGATATCCAAGCCATCATTCTGGGCATGGACAGCACACAGGGATGGATGTTCTTAGTGCTGATGTGTGTTTTAGCTCCAACCTGCAGGGACAACCACAACAGCACAATAAAAGATTTCAGTTTTCTCATGAGTTCCTCTCCTAAACTGTCCTGAAAAAAATAAAGTGTATACACAGCCCTGTACACAATGCAGCAGCTCCCAAAATTCTGCAGAGAGGATCAAAAACCCCCAGGGAAGAATGTATTCATTTTCTTAGACAAGCTTTTAAAATAATAGTTTATTTTTTTTGAGTCAGTGGTATATTTAAAAACAATCTACTGTAAGAGTAAAAAGATGTAGATAATAAAAAAAAAAAAAAACAAAACGAAGTGTGATGACAATAAAAAAACCCACTAGAATATAAAGTTAGTTTCCTTCCTCCCTCCCAAAACCCCATCCCATCAGTCTGATATTTCTCAGAGCTTAATATCTGGAAAACAAAAGCTTTTTGTTTTTTCTTTACACTTTCAGCAATTAGGAAATTAAGAATACATAAAGCATTCTTTGCAGGCACATTAATTCATCATGACGTGAAAAGCAGGCACCATAAAAATTAAAACATTCTAAAAACCATCATATATACAAACACTGTACAGAATGATGGCACAAGGACAAAGTGATTCTGTTCAGTTCATCCTAATCCAACATGAAATATTACACAATAAAGAAAGGAAAAAGCTCTTCCCGTTTCTGTACTCAACATTTAGGTTCAGAATGAGCAGGAGTCTCCTCCCTGCTCACTGGTTTCTCTCCCATGCCCTTGGCAGCTCCAAGGCTTCCTCGTTTTCCCCCTCATGGACACCCAGAAGATCCAACTGAAGGAAAATGGCAGTGGGTGATCCCCAGGGACTGATTTAACGAAGCTCATTAATCACAGATTATCCTGAGCTGGGAGGGACCCTCAGGGATGATCCACTCCAGCTCCCCCTCAACAATCCCACCTGGCCATCCCTGGGTGTCCAAACTCCTGGAGCTCTGGAGCCTCAGTAACCATTCCCTGAGAGCCTGGGCAGTGCCAGCCCCCTCTGGGGGAGAATCCTGAAATCCAACCAAACCCTCCCTGGCCCAGCTCCAGCCGTTCCCTGGCTCCTGTCCCTGGTTGTGACAATGAAGAGTTCAGTTCCTGCCCCTGCCTTTCCCTCAGGAGGATGCTGAGGTCTCCCCTCAGTGTCCTCTCCTCCAGCTGGACATTCCAAGTGCCCTCAGCCGCTCCTCACACGGCTTCTCCTCAAGGCCCTTCCCCATCCTCATGGCTCCTCTGGACACTCTCTGGGAATTTAATGTGTTTTTTATATTGTGACTGCTGCCAGCCTGGTGTCACCCCAGTCACTGTTACCCTTTGTGCCCGACCCCTGAGCCAGCTGCTCACCCATCCCATCATGTGTTTCTCCAGCTGTAGGATGGACATTTTGTCCTGTAGGTTCCAGTGGGAGACAGCATCAAAAGCTTTGCAGAAGTCCAAAAAGATTCCATCTCCTGGCTTTCCTGGGTCAGCCAGCTGGCTCAACCTGCTGTAGAAGGAAATTGGGTTCCACGGGCAGGACCTTCCCCTCAGGGAGCCGTGCTGGCTGTGACCCATGGCTGCATTGTCCTCCAGGTGTTTTCCAGAACCTCCCAGAACATCCTTTTCCATGATTTTACTGGGCCTGTAGTTCCCAGGGTCCTCCTTCGTGCCCTTCTTGAAAATCAGGATAACGTTCCCCAGCTTCCAGTCAGCTGGGACCCCTCTGGATTTCCCCAGACTGCTCAAAAATCACCAGGAGGGGTTTTATGATGACATCAGCAGCTCTTTGAGGATTCTTGGATAAATCCCATCAGGATTTGCAGGGATTCAGCTCCAGATCTGCGGTTTCAGGCTGATTGGGAGCTGATCATTGTCAGGGCACTGGGACCCTCTTGGTCTGTGACCCACGTTGGAGACAAAGTGTGTTAAATGTGTTCAACACCTCTGCCTTGTCCCTGTCCCTGTTTGTGAGGTGCCCATCCCCATCCTAGAAAGGGCTAAAGATATTTCTACACTGCCTTTTGCCATTGATACATTTGAAAAAAAACACTTTTCTTGTCCCCCACAGTTCTGGCAGCTCCAACTCCAGCTGAGCTTTGACCACACAAATTTTCTTCCTCTAATGGGGAGCAGCACCTCTGTGTTGTTCCCATGCCCCCTGACCTTGCTTCCATTGGCACACACCTTCCTTTTCCACCTGATATCCAAGAGGAGATCCCTGTTCAGCTCTTGACTGGCCTGCTTGACTTCCAACATTTGGAATTGCTGCTCCTGTGCCCTTGGGAGGTGATGTTTAAAAAGGGACCAGCACTGATGGACCCCAGCACCTGCAAAAACATTTTCCCAGGGGACCTTACAAACTCCCTGAGCAGCCTCATGGTCAGAGGAGAGGTTTTGCTGGCACTTTTCCTCCTCTCACCAGAGGTTTTAGACTTTTGATTGTGGTCACTGTGGCCAAGACAGCCCCAAGTCTCCACTTTGCTCATTGCAATCAGGTTATTTGTAACACAAACCCATTTTACAAATCAGTGGCGTCTGATTTTTAACCCTGGGCTAAAATCCCTGTTATTCAGAGAAATCCTACAGCAGCTTCACCTCACTGGGAAACCTCCTCTAGCCCTGAAGTCCATGAGAATATTGTCATTGATTCCTATATACACTGAGATTAGGTACAAAAACTCTGCTCATTTGAAACTCCAGAAGTACCCAAAATCTTTAGGTACAAAATTTCCAGCTCTCATTTTGATCTCCACGTTTAGCTCTGTGCCTGGCGTTATCCAGAAGCAGGGAGAAGGTTTAGGAAGAAGGTTCTGACAGTTGAAAGAGTTCCCAGTCTCAAGTAGAAATCCAGATTTCATTCAAGTTATGGGAGGGAATAACCCCAAAAACAGGGGGATGTAGTGTTGGGTCCGACACATGGCGAGAAATGGATTTCTTACAGAGTTATCATTGCACTAAATGTTAGATACTGCACACCTGAATGAGGTAAACATTATAGACCATAAAATACTTAGGGAAATGAATTGTTACAGCTTTATCTTTGGAAAAAAACCCGCTTCCTTCTTCACTGGACAATCCCAGAGTCAACAGACGTTTGCTTCCGCGTCGTCTTGGGAGGCGGCGGCGGCGGGGTCTTGCTGGGGAGAGGAGGAGGCAGGTGCTGGAAAAAACCAATTTGGGCAGATCATGTTAGCAATGAATGCAATTCTGGAACGTTTCTCTGTCATCTCTAAGTGCAAGAGGCAGCAGGAATGTCTGGAGCCCTGTGGCTCACAAAAACCTCTCCCTGCAGAATTTGCTGTGAACAGAGAATGCTCTCAGCCTTTACTTTTAAATATAACTTTTACTTTTGATAGTGAAAAAAAAAATAAAAATCTGAAGGGTTCAGGATTAATTAGCTCAATATTTCAGGAAAAATCTTTTGAAAGCACTGGAGAAGTTTATAATTCCCCACTTTGTATCATGATAGGATATTGATTTCTTGGTCTGTATCGATTGTCCTCAGCCTCTAGGCACACAGAGCTTAAAAACCAAGCTGAAGCAATGGCTTCATTGCTTTTCCATTATGTTTTGGATTTTGCAGTTAGAACAGAAATATTTAAACACAAAACCAAAACAGGAACAATTGAAAATCATTTTGAGAGATAAGTAACTCACAGTTTACTATTACACACACAGTTATAATTAAAATATTCCAAACAGAAATCCAGAACGTTCAAATATAAGCATTTTAAATCGCTTTACATATCTCACAACAGAAGAGCATCCCCACTTAGAATCACCAGCTAATTGGACAAATCAAAAAAGCCATTATGGAAATTAAGACTTTTTTTTTTTTTTTTTTCCCTAATGTTGAAACATACCAATGATAAAATGTGTTGCAGGAAGAGCTGGAGAACACTGCACTTTGCAGCCAGGTTTTCCCAGCATTTTGGCTGTGCAGGCAGCCCAGGTTTCCCAGAGGCTGTGCTGCAGTGTCACAGCTCATCAACGCTGCTCTGGCTTTGTTTTTCCCTAAGATTCTCCCCCACTCTCCAGTCAGAGCCTTTTGTTTTCCTCCAAGCCCAATGATGCTTTTCCAGTTGTTTGTTCCTGTCCTGCCTCACCCAGCCCAGCACCAGCTGCTGGCTCCACACAGGCACAGCCAAATTCCTTGGTCACCTCTGCAAGAACAGCCCAAGCACCTGCAGTGCCCCAGTGCTGGATGAAATTCCTGATGGTTTGTCAGGATCAGGAAGATCCTGGTGCTTGAACAACCGAGAATCCCCATGGAAGTGCACAGGACCAAAACTGCTCCTTTTCAAAGCTGTCCAAGGATCCTGTCCCAAAAAGAAGAGAGGTTCAGGGTGATGCCAGGACACCTCAGTCCCTCCTCTGCTCAGAGCAGCTCCTGATGCTCCTGCAATCTCATGGCTGCGAGTTTTCAGAGATGAGTAAGAGCAGAAGAAAAACAACCTTAAGGTAACTAAACAGGCTCTCCCAAGCAGGACAGAGTTACAAATCTGAGATTTCACCAGACAGTTTTACTGATCACAGACTAAGGAGAAAGCTAGGAATACAAACTGAGCCAGGCAGGCTGGATTTTTGCTGGAATCTCTTTCCTGTATCCTACCTGGACAGAACCACTTTTCAATCCATTTTACACCTTTCCTCATTCCTCCCAAGACTTCCTTGTACCTGAGCAAATCCCTTTCTTAACTTGGGGTGTTAACTCCTGAATTCCTGCTAAGGCACCTGGATAGGAGTCAGTTGTGATCTGAAGATTCCAAAACCTTTGAAAACTTGCTTAATTACAGTCCTGTATGCAGGCAAGGGCTCTGGGAAAGCTCTGGGAAATGCTGGTGTTCTGCAGAACATCCAACATCTCATGGAGCTGACATTCCTTTCTAACTCCATAAACCACGTGCCCCTCTAAAACAGAACAAAATATAAAACTTCCCTCTCTGCTCTGCTCTCTTTAACTTCATATTCATCACCAGGAAAAAAAAAAAACAAAACCAACTCTGCTGATAGCATCATTTGTGCAAATCCATTTTGAATTTAAATAACACTCTATTGGCAATAATTCTCAATTCAATTAGATCAAAGGCATTTCTCAACCAAATGAGCCCCTTCATATTGATCAGAGAACAATCAAATCAGCCCTGAAAACCTGGTTCTGAAAAGCAGAGACAATGCAAATACAATGAGAAGAAGCTAAATATATATGCTATAAATAACAAGCTCAAAACCTACCCGAGCTCAGATTCTGCAAGCAAATTAGGCAGAAAGAAATAGCAGAGATAGGTAGATAATTATTATAATTGAATTTACAATTTCCATTAGAAAGTCAGATAAATTTAGCACATGTTCATTTATATAATAAGCTCCCAATGAATATATTAAGTAGGATGTGTAATGCTGGTCGGGGCGACGTTGTTGGGAATTTTGCAAGACAAAACATTCCATTATGGAGCTGGGGCATCTCCAAACCATCACTCCCAGGGCTGATCCATCCTTCCTTTTATCCCAGGACAGAAGAAATTCAACCACATTTCCTCCCTCCCTTTAACACCACACTCACAAAAATCATTATCAGGTTTATGAAGTTCGTTATGCTGCACTTCCCCTTAGAAACTTTGCAATAAAAATAGAGTTTGCCTTGATTTTGTATTTAATTAAGACTCTCTTTGCCGAGTTTGTGTTTACATCTCAGTGGTTAATTGTGAACCTGACTCTTCCCTTTCCTTCCTGACAAACTGACAGAGGCTGCTGCCTCACATCCCAACCTATTTTGGGCAGAATCCTTGACTCAGGGGTACCTCAGGGGAAGCAGAAACCTTATGTAAAAGGCTCATCTGCAACACAGAAACAATCTGTTCCTTCTGCTTCAGACATGAAATTGCTCCCATTTGTTTGCTGTTCTTTGTTTTTTTTTCCTTCCCTGATACAGAAAAGAATCAAGTTTAAAAACATTTGTCTGTGTTCTCTTACAGAGAGATATAAACTGCACTACACCAGGCGTGTTTGGGATGTAGTAAAAATCAATTACAGAAGATGAGAAAATGCATTGGGTTTTGGTTTTTTTTTTTATGCTACTCTGAAGCAGCAAAATGAGAGATGAGTTGCTTTTCGTTCGGAGAATGCTGTTAAAAGAAACAACTACCAAAAAAAAAAAAAAATCAAACAAAATTTGATTCTTCAAAACATGTGGCACTGCACGAGATTCCTTCCTGTGCAAGGAACTCTTTGTCTTTGAAATTCCTTGGTCATGGAGAGGACACGCTCTGGAGATCCAGCGAGAAGCACTTTGGTTGGAAGGATTAAGGGATCTAATTAGGTCAGGAGCAGCAGAAATGGGATGTAAATAGACCATCAGGCACCCAGGACTGTGAAAATGCTTTCACTGACTTGTTCCTTCAGCTGAGATGCCTGACAACAACGTGGCTATTTCGTATCTGCAATGGAAAAATAACATTGCAGTGGGAGGCTGTGGCACAGTGAGTCTCCCCTTCTGGAAGAGCCGGCGGGGAGAAGAGCCCGACTCCACTAATGGCAGCCAAATTACAGACAGTTTAAGCTAATTGACTCTTTGACCCAGGGAGCAAAGTTCTGTGCAAAATCCAGCAGGTAACTGATGTGAAATGACTGTTTAGCCCCTGGTTCATCCATCATCTATTAAAGTTTCATTTGACTCTGTGGCACAGCCGTTCCCTGCCCTTGCTGGGGCGGCCTGGGATCAGGGAGAGGGGTTTGAAGGGTTTTTCTGGTGCACTCGGGGTGTTCCCAGCCCTCAGCCCCACACAGGCCAACGGGAAAAACGCCTCAAAATGGGCAATGTGGAATTGCTCTGGGTCACTATCCCAGATCCAAGGGACACCTCTGCTCTGGAGCCAGGCTGGGAGAGCTGGGGGAGCTCACCTGGAGAAGTTCCAGGGACACCTCAGAGCCCCTTGCAGGGCCTGAAGGGGCTCCAGGAGAGCTGGAGAGGGACTGGGGACAAGGGATGGAGGGACAGGACACAGGGAATGGCTTTAAGCTGATAATGGGTGGATTTAGAAGGGATTTTGGGGTAGGAATTGTTCCTGGCAGGGTGGGCAGGCCCTGGCACAGGTGCCCAGAGCAGCTGGGGCTGCCCCTGGATCCCTGGCAGTGCCCAAGGCCAGGCTGGGCATTGGGGCTGGAGCAGCTGGGACAGGGGAAGGTGTCCCTGCCATGGCAGGGGCTGGGAATGGATGGGATTTAAGGTTCCTTCCCACCCAAACTGTTTGATGATTCTGTGACTTTCCCAATGATTTCTGTCAGGCCTGGGGGGAAGCTCCTGTGGGGGACAGCAGCAGTGGATGAGGGCAGAGCTGGACCTGACAGGGGTCTGCACCCCTCATGCAGGGAGGACCTGGCTCCTGGAGTGTGACAGCTCTCCCGGAGCACAGCTCAGGCCACCTTCCCTCTCTGGAACCCCATTTCTCCAAGTGGACACCATCAGGATTTCTCCCACACTGGATGCTAACTCCATTTCCCCAGCGCTGCTTCCCCGTTCCAGTCCGTGCACAAACACCTCAGGAGTGATCAGCAGAACACTCAGAACGAGCTTTAGACCCCAGACTGACCCTGTATTCCTCCCTGAAGGCCCAGGTCCTGCAAGAGAGATAAACCAGCACACCAGCATGGCCCAAGCCACAGCCAGATCCCGTGTGGAGAGCAGGACACGGCCACTCCCTCAGTGAAACCAAGGGACACATCACATGTCTGGGCAGAGAGCAGGAGAACACACATCTCCCTCCAAATCCTGTAAAAAAGCAGTGGCAGTCCATTGACTTGGAGATTTATTAAAAAGTAAATTGATTTTTCAGAAACTCTTCACTCAGCAACAACCCACCAAAGAGTGAGGGACTGGCACAGGAGGAAGGGTTTGCAAGGTTTCCCATCCCCAGCAGGTAAAAATAATGATCAGATGGCAAATAAACCCTGTATTTTAATTCATTTTTTCTCCTGGGCACACTGTCCAAAGGCTCCTGGAGCTCTGGCAGCCTCAGTGCCCATTCCCTGGGAGCCTGGGCAGTGCCAGCACCTCTGGATGAGGAACCTTTCCCTGATATCCAACCAAACCTCCCTGACACAGCTCCAGCCGTTCCTGGGTGCTGTTCCTGTCACCGACAGCAGAGATCAGAGAGGAGCTACTATTGCAACCCTTTAAGTTGTGCTCCCTAATTCCCTGCTCCTCCATAGTTCCAGCTGCATTTCCAGCCTCTTTGTCCCTGTCCACACGAGGAAAACGCATTTGCTGAAGCCTTTAAGGTCAGATTTTGCTCACTGCAGCTGACAGAAGAGACAACTCCCAGCATTGCAGCACCTGCATTGCAACACATAAAAATCCCCCTGGGTTGTGCCTTCTGTGTGTTAGATGTGAATATATCACCCTGTTACATCCCAATAAGCAACCAGAATAATCCCCATACAACAGAGTCAAGCCAAGACTGTTCTGCTCCTCGCAGGCTTCAGCCATCCCCACGTTCCACCTGTGCTGGATTGATGGAGATGTTCCCATCCCAACCATTATCCCGTGCTTAGGAAGTGTTATAGCCAATATTAGCAACCCAAGTGCTCCTTTGTCTATTTTCTTTGAGCTCCCTGCCTGCTCTGAATACTAAGCAGGAGGTTGATTTGTATGCAAGGGTGAGGATGAACCCATAAAGAATGATAAGTGCCTAAAGGAATCCCTTGATGTAATAATAATCCTTGCAGGAGTCGTAGATTTCTTTTTTTTTTTTTTTTTAATGTTCCCATATATTATTAAGGACATTTTTAGCAGAATAAATCACAAGGAGCAAGAAAATATCTACAAGGGTCTCAGAGTTAACGAGGAGGAAGGGACAATCAGGAAATGATCATGAGGTGACCACCAGGATTAAAGAGTTCAGGTAGACCAAGGTAACACTGGACTCTGAATATCTGAGATTGCTGTCTCATAAATGACATTACTGCCTGCAGTTTGACTTGGAGCATCTGATCCTTCTCTGGCTGCCTCCTTTTGAGTTCACTACAGCACTTTTCCTGCCTTTCATAACCCACTGCAAGACAACTGGAGTGAAAAACACAATCATTCCTCACACGAGGAGATATTTCCAGTTTAAAAGCTACTCAGATAATCTTATCTCTAATAGGTTTTACTGATTTTTCTTCACTGATACAACAGCAGTGTAATTTAAAAGATGATCAGTTTACCAGGCAGAGAATTATCCAGTTATGAATTATGGAGCTCTATGACCCACGAAACGTAAGTCATTAAAACCATGGAGTGGGATTTAATCACGGCAGCAATGAGAATTTACCCATCTGATCTTTCATGTCCAGCACTACTCATTTTCTTGATGTTCTTTAAAAGCTTCCTTCCTACCAGCCTGATGAAATAAAGGCACAGAGTGATTGTTACAAGATTAGAAACCTTCTCCCAAATCAATTCTATACCCAATACAGAATCACAGAATCTGCTGAGCTGGAGGGGACCCGGAAGGATCAGCGAGTCCCACTCCTGCACATGACAGGTGGCACTGGGACACATCTGCTTTAGATCCTTCTGCCAGGCTTTGAAACCACATTCCATGGTCTTGGAAAGCTTATAAAAACACAGATGCTGAAGAAAATTTTGGGCTGTTAGATAAGAAGATGTAGCCTGTATCTGATTGCATTTCTTAGCTATGAAATCCTGATGCCCTTCAACACCAGATGTTAAAAAATGGCATCTGTTCCTACAAAGTGTAGCAAAAAAAATATGAGAGGAGCCTGAGCAATCAAGACTGAAAAGAGCAAAAATATTAAGAACTGAATAAAACTTTGCAAAGAACCACGGGAGCATATTGGTACTATTTTTATGAACTCCCATTTAATGATGTGGAAACGCTGCTTGTGGCAGGTACAGGAGGTACAGAGCAAATCAGGCTGAGTGATCTCTGGGTCTGGGCTCCCAAAACCACAGCCCCATGGCACCTGGGAGTTGTAAAATCACTAAAAACATCGATCCCCAGAGTGGAAACCCCTTCCAAAAGCCTCACTGGTCAGGAAAAAAAAAACCCTGACTGGCAAGATTTTATTTCTTATCATTGTTTAACACTTTTTAGCTAAAAACTGAACTCATCTTAGCAATCCTGAGCTAGTACCACAGCCTAAACCTTCTAGCACATCACACAAAACAAATTTACTACTCTGGAGTTTATGCAGGAAGGAGTTGAAGAAATGGGAATCCTAATGTGAATTTCTCAGCTTTCTTCCTGAAGATAGATTCCTTAGACAAAGCTCCTGGCAGCCCTGCTGTACATTCTGTAATTTTCCACTTAGAGGTCTGTATTCAGGACAAATGAGAGCTGGCCCCTGAGACAGAAGCTGGGGAAATGGGTTATAAGGTTAGAAGTGCAGTAAAGTTTGATGGAAATGAGAGGAAAAGTGAAAATATTGACTAAAATGATCCAGCCATGGGGAGTAACTATGGAAGAGAGGATGGGAATAGAGAATTTTTCAGTATATGCAAACAAAGGGTAAAACATGGTGTTTTGAATATCTCTGTCCACACTCCTCAAGTCACTTCTATATTGGTTGTTTGGGTTTTTTTTACCATTCAGCCTGAAATGGTGAAACAATTCAAAAAAAGTCAATTCCTGCAACAACAAAAGCACAAATTCAACCATGGAAAAGCTGGAGTTGTGCACTGGGACAATCTCTGTTAAACACAACTATCCCCAGAGTCAAACCAAACTCCTGCCTGACTCTTCCTCTGGTGAGATTACAAATGCTTGCTGTCACCATCAAATTTGCTGGAAAGCAAATTACCCAGGAGAATTTCACTGGGATGTTGAAATCCAGAGGAATCCTGGATGACACCTCTGCAAACAAAAAGGGCTCAGTTCTGCTGGGAAGTTTTCCACAGAACAGCTCAGTCAAAATTGGACATTTCAAAGTCAAAGAAAACTTGTGACCTTGTGGGGTCTCACTGCTCTACTCTGATTTGATTGGTAATAAATTCAATTAATTTCCCAAAGTCAAGCCTGCTTTGAGGGCAAGGGGGAAGTGATCCCTCCTGTCCTTATCTCAACCCATGAGACTTTCATTACATTTTCTCTCCCTGCCCAGCTGAGGAGGGGAGTGATGGAGCATCTTTGGTGGGCACCAGCCAGGATCAACCCTCCACACCCCTTTTTATGTATTTTTTTGCCCATTAAGAAAATAAAAGGCATTTCTCAAATGTGCTGCTTTAAAGAAAAAGACCAAGGTATTTTTAAAAGCTTCCAGCTACAGGAAACAAAGCTGAAAAAGCGAATTTTCCTCAGAAAGCTGCAAACCCTGTTGGTGATGAAGAGTTTCTGAGCTCCCTGCCTCAAAGGGGACACGAGTTTGCCTCAAGGAAATAAATGAGTGGTGACTGAACGCTGGCAGAGCGGAGCTCCAGGAAGGGAAGGTGGCAGGTTCATGTTTTATTTCCTCTCATGACACAAGACTGAAAGGCTTTAAATCCAATTTGCTGTTGGTTAAAGCTCCCTGTCCAACAAACCTGACGACGTCTGGCTTGAAATTCCCCAGCCTGAATCCAACTTTCCTTCATCAGGCGGATCCGGCACCGCGGAGCGCTCTGGAGCAGCTGTGGGAGCAGGAGCAGGATCCCAGCTCCCCTGGGATGGCTCAGGGAACAAACACCTGCAGGAGGGATCATTCCCTGGGGACTCACCCGTTGGTGGGCAGGGGGGGACGTGGTGGGGCTGATCAAATCCTGGCTCTCCATGAGGTTCCCGTAGTCGGCCGTGCTTCCTTTGAGGGGCAGAGGAGGGGGAACGTCGGGGCTGTCGGAGCTGGACATCCCATTCAGCTCCAGATCTGCAAAAACCAACGTGGGTCAGCTCTGCCAGCAGCTCAATCCTGCACTTCCACCGTGGTTTGGGTTGGAAGGCTCCTCATGGATCATCCAGTCCATGGGCAGGGACACCTTCCCCTATCCCAGGCTGCTCCAAGCCCTGCCCAGCCTGGCCTTGGACTCCCTTTCAAATGCCCTCAAAATACTTGAACAACCCCCTCTTTTTTAATAAAACATAATTTTTGTTTCTTATTTCCCACCAAAATATTCACACCTTAGAAAAGATCATTTTCCCACCTTCAAGCTCGCCTTGTACATTGAAGCACAATAAAAGTTTTGCAAAGTGCATGAAGAAAATATAATCTGGCTACCTTTTATTGACTTTCTCCCAGTAAAATAAAAGCTCCCTGTTAATAAAATGCACAAATGAAAGCCTGGAATTAAGTACATCTCTCTCCAAAACTTTCAGGCTCCAGGTAACTATAACAAATGAGCAGCCATTAGTTGTTGAGTAAATAAAATCACGCACGAGAAAGTACCAAACATTTATTATTCCTGTTTGCTGGGTAGAAAATTCCCTTTTCTTAGCAGATAAATCCTCCCAGGTATGTGCTGGAGAGGAAATAGCCTGAGGGACAATAAAGTTTATTAAGGCCTGAGTGATACATAGGTTTTTGGGGAGAAATCCCCCATGGTGTATTCCAGGGTAATTCAGTCATTTTAATTCACCTATTTTAATAAAATCCACTGAGATCTCTATCAGATAAGAAACCGAAATGATTTTTTTAGAAATGAGGGAATTTTATTTGGGAAAAGGAAAAAGGTGATTTCTATTTTATTTTACTGGGGTGATTTGTGAAACAAGAGAGAACTTGTTTATGCAGATGTTTTTATTGCAAAGCTCATATCAGTATTTTATTAAAAGTGTGATTTTATTGCTCTCTAAAATGGCTTCTCACAACACGATTTAACTCTAAGGTGCTTCTATTGATTTGTCACTGAAAACTGTAATTTTACTCCTCATCCTTCCACCTGAACTCTTGACTACACTGAAAAAAGGTTATTTTCCATCCTGGGACTCCACATTTTCAGTGGCTTCCTCTCCATTAGGCTGAAAAATGTTTGTTCACCAGGACCTGAATTTCTCCTTGCTTTTTCCACTGCTCCTGTTTTTTACCCTTCCCTTCCTACAGAGAGGAGTTTTCCATTCCCCAGACATTCCTGAGAGTTTCCTTTCTGGACCTCTCCTTCTGCCCAGCTCATGACATCAAACTGCAGCTGGAAAACCACCCTGTGCATTTGTAACTAAAGACTGATGCTGGGAATGAACTTCCCTGGACATTCTGGATGAATTCACCATTCTAAACAACTCAGGAATGTGAGATCTTTAATGCCACAAAACAATTCCTTGGCACAGATCCTTCACATCTCCCCCTCTACTAAACATCTGTATCTTAGCTAAATCTATTTCTGTCTGGATATTTTTTTGGTTGGTTTTTCCATGCAGTTTAGGATAATACAGGGAAATGTTTGGGAAATGGAATTTTCTTTCGTGTGTTTAGTTAGGGCTTTAGCAAAACCTTGAATCCTGCTTTGGAAAGAGAAACCTTTCCATATTTACTAGAAACAACCCATGTTTTTATGCCTCTTTGTAGACATTCCTTGGGAAACTGAGTGGAATAACACATAATTTCCCAAAAATAAAGTAAATATAACCACCCTGAACACTTCAGATTTGTATTCTATATGATATTTTTTTCAACTAACAAGATTTAACTTCTTCCATGATAAAACTTCTGACTTCACCTAAGCCGAGGTACTCCCATGAGGATGGTGAGACCCATTTTGCCAGGAATAACCCAAATCCTTTGTTTCTTTTAACAAACCCTTGGAAGATCCGTGGAAAGGCAGGTTTTCAGGAAACATCTGAGGAATGTTTTCAGCAGAGCTGGAGAGGAAAGGTGTGGAGACAACTCTGCTTGAAGCACCTGGATGGAACCCAGCTGTCCATGCAGTTGTGTCCTGCTCTGCTTCTCCCCCTTCCCCTACACCCCCCAGCTCCTGCTCCAGCTGGAATTCCCTGCAGCCTGTCCATGGCACCTTCCCAACCTCATCCTGATGAAGGCAGCAATAAATCCCTGCAAATGTGGGCAGAGCAATTCCACCCACGGGAAGAGCTCATAAAAAATCCACGAGCGACGCCTTTGCGTTTATCCTGAAACTGTTCAGTGCAACGACAAATTCTGTCCTGGAAAACAGCAATTTCCCAAGTCTCTGATCTTTCCCAGAGCTCAGTGAAATCCAGAGAATACCTACCCTGCAGCAGAAACAGGTATTGAACAAAAGTTTCAGGAATTCTCAGCGCTGTCCCAAGGAAATCTGAATTTGCTGCAGATCTCTTCATTTCCTCAGCTGAACTAAACCCCCCTGAGATGGTCACTGTACAAATAATTACCCCAAATTCCTGGTGTGCTCCCATTATTCAATGAAATTCATGATTCAAGGTGGTTCATCAGATGAGTGTGCTCTGAATATTTATTCCTCCCTGGACATGTGCCACTGTCCATGAAGATCTTGGAGCTGGTGAAGGATCAGTTAAGGGACCCTTTTTCCATCTTACCCTAATGATCACATTTTACTGCCAGCTAACAGGCAGCCAGGATTGCTTAGCAACCCATTAACTGCTTTTAACCAATTTGGGCTCTGAAGGAACTTCTTTATCCTTGGAATTCCTAAAAAATTCTATCCCTGGAATTCCTGAAATGATCCTGGGCCGGTGCAATAAGCTGATCTTATTTTATGTAACACCCACTAATCTCTAGCACAAAAATATTCTCAGAAATACCTGGCAACTTCAGATATCTTTTTAAAAGATATATCAAATTAAGTGTTAATAAAATGCACATATGAATGAAAAATCCAATTAAAATATCTTTTGCAGGAGTATATATCCTCGAGTTCTCTGTATTCCCAGTTTTTAGCATACTGGTATTTTTTGGCTATGAAAATGTAAAGAAAGGTGAGAGTTACGAGTTCATTGTAATCAAAATATTTGCTTTGGCTGTCTGACTATTTGAGAGAAAAAGTTTTAAAATACCAAAACCAGTAAATAAAGCAGTGACCTTGATGGAACAAGGTTTTTTTTTTTGAAGACTGATCATCTCTTCTCCTCCTTACTAACACTGAACTCTTGACCACTGGAGTAGGATTTGGGTACATGTATCAAAAAGATATTTTTTTTATTTTTGCTTTTTTTCACACTCTGTCAGCTGCAAACTCTGAAAAACAGGTTTTGGGAAAGTGCACTGGGAAAGAAATAGGTGCTGGATCCCACCCAGCTCTGCAACAGAACTTGCTGCAGATTGAAGCAAACAGATGATATTTTACAGAAAAGCTGAGTGATAGATGTCAATGTCAAACAAAAACTACTTCAAAAAGCCTGACCTTTATTTTCCCTCCTGGCTTGTACTCATAACATATCAAAGAGAAGCTTTTTAACGTACAATTACAAAAAAATATCGCTTTTTAAGCCTTTATACTCCAGAACACTCAATATGGGATCAAGTACAACATGAATTTTTGACTGTTACTCTACACCTAATTAATTGTTAATGATTACTTGAAAAGAAACTGTTTCAGTGCAATGATTTTGCTTGCTTTTGTAAACTACTGAATTAATTTTTGCTGGCAAAGGTAAGAGGTTGAGTAATACCTGCTGCAAGAAATACCCCGGCGATGGCGAAACTCAGAGCAGAGGGTGAAGAAACACTCAGGAAAATACATTTCCAGGCTAGAAAAGTGATTTGTTTGGCAGGAAAGACTTACTGGGCTGGATGCTGAAGGCCAGCTTGGTCCGAGGGGTGATGGGAGGAGGGGTCAGCTGGGAGCTGGGCGGTGCTGGGGACACGGAGAATCGCCGCTCGCTGGACATGGCGCTCAGCACCTGGCTCTTGGGTCTCTGCGGCCTCAGGGGGCTGATCTGGGGGACACAAGCAGGGTGAGGAGGGACCAGAAAGGGCTGTCAGAGCTGGAACTGCCGTGCTGTGACCCCCAACAGACCAGGGCAGTGCTGACTCCCAGCTCCAGGATCTCCCCTTCTCCCAGGGAATCCCAGCTCCTCGCAGCCCGCTCTGCTTTGCTGAGATAATTCCCCAAACACCTGTTCAGTAACACCTGAGGAACTTTAGAGCCTCCCACCACATTACACAGCACTCCAAATCTTTATTTTTTCTCACTCAGATCTACTTTCCTGTTAAAATTTCTCTCTTTAATCATTTGCAGGTTCAACTCTCTTCTGAGGAAGACATCACCTGTCCAGAAACCCTTTCTTGGTGGCTCCTGACTTGGTGCTTATATTTAATTATATTTAATTCACTGAAACATCTCCTTTTTTTTTTTTTTTTTTTCCTCTGGCTGCTTCATAATCCATTCAAATTTTCCATCAGGAAGCCTCAAAAGATATTTGTAATCTGATGGGCAACTCATGCTTTAGTTAAGGCAATTCTTTTTACTGAGTTTAATTCTTAGCTCTACTTATTTCCCCATTCACCACCCCCACAGTAACAGAAATCACAGTGAAAAAAAATGAAGCTTTTATTTCAAACAGATCCCAGAAAATGGAGCAGCAGCCTGAAGTTAAAAGGGGAATTACTCCAAGGTGCTGCACTGGGACAAAACAGAAAGTGCCAGCAGCAATCCAGGCTTTTTCAAAGGATTTTGTCATTTCCCAATGTTTGGGTTTTTATGAAGTACATTGGGAAGGAGAAATCTGAAATTTTCTTTTCAGAAAACAAACCCTAAAAGGTTTTCCATCAAAGGTTGTGCCTGTGAGACCTTTCTACAACAAATGAATGACCAAAAAGCATGGACCTTTTGTTTTGGAAAGCTCATCAAGACCTCAGAGTGACCTCTAAGAAATTTTTTGATGCTAAAAATCAAATCCTGGAGACTCCAAAGGTTTCTGCTTTCCACATCCTTTAAAGCACATTTTTAGTAAAATGGACAAGCAAAGCAATTACTTTTTCAGCGGCAGGTAATTACAAAAAAGGAATGAAGGGAAACACGTTAATTGGTGAGGGAAACACGCCAGCATCAAGAGAAAAACCAGCTGGAGGCAGGTCCCCAAGTTACCCCAGCTGTAATTCCTGAAATAAAGGTGAACTTCTCCTGTGATTGACAATCTTGGGCCTCCTCTGAAAGCTCCACACAAATCCCAGATCTGCTGAGGAATATCAGCTCCTGGGAGGCCACCGATCCATAATGAAGCCATGGCTAATTTTCCCTGGAGTAACGAAGGGCAGATCAATGGTGAGCGATGTTAGGCACCAGCAGATCAATAAAACTCAGCCTCTTGTGATTTCCAGCAGCAGCCTCCCAGTGCTCCGTTAATTCCTGCCCTCAGAGCTGGCTGTGCTCTCAGCTCCTGGGATCAAAGCACTAACAAGGACAATTCATGGCAAAGAAGTTGATGTCATACTTAAAAGGAGATAATAAATCTCTAGGAAACGATGAAGATATTCCTGATCATCTTCACATACTCAAGTGCTTCATTTATCTTTGTTGTTTTATGTAATTAAGGCCTGGGGTTTGAGCAGTCAATAAATTCATGGTGAGTGCAGTGAAATTTGGGGAAGAGTATTTAAACCATGCAATTAAACAGCCTCTGAATGCTCCTTTTCCATGCAAATCTAAAAGCTCCACTAAATAATTCTGTGGTTTTCGAATTTCCCCATGTTCTTCCATGGTGATTCATTTGATTGGAAAAAAGAAGATCCCATTTCTTCAGACAACATCATTGTTGGGAAGAGCAGCAGGAGCTCTGCAGACATGGGGATGGCCACTGGCATTTCTCCCACTTGATATTCTCTGGAAATTTGTCTTCTGCTGTAAAATCTCCAAATATTTCAGAAGTCAGAACTAAGAATCTGTTAAAAAATTCACCAAATAACTGAAAGGTTTTAATTGAATGAGTGACAGCACAATGAGCTGTAAAATTCTCAGCAGAATGAATCCAGTATCTTTAATAAAAAAATTAGTAACTAGAAGTATTAATTACTTAAATGTCACTTTAGAAACTTTTTACAGTTTAATTTCCATTTCTAGTCAAATCTGTACTTTTTTTCTAAAAAAAAAAAAATCTTTATTTTTTCCCTCTCCATCTTTAATCCAGCAAACTTTCTTCTTCCAAGTTCTTAATGCAGGAAAAAGCAAAATATCTTTTTCTTCATACAGCACAGTGGTGAAGAGCTTTGGGAGTAATTTCAGCTTAAAAAGGGAACTTGTCCACAAATGCTGAACACTGGAAAAGCTGAATTCCTACCAAATTTCCCTTCGTATCATTAACAGGGGATGCCTCCAGCACACAAAAATTATAAGACAAATTTTATCTTTAAACTCCTCCTTGATATTATCTGTTCAAAATTCCAGAAGACAGCAGTGGGAATTGGGCAAGCACTCGTGTAAACTGATCTCCAAAGAGTTTCTTCTGCTTCACCTAAAAATGAACCCCACTCACACCAAACGTTCCAAATCGACTCGGTCGGCTTGGAGCTCATCAAGGCTTCTGCACAGGCTGAAAAGGGAGAGTTTTTCTCTCAGCAGCAAACTCCTTTTCATACTATTGATCTGTGGACTTGAAGAAGCTCAAAGTAACTCTAAGTAACCACTTCTGACATTTCATTTCCCTCCCTCTCCACAACCAGGGGAATATTGCTCACACCAGCCAGCCACTGAAAGCTCCTGACTGGGAAGGCTGGGAAAACTGGAGTCCAACCATGTTGGGCTTGGCTGATTTTTGCTCCTTGGATGCCAAATGGGAATATGCCCTGAGAGGTTTATCTTGCCCTCCTTCTCAGCTGGAATTTGCATTTTTCCAGTTAGAACTAAGCTTTTCTAATGTGCAAGACCTCTGAGAGCTGACAGTGACCTCGCAGTGACATGAGCCTGCTCCTCAGCATCCTTGGATGCCTCTCACCTGCTCCAAGTGGCTCAGCTGCCCTGAAACACAATTTGCTTCTTCTGTGACATCCCACGAGCTCTGCTGGTCCATCTGGGATTTGGGAGATGCCAGTGGAAGTCCTGCCATGGTGATCCCAGCCCTCAAGCAGTCAAAACACAACTGCTGCAAGGTGCAAAGCAAAATGCATGGCAGCAAAATCATGAGATGTGGAAATCTGTGCAAAATGATGCTGACCTGGCTGGCTCTGGCAGCAGAAACCTCCATTTAATCAAATCAAAGCTCATGCAAAGTTTACTGGAGTCAATGGAAAAACTCATTGGTTTCAAAGGGGTTTCATCTGGGCCTGAGAGCCCCAGATGGGATTTAACTGGAGTTTCTGACTGGGCACATCAAACACAAGAACTCTGATTTTTCAGGATGTCCCAAGACACATGGGAGAGATTAACTCATCTCTGGGTGGAAAAGGAGGGCAAAATCCAGAAAACAAAGGAAGTGTGGCTCAACATTTAAGTAACATCTTCCTATAAATACCAAACAGAAAGAATTAAAGGATCCAGTCATCACAGGTGAGAGAGAAATCATTTCAGAATCCAATGTCAACGACACAGCACCAATGAGACTCTGCTGAGTGCAAAGCTGTCTCTACAAGTACTTGTACAGATCTTGAAAAGAACATTCCATTTATTTCTGGGAGGCAATTTTCAACTCTTGGCCTCCAAACAGGTGTCCAGGCAGAGATTTGGAGGTCACAGTCAGTTCACGCTCTCCCTGCTCCAGCTTTAGACATCCCTGCTTTCAATTTCCCAGCTCCAACTTCTCGGGTTACCTAAGCCTTGAGGATAGTTCCAGTGAATTAAATGTAAGCCAAGAAGAGAGGGTTTAAAGGAGATATGCCCTGGTTTTAATATCCTTACACACAGGAACCGCTCAGGATTTTCTGCTCCCAACAGCCCTTCAAGGACACGCAAAGCGCCGACGGAATGACCTTGGAATATCCCACCAAACACCGTCCTGCAGCTGCAATATGGGCAAATCCATCCCAATCTACTGGGAACCAGCAATTCCAAAGGCTGCTGGGATGGCAGCATTTATTTTGGCTATGCTATGCCATCTGCTCCCTTATCAAATAGTCACACAGAGCTTTGGGTGAAGATTTTCAGAGGATCTTTTCCCCACTGTAAATCCAATCTGTATTTTTGATTCATTAGCATGTATATTAACACTGTGGTATATCCCCTCAGAGTTATTTCTGGCCTACAAAAGAAATAAACGGTAAAAATCAACATTTTGACTTCCAAAGAGAGAGAACAGGCTCAGAATTAGATAAAGCTTTCCTTGCTAATAAAGTTACCGTTTCTGAAAGGATCACTGCTTCAGCCTGCTGCAGAGAAATATCAGTAGATTTAAATTCTTTATCAAATATCTCTTGATGCTTGCTGTTCCTCTTCTCCTTCTTCTTCTCCTTTTTATCTTTATCTAGGTCATCCTTGTCCAATTTATCTTGTGACCTAGAATGCATCTTTTTTGGCAGGAGGGGCTCCAGCACGAACCTAAAGAAAAATGTTGCTCAGATCAATAAAACAGTGTTTTCAAAACAACTAATTTTTATTTACATATTTCCCAAAGTCTCACTTGAGTTAATGAGGCTTTGCTAATCCAGGAAAACTCATTAGAGGGAGAAGCAGGGGGCAGAAGGTCACAACAATCATAATTGTCTTATAATAAAAATTACTGCAGAACTGCTGGAGAAGCGGAGCTGCAGGTTTCCCTGCTCTGCAGTTAATTTATTGGTTTATGGCTGCACAAACTCCTGAATTTCACATAAAAAATGGGTTTCTCATTCAGCACTGCCACCTGGAAACTCCAGTCCCACCCCTTGCCATGGGCAGGGACAGCTTCCACTATTCCCAAGGTGCTCCAACCTGCCCTTGGACACTTCCAGGGATGAGGCAGCACTTCCAGAGGTGGAGCACTCTAAGCTAGACAAAGTATTTCATGATTTATTTTATATTACAAATGAAAAAAACCCACTAAGATCACACCTGGGCAAAATCACGCTGGCAGATTTTAAGACTATCTCAAACCATCATGTTACAAAAGCAAAACCAAATCAAAAATTCCTGAAGGACTCGTTTTAACACTGGAAAAGCAATTCCCATGCCATGGGGTCCATGCAGGTACAGGCCACAGTCTTTGCTGTGAAATACTGGAATATTCATATTTCAGACAATTTGCAGTGACATTATCCTAAACCCCACCATTAGCAGCAATATCCAGCAGCAATATCCCAAACTATTGTTATTTTTTGTTGTTGTTTCCACTCTGCATCAGCTCATTTGATGGGAAGATGCTCAAAGCAGCACCTGCAACAGCAGCCCCTGAACCATTTCCCCAGGCCTGAATCCCACTTGGGAACAAATCCACGAGTTTGTTCATCCCATTTTACAGACAGGGAAAAGGGAAGGCAACAATTTCCCAGGGTCACAAAGAACTTCAGTGTCAGAGCCCAGAGCAGAGCCCAGCTCTCCCAGCACCAGGACTTTTTAGGGACTGAGTTGTATAATTTTGGGCTGGGCGGTAGCAGCACCTCCAAGGCTGACTGCAAATTTCCAAGAGGAATTTCCATCCTTCAGACAATGATGAATTGCTTCCCTTCCAAGCATGATATTAGGGCTATTAATTATTTGGATTATTAATGAATCTGTGCTAAAATGGGTCAGCACACTGTGCTGCAACTGGAAGCACTTTGGGATTGCCAGCTGACAAATCCCACCGGACCCTGGGATTCTCCTGCTTCCAACCACTGAGTGCAAGTGCTCACTTTTGTATTTCTTAGTCACATTTTAAGCAGGGAATAAACCCAAGGCCACTTTTTAAAGTCAGTTTTATTTATACATAGAGTTGGGAGTGGTAAAACACGTCCTGTGTGAAAGTCTGCTTTGAGTCTTTGCTGTTTTAAAGCTCCAGAGCAGGAGCTGGAAACGGCATTAAATAGAAATTGTGTGATTTGGATAAGACACTCCTTGAGATTCATGTTTAATTGTTTTTTAGCTTCATCTCTATTCTCAAATTTAATTTTTGAAGATACATGGAGAGACAAGAGGAGAACTCACCATAAACCCCACCAACTACAGCAGGAACAGGGGGGAACTTCTGCCAGGTGAGCAGTGCCAAACCCCCCATGTGATTTTACAGCCACTTGAATTTTTGAGGTTTTTTCATGCCATTATTTACAACTGATGATTTTTCTTCTCCTCCTCCACTGATCAAACAAATGAGGGGTATTTTCAGGTCCTCTCAGTGCCAAGAGTTGTTCATTCTATTATCCTGTATTGCCCTGGGCTCAGAGCAGGTGCTGAGCTGCACCAGGATCGTTGTGGGATCTTTGTAAAAATCCACTTTGAGGAGACTCAGATCCCCAAAAACTGCAATGTGACACCTCCCATAACACAGCTGAGAGGTGAACCTGAACAAACTAATACCCAATGAAAAATCAAAATACATTTAAAGATTTTGAAGGGAAAACCAGAAAGAGGCAGGGAAAGAATCGATATTTTTCTTCTGAGATAAATCAAAGCTGCTCTTTGGAATGGTTGTTCTGCCCAAGTTCCAGCAAGACAACTTTGTTTAGAATTAGTGAAAACTCAGGATCTCTGCTGTCCCACCAATGTGTGGAAACATTCCAGAGGGCAGTGGAGTGAGAGCTGGGCTGTGCTCAGTTCACAGCTCCTCCCAATGACAAAATAATCTCTTTGTAATCAAGGCAAGCATCCTGTTGCTTCTCAGGTGCTGGATTTAATTTTACTTGATACCCTTAGTCTCTAGCCAGGTAACAATTCCCCTCTGAAGGTGCACAGGAGTTTCCAGCACATCCTGTAAATCAGCTGCCCTTCAGAAGGCTTTAAAAATCTGCTGCCTGGGTCAAATATTGCATTTCTGGATTACAGGGGTGCCTGAGGGGAGGAAGAGAGAGAAGGGACTTCTGAGGCTGCATGGAAAGCCCAGACAGCAAACAGATTATTTTGTTCTTTGAGGGATATGACTGTGAGACAGGGCTTATCAACAGAACTCCCAGTTCTCATGTGAAATATCTTGATAAGTCTTGAAGTACAATCTTGCCATAAGCAGCTTTTCCTCTGGCAGCCGAAGTGAGCAGCAGTGATTGAGCAGTCAGGTAATCCTGCCCCGAGCTCCTGGGACAGGGCTGGCTGCATCCCTCCTGCACTCACACCTGGGACACTCTGAAAAGGGGCAATTCATCTCCTCTTTGGGGTTTTTTGGTGGTGTTTGAATGCTTAGAGGGCAAAAAAAGAGCATTGTGTTTATCTAGGTTACAGAATAAGAGACCTTGAGAGAAATGTCTCTGAAGGTTGGGGTTTTTTAGCCAATATTAGGCTGTCACTTCAAAAAATCATGGAATGGTTTGGGATGGAAGGGACCTTAAAATTCATCCAGTGCCATGGCAGGGACACCTTCCCCTGTCCCAGCTGCTCCAGCCCCAATGTCCAGCCTGGCCTTGGGCACTGCCAGGGATCCAGGGGCAGCTCCAGCTGCTCTGGGCACCTGTGCCAGGGCCTGCCCACCCTGCCAGGAACAATTCCTGCCCAAAATCCCATCTAAATCCACCCACTGTCAGCTTAAAGCCATTCCCTGTGTCCTGTCCCTCCATCCCTTGTCCCCAGTCCCTCTCCAGCTCTCCTGGAGCCCCTTCAGGCCCTGGCAGGGTCTCTGAGCTCTCCCTGGAGCTTCTCCTCTCCAGCTGAGCCCCCCCAGCTCTCCCAGCTGTTTCCAGCTCTGAGCTCTGGGAATGCTGACCACCCTGACACCCCAGGGCGCTGCAGGGTCCATCCCTGGCCGAGGATTCCCCACTCACCCGTCGGAGCCGGGCCGGGAGGGAGTGCTGTCCGAGGAGAGCGAGGACACCGAGGCCACGGACAGGGGCCGGGATGACGAGGGCATGGTGAAGGAGCGCACCATGGAGCGGGGCCGGCTGCCCCGCCGCTCATCCAGGCTGGACAGCTGCAGACAAGAAATGCCACATCTTACTGCTTAAATCCCCAAAAATCCCACAGCCCCGTGCCAAAGCCAACGTGGGAAGGATTTTCCTCCAGGTAGAGCTCGGTATCATTCATAAATTAATAACAACCAATGCCTCCCTTGTGTTACCAACAAACAAACAGGTTCTAAAGGAAATCCACCTAAAGGACTTGGAAGAAATATTTAGGTTCTCACAGGCAGATGTATAATTTTAAGCATATTCCAAGAATTCCTTTGTTCCAATGGTATTTCCATGCTTTTTTACATCTTGCCTTTATAAAACAATCTTTTCATATATAATTTTTCATCCATCTCTACCATCACTGTGACTGCCCTGTTAATATATTTCAGTGAAATGGACTCCATAAAAACCCAACAAACCCAAAGTAAAAACCCACAGAGAAACTTTATGGGGAAAATACCAGGAGAGACAATTTACAGAGTAACACCAGGTTAAGAAGAAAATACATGAAAGTTTTGGTTTTGTTTCAGACAATTTCAGAGTTCTGAATATTTCTCCAAGCTTTGCTAGTCATTAATAACTGATATATGCATAAAATAATTGAACTCTTGCAGTCAACAAATAAGAATCTCATGCTGTTTAATTACAGGTATATTTTCCACCCTGTCAACTACTGGTAAATTGGCCTTGTACAAGAAGACAGAAGAGATAAAACTCCATCAATCCTGAAAATTCTTACTGGTGGGTAGAGTGAAATTAGAGATAACACCACTTCCCAGCCATCTCCTTGATGATGTAAATGGATATTATTGAAGTGACTGACATGCAGGTATCATTACTGTTAATTACTTCTGTTCTCCCTGGGAATAAATTACTGTTTGAACTTTTTCCTGCATATATAAACTCAAACGATGGGATTTGAAGGACCACGAACAGAATATCGGTTAAAGGATACCATGAAGGCTGGAATGTTCCCTGTGAGATCTCAGTGTCCCCATTAAAAAAAAGGTGTCATTTCTATAGACAGAATCCCAGAATTATTTAGGGTGGAAAAGTCTTCTGAGATTGAGTCCAAGCTGTGCCCAGTCCTCACCTTGTCCCCAGCTCAGAGCACTGAGTGACACATCCAGGAATTCCTTGGATTCCCACAGGGATGGGGACTCCAAACCTCCCTGGGCAGCCCCTCCCAATCCTTGACAACCTTTTCCATGGGGAAATTCCTGCTGCTGTCCCCCCTGTCCCTCCCCTGGCCCAGCCTGAGCCCGTTCCCTCTCCTCCTGTCCCTGTTCCCTGCGAGCAGATCCCAAATCCCCCCGGCTGTCCCCTCCTGCCAGGGACTTGTGCAGAGCCAGAAATTCCCCCTGAGCCTCCTTTGCTCCAGGCAAAACATGATCTCATAATAGCACCCAATCCATGTATTTTTGACTGAATTATCAATTTTATCCTGAATTAAAAAGCTGTTTGCTTTGTTTGTTCTGACCTTCACGCTCAACACTCAAAAGCAGAACAAACCTCCACTGGAAACACCACGGAATTCTTGGCTTTCCCTTAAGGATGAAGCAGCAACTGGAAATAAGTTGCTGGAATGAGAAAAGCATGAATTTCAATCCTTCTAAACTCTTGTGGTTTTCTTGCCTGCCTACAATCAGTGTAGGTACAACCACACAGAGCAGCACAGCCCTCCCTTCCCCAAAGGAATTCCACCTGGGGAAAGGTGACATTCAGCTCTGGAAGAATCCTGCTAAGAGCCCATTTTAAAATTCACTTTCGTAACCCAAATCTTTCAGAAGTGAAGGATTACCTTGACTTTCAAGGAACACACTCAGGCAGTTTAGAAATTGCTCCCGTGCTCGGAAATGAAAGCACCGAGGCTTCCTCAACACCTCTCACCTGCTCACTGTTCCATCATTTGATGATCACTGGGAACAACCAGGAGTGCTGCACCTACATTTGCTTTTTCCAATCAATGGAATCATCACAGGGGAACGGAGAGCTGCTGTAATTTACGGGAATTCTGGATATTTCGGAAGGAGAAAGCGGGAGGGAACTTACGATGGCGCGGGCCCCGTACTGCTTTTCCACCTTGTCCTTCAGCTGCCTGAAGCACGCCTCCATCCTCTCGTGGAACGGCCTCAGGGCCTCCGTCACCTTCTCCCCGTGGATCCGGATGCCTTCTGCCAGGAATGGGATCTGGAAAGCAGAATTTGCCTGCTCCACCCTGCCCAGACCTTCCCCAGCAAAGGGATGGGGCAACGCTCCCACAGCGGGGAAAGAGCTCGTGAAGGAATAATAATAATAATAATAGTAAGAGCAACAGGAATAGTAATTATAACACTAATAACAATAAATAGCAGCAATAATAAAATATTCAAAATGGCAAGAATTAATTATTATGATCACAGTGACCATCATCATTCCATCATCATGATGCATCCAAACCCCTCTTCTCCAGGATTTACCTTTTTTTCTGTTAAGAAATTTCCTTTAAATTAAATACAGATCTAATTCTGCCCAGAAATCCCATACTGGATTTATCCCACAGCACAAACCCTACTGTGATATTCCATTCTCAAGCCCCCACAGATTCTGTATGTTAAAACACCAAACTGATGAGTCTCACACCAGGTTATTAATATCAAATCCTTTCCCAGTTCCATGAGGATAAAATCCTGAAGAAGAAAATAGTTTATGTTTTCTTTAATAAATGCTCTTTCTAAAGCTGCAAATGAGCTCCATCCTTGGACAGATATATATTGCAGAGCAATATTTATTAATAAAACATACAGTTTTAGATGCTATATAGTTCTTCTTAGAAAAATCATTTTATTTTCTCTGGGAAGAAAACAGAAGAGGGTAAAAAATAAATTAATTCTCTTTTGTAACTGAAAATAATCATTTATCTTCAAGGCTTCTGTCAGAAAATATCCATGCCAGCACAGGATTATATAATTAGTTCCTTGTGTGGAGGTGTAGCTGACCTTTGGAAATGTTTTAAGAGAGACATTTTCATTCCCACAGCTACCCAGACACACCATTAGAGTTTTCTACCTCCAGCTCAGGAAAAATATTTCCTCTTCCAGGTCCATTTCAGCCCACACAGTGCTCTGATTCTAACTCAGATATTCTCTGCAGCAATCAAGCTAAGAGGCTTCTCCTTAATAATTCATAATTAAATCATAATACTGATTAAAAACAGATTTTTCTAATAAGATTGAGCAGCAATCAGAAGGAGCAGCTTTATTAGTAAGGAGAATAATAAATACACAGATGAATTACAAATTAACAAACTTGAGAAATCTTATCAAGATGATTCCCTGAGATTTGGCATTATTTAAATGGACAGAGCTGCTTCCCCTGAAAGACTACAAAGTGAAGAATAATGACTTTATTTTTTGATCTAGTGGCTTTTATTTATAACCATATGGATTGGCACTTGATGAAAATTAAACATGAAACCAGAAAGTTTCCTTGCTCTCAATAAGTAAATTAACATCTGAATTTTCATAATTATCAGGCCACAGTGACCCTCCTGTTCTGGAGTGGTCACTTGGCTCCTTTATTTCAAAGAACTGTTGACATTGGAAATGGATTCTTATTAAAAACCTGGAATTACCAAGGTGAAGCACATGAGATTATTTTATGGGCAGAAAATGCACTGAGGAACCTGCCCTAGGGATCAGCCACCTCCAGAGGCTGGAAAATCAAACACGGGAAGTAAATGACATTTGTAGGGAAAAAATAATGTGGGGAGAGGGAGAGGAGAAAGAAGGGGAAGAGGAAAAGAGAGGGAAAGGGGAAAGATGGAGATGGAAGATGAGGAGGAGAAGGAGGAGAAGATGAAGAGGACAAAGAAGAAGACAAAAAACGAGGAGGAGGAGGAGGAGGAGGAGAAAGAGGAGAAGGAGGAGAAGGAGGAGAAGGAGAAGGAGAAGGAGAAGAGGAGGAGGAAGAGGAAGAGGAGGAAGAGGAAGAACAAAAGGAGAAGAAGGACAGGTTTGCTAATCTTTTACAGAAAGTGGAATTAATAAACATCCCATGGCTTTGCCTCAGAAGAATGTGAGGCTGCTGAGTCAGGATATCTGGCCTCCCTTTCCAAGAGCTCTTCATCTTTAAACATTTATCAAGTGCAGCAAGAACTTTCCAGCTCTGTTACCATTTCTGTTTCACCTTTTCTACCAATTTCCAAATTCCTCCTGTCTCCTCTCCAGACTGAAACAAGGAAATGTGATGATGACACGAACTTTTACACCTCCATGAGTTGTTGTCAGAGGCAGAATTTTGCCACATTCAGGATATTCCCAATTAATTTGGCCTTGGAGAATGGGAATTTTCTTATTTCATAACTCAGTTCTTGGCTGATTTTAAAATTTTATAAAGTTCCACTGCAACTTCAAATTATTCCCTGATTTGTTTTCCCTTTTGTTTTTTTTTTTGGAATCTCGATCTGCTCGGCTGAAAAGAACGACAAAAACAACATTGATTTGAATTATTAAATAATCTTTGAAAACAATCTTTCAGAACAAAGGTATCATAAAATATGAGCATAAAACCTGAGTTTGGTATGCAGCAGTTCTTTCATCTCTGTAGAAGGAGCACAAGGTTTTGATTTGCCGTGGTATTTTTCTGTTTTGCTGTGCTGTAAATACTTTAGCTAAATGCAGAGTGACTAATGTCCTCCATCATTCATTTCTCTGCCTTAATTTCAATCAATCATTTCATTATCTTCATGTTCAAATGAAAGATCAGCTTGAAATGGTGCACTTGCATGGGAACACTTTTTTTGCCTAAGTTGGAAAAGCACCAAGAAGGACAGAAATGGACATTGCTCTGCTAATGGAATTTATCTGAATTAATAAGAGACAGAAACAAAATGTACACTTGGAGTTCGTGGGAATTATAGAAGGATAATATCCTGAATTCCATGGCACAATGGAGAAAGAGGGAAGGGGATGAAATAAAATTAAATTCAACTGGTCAGCTGGTAATACAATTGTCAGGCTCCTATTTCATATACCCAGATTGATTTATGCAGCAGGGAGAAAATTCTATGTGATTACAGAACTCCAAGCCCAGGATTATTGAAAAATGAAATCTCCTTTTTGCTTTCCATCACTGTCAGCCCAGGATGAACTCAGCCCCTTCCAAGGTTTCCATACACATCCCTCTCCCAATATTTGGGAGCTGACTCCCACCTGGCTGGAAACTGAAGTAAATGGAGAGGAATTTTAAATTTTAGGATCCCCTAAATGTGCATGAAATATCTAAGGTAATTTAAAAGCACTTAAAGGGCTTTTAGTGACTCTAATTTTCAGATATAAAAATAGATTTTGATCCCTTTTCTACGTTTTCCTGCTTCCTGTTGTTTTGGAAGTACAAAACTGATGGGAAATCATGTGTTTAAAAGTCCTGAATAATTAAAATACAATGTGATCAGCTGCCATAGCTATTTTCAAATTGTAATATTATTTTAATACACAAGTGTCACCGAAGTGAGCCTTTGCTGAGGGAAAGTGTGTTTGGAATTCCTTTGAAGCATCACTCTCAGAGGCAAAGACACAAAGCTGACACCAACTCAGTCTTCTGGGACCAAATTATTTTCCTCTATAAAACTTAAAACTTATAAAATTTAATCTTTTCTAAAAGCTCACAAGAAAATAAATTTTAAAAAGCCTTTTATTAATTTTTTTTTTTTTTAGACCAAAAGAGTTTTTTACTCACTGATAGTTTTATGGCCTTCAGAGGATATTTTAGTTTTGAATTCTTGTAGCTTTGGTTCTACTACCTCTTCAGATTGAAATCTACAGAAATGTAAATTATTCCCTTTATTATAAAGACAGAATTGAATATGAAAAGACAATGATTCACTTTCTTCTTCTGTGGGAAAAGAGAACATATCCAATCAACCTGGTATTTTTTTTGTTATCATAACATTATCCTGAGACTATAGAAAAATGTCCAGTATGTGACTATGGAACAAAACTGGAATTGTCTCTTGTTTGCCCTGAAAAACACGTTCTCATCTGATACAGATGGGAGATTGTCACTCACTATGTTTACAAAAAAAAAAAAGGAAAAATAAAATATCTTGATCATATTTGTTCTTTTCAAGTTTATCAAAATGAGCAATTATGTCAGATTTGAAAAGATGAACTTTAACTCAAGCTCCAAGATGGATTTAAATGGCAAAGAAATGTACCCAAGGTGAGGATAATGTCTGAATTTCCTCCAAAGCGACACCAAGCTGCCTTTCCACAGCAGCTGCCTCTGCCAAACCTGACTTCAAGGTTTTTACCTGCCAAGCAATCAGATCCTTCAGCTTCTCAATCTTGTCATGATCCTCTGGATGCTCGTGCATGTATTTTTCAGTAAAAAAAGCCTAATTGTGAGAGAGAGAGAGAAATGAGCCATTATTTCAGAAACTGAAACACCAGAGGAATGAGCTACAATGAAGAGAAACTGATCAACTTAAAAATTCTGTCAAGTAACAGCTACAAACACAAAGTGAAAATTATGGAAGCACAGAACCAGAGTGATTTGGGTTGGAAAGGACCTTAAATCCCATCCATTCCCACCCCAGCCATGGCAGGGACACCTTCCCCTGTCCCAGCTGCTCCAGCCCCAATGTCCAGCCTGGCCTTGGGCACTGCCAGGGATCCAGGGGCAGCCCCAGCTGCTCTGGGAATTCCATCCCAACTCCTCCTCACCCTCACAAGGAAGGATTTACATTCCAATATCCCATCCAGCCCTGCCCTCTGGCACTGGGAGCCATTCCCAAATCCCTCTCCATGTTTCCTCTTGGCCCCTTCAGGCCCTGCAAGGCCACACTGAGCTCAGCCCAGAGCTTCTCCTCTCCAGGTGAACAATCCCAACTCTCCCAACCTTTCCTCCCAGCAGAGCTGCCCCATCCCTCCTCTGGCCTCTCCCCACGTCCCTCCCGTGCTGGGATCAGCTGAGGCCCAGCAGGACGGGGATTCCTGACGGAATTCCGGGAATTCCGGCGTTACCTTCTCGTAGTTGGCGAAGCCGCCCATGACGGCGGGATCCACGATGCCGTTGAGCAGCATGGACAGGGGGTTGATGGGGAGGTTGGGATCGTTCAGGTGCTGCTGCACCATGTTATTGATCTTATCATTGGTCAGCTGCATGGTTTCGATGGCATTTTCCAGCGGGCTGATCTCCACCTAAAACCCCAAACAAAAGGAGATTTCAAACCAGGGTCGGAGTTTTGAACCTGCTCAGCAAAACCCCACGGGCAGAAATATCCCAGGCCTTCCAGAACCGAGCTCTTTGTGAGGGTTTTGAGCAATCACTACCAGAAAGGGAGATTTCAGGCACTGGGCATCTCTGTGCTGCAGTAACTGAGACAGTGATGGGTATCAGGGCAGGAAGTTAACTGCATTTTGCTGCTGCAGGAGGGATTACATCCCAGCACAACATCCAGAAGGGCTCTGGCAGCAACCACGTGAGGTGTTTGGGAGGATTATGGAGAACATCAGAGATTAAGGGTTGGTGAGTTTTAGCAGCACAAAGAAGATCCAGCTTAATGTAACAGTAAGAAAGAAATGATAACTTTAACGTGGGTTTTCTGATGGGAAATGTAATCCTAAGCCGCTCAAAAATCAAGATCTTTTTGCAGTGATTATTTTGGTGTGTTTCCAAGGACATGGAGTTGAATATGTTGATGAGATGACATCTAAACTATCTGCTGTGCTTTTTTCCCAAGAGGTCACGTTTTCTTCATCTGAGCATCGAGAAATGAAGGCAGAAATTTTCTTTCTACCTGGACTTCAATGAAAAGAGTCCTCAGATGCCTTCACGGGGTGAATTGGCTCTTATGCTGTCTAAAACTTGCTTTATTTTAATTGTCTGACCTCCAGCTACTTTTTATTCCCAGCTACCGTGTCTTTCAAGAAGTTCATGTTGAAAAAACAGCATTAAGATATTTGAAATATTAGTGAATGGGCAGAGAATCAGTCACTTGCAGTGACCCAAAGTGTAGAGAGTCCTCACTGGAAGACACAGCCTGCTTGTATTAAAAAAATGATGTGGTAGGGAGAGGAAAGGAAGGTTAATTGAGGCCTGTGAGGAAAATGCAAGTGTATATTTGATTACAGCCTCATTTACATAAATGCTACATAAACAAAGCAGCACTTCTACCTGGCTATCAGTTGCTTACCCTGTTTCTGAGAACCACTTATAATCAAATCTCTTTAGTCGTTACTCTTACACCTGCCAGCTGATTACATCAAGGATGTTTTAATTAGCATTTTGAGCAGCCTGCCTGCTGAATTCTTCTGGAAGGCAGGGAAGGAGCCTGGTGTTTCTGCAGGGAATAGGGAGCAGGCCAGGCTCGGACAGAGCCCAACGTGCCACGGGGGGAATCTGGACCGGGGAGTGAAGCCACGTTCAGCATCTGATTGGGCAAGAACTGCTGGGAACATCACAGGCTAAATTTAGGATTCTGTCATTTGTATTAATGGCCTTATAACTATGCAATAATGTGTTGATGAACCATTGCTTTTAAAGCTCTTGAGCATCTCCAGAAATTAGCACTCATTGAGCTGACAGCTTTTTGACTTTTCTGTAGCAGCAATCATGGCTTTCTTTCTCATTCTCCTTTCTTTTACTACTCTTGTAACACTCCCTCTAATTTTTTAAAAGCAGATGGAGAATTGCCATCTCACTACTACAAACTGGGCTTTGGAACCTGGTGAAAGCTATTTATTTATTTATGATAAGTGTAAATTCTGAGCCTTGTTCCCAGTGCCTTCCTGACTGGGCACTCCTCACTCTATCCAGGGAAAACAGGAATGACATTCTCCCGAGACATTTCTACCAGTACAAAAATTCCAAGATAAAAACAAAACAGAGATGAGCATTTGTGCTTTTTAAACACAAGTGTGATCCAAAATCTGATTTCCAACTCCCTGGCTGGTCTCAGCAAATTTTTCCCCTACAATTTCTTGTGTCCAGCTACAGCAAATCAGATACAGAATAACGAATGCTGGCCCCAAATTCCCTGCAGATCATGAACAGATTGCAAGGGTTTAGGTAAAAGTATTCAGAAGGAATTTGAAAAGCCAATAGGTTCCAAGCAATTCTGCATGTTCCTATGGGTTATGTAACATAATACACTGCATTTATGAAATTACTCCGTTCTCTCAGCACTGATTTGATGCCATCTCACCTCTCCCTTTAACGATGTTCCAGTTCCATCAATAAAAAATGAAACATGCAGAGCTGCTGGGGTATCCTGGTGCTTAGCAGGGGATCAATAATATCTGTATCCATAATCACAATTTAGCATTACAGGGATGTAAACCCTGTGATCCTCCTCACAACATTTTAGCTGACAGGGATCTTGAGGAAAGTCAATATCCATTTTGTAGGAGCTGTGCCAGAGGAGGTCAGAAGTTATCTGCAGCAGTCTTCTCACACGTTATTAAGTTCCATTCTGCTATCATTTCTCAGCTAAGCAACTCACACAATCCTTGCTCCCAAAAGGCTGACAGGAAGCACTTTCCCAGGATTTGTGCCCATTCTGATGCCAGGCAGAGCATGAGGGGGGGACACAAAGTGCCTGTCAGGCTCTGCTCTCTGCCTTTACAAACAGCACTTCTTGCCATCATGAAGATAAATACAATCTTCTCCATCAGGGTTATATTGAAACTACGAAATTCATTAAAAATTCAATGTGTTTTATTCAGCTGCCTATTACTGTCACACATCACATTCATATTCTGTTACTATAGATACCATAGTAATTTTCTGCATTACTTCTGTTCATCCAAATACAACTGTCCAACATAACCTCAATGGAGCAATGAAAAAGGTTTTAATTAATCATATGCAAATTGTTCTTTTCCTTTAAAAATAAGCCTCACAAGAGAGATTTCAAAAACGCAGTAACAATGTTTTTATTGCTACTTAAAAATTACAGCTGCATAAGAATAATTTAATCTTAAAGGCGTTTAATGGATATGTCTTATCTAAACAGTCTAAATGGTTGAACAGAGAAATGAGTAATTTGGAGTTACTCTGTGAGGTTGCTGAGGGTATATTTAGCTAAATATGGAGAAGAAACAAAAACAACCTTTAATCACGAGTGGTAAGAAATGCAGACATACAATGCCTTTGATTATTGAGGTATTTTGAATTAATGACAATCAAAACACCCAGATCCTCTTTTCTAAAGTTCAGCCTAGATTCTCTGGGATGGAGCAGGGTTTTCCTACACCACCTCAGGTCTCTCTTGGTTCTAGGCACCTGCTGAGAGACACAAATGCTTTCTGGAAGGGCTGAAGGCTTTGGAGGGCTGGCTGCATTCCCTCAGCATGTGCCAGGTAAAATCCCATGGATTCCTTGTTCACAGAACCAAGCACAGTCACACAAGTGCTCCCTGGCTGTATAAAATCCCCATTTTTTTACACAGTCTCAATAAATCCAAATCTTACCATGAAAACTGATTTGACTTCAAACCACCTGAGGATGCCTGGTAATTTATAGGCTGTCACGTAGATGGTTCTCTCAATCCACATGTTCTGCAAAGGGAGCACAAGTTACCAATGGAGAGCTGGGACCCTAAAACTGCACCCCCAGCACAAGGAGTAAGGTGTGGCAGATTTACAGAGCCAGGGGGAATCCCAAATGGAAGATGGAGCAGCACTGATTTAAATCTGGGATTTAGCAGGGAACAACTGCTCCCCTTCTGAAGAACAGCACAGAAAGATCCCCTGGTTTTACTGGATGTTCATGGAATCCCAGACTGGTCTGGGGTGGAAAGGACCTTAAAACCCATCCAGATCCTGGAGCAGGGAACATCTTCTGGCCAGGCTGCTCAAAGTCCCATCCAATCTGGCCTTGGGCACTTCCAGGGATCCAGGGGCAGCCTCAGCTGCTCTGGGCACCTGTGCCAGGGCCTCCTCACAACATTCATTTTATTGAGCATTAGATGAAACAAATGGTTTAATTAAAAAACAAAAAAAAAACCAAAAAAATCACAAAAGGTATTGGTGACAAAAGATTTTCAGATGCCCTGACTGGAATCTTCATGGCAAGACAAGTTTCAGGTGTAACAATTTAAAATCCTTTCTCAGAAGAGCTGTATTTACAAAATAAATACAGCTTTGCCCATTTTTTTTTTCCTATTGGTATAAATGAGAACATGATAAATTGGCTTAATTAACTTTCTATGAAAAATAATCCCTTTAAACCTAGAATTCATTTCTCAACAAGCAAAAGAAAATGAATGGCTCAGATGCTCAAAATAGAGGGGGATAAACAAGCAAACCCAAAGTGGTTCATGTCCTTCATCATTTCTTACGGCAAATTCGTTGTCTGGGTTTTTCTCTCCTTTTCGAACAGGGCGCGAATATTCAAAGCGTTGGACTTCATTCACCCTGTAGAAACTGAAAAGAGGGAAAAGAACCACGGGATCACAGAATGGATTGGGCTGGAAGTGACCTCAAACACCAGGCAATTCCAAACCCCACATGCACACTGAAAATCAAATGCTGTCTGTTTAGGAATTGATACAAAATTTTAATATTAAAAGAAGTTGATGAATTAATATGAGATCATTATTTTCCAGTGGGTTGGAACGTGTGCCAATATTAAAAATCACCATTAAAGGCCCTCACCCTCCATGGCTGTGAACAGATTCATTATCCAACAATAATGTGTTATAAAGGGGACTGAGAAAACAACAAAACCCAACCCAAACTCACCTCACGATTTGCTCTGACACCGGCCTGTGAAATTTCGAGGGTAAATCCAATTTGGGCTTTACAGTGAAGCACTGAATATCTGAATTTCAGGGGTTAAGAAGTGAAAAGGGAATTTCAGTCACACAGAGAGAACAGCTCAATAGGAACACACACCAAAAAAAAAAAAAAGGACAAAACAGCAAAATTGGTGCGTTACACCCGTCAGGGCAGAAGTGCAACAGGTTGGCCATAAATCCTTGACCTGAGCTGGTTGTACTGGTTGTACTGGTTGTGCTGGTTGTACTGGTTGTGCTGGTTGAACAGCCCAAGGATACACTGGCCAGAGGAGCTTTTGATGTCATCTCCGGGGGGTGACGTTGTCTTCATCTTCTCGGCGTTGGGGAACTGCGTCAGCAGCCGCGCCTCGAAGTCCTCGCGCCGCTCGTACTCCTTGCCCCGGTAGATGAACACCTTGTTCTGCAAACAGAGGCACCCACAGCTGGCACCAGCACCCCCAGAGCTAAAACCAGTGCTCCCAGTACACAACTGGGGCCTGGGGAGCGCTGACACCAAGGCTGTTAGCGCTTCTCAGCGAGCACAGAACCTCACGCTGGGTCGTTCTCAACACTTTATCAGTATTTCTTTCTCACCTCCAATTCCACCCTGGGATCATTAAGACCACGTTTGCCTTCAGGTATTTTTATAAGCCATACTAAAAAATCACCTCAAAACGTGATTTCAATGATCAGTAACATTGGTGGACATTGAAAATATATTAAGGGGAATTATTACTGAATCCAAACGTCTCCTCCACCTTTCACAGCTAATGATGGAATGGATGGCAATAAATAAACTGAATTAGGCTTTTTATACATAAAGATTTATTCAAAAGCTCTTGGGTGAGCAAAGAAGAGTAGCAGAGAAAAACAGAAATATAATGCAGATTTGAGGAGGAATATCAAAAAACACTGACTCTTATAAAAAGACTCATATTAATATATTAGATTTTGGCCATAGTAAACTTTAAACTTTTCATAACTTTAAAATTAAGTTTATTGTATTTGTAAGCATTGGTTTCTTCTTTGCCAATAAAGAAAATGAAGAGCTATTTTACACAGTCCATTTATATGCTGAGTTCATTAAATTCAAAAGGAAAATGTAAAAGACAACTTGCATATTTTTAACTGATCAAACATATTAAAGCAAGTTTGGATAAAATTTGCATCTGAATATGCTTAACCTCATTACTCATCTCAAAATGAATACTTGGTGAAAAAATTATACAGCACTTATTAAAAAAAGGGTGTTTTGACTGGGGGTAGGAACCTGGAGTTGTTCACATTTGCCCAGCTGGGTTTAATTCTGCAATGGTGCCTTTTGAAAAGCTCAGGAGGGGAAAGAAACGGAATAAGAGATGGCTAAGAAACCTCTGTGTAACTTTAATTTATGTATATACATTTGTAATTCCCAGGGAATGCTGGAACAGAGGGAAAAGTGAGGATTTTCTCCATCAGCAGGGCACTCAACAGCCTGGATTTCAGAGGGCAAATTGGGAAGGAATTCATTCCTGTGAGGGTGGTGAGGCCCTGGCACAGAGAAGTTAAATAATAATGGATTATTTCTGTGTCTCCTACTTCCAAGTGCCAGAGAATCATAATACAGATGCAATTCAGACATGTTATAGCCCTATTTTTCTTTAGCCACTAATCCAACCCATTAAAATCCTAATATTAGTGAAAAAACCCTTAAAATGTCACTGAAGCTATGATCCTGCCATCAAGCAGGTGACACATGTCCTAAATTGGCACATGGCACAGACAAATCAAGGATAAAAATTGCTATTAAAGGTGTCACACACACCTTTGACAGTCAACTTCATTTTAATGAAGTGCTGGAAAGGACACTCACCTGAAAACATGGTCACATACAGCAGGCTTCTCTACCACACTCATATATATATATTATATATTTATAAAAATATATTAACCTGCCAGGCAAAAATGTCACCATTTCAGATGGTTGTGACCCCGAGTGATGGACTGGGTCATTTATCTTCATTTCTAGTGATACCCTGAAGAAACAGAAAGTACTGAATACGTTTGAAGAGAAAGTTTTTCTACTAAAATTCAACTATTCCATCTCCAGAAAGCAGAAAGGAAAAACCAGTGTTTGTTTTATACACCTAAAAATCACCTGTCAGTGTCAGGCAGGTTTCTCCAAGCCAAGGGAAATTTCCAGAGCCAGAAACCTTTGTGGAAACAGGTGACACTTACCCTTATGAACGTTGGGAATCCCTGGCCGTAGTATCCAACTGCAAAATAATCAGGTTTTGGTCGTATCACCTTCACAATGTTTTCATAGAACTGGGCTTGTTTTCTCTGCAAAACAAACAGGAGGGGTTTGAATGACCTGAGCTTTTAGGACGTTCTTTATAATTAAGATCCTGTGTGAATCTCTAATTTGAAGATGTTTCATTCCCTTCTTTTTTGTCATCTTTTTATCAGATTCATAGCAATATTTGGCAATATCAGATTCTGTAGCCATGATTTTTCTACTCATCATGGTGAATCTGACTGTTCCCTAAGGAATGTCTCAATTTTGATGAACCTTATCATGGTGAACATCACTGCTCCATATCCAATATCTCAATTTTGATGGACCTCGTGCTGGTGAACTTCATTGTTCCATATCCGATATCTCAATTTTGATGAACTTCATCATTGGGAATCTCACTGCTCCATAACCAATATTTCAGTTTTGATGGGACTCATCCTGATGAACGCCACTGCTCCATATCCAATATCTCAATTTTTATGAACTTCATCCTGGTGAACCTCACTGTTCCATATCCAATATCTCAATTTTGATGGACCTCATCTTGGTGAACCTCACTGATTCACATCCAACATTTCACTGGCAGTGAAGGTCAGGAATCTGCAAGGTGATCTGAAATTCCAGTTGTGACACCTCTGACACTGAAACACTGGAAGGATGAAGCCGCACACAGCTCATCCCAACGGTGCTGACTTGTCAGTTTTGAGCTCTTAACATCTCATTACATTTTTCTACTACTTCTCTTCCATATTTACAAGCGTGAATTTGCATATGGAAAGCAGGCAGTTGAGAACTGCAGGAAAATGTGGATTTTGGAATAAACACACGCATGTCAGACACCATCTGCCTTCGACGCCGAGTTCTTTATCTCTAATGATGAAATAATAGCAAATGAGCAGCTTCAGAAGATCTGTTCATTAACTTATTTTTAGTCTATTATTTCTGCAAAGAGAATGTCTTTTGATCTGGGGGGAGGTTTAGTGCTGCTCCCATACAACAGATAACAGTAAATGGCACCAAGACTACAAAGACCCAGATCTGCTGAGTACTTCTCAGCTTGTCTGGAGCAAAACTATTTTGTCATTTGTGAATTGTCTCAGAGGCTAATATTTAATAGTGCTTGAAGAAAAGACAAGAGGGAGAATAGAAAGAACAAAAAAACTTCAGAATTTTATTGTGGGAGAAAAAAAAGAGCTGTTCAGCAGTAGCAATAAGAAAATCTGATGGGGTGAGACATGCAGGAGAGTGAATTTTGATCTCTGTCTTGTGAGGGAAATGCACGCCAGGACTAATTGTGTGACATCTCATCTCCTGGCTGATGAATAAAGAGCAGATAAATTCAATTGTCTGATGTGAGGATTGGAAGTTCTTGGTCTCCCTTCTTAGAAGAGGGAGAAACTCCAAGGAAATACCCAAGGCCAGGTTGGACAGGGCTTGGAGCACCCTGGGACAGTGGAAGGTGCCCCTGCCCTGGGCAAAGTGGGTGGAACTGGATGAGCTTTAAGGTCCTCCCAAAACAAATCATTTGCCCACTCTGTGATCATTGCCTACAAGGAATAAAGTGCAAATTCCAGCCTCTCCTCCAAAATGGATCCAGCAGGATAATTAAAGAGTGGCTGCCCCTGTGACAAACCCGTTCACATTCCCATGTGCAAGCAAAAAGGAGATGGAAAATTAAAAGTGAGGGACTCGGAGAGCAGCCACTCCCTGGTGAATTATCACATCTGACAACCATTCCCAGCTGAGGAACAATCCTACCCAATTCCTTTTATACTGAAATGAAGAATATTCTGTGCCCACTCCAGCAGGAGCAGCGAGCTGGGGCTGTGTGGAGCTGAATTCATCACTGCAGAAGTGCCCAGCTCAGACACACTGACATAAAGAAAACATAAACAATTCAAAGGAATTATGGAAAATGTACTCTGAGTGCAGAAGAAGAAGGTATCAAAAACTTTAGAGCTGAGAATTTTCAGAACTAAACTGGAATCACATCCCAAATCCAGTGGAAATGGTTGGGACCCGAGGAGGGACAGTGACAGCTGCCATTTATCTCTCTGGAAGAGAACGGGAGGAAAAAAATGGTGCAGGAATAATGAATGGGTAACGTCAGGGCAAAAATAACTGACTGGAGACATGAATGCTTGGGGATTATTCATACCTAAAAAAAGAAATGTGAATATAGAAAGACACTTGAGAGAGAATAGGGATTTTTTTTCACGTTCCCATTTATATTTAAATTCAAAATTTCCTTTTATACCCCAAATAAATCAGCTTAACATTACTGAAATGTTTTTCTTTTGGCTAAAAAAAAATAAATTCAGTGTTTTTCAGACAATCCAGTGGTAGCCAGTTAATTGACACTGGTCCAACAAAGCCATGATGGTTATTTATTTCTGCATTTTATTGTCATTGCTATAGTATTTTTTATATAATTTTAAAAGCTTAGAGATTCAACTCTGAAATAAATTATTGCAGTGTCTATGTCATTAAAAAAAACCTACCAGCAGTTCACTGAGTTGTTCATAATCAAACATTTCATTTTCATACTGTTCTGCAAGTTCTTTACCCAAGGCAATGGCCTCTTCCCACATCTGTTGGAAAAAAAATCACAAAACAACAAAAAGAAGCTGAATTACATACCTTGGTTAAACATCAGCATCAGAATCAAATCAATCCAAATAAAGCAACCAAATGCATTGTGTCACATGCCTGAAAACACTGAGCTTCTGATGGGCCAAAGAGCTGTGCTGGGGTTATAAATATCTCCATTAATGGAATTGTGGAATTGTTTTGGCTGGAAAAGCCTCCAAGTTCACTGAGTCCAACCATTCCCAGCACTGCCAGGGCCAGCAGTGCCCGTGTCCCCAGCTGCCACATCCACAGGGCTTTTGAATTCCTCCAGGGATGGGGACTCCAAACTTCCCAGGGCAGCTGTGACAGGGCTGGACAAACCTTTCCATGAAGGAATTTTCCCAAATATCCCCCCTGAGGCTCCCCTGGCCCAGCCTGAGGCCGTTCCCTCTCCTCCTGTCCCTGTTCCCTGGGAGCAGATCCCAAATCCCCCCGGCTGTCCCCTCCTGCCAGGGACTTGTGCAGAGCCAGAAATTCCCCCTGAGCCTCCTTTGCTCCAGCCTGAGCCCTTTCCCAGCTCCCTCAGGAATTCTCCAGCCCCTTCCCAGCTCCCTCAGGAATTCTCCAGCCCCTTCCCAGCTCCCTCAGGAATTCTCCAGCCCCTTCCCAGCTCCCTCAGGAATTCTCCAGCCCCTTCCCAGCTCCCTCAGGAATTCTCCAGCCCCTTCCCAGTTCCCTCAGGAATTCTCCAGCCCCTTCCCAGCTCCCTCAGGAATTCTCCAGCCATTTTCCAGCTCCCTCAGGAATTCTCCAGCCCCTTCCCAGCTCCCTCAGGAATTCTCCAGCCCCTTCCCAGCTCCCTCAGGAATTCTCCAGCCCCTTTCTCAGCTCCCTCAGCCGCTCCTGGGGCTCCAGAGCCTTCCCTGGACACGCTGCAGCCCCCCACTGACTTTTTTATCAAACTTAACACGTGTTTGGAGGTGCCTCAGCAGTGACAGAGGGACAATCCCTGTCCTGGTCCTGCTGCCACACCACTCTTAACACAACCCAGGTGCCATCAGCCTCCTTGGCTTGGTGGCACTCAAGGTGATCTCCTCCATGACCTTCCCTGGCACGGGATGCAAATTTCCTGGATGCAAATCAAGTCAAATGATCAAAGAGCTTCAGAAGTGAAATGATTCCTGCCAGCCCATCCAGTGATGTGTAAACACAGCCTGTCCACGGAGAAACCCAGGACCTAAGGCTTTGGAGCAAGGCTGGTGATTGATTATATTTCATAATCACCTCTCTCTCCCTCTAATATCTATAATCTGTATTAGACAGGACAGGCAATTTGCAGATATTGCTTTGAACAAATACTCATTATATTTCCATTGGTTCTTCTTCCTCTCGTTCCTCAACCATGAAATTCAGCAGCCGTCTCAAGTGACCCAAAGAAATTTAACAATATCCTTCAGCTCTTCAGAAGGCAACAATCTTAATGAGGAGCAGCAAGAATGGTTTTAAATGTGCATTTTTCATTTGTTTTTTCTACTCCAAAGATAAAGAACCACTCAAACCCAAAAATATGCTTAAATTAGCACACCAGGCTATCTGAGATCAAACTTGATGATCTGCTTCTGCTGCTGAAGTTTGGTTGGCATTGCTGACCTCACTTTGTTATAAAAATGAGTTTCAGAATGAATTAGAAATGCAGATTTTATTAACCTTCATCTTAAATTTAAATCCTTTGGCCACACCACCTCATTCTCCTCTCAGCACCAGGCCACACGTTCCTCGTCCTGGTGGAATCCTGAGATTCCAGAGAAGAGCAGGTGGATGGAGGAGGGCTGAGGGGAAGGGCTGAACACACATTTTCCCATTTTTCCCCAAAAACATCCACCTTTAAGGACAGGGAGTTTGGGATGAAGCACCACAACTTCCAGAGATGTTGGGAGGTGGATGCTGGGGAGAGAAGAGGAAATGGTGACCAGGGGAATCCTTCACAACAACTGATCCCTGCATCCATCCCATAAAAATCCCTCAGTTCTCTTTAAAGCACTGTGCAAATAAGAGATATTTCACACCCCAAAAACCCAAAAGCTCTCCAAACCACACAAATGAAATTCCACACCCAAAGCCCCAAAATCAATGTCACGTGAATTCTGTTTGTCTACTGATCTGGAAGTTGAAATTGCATTTCTTAGTGTATCAGGAAAATGTGGAAAAAATAAGACTTTTAGAATGATTCCTGGTTCTAGATGCCAGTTGGAAAAATAAGAATAAAACTTTAAGGATGAATCCTCAGCAAGTCTTCACGTGGAACACGCCAATGTCACAAAAAGCAAGATGGGTCCCACGGTTCACTGGCCATCCCTGCTCCTCTCTGTGGGAGAATGTGGAAAAAAGGAACCCATTTTCAAGTGGAGGGAGGGACTGAAAGGTCATCCTGGCAAACTGAGCAGGAATGGCTGGAAAGCAGCAGCCTGGAGAGGCAGAGAGATGCTGGTGGTGCAGGAGATGAGGAAATGCAGAGGGGAAAATGGTTATGGGAGATGGCAGGGAGAAAGGAAAGAGATTTCTGCCTTGTAAGTAAAGACAAAATAAGGGCTAAAAACTGCACTGTGGGGCTGAGCGAGGGGAAAGGAGCTTCTGGGTCCTGCAAAAACCAGCTGGGATGAGGTTTGGACAAAGTGGTGACCTAATTTAAGATAAAAAAGCCATGAATGCTCCCAAGGAGCAGAATCTGGTTCTTCATTAACCTTTCCTTGCAGCTCCTCGTGATATTCGACCCCTCCTCTTGATTTTACTTATTTCTCCAACAAGGTTCAGAACATTATTTATCCAGGGAAGAGCAGTGGAATGAGCATGAGTTGCCTCATGTTTGTAAAGTGCCTTGAAGGTGAAAAACGCATCAGAAGGACTAATTACAATCACGGTAATGAGAGATCACGTCTGCAGGAAATTACAAGGCAGCCTGAACGCTCTGCAACGCAATTTTTGCAAGTGGAAGGATCTGAATGTTTTTATCCATATTATGGATCTAATCTAGCATGATGATACAGAGCATGTTTTTATTTTTAAACAAAAATTAACAAGAATTTAAGAGTAAAGGCACAGTTGCAGAAAAAGGAGGACATTTTCACACACCAAGCTGGGTTAATTTTGGCTCACAAGGGCAATACAGCACCATTTTATAGGAACTGAACTAATATTCAGGTGTTTAAGTCAGCAAGCAAAAGCTTTCAAAATCACTTAACCTTCCCTCATTTTGAGTGCCATGTCCTTCTGAACTTCAGTCATCCATAACTTCTGCATATTTTCATTTCAAAGACAATGGTGTGACCATCACTTCCCTTGTCTTGGTTCTCTGTTTGTGTGTTCCAGATTTAACCAGTCCCTCTCCAAAATGAGACTGGAAATAAACTGAAGCCTAAATACTTTTTGATTTGGATCAACACTGTAAACAAGTTCCCTTGTGGTTCTTCCCACTGACTCTTGGATAAGCACAGATGTCTGGGAATGCAAAAGGTGGGTGGATTTAGATGGGATTTTGTGCAGGAATTGTTCCTGGCAGGGTGGGCAGGGCCTGGCACAGGTGCCCAGAGCAGCTGGGGCTGCCCCTGGATCCCTGGCAGTGCCCAAGGCCAGGCTGGAGGAACCTGGGAAGTGTTGGGTGGATGTCCCTGCCTGTGGCAGGATGGGACCAGGGGACCTTTAGGGGTCCTTTCCAACCCAAAGCATTCAGGGATTCTGAAAGCAGGCACACCCTGCCTACACATCAATGCCACTGATTAAATAACAACTTTAGCAGAATTAAATCTCCTTTGATTTGTTTTTCACCTTCCCATCCTTGTCTGTCAACACCAGAAACACACGGGAGCAGAGGCTGTTTCCACTGCACCTCCTCCAGCCTGAACAAAGCCTTCAGATGTTACTGAATATTAATATTAATAATGGATTCTGTAAATGTTCCAAAGCCTGAAAAATGAACCCTCAAATTCAATGTGATCCAGATTTAGTTCATGTACAACACAGTAATCACATAATTCTTGTGTTCTTCCTAGCAAGGGAGTGGAGATGAGCAGGAGAAAACCAGACCATGGAATCACAGAATCCCAGGATGATTTGGGTTCAAGATCATCTCCTTCCACCCCTGCCATGGCAGGGGACATCTCCCACTATCCCAGGCTGTGTCCAGCCTGGCCTTGGGCACTGCCAGGGATCCAGGGACAGCCCCAGCTGCTCTGGGAATTCCATCCCAGCCCTTCCCCACCCTCCCAGGGAACAATTCCTTCCCAAAATCCCATCCAGCCCTGCCCTCTGGCACTGGGAGCCATTCCCTGTGTCCTGTCCCTCCATCCCTTGTCCCCAGTCCCTCTCCAGCTCTCCTGGAGCCCCTTCAGGCCCTGGCAGGGGCTCTGAGCTCTCCCTGGATCCTTCTCCTCTCCAGGTTGAACAATCCCAGCCCTCTCAGCAGGGCAGCTTCAGATATTAGAACAACATTTGTTTCTGGCTTAAATTTCTGGGGTTCCTTTAAAGTTTCTGTAAAAGTCAGTTTACAAGTTCTCCTGCTGACACTGTGTCACATGATTTTTAATGGAACACTTTCAGGAACCTTTTCTATCGTACTGCAAACACACAATAAAAAAGGGATAAAGATTCTCTCCATTTTTGACAGTCTCTAACTTTGTCCCTCTACAGCCAAGACCTCTGTCTTAGAGGAAAGCACCCACTTTTTGTTTCTGCTGCCTCTTAAAAACCTCACTGTGCTCCAACATCTGTGTTTGGAACTCCCAGCTGTGCAGTTGTTCCTTCACAGGAACAATGAGAAGTTGGATTATGGAACTCAATTTCTCAAGGGGAGAGAGCCCTGAACTCCAGAGGCCCAGGAGTCCCCAGAATCACTGAGGTTGGAAAAGACTTCTAAGATCACCAACCATCACCTTGTCAAGCGATAAACCCCATCCTCAGGTGTCAAATCCAGACACTTTTTGAACAATCCCAGGGATGGGGATCACACCATGGCCCTGGGCAGCCTGTTCCTCTGCCTGTCAACCCTTTCCATGAAGAAACTTTTCCTCATGTCCAACCTAAACTTCCCCTGGTGCAGCTTGAGGCTGTTTCCTGAATTACCTGCCCTTCCCCTCGTGCAGCTGCACCACGACACCTCCAACATCACAGAACACCAAGCCAAAGCTGGAGATTTTCCCACCATTCTCAGAGAAACAGGGATTGTGTGTCTCACATCCCCTGCACACCCCTCTGAAAAATTCAGCTGTTTATTCCAGAGCCAATTTATTCAGGTGAGGACAGCACGGCTGTGGCCCAGGATCCTGATAAATGAAATCTATATTCTTGAAGGTCAATAACTCCCAATCTGCTGCCTCACAGATTTCCTGCCTTGGAAGCTTTCCCAGCTTTGCCCAGGACATGGCAAGTCTTCTGGAGAAATGAGTTGTACAGGGAGCTACTACACAGGATTTGTACGAGGTACAACTCATTAATGGGAGAAACAATTTATCTGGAGAGGGTACCAGGGAGAGAAGCTGCTGATACTGGAAGGAAAACGCTTCTTTTATACTCAGGGGTTAAGAAAAATGTGCAGAGCCTGAATTTAGTTGTGTAGACACGAGCTGCAAATTGTTATGGGCAAGACTTTGCAGATGCAGATCTTTTTTAGGGAAAACCCGGCGATTTATTTTTCAGGCTGGATTGCTTGTTGGCCAGAAAGAACTACAGCATGCAATTTAGTTTTTGAGGTTAATAGCAACAAAGGAGGATCTCAGGGTATTTCTGAGCTCCTGCAGAGTTAATGGTCAGGAACAGTGAAATAATCTGGGATAAGAATATTATGGTGCCATATTCTGACGAGTGAGGGACTTTCTAAGGTGGTTAAATTTCAGGTAGTGTTAATTAACCAGCATGAAGGCTCAGTATTTTAAATAAAATGCTAAAACTCAGCACATCTCTATTGTTGGTACTGCATTAAAGATACAGCCAGGTTGGAAACTCTTTAAATAAATAAAAATATTCATTTGGAACACAGTCAGACTCTGTAACCTCCCTCTCCCAAGACTCTCTGTCCTTCCCAGCTCTCAGGACGGCTCCGGGGCTGAGCTGGCCACGAGCCTCACACAGATTTTTGGCAGACAGGTGAATTTCACCACTCACTTGTTAGAGATGGAAGAAAAAGCCATTTGATGTCATCCTATGAGCTGGAAAAAAAAGGCTTTTAAAGCCAAAGCATGGTATTTGCCATCTAATTTCAGGTATTTTCTGTTCTGTGGCTGCTGTAAAGCAGTAAAAGCTTTTTGTTTGGAGGAGGAGGGGAGAAAGGAGGAGCAGGAATAAATGAGCAGTGTGCATTAGTTTACCTTTTTGTCCTCAGGACCAACACTTTCAATTTATTGAGGAGCAGAGGAAAACCTGTCCTGATTTATGGAAGCAGCAAACCTGAGCCTGTGGCTGTTCCCACATTTCACCAGGAACAGAAATGCTGCTGCTTCCCTTGTGGCACCACAAACAAAGCTGGTTTAAAACAAAACCTGATCTTTGCCAAGGAGCATTCCCTGCATTGATCATCATCAGCATTGATTTCCACCACCTCCTTCCCACAGGAAAAGTGTCACCCCTTCCCTCAGCCCTTTATTCCATCACTGTTTTCCCTTCTCACTTTGGGATATTCCAACCCAACCATTTCCAGGAAAATCCCCGGATTAAGGACTTTGTTGGAAATTACAAAGCTTCAGGAAAACAGAGAGAGCAAACACTTGAGAGCAGTTCAAAGGATGGGTTGGACTGCTGGGATAAGCCTGAGGATAAGGATTGGAAGGGCAAAAGCCGAGAGTGGAGACTGGAAAGTGCAGGGCAGTGAAGAAGAGTGATCTGGAGAGAAAAGGATCCCTACACCATGGAAACAACTTTCCCTTTGGAAAGAAGGAGCTTAGAAAAAGAATTCCATAACTAATCAGGAATCAAATTCATGAAGTAGAACAACTGCAAAATGTGAAAGTTGTTTCTCAAAATTTCTCCTTCCCTAAAGGTTAAAGCTGTACTTCAGCTTTATGAAAGATTGGTTTAAGGACCAAAATAAGATACAGACAAAAAAGCAAACTTCCAAAGAGTAAGAGATTAAAAACAGAAATCAAAATGAGGAATCCTAAATGGATCTTGAACTAGAAATACCAGGGATACCTGGTGAGGGCCAGCATTTTGTTCTCAGCCCACAGGACGTGCCACATTCCTGCCTTCAGGGCAAGTCCAAGCTCCCTTTTACTCACTTAGAAAATTCTCAGGCACCTCTGGAGCAGAAGCAAAGTGTTCATTCCAGCCTCTGTGTGGAGGATTAAATCTAAATTCACCTGCCCAAGAATGCCAATATTTAAGGGATAAACCTCATGGTTGGCTTTCAATAGACAAGGAAACTGTGAGTTCACCTGGGAAATTACTCTGCCAAGAGAAAGGGATCCTGATTTTTGAGAGGCTGAACTACACCAGCCTTTAAAAAACAAAAAGACAATGGTTTAAACCCAATTTTAAGAAATCCCTCTGCTCTATTTTTTCTACATAATGTTTCTAACTCCCACATCTCCCTCCTTTCCCAAATCCACAGCTTCCCATCAGGCAGGTTGGGCTGGGAGAGACACAGGCTCACAACTTTAAAACAAAACTCCTGAGCTTCTGCAAAAGCTTGGAAATGTCTCTGCAGCTGTCCAGGGGTCCACACCTCTTGTTGACTTCATGGGAAGGGAAATCAAACAAGTGGGATCTGGAGTGAACTGCCAGGCAAGGACCCAGCTGGGTGATTATGGCACAAAAAAACCCCAGGAATTGTTTTGGGAATGGGTTCAGTCTCCAAAAAATGCACAGCAAAGGTTGTTACTGATCACAGAGAGGTAAAGAAGCTGCTGGGCTACATCAGCAAACTGCTCAAGGAATGCAAGAAGTTGATTTAACTTAATGTCAGAACATCCCAAATGAGAGGATTACCATCAACCTACACTGGAAACCTCCACTTGGAGCTTCCTGACATTTGCAAAATCACATAAAATGAATATTTTCAGCGTATATTGATTTTTTTATTTCCCTTTTCATCGAGTAATGTGAAAAATATTCACCAGCTTGGGTGACCAGAAAATGAGGAGGAATATCTGTAAGTAGGAAAGAGCAGTTTAGAAATGAATCATCTCCTCACACAGGAGTCCTGGAACTGGAGTTGTGCACAGAACTGGTGCTCAGCAGAACAATTCCCAGTGCCTGGCCACCAACAGGGAGCCATAAAGACATAAAGCAACAAAATAAAAACAGGCAACTCCTGCTTTTCCTTCCAGACAGGAATATAAGATTAAAATAAGCTTTAAAATCAGCTCATTCAAATGAGATTCCTCTCGTTCACTCAGGAAAAGCTTTTTGGGCAGCAGGAACTGTCCCCAAGTCACCCCAAACAGCCACTTGGGCACCACCCCAGAATTACATTTTTACAATTTTATCCCAGTCCAGAATTACAATTTTTACCCCAATCCAACTTCTAGCACCACTCATCAACAACTTTTAAGTATTGCATTAAGATAAGCTATAAAATTTGACTTTTTAAGCAACATTTCTAACAAAATGATAGAAATTATAGTTCCTATCAAATTTATTCTAGGATTTTAATCTGATGCTGCTAAAAGCACCTGGAAAGGGTGGGCTGGCTGGATAATATTCTAATTCCACCAGAAAACACCATTTCTGCTCATCCTACAGAGCCTGGTTTTAAACCCCAAGTTTGCTTTTCTGAAATGTTCTGACAAAGAGATTCCTACTTCTGCACTCAAATATTTTGTGCCTGAAATATCCAAATACTGATCCATGCCTGTCTCCCATTAACCCCCTTCCTCTCCAACACCAAATAATGCCAAATTCAAATCCCTTCTGCATTAAAGGATGTGATTGCAATGAAATATCCTCATCCCAGGATATTTATGATATGAACCACAGACATTCAGGCCCTGAAGGAATTATTTTTGTGTACACAAGGAAAAAACAAGGGGAGCTGAAGGATTCTTTTAGCTCTTGTAACTGCCAGAAAAAGTCCTCTGAATTATAGGCATCACTTTTTTATTTACTCCATGCCATCATATGCCCATACATTTACCCTTAAGAGAGGAGTTATAAATGTACCATTGATTCCTTTAGACTTTTCTTTTTGGTAGTATCATTATCTCTAAGTGCTTCCTGAAGGTCACTGGATGCAAACTATGTTTACTATTAAATGTATAAGTTCGAGAGAAAAGCAATGAAATACATTTGCACTTTTTTCTTCCCTTTTTTTTACCTTGCCCTTGTCAAAGTAATGGATAATTTCTTGATAGAGCTGATCTTTCAGCTGTCCTTGAGTAGCAGCTTGGTATCCATCCCGCTGGGTAAGATGTGCTGCACATGCTTCTTCTGACCACTAAATCACACACAAAAAAGAAAAAGGGGAAAAGTGAAAGCAAATCCAAAGCATGAGTTCTGAAGTGAAATTATAAAAAAAATTCTTTATTTAAAAATATTTTTAAAAATATTTTAGAAATTCTTTATTTAAAGAAGTGATACTGCAGTTAATGCACCAACAAAGGGATTTTTCCCAGTTGTGCCCTTTGCTTCCTTGGGCACAAGGAGCATTTATCTGGATGTTGTAATTGGAGGATAATTACATCCATCAGCCACAAGGGAGCTTCTGGAGGTGGCTTCCTCTCCTCGGTGAGTTTGATCAGAGTGACCTTGGTCTGCTGATGGTTACAACCCTCTGGGGACACAATGGACACTTGGAGTGAGAGAAACCCTGGAGCCCAACTCCACCAACACGAAGGGAAGGGCTGCAGGCAGGGAAATGAGATGGCTCCAACACACTGAGCACCTCCAGAGGCAGGGAAAGAATAATTAACTTTATCCAGCCTGTCTGTAATTAGCAGCTCTGCCTCTTCCAGCAGATGCCTGATGGATCAAGGGGAAGATGGAATAGTTTGGGTTCATAGGAATCATGGAATGGTTTGGGTTGGAAAGAAGCTTAAAGCTCATCCCATCCCACCCCTGCCATGGCAGGGACACCTTCCCCTGTCCCAGCTGCTCCAGCCCCAACCTGGCCTTGGACACTTTGATGGATCCAGGAGCAGCCCCAGCTGCTCTGGGCAACTTCCAGATTAATTTCCAGAATTATTGCTACTTTACCTCCTATACATTATTAAATTTCACCCAATCACTTGTTGATTCGGCCAAAATGTTTGTGTTTGGGTCATGCAGACAGCTTTGTTCTGAACTCTTTCTGAACAACACAAACCTGCTGGACTCTGCAGTGTGATGGTGTTTTTTTCAGAATGCTAAGAGCTGCTGTCTTCTGTTAGTTTTGAACACCTCAATTTTGAGAAAAAGGGTTGAAAACACAACAAAAGTCTCTCTTCTTGAGTGTGCTTCATCAGCTTGCAGTAATTTGGCCTCTCTCTCTCCACAGACAGAGCCTTCTTGCAGATTTAGAGGTGAAATTCTCACACGCTCTCAGGCTTGCCCTCGATGTGATCCCATTAAAATCAGGGGGATGAAATATCTGCCTGTGATGAGTGTCATTGAAAATCCTGCCCTGAGGCTTGACAGAAAAACTCAATTGCTCAGTCACACACCCCCCAATATCGCTGCTCCTCAGGCTACACTGAACTCCTCCCTCCACTGAGGGCTGCAGGAGCAGGGATTGAGACAGAGATTGATACACTTTTATAATAAAGTAATTCCAGCCTCTAATGAAATTATAAACAAACATCCACTCAGGGATGAAAATCTGTGACAAATCCTGCTCTGGCATTTGCTGTCTGCTATTGATTTGCATTAGAAGGACAGAAAAATGGGTATTTCTTCCCATGAAGTTCTTCCACTGAATTCAAGAGTACATTAAGTGAGACACTCACCTGCTCTCTGACACTCTCTAAGAAAAGCCACACCTGGCTGAACTTTAATTTGAGGTCACAGAAAGTAAGTTGTCTAACAAGTGCAAGCCATGCCAGGTGAAAGTTTGAGTGACATTTTATGGCATGGTTTATTCCATCATTTATTCAGGAACACAGCCCCCATGGAAGGGAATGAATCCTTCATCCTGTCTGAAAGGTTCATCCACGTGAAGTGGGCACAGTGCTTTTGCACTCCAGATGAATCTTGGAGATGTTTCCTTGTGTAATAACCCTCTAATGATTTTAAAATACAGTAAATACATTTCAGAGTGTCTTAATTTAAATTGCACATGTACACTCTGCACCATATTTAGTCTTTTTATGGCTTGGATGCAGTTTACTCAGCTCTGAAGTACGAATAATTCTCAGTGCATCCATCAGAAGGATCTCATTTAACACCTTCCCCTTTTCAACTTTTCAAAATAGATATTTGACACTCCCACTTGGCTGGGGATTGCTGAAATTAAAGCCAGGACTACTGAGAACAGTTGGCTGCTGAGGATAAAGAGGGGCACAGCAGGTTTGCAGTAACACAGTCCCAGGCTGCTCTGGGTGGGAAGGGACTGAAATCCCATCTTGTTCCATCCCCTGCTATGGGAAGGGAAACTTTCTCTGGATCAGGAGGCTGCAGCACACTCACCATTGGAATGGGCAGGACATCAAGGGGAAAATGAAATTCTCATTTATTCTGCCCCTGACTCTGCCCCTGGGGGAGTTGTGTCCTTGAGGGGTGTGGGAAGAGACCCCTGAGGGAGAAAGATTTCACTGCAGGTTGTGAAATGTGAGGAATACAAACAGAACTAAATCAAACTCCTCCAAAACCTCTGATTCTTATCACACTGAGATTTTTTACTTTTCCCATTAACTGCTTTTCAAAATTAAAACATAAACCTAGGAATTCAGTGATGATCCAGCTGTATTAAATGTGATTTCACAACACAAGTGTCTGCTGGCAAGAGCAGCACCTTCCTAAATGATAACCAGGAGAGCCAAGGGGGTACCTGCTCCCACATTTGTGACATAAGCTCGTAAAAAAGCTGGATGTTACAGACAACATCTTCTCTCCAGAATGTTTTCAGGGAGATTAATGCTCCTGAAGTACAGCTTCACTCCATTCCTGGCTGGCAGTGGATACTTAAACACTCAAATGCTTTATTTCAGGCACTTTCTGCAGCTAACATGTTATTTGTGCATATTGCAGGCTACACCAAAGAGAAGCAATATTGTTTGTGCCTCTTCAAATGTGCTATAAACTGGGTAACACTGCATTAAAATTATATGCACCTTTTAAAGGCATGAACTTGGAAAGAAGGCCATTTGAATCTCTCTACAATTTTCTGAAATCCAAACTGAATTGGTTACAAACACCCAAGAGCACTCGAGAACGGGCTCCAGTATTCCAGGCACAAAAAGATCTGTGGAGAGCTCATTTACTAAAATACCTGGTATGGGGCTTTCACAGTTTGTACAGTCTGGGTATTTGCAGTTTGGGATTTTGTGCTGCTGATTTGACCACATTCCCCTCTCTCCAGCTCAAGATGCAGCTCTGCCATGCAGTGAAGTGTCGCTTTCCTCTGTGTGGGAATTCCACGTGCAAAGGAAAGCTCAGCACAGAGCTGCCCATCAGCTTCAAGTGCAGATGTCCTGAGTGCTCAACACGCCCCTGGCTGACTCCTGCTGGGATTTCCCAGGCTTGGGATGTGTTCTGGGGTTTACCTTGAGGAGCTTGGCGTGCAGGAGCAGGGTGTAGGCAGCCTCTGTGTAGTTATCACACTCCTTGTGCAGGTCACACAGCTTGTACAGGTACCTGCCAGCAACAGAAACACTGACTCTTAAAAAGAGTGGCTTTAAGATGTTACTCAATAATTTAATTTGAAGATTACAAGGGTTCAAGTCTACCTTCAAACAAATAAATATTTGTGGGGTTGGTTAAAGTTCCCAATTCTGTGTGCAGACAACCATCAGGACCATTTGCATTTCCACTGTGCTGTTTTTAATGGACACTCAGGGAATCGTGGGATCATTAAGGTTGGAAAAGTTCTCCAAGATTGACTCCAATCTTTGACTGAACACCAGGAGAATGACTTGTGATGAGCAATAAATCCAATCCAGATTTTATGCAAGACAGAGCACTCTTATATAAAAGTTCAGCTATGGGGACAGAAATAAGTTTTATTCTTTAACTTCAAAATCATCACACCTCTGGCAGGGGATTCTCTTCATTTGTTTGATGATTTTTACACTGACAATTAAAAAATCCCCACAAAACTATTAAAATTTGTATTTTGAAAAAGCCAGTGGAAATACTTTCAAGTTTGATATTCATTATAAGTTTGTTAACAGAAATTGGAGAGACTTTGGTTGGGGGTTTCACAGGGAAAGACAATTTGTCTTTATAGAGATGCTGCACAGGGCAGACCTAAATAACAAGAAATACCTCAATAGGTTTCTCAATTATCAATCCTGCCATTTCCTATTCTTTTTGCAAACTTCTGAAAGACCAATTAAAACCATTTAAACAACAAGAAGAGATTGATGAGTAAAAATTCTTCCAAAAAGGTAACAAGCACCTGAGAATGAATGACAAGTAACATTTAAATGTGCATTAAAACCCCAAACTTCCATCATTTTAGCACAACAATGTAAGCAACAGTCAGCCAAAGCACAAATGGGGGGCTGTGAACACACAATATTTCCATGTTTGCTTGGTCTAAAAAGAGATTTTGAAGGCTTTAAGTTTAAAGTAAGTATCAGTCAGTTATTATTTAAGAGTTGTTTTTATTCCAAGTCAGATATTTTGCACCTCACCAGGAGGAAACGTCATTGTTTTGCTCAGCTTTGCCTTATTTGTTTTCTTCAGGAGCAGAAGAATTGTGGCTCCTGAGTATTTCAGTGCTCATTGTAATGGGACTGAAGGACTCAGAGAAAGGGGACAGAGATAATCTCCTGACTTTCACTTCCAGCACTCTGTTCCTGGTGCAGATAAGCTTTTGAATTACTTCAGGTTCAGCCAAGGTGTGATTTTTCATTACTCTTCTCCTCCAGCCCCCAAGTGACTGCTTAATATGAACTTAAATTCCCCAATTACAGAGCCTGTGTCAGGCAGTTTGTCACCAGTCATGTTTACAAACCTTATGTACATCTCTTCCCTCTCGATCTCCTTGTAGAAATTCTGAAAAACAACATAATTTGGTTACAAAGTCTTTGATTTCACACTTTGGAATGTACACAGAACACGCTCCAAATTAAAAATTCATAATTGCGTAATGTCAACCTCCAAACTGCAAAATGAAATTTGCCTCCAGTGATGGAACACAAGTTATTTAACTCAGAAAATCAAATGCTGGGATGTTTCATGTTGCAGTGTTTTAGGGCTTCTGTCTCATTGCAAAGGTTAAGAATTTGCAAGAACAATACTGCTGGAAATTTGCTGCTGGCATTTGCAAGTCACACATCATTAACCATTTTCAGCTGAAAATTTTCTAATATACAACAAACCCACCATTTTTAGATGTTTTAGAACATCCACGTTCTATGGATTGAAAACTCTGAATCTTAGTTGAGCAATACATCATCTGCTCTTGGATTCTAACAGTTTCCTTGGAAATACAAAGTTGGATTGGTGTTATTTATCTGGTTTCATATGTCACACATTAGCATCCCTCTCCTCTGAGCGCCTCCAGCCTTGAGATAAACTGGTTAACAGTGCAAATATTGGAAATGCAAAATATGATAAACTGGGGAAGAGATTCAAGGCATTTCTGAATCTAATTTCAAGTTTGCCTCCAAAATTTAAAATATTTCTGAGAAAACAAAATACCAAGAAAGTCCTTCTTCACTGCATTAAATATATTTCAATGCTAAATTAAAGAAGTTTGAGGAGGCACAAACCCAGTACTAAAAGTGGAATAAATGCAATACAAAAGTGATCCCTTTAAAGAGAACTGAATGCAAGACAGAATCCACATTTCACAGAGGAATGATTGGTTATTCCAGGGGTATTTAAATTGATACAACTGCTTATAAGTTCTGGGTTCAATTCAGATAACAAACTACCAAGGCCACCAGTGCCCCACGTCCCCAAGTACCACATCCACACGGATTTTAAATCCCTTTAGGGATGGGCACTCCAGCACTGCCCTGGGCAGCTGTGCCAGGGCTGGGCATGAAGGAATTTTCCATGCAGGAATTTTCCCAAATATCCAACCTGAGCCTTCCCTGGCCCAGCCTGAGCCCATTCCCTCTCCTCCTGTCCCTGTTCCTGCGAGCAGATCCCAAATCCCCCCGGCTGTCCCCTCCTGCCAGGGACTTGTGCAGAGCCACAAATTCCCCCTGAGCCTCCTTTGCTCCAGCCTGAGCCCCTTCCCAGCTCCCTCAGGAATTCTCCAGCCCCTTCCCAGCTCCCTCAGGAATTCTCCAGCCCCTTCCCAGCTCCCTCAGGAATTCTCCAGCCCCTTCCCAGCTCCCTCAGGAATTCTCCAGCCCCTTCCCAGCTCCCTCAGGAATTCTCCAGCCCCTTCCCAGCTCCCTCAGGAATTCTCCAGCCCCTTCCCAGCTCCTCAGGAATTCTCCAGCCCCTTCCCAGCTCCCTCAGCCCCTCCTGGGGCTCCAGCCCCTTCCTCATCAGCACTGGCTCAAGTGCAGATCAAACCCTCCAGGTTAAACTACAGCCAGTGCAGCCAAATTTAATCCCAGGAAAACCTCAGGATCAATGAAGTCCCAATTAGGAGCTCTTTGAGACCTCACGTGGGAATTGTGCTGAGTTTCAGCTGTGGGCTGGTTTTGTGCAAAGGCATGAATTTCACTTCAGGTACTTGGAGAATGATGAAAAGGCTGAGTGGGCCCTGGAGGGAGAAGGGGAGTGTAAAATCAAGCTGAAGTTTGAAATCACGGCGACTGAAAGCGACAGAAAATTCCGCCCCGCGTCGCTTCCCGGCGACTCCAGTGGCTCCAGCAGACCTGAGCTCGGTGTCTCACGGTGACTGAACCTGACAGCAGCAAATCACCCACGAAATCCATCATCTGCAAATGCCTGACAAATTCAGCTGCCCAAATCCAGCATCAGGAGATGCTGTTGGGAGAAAACACCTGGAGAAAACAAACCCAATCCCCAAGAGTCCCACGGCTCCCCCACGGGGATGGCGAGAATTCCTGGGGGAGGCTCCAAATGTTCTGATCAAGAGAAGGAGAAACAACTTCACCTTCCCAAGGAAATTTTCCCAGTTTGACAGAGAGCCTGTGGTGACTGTGATTTGTTGTTTCCCATCCTGCTTGGAGAACTGGCAGGATTTTCCACCCTGCTCGAGAGGACGCCGTGACCTTTCTGCGGGCACCTGCTGCATCACCAGCTGCTGACAGCTCCCCAAGTCCCTCCTCTTTGCCCATTTCCCAAACATCCTGATGCTTTCTGATGTGCAAAGAGAGGAAAAACAAACTAAAAATAAGCCAAATTTCAGATCTGATGCCTCCATCTCCTCTCCTGTTCCAGTGGGCACCGTTTTGTTTATGGCTGATGCGATGGGGCGGTGTAAAGGCTGCACTGCACGAGGCCAGGACTGCATTAAAAGCAAAAAAAAAGCTAAAAACTACATTATATGCAAAAAAAATAGTCCTGCAAACTATTTTCCTGAACAAAATCCATCACCCAGATCATATAAATGATAAACACTGGCTGTGCCTCATGTGTTCAAGCAAAATCAAAGCTTTGATGATGATCTGGGGAGGAAAGCTTGGAATCCTCAGTGGCAAACAGTGCTAGTGGAAAAATCAAATTTGGTTCATGTTATTTTGGGGTCCCTGAAAGTTATTTTTCATGGGTGCTGATTTTGGGATTATAAAATCCCATTTTCTAAATCTCTAAATCTCTAAATTGTATGAGTGCAATGGGGACAATTATTGCTCCCAACTCCAGCCCAAATGGACCAAGATTTGTGTATGGAGTGGACACTTCCAAAATTTCAGGACCTAAGAGAAGGAAATTTCCTATCAGTGAGGAAAACAAGCCAAGCTTTTCCTGCTGTGAATGAAATAGTAACTCTGATTCCTTCAAATAATTTCAATAAAGGGGCTGAGCAGAGAACAGAATATAAATGGGATTGCAACTCCATGGAAATTTTGGGAGTAAATGGCAGAGAACTCTGACATTCTGTATGTCAAGTGGTTTTCAGCACAGAGTTGTTTATACATCAATTGTAAATGTCAATGAACAGGCCCTGTAACATTTCTCCTTAAATCTTTCTGTAGAAACAATTAAAGAAGGGATAATCGGTGTTTTCACAGATTGGCCTTCACCAAAATAGGAAAAAAGTAGGAAAAAATCCTAAAGAATTCCAAATTTTCCTGAAAATCCCAACAGACTCTGCTTGACACAAGCCCTTGGTTAAAGGTGCAGGATTTTGAGGGTAATGGGGGTTTGGGTGATTTTTGGTGGTTCTGTGGTGATTTTATAGTGACTGTGGCAATGTTGTGATGATTTTGCAGGGATTTTGTAGTGATTTTGCAGTTATTTTGTAATTTTTTGGTGATTCTGTAGAGATTTTGTGGTGATTTTTTGGTGGTTTTGTAGTGCTTTCATAGCGAATTTGTGGTGAATTTATCGAAATTTTGTGGTGATTTTGTGCTGATTTTCTGGCAAATTTGTGGTGATTTTGCAATGATTTTATGGTGATTTTGTGCTGGTTTTGTGGTGTTTCATAGCAAATTTGTGGCAATTCTGTGGTGATTTTGCAGTGATTTTGAGGTGATTTTGCAGTGATTTTGTGGTGATTTAGTGGAGATTTTGTGACAGTTTTGTGGTGGTTTCATAGCGAATTTGTGATGATTTTGAAGTGATTTTGCAGGGATTTTGTGGTAATTTTGAAGTGATTTTGTGGTGGTTTCACAGAAAATTTGTGGCGATTTTGCAGTGGTTTTGTGGTGATTTTGCAGTGATTTTGCAGTGCTTTTGTGATGGTTTCACATCGAATTTGTGGCAATTTTGAGGTGATTTTGTGGTGATTTTGAGGTGATTTTGCAGTGATTCTGTGGTGGTTTGGTAGTAGCTTCATAGCAAATTTGTGGTGATTTTGCAGTGATTTTGTGGTGATTTTGCAATGATTTTGCAGTGATTTTGTGGTGATTTTGCAATGATTTTGTGGTGATTTTGCAGTGAATTTGCAGTGATTTTGTGGTGATTTGGTGGTGATTTTGCAGTGATTTTGTGGTGATTTTGCAGTGATTTTGTGGTGATTTTGCAGTGAGTTTGCAGTGATTTTGCAATGATTTTGCAGTGATGTTGCAGTGAATTTGCAGTGATTTTGTGGTGATTTTGCAGTGATTTTGCAGTGAATTTGCAATGATTTTGCAGTGATTTTGCAGTGATTTTGCAGTGAATTTGCAGTGATTTGGTGGTGATTTTGCAGTGATTTGGTGGTGGTTTGTGGTTTTCCTGCTCACCAGCACATTGACAGTGCAGCTCATGCGGTTCTCCTTGTTCTCATCGTGCATGATGGTCCTGTAGTCCAACAGCCTCTCCATCAGCCGCACCACCAGCTTCACAAAAGTCTCCCCACTCTTGGCCAGGTATTTGTGCTTCCTGCAGTGCTCCAGGAGACTGAAAAACCAATTAAGTTCCCCTTGTTAATCACACACGGAGAAAAACCTTGACTCAGGTGCAGCTTTAAATATTGCGCATCGTTAACAGATTTTAATTATTTCTGGGCTACAAAGTTCATTGTAGTCTAATTGCTCTCTCTCCTGACTTCCCCATGACATAAATTTTGCTGCTGATCAACACTTACATTTTGTCAAATAACACTTTGTACTGCTCATCTCCACGGCCTCCTTCCACTTCGTGATCCAGTTTGGTGATGATCTCGTTTTCGAACTGTAATTAAACAAAGCAAGCGTAAATAATCAGCTGACAAATATTTCACTTTATTACTGTAGCCTCCATGCCTCAAAGATTGGTTGGGTGCCTCGGTGAGACGTTCAGCCCCTGCTTTAAAGCTTGATTGACTTTTAGAGTTTGCAGTCTCTGGTTTTAGACTCTCCACGATGATCCCCTGCCCTACAAGGACTTCTCTGGTTAAAGGAATCGCTGGTCGTGCTGTTAAATGAAGTGTAAATATTTGCATTATGGAAAACTAAAGGAGATTAATGCCAGGAATTGAGGGCAGGGAGAAAGGAGACACAGAATGTCCCCAGCAACAGAACTAAACACAAAAATGCTGGATGCTCTCTGAGAGAGGAAAGGCAACACCTGAGGCTGGAAAACCCTGCTGGATGCACCCCCCAGCATCCCTGACATCCCTTTTTAGCACACAGACACTGACTGGAGGACACAGCCTGATAAAGCTGTTAATAAACCCTGCAGAAGAGAGGAGGGTAGTTTCAAACAACTCCAGAATAATTTTATGTGGGCAATATTAAAAGAACACAAACTTAAGAGGCCATCAGAATATGTTTTAAATGCAAACTGGGTAATTCCCTGGATTTTTGATGTTTACAGAGGGTTTTAGCTGCTGCTGCTAGGAATGGATGTGAACTGTTAGTGGAGGAAGGCTCACTCTAGGCCTGCTGCTCTGTAAGGAATCAGTAAAGTCACCTAATTCCTAATTCTTCATTAAATAAGCAGAGACAGCCACAGGATTAAAGACAGATCTCAGCAGGAGAGGCTGGGTGAGCTGGGAGCCCGTGGCAGGGGAGTGGGAGCCCAGTGCTCACAGTGGGTGACAGGACAGGTGTCACCAGGTATTTTCACTGTCTCTTGCTTAAGCCACCCCTAAGGATGCTGAGGAGCAGCAAAAACAAAGAGTACCAACATTTTGTAAATGTCAAGAGATGTGCTTTGCATCTGCAGGTGATATTAACAGTACATAATGTACCATGGAGAAAGAATGGATTGTCTGGATCTTAAAATTCCTGGGATCATCAGTCCAGCCCCTGTCCCTGCACAGACACCCCAAAATCCCACCTGGATATCCCTGGAGTGCTGTCCAAAGGCTCCTGGAGCTCTGGCAGCCTCGGTGTCCATTCCCTGAGAGCCTGGGCAGTGCCAGCACCTCTGGATGAGAAACCTTTCCTGATACCCAACCTAAACCCCCTGCCACAGCTCCAGTTCCCTCAGGCCCTGTGTCTGGTCACAGTGAATGCAATGAATCCATTATTAAATATTAAAATAAATATTAAAATAATGACTGGGAAATAAGGAAAGGCAGGATAATGCAAACCACTCCCCCCCAGAACTAAACGTGTCCCCACAGTACCAGAGCGTTGAGTAAAACACTGAAACAACACAATGATCAAACAGACAAGTCACAAAAATCCCTAATGACCCCAGAAATAAATTGACTTTCTAACCCAATGTGCAAACTGACACTTGCTGCCAGCCCCAGCCCTGCAGGTGATGTATTTTTTTAGGAAGAGATTCCTCAGATACAGAAGAGCAATTACATTTGTCATGCAGGCTCTCGAGGATCTTCCCACTATCAGCTTTACTTAAATCTCTGGAAATCCAAGCTTTGTTGGGCCATTTTCCCTAACAGCCTCTTGGGCTGAACAGAGCCAGACTTGTGGCATTTCGGGGTTTTTAAGGATTATTAACAATATCTTTGCTCTTCAGTCATTCCTGATATTTCTCATGGAGTCGCTGTGATGCAGATCATTGCAGCCAGATGAATAAATGTTATTTAACATCAGTTAAAATTCCTTCTGTGGTCTTTCCACGGAGGAAGATTTTATCAATACCAGCTGAGGTTTATGGAGCTTTGGAGGTTTATCATTTCCCATGATGGGAGCAGGAATGTGACCCTGGAGCTGCACAAGCCAGTGGCTCTGGGACACTGCACCTGGATACAAACTCCATTTTTCCTTTTCTCTCTTTTTTTTTTTTTTCCCTAATGCTTTTCTTTCTCCCTTAAATAAATGCATTACATTTAATTTAATGCATAAATAAGCCTGCAATTATTGTGATGGGATTTAGTCTCAAATGAAGAAGTGCCACATCTCCAATGTTTCCATTAGAGCGAGTGGCACTTTTTGAAGGCTTTAGGGGGAATATCTTCACCATCAGTGAGCCACATTCACATCCTCCTGCTGACACTGAAAGCTTGAGGGGCAATACCAGGAAGATTACAGGACATTTTTATCCACTTTTCCTCGCAGCTGATCAAGATCTCAGCTTCTCTTTAGGATGAGAGTTTGAACTTGAGCAACGACAACATCCAGCGCTTCTTCTCTGTGACAATCTCCCCCCTGGAGCAAATAAATCAGGGTGAGCCAGCTCGTGTCAACTCAACTGATCACTTTTGGGCCAGGATTTACCTCAAGGAAGGCTGAATTTGTAGCACTGGCTGACAAGTTAATTTTGCTGTAGATGAGGAGGACTTCCAGCCCTCCAAGCTGCTATAAATTCATTTTGATGTGGGCTAATAATAATTTGCCATATAAAATTCAAGTGACAGATCACAGCACCAGAAATTAGTCCTAACGCAGAAATGGCACACAAGTACAGCAAAACTTTGCTCAGAGGTTTTTTTATGGAACTTGGTGGTTATTCCCAAAGGTTTCATCCATTCTTTTTCCAATTCTTCCACAGCATTCCAGCTGGGGAACAGACCTGGAGCCATTCAAAATGATGGGATCATTACCCTTCTCCCTTGCTCTCCAGGTGGAGGGAGAGAGGATTATTGATATTTTCCAAAAGGCCAGAAACCAAGAAAAACATACACATTTACACTTCAACTGTAGGTAATTAAAAAATGTTACTTATTGAAACCAATCCTTTGTGGAGGATTAGTTATTTGAATGTTCAGTGGGATCACAGGAACTGGGAGAGTCATTTACTTGTGTCCTGTCTGCAAATCCACAGCACAGGGAAAGGGAAAGGAGAGAAAAGGAAAGGGAGATTAAGCCAGGGCTCAGAAGTAGCAAAAATACTTAATAGAGAATTATAGGTTCTGAAAGCCAAGAGAAATTCAGATAAAGCAGGAGAAACTTCTGACTAAGGGGAATTAAACCCATCTGAAATTCATCAATAACCAGCATGTGAAAATCAAAATGCTGGTGTGACTCTTTGGTGATGCTGGGATTTATTGTTAAATGTTAGAAATGGGCTCAACTCCAAACAAGCAGAATGTGGCACCAGCAGTGACACAGGTCCAGAAAAGGTCAGTTAAAATTTATTCAAAGAGCTCTGGTAGGAAATGAGGAATGAAGGCACAGCTGGAAGGAACAGGCACTGACACCAGGAGCTTTCCATGCTCCAAATTCCACATTCCAGCTGCAGGGTTGTTCCACCTGAAGCTTTCCCTCCTGTTCTCACCACGGGATCCATCCTGCTCACCTGAACAATCAAAGCAATTCTCTTTCATCGCTCCCCTGGCTCTGATAAATTCCCTTTGATCCGGAGGCTCCGCTCCTGAAACTGGCCAAGGGAGAAGCCAAGAGGAGGAGGAGGAGTTTCCTTCCACAGGGAAGCTTCAGTCCCACGCTGTTTTTAGGATGGGATTCCTGCTTTAAGGTACAGGCTACTTTGAAATCTTATAAAGGCTTCAAAGCACCTTCAGAAGAACAGGACAAAATGGGCAAATCCAGCTTTTAATTCAGTCAGCCTTAATATAGTTCTGTAAAAACAAGGGGAATTTATCCTGTTCTGTCTCTCAATACACTGGGAGAAGAAAAAAAAACCCTTCTGTCTGTTCCTGGTTTTACCAGGCAAACCCAAATCCTCCTGAAATGAAAACCACCACAGGGAAAGCTGCCTGTTTATCACACAAACCACCACAGCATCAGAGGCCTGCAAAAACCTGCAATTCCTCCCCCACAAATCATGAGGTTGATACATCTGCTGGTGAAGTGGAGCCAATCTAAACCCTTGTTGATGTGACTAATAAGGTTAGATAATTGGATTTCTGGCAGATTAGTTTAACAGCAGCCAACCATGCCATTTGGAAGTTCTCTCTGGAAGCAGTGCTGGACAAGGATAATTGGTACTTGCATATAAAGGATATAAAGCAGCACATTACATCGACCCATTAAGCTTCAAAGCTTGCCTAGGTACTGGTAATATTAAAAAAAAAAAATAGATTATATCTATTTCTATCACTTCAACACAAATGAGACAAAAAAATGAGCGAGGAAATCTACAGACCAGGCAGCCCCACTTCAGTTCCTGAGGAAAACACAGAGCAAGACCTCATGGAAGCTTTTCCCAGGTACACAAAGGGAAAGAAGGTGAGTGGGAAAAGCCAATTTACCAAGCTGAACATGAAAAAAAAAGTGTCATCCTTTAATGGAGCCTAAATGTGTCCTGGATTGCACCAGGACTGCTGCACTTGTTGAACCAGGGCTGGAATTCCGTGTCTGGCTCTGATCCAGCAGCTTAGAGAGACCCTGACAAGCTGGAGATGGTCTAAAGGAGGGCAGAGTGCTGCAGAACCCACAGTGGTTGAAGGAATTGGGTTTGTTGAGTGTCACCCTGAAAACTCAGCTTTTGAGCTTGCTAACAGAGTTTTCTAAGGACTTTCCCAGGACAGTAACTGTAAACATAGATATGTGTACATTCCTTCTGTTCCACATCTTGTGATGGGCATCTCTCATGGCCAGTGCAGTGAGAAAGTGTTATCCTGACCATCCAATCCCTGGCCATGGTCAGAAGTCTGTAAATCCTGGGAGGAAAAATAAACTTTCTCTTTCTTTCACCACACCTCGACCTGTGTCCGTGTGATCGATTCATCTTCAGCGGTAACAGCTGAGCCCAGAGAAAATCCAGCTCAAACATCCCAACACCTGAAAAGTGCTCAGAGAGGAGATGGAAGCAGAACCAGGCACAAGGTGATCCAAGGAAATTCCATCAGGAAATGGAAAGTAGAAAGTCTGAATAACAGAATCCTGGAATGGTTTGGGATGGAAGGGACCCTGTGTCATTCCAAACCCCCTTCCAAAGGCCAGGATTAAACACTGGAATAGCTCACCCAGAGAAATGCTCAAACAAGCCTCACTGGAGATATTCCAAACTGAGCTTCAGGTGCTCCCAGATAACCCAACCTGAGACCCAGATTGCTTCCAGAAGTCCCATCCAGCTGAGACTTTCATTCAACCCTCTGCTTTTCCCAAGCCTGTGATCTTCATTCCCCAAAAGCCAACCTGAGACACTCAGCAAACTCAGAACTGCATGATCAGTGGGCAGATTTATTATTCCTTGCAGGATGTGGCTGGTTCCTCCAAACCCATGGAAAAGGGGGTTGTACCCTCTGCACCTGTCCTGTCAATGCCAAAATAAAGAAGCTACACTGCCACTGTGTCAAGTACAACCCCAGACATCTCTGGCTTGAGGATGAGGCATTTTTGTTCTCAAACAGCATGAAAACCCTGCTAAGTGAAATATTTAAGACATTCATTTATTAAAATCATCCAACTATTCCACACAAAGCTGGTTTCCCTCTGTCAGGAAAATTGAGGGCCATAAATTTAGCTATAAAGTCACCCTCGGATTCTTCATGATCTATATAATTGTACAAATAAAAAATGACAAGCAACGAAAGAGAGCATCTGACAGGAAACTCTTTAAATGGTATCCCAGTGAGCATTTCAATCTTTACAGTAGCTCTGGAGTCAAACACAAGAAAAAATGATTATGCAGTAATTGGATGAAGCCAAAACACAGTTCACAACCTCTCCACACACCATCCAGCACAAAACAAATCAAAGCAATAAAGCTGATGCCATTTCCCTTGCTTAAGTCTCCCCACGCAGATTTTCATTTACTCTGCCTACAGATTTATTAAGAGCTGCTTCTCAAGAGCAATTCACAAGAAAAGTATGGAAAAGGATAAGGTTTTTCATCCAAGAAAGAAAGCTGCCAATAGAAAGGGGGGAAAAGCAAACATCACATGTCAAGCTTTATTGCAGAATTCACAAGGTCATGTCCTGGACTGACAGCAATCTCACAGTGGGAAGGAGCTCCACTGGCTTAGTCCAAACCCTACCTGGCCTAACTAGTCTTAAACTCAATCCATAAGTAAAGTTTCAATGGAAGCAATGTCAGATGAATGATAGCAAGAAACTTTCTTTCACTCCCATTTGTCTTTCAAAAGTTGGAGCCATCAGAAAAGACAGTGTGTGTGTACTCAAGGGCAGCCCTCAGCAGGTTCAAATCAAATAGAATAAAAATGCTCCATTACTATTTGAGATTTTGCAGTGCCTGTAGAGCAAGAAGAAGCACTGACAGTGCTGGATTGTTTTTTTCCTCTTCAAAATCCATAAAAAGGCGAGGAAAATCAGAATTATAAGAGAGCAGAGATGATAAATCCTTACAGGTTATACTTTTGCCACATTATCAACCTTTCTTTATGTTCAATTTATCTCAGGAGCAAACTCCTTGTGTGAGTCACAGTGACAATTTAAGACATCTGTCTTTGTTCCTGTGCCATAACCAAAGGTTTCATTTACTACATGCAAATTTCTCCTTCAATAACCACTTCAAACCAACAGCTGCAAACTCCACAGCCCCTCAGGACTTATAGGAAATAAGCAAATCCATAATTATATTACTCAGAAAAATGAGAAGTAACAAAACTCCTTATGCTTTGTCAAAAGGCTTTAAATGTTCTCTGCTTACCCTCTGGAAGCTTCTGGTGGAGTGGAACTCACACTGCATCATGTCAAAGAAAATGGGGATCGTGGCTTTCCGCAGCTCCGTCTCTGGGATCAGCGTCATTTCCAGGATAGGCCCCACCATTTCTGGGATGAACTTGATTTTATGCTGACCTTTAGGAGAAAAGATGCATTTCAGAGTGAACAACCCCTGGCTTTGGTAGAAGAGGTAAAAGCTGTATTCATAAATCCTCAGGGAGCATAAAAAAAATGTGTTTTAGCATCTGGCTCTATTGAAACGCTTTTTTATTATTCTTATTTATTTGATGATAATGATGATGATGGTGATGATGGTGATGATGATGATGATGATGATGATGATGATGACCACCACAATTTTTATTATTAATTACACAGGAATTAATATACAGGTGGTGTATAAACCCAAACCAAGAGGAGCCGCTGAATCAGTCGTCAAGCTGGGACTCGCCACATTTCCCACTACAAATTTTCACACCCGAATTTCCAGGTTTTATTTTAAAACACAATGTGTGGCTGGCAGGGAGGGAGGCTAAAAGGCACATCACTTGTATTAACTTATTTAGACTCCTGTGTGAACAAAATGTTCTCGGTGTCAGTCTATCAAAGTGTCACCACGAGTGCAGCCTAACAGAGCCTCGAGACATGAAAGCACAGCTCAGCCAGCCCACAATATGTCTCCTTTCCTCGGAGCTGAGCTGCCTGTGAAACCTGATTGCATTTTTAGCTTCCCAAGAGGAAGCTGCTCCTGCCTCCATCCCTGCTCTGCTCCACACAGGGAAGGGAAATTAAAGCTTAGCAGGAGCGTGGCACCAAATAAATACTGGCCTAGGGAAAAAGAGTAGATTATTGGTTGTATTATTGGCTAAATGGATGCAGAGTGTGTGCGCTGTAAATTATCTGGTGAATAAGTCCATGGAAAAATCATCAGGATGGTTGGGAGTGATGTTAAAGTTCACCCAATTCCACCCCAGCTGTGGAATTGGATGTCCCTGCAGGGACACCTTCCACCATCCCAGGTGGCTCCAACCTGGCCTTGGACACTCCCAGGGATCCAGGGAGTCCCACTCCCAGTCCCAGCTGCTCTGGGCACCCTGTCCTGGTGTTCCATCTCCTCACTGCAGTGGTGCTGCAGCAGCACAGCCCTGAGAGCTCAGGAAACACAAACACAGACACATTTCTCCATCAGCAACAGGCTGGGACCCCCTGGGAGCTCAGGCCAGAGCTGGAGATGGTCCTCACAAATGCCCTGTTAGGGATGTTCACAACCAGCTTCAAACACTGCTTCTACACCCAGTGCTGTGCTTCACACCAGATTCTTTGGAGTCCAGTCCTCAGTTTCCTCCAGCTCTCAAACTCTCGCTTCCCACTGCAGTTACCAGTGGACAGAAACAGATTTCAACTCATTTTTATTCCACTGCACTTCACCACCGTGACAGTAACCAGTGAAGTCTTTAATTGGTAGTTTCACTTTGACCAGAACTAACATAAATCTCAACAAATGTAATCAAGAAAAATCTTTTACCACCAAAACAGGCTCCTTTTTTTAGCAGATATAATTTAAGTTCCTTGATTTGGCAAACTCCTGTATCCTATTAGTGTTAGCAATCAGATCAGGGCAAATTAATACTCAACGAAAATGGTGACTTTGGGTGCTGCTGCAGTGCTGGGACCTGCTCAGGAACATCAAAAGAGAGGCCTAAAGCTTCCCTCAGTCTCCTACAAGGATTATTACACTGGGGCTCTCAGGTGACAGATTTCTTGTGTTATGCCTGAGGAGTGCCAGAGTCAATATTGCAGAAAACAAATAACGGTGACAAAAGCTGTTCATCACGCGCCGACTGAACGCTGCGAGCTCTCCCTGTGCCACACAGGGCTTCTCCACTGCCTCAAGCACAGGAATCCCCTCAGAAGAGGAACATCTTTTGAACCTGAGATGTGAAAAATCCACACAAGATTAAGTCTTGGGTTTGATGATGGTGTTTGCAGCTCTCTGGGGGGAGGCCCTGCAGTGGGAGCCCTGGGTGATGTCTGTGCCACACGTGGTGACACCCATGGGCTTGCTGTGACAACCAGATCCTGGCAGATGCTGGCCCACTGAAGAAAGCATTGGGAGCAAAGAAGGAAGGAAAACAATCCTCCCCTGGCCCCCTAAGGCATCCATCCCCCTGTCTGATAAACAACCCAGCAAAGAATTCACCTTTTTCTTCTCTGCAGGAGTGTGGGAGCTCCCACACAGAGACTCCAAATGTGACGAGTCTGGGAGAAAACTGAGGAGTCTCTACTGAAAACCAACTTGTGCAGCTGCTTTAGGAATCACATGTGAAAAAAGGCACCTTTGGCCATGCCAAACCTGCCCCTTGCAGCATCTCATGCCTGGCCCACACAGCAGGAAGGGACCTGATCACAAACCAACCCCAAGGTGCTCTCCTTGCTGGCTAAGGTGTGATCCTCACTTCCCACACTCTTCCCATTTCAATCTGGGCCACAATGACCTGGGAATAATTATCCAGCAGTCTCCCCTGTCCCCTGGGCTGGCTGGGAACACGCCTGACTAACGCAGAGAAGGTGATGTGCAATGACTTCTCTTTACATAACAACCCAAGTTCAGAGCTATTTTTAACCCTGGCCCTCCCTCCAACCACACTGAGGGCCCTGTCTGGACACCTCTGGTGACGTCAAGCCCTGGCAGGGACGGTGGCACTGGCTGGAGGACACCAGCACCATTTCACTCCCCTTCACCTTGAGGAGTTTCTCCATCTCCCCCCAGCTGCTCCAGATGTCACCACCAGCAGCCACCATTCCCTGGCCACCCTTCCCATCAGGATGTCCTTTGGAATGTCACTTCCATCCCCCTGGCATGGTGGGATCCATTCACCACCACACCCCTGAGCCCACCAGCTCCAGCAGACCCTCGGTTCTAAATTGCATCCCAAAACCTTTTTCAGTGCCTGGTTTTTGAGCTCCTGCATTTCCAAGCCAGGCCACGGCCTGTTTGATGCTTTTTTCATCCTTAATGTCTCAGCAAACTTTAAGAAGCCCCAGCTTCAACAAAACAGTGACTCCAAGCAAGGCATTTTAAAGTTCAGGTTGTGGTATGGAAGGAAAAAAGCCTCTGAAGTGCTGTTCTGTACTATAAATGTTATTTTAATTATTTTTCCTGCTCATAAAAATAGGAAGGTGTGACTACTGAGGCCTCCCCTGTGTCACAAACAGGCAGCCAAGTAAAAACTTTAAGAATTCTTATTTTACTATTTAGTTTCAGAAAAAAATTATACTTTGAAATGTGCATTATAGCTGGAGGACTGCCTTTTTCCCAGCTGGGGAATTTTAACTCAGCAGGCATCATGTGTTAATCATGGTATTTAGAAACAAAACCTGATGAGACTAAATCTGAATTTTTGAGGCTTTTCTATACCCTTTAATCCATAAATCAAAAGTCAGGGTGGTTTGGTTTCATCACATCTCATGCACCACGGCACAGACATAAAAATCCTGCGCTCAAGAATTCCAAAATTCAAGACTTTCACTTCTTCTGGTTTAGTTTCTGACCATACACATGAATAATTTGATTAATGCAGTGTAGCTTCCAAGATAAAAGTGTCAGGCACCCTGCAATCGATTCCCATGCAGTGGGAAGTTGGAATTCCCTCTTAATTGATGCTGTGACACAGATGAGGTTGGTGAAGAGCCAGAAGTTGAACGTGATCCATGAGTTTAACATGCACTCTCTGTGTGACAAAGAAGATGAGGAAAATCAAGGTGCTGCTCAGGAGAAGCACAAAGGCTGCCTTGGACTGCAGTCCTCACATTTACCTTTCTCTCCCAGCTTTTCTTGGGAAGAGCAGCAATTTCCTGACTCCCTCCACATGCGGGATTTTGGCATTAATGGATCTTAGAGAGTCACAGGTATTAGAGCTTGAGGAGGCCATAGAGGCATCTTACCTAGATAATCTCCATTTATAAAAAATCCATTAAAAATAAAAGGCTTTCATGACAGCACAGAAAGAAATATTAAAGAAAACACTACCCCTTGTGCCAACTGATTCCCAAAACTCCAGGGGAAATTATTATCCTTGTTAATGGTGAGAAACTGAACCCTGGAGCAACTAAATAACCTGCAAAGAGCACACAGTGACAGCAGCAGTAGTGAAAAGCACAATGCACTCCACAAAGCCCAGCCTGGATAAAACAACCTCAGTTAACAACAGCTGGATGGAAAAGCCTGCACCAAACTTTCTACTTTCAGTCCAGTAAATTCTGGGAAAAGTTTAAGAAGCTGCAAGAATCTATAGAGGGCAGAAATATTAGTGAGGGGAAAAGGTGGCTGAGGGAGCTGGGAAGGGGCTGAAGAATTCCTGAGGAGCTGGGAAGGGGCTGGAGAATTCCTGAGGGAGCTGGGAAGGGGCTGGAGAATTCCTGAGGGAGCTGGGAAGGGGCTCAGGCTGGAGCAAAGGAGGCTCAGGGGGAATTTCTGGCTCTGCACAAGTCCCTGGCAGGAGGGGACAGCCGGGGGGATTTGGGATCTGCTCCCAGGGAACAGGGACAGGAGGAGAGGGAACGGCCTCAGGCTGGGCCAGGGAAGGCTCAGGTTGGATATTTGGGAAAATTTCTTCACCAAAATGATTTCCAAGCACTGGAAGGGGCTGCTCATTGCAGTGCTGGACTCCCCATCCCTGGAGGGATTTAAAGCCCATGTGGATGTGGCACTTGGGGACACAGGGCACTGGTGACCCTGGCAGTGCTGGGCTGAACTCAACCTTTCCCAACCTTAACAATTCCATAACTCCACAACTGTGGGCCTGGAAGAGAGAAGAATTTGGCTAATTACTCACCCAGAGGCTGGCAGCATCCCACGCTGGGTGATGCAGCAGCAGGCACGACACTGATTTTATTACCTGCCTGTCAAGTCACATCTCAGTCGTGCACTAAGCTCTAATCTGCTCTCCAGACATTTAATTCACCAAAGATGCTTCTAATAAAAGTGAACTCGGCTGCTCTCTGAAGCCTTTTCTCATCATTCCAGCAGATAGGATGCAAATTCTGTGATATCAAATACTTATGAACCCTTGGCACTCTCTTCTCTTAGAGATGCCGAGGTTTTTCAACTCTCAGCAACAACAGCTCAGCCAGAGATAGAAGTGAAGTGGCAAACGCCTTTATTTCTGATCATTTAAGGAAGTTTTGATAAAACTCACAAGAGCTGAAGTGTCTGTGCTGTTAAGCTCAGGAAAATGAAATCTGGCAGAGGAGTACACTCAGGTCATAGTAAATATTCAGTTTTTCATGAAATTCAATCCCTGTACAGGCAAATTATACCCAGAGAGCAGCCCAGGCAGGAGAGAGGCAGAGCTGCCTCATTTACCCACGAGCTCCAGGGAGGCCAAACTTCCCAGGCTCTCCTGAGTCACTGATGCAGCCAGACCAGGCTGAAAAGCAGAATTTCAGCAGAATTTCCAGGCTGAGGTACTGAGAACCCTTGGACACATCCATTTTGCTACAGTCCCAGGTACTGCATCCTCAAAATATATATATATAAATATATGAGTACACATATAAATGCGTGTGTACAGATATTTTTAAGGGGAAAAAAAATTCCATTGAATAGGTATCACCATAACAAGGGCTTTGTGTTCAGCAAGAGGCTGAAACCCACAAAAAACCACGAGACACATAAATATTAACAAGAGTGATGTGCCTTCCCAGATGGTGAATTAAATATGCAGAGGTGGCTTGATTTCTTGAATCACCTGTTTTTTAAAAGCTTTCTGCAGGCATGCTTTTGTTTCAAGAGAAAGCAAATTCATTTTAGAGAATCATGGGGTGGTTTGGGTTGGAAGGGACATCAAAGGCTCATTCCATGGGCAGAAACACCTTCCACAGAGCAGGTTGCTCCAAATCCTATCCAAGCTGGCACTGAATTTTCCCAGGAATATCCCTCTAGATTGTTTTTTGGGAACACTGAAGGCAACAGGTGCTTAGGATACTTACCCAGGTTGTACCACATGTCCCTGATCTCAAACCCAATCTGCCTTCTCATGTCCCCGTACCTTAAAAAAGGAAAACACAACCAGCATTACAACAAAATAAATCTACAAGCAGATTTGAGACCTACAAGCAGATAAATCTCATTTTAAAATTTTCTCCAAAAAGAGAAGAAATTCCAGAACAGGTTCCCACACTACTGAGATTACCCTCAGCAATGCTTCTGTAAACATCAAAATTTGGAGAAAAAAAGGGTTTCCAGGCTCAACAATTCCAACATTCCACGGTCCCAGGCAGAGCTGGAGACACCAACACCTCCCATCTCCCACCAGGGTCACTTCCCACTCCCATCCCTCTCCACATGAACACCAGGAAAGCTTTAATGAGTGGAAATCACCCCAAAGCCTTCGTTAATGATGGGATCAGAACTGGAACTGTAGCTCCAAGGGTGCCTTTGCTACATGGAATATTTGCAAGTTAAAGATCATTACTTAAATAACAAGATGAGGCAAACTGTAATATCTGGCAACTTGTAGGATTTCTGGGGGATAATAGTGAGACACCCTGTCATTAATATGGATTAAAGAGAATCTTCTGCATCATTAAGAATCTGTTATTATCTAATGCTTAAACGCAATGTTTAGCAAAACCTACCAATTACAATAATTAAATTTTAATTATTAAATATTTGACGTTTTAATTGAAATATGTACTTAAAAAGATGGGTGAGTGTGATATTGAATTAACTGATTAATTATATCCCTTTTGACACAGAAGTGCCTTCACACAGCAACCAAAGTGCCTCCAGACCATGCATTTATTGAGTCTCGAATTTATTGTCTCGATTCCTGTCTCCAAAACCTGATTAAACTGAAAATAACAATTTGCAAATTCATTATAAACAAAGATTTACAATTTTGCAAACTTTATTAAGCAACCACTTCAAATGACTTAATTTATTTACTTCTATTAGCAGTGAGAAATGCCTGTTGATTCCTAGAATTCCTTCAGCGAGATAAACTGCTCTGTTTATCAGAAAAATCACTCCAAGAAAATTTGTGCCTGTGGTCCCCATCCTGACAAAGAGGAATTATCAGTCCACAAATGTATTTGACAGCAATTTCCAGCCCAATTACAGCTCAGCTTTTGGTTCTTTGTTCAGGTCAGGAGCCTGAGATGAACTGAAATGCTCTCATAGGTGCTCACTAACACTGGGCAGAGAGCAAAGGGATTCTGAACTTAATGAAATAAAATTGACCTGCAACACCATCTCAATTTCCTAAATAAAATATACCTGCTTTTACAATACCAGCTCAATTTCCTTAAATAAAATATACCTGGCTCTGCAATACCAGCTCATTTTCCATAAGAAAACCTTTATCTATAATGTTATTTATGGTATTTACAGTGCAAGCCCCAAACCCTGAGCTCTGCTTGACACCACTTTTCCACTGAACTTGTAAATATTCCTGTTTCATCAAGGAAGCCCCACGAGTCCCAGGCAGAGCAGATCCTAAAGTGCTTTAAAATTCTCTTTCAAGGCTCAGGTAGAGCACAGCTTCCAAAGGAAACACCTCAAAACTCAGGAGGAAAAAGTGGAGTTTGCAGGGCAAAACTTGGATCCCAAAACTTGGGATGGGATGTGGAGCCTTTCCTGAATTTTCTGGTCAAAACCTAAAAGCTACACAAGCAAAAAGCCTTTAAAATCGAGTCACTGCAGCAGTGATGAACTGTCCCCACTCCCCCTGGGATTTCTCTTATCATAATAATAGACAGAAAGGCCTGAATTGGGAAGGTGAAGGGATACAAAATCCATCTTTTCTCTATCTGGACACATTTTATTTATTGTACACACCAGGAGCCTGTGCTGTGCTTGTTCAGGGAATCACAGCTTGGAAATTCCCCATTTTTGTGACCTCACTGGCTATGGGAACATCCAGCTTTTCTGGCTGCTCTTCCCAAATATTATGCCACAGAAAAAAAGGAATCCACACACTCTGAAATCACAAAACTGGCTCTTTTCAGAGCTTGGTGTTAAGTAAAAATAATATTAATAATATATTAATACTTGTTAATATTATTATAATAAATATTTAATAATATTAATAACAATCTTAATTAAGTAATAAAAATATTAATAATAATATTTGTGTTCACTACTGTGGAACACCAATAAAATGCAGGAGAAATATCAATAAGACAAGGAGAAAACAGCCTCAGGTTGTGCCAGGGGAGGTTAAATGGAGAGTTGGGAAAATTTCCTTGCTCAGAGTGTGGTCAGACATTGGAATTGGTTGTTCAGGTGGATTTTCCCACCCCTGGAAGGATTTAAAAGCTGTAAGGTTGTGGCACTTGGGGACAGTGGTGGCCTTGGACTCCACTGATCTTCTCCACCCTTAATAACTCCATTTAAACAAAATCTTCACGTTCCACTCTTATTTCCAGGTTTCTCCTCCCCTTTTGCAGCTTTCCTTTGCTGTGGGATTCTGGCTGGCAGCAGGGTGGTTGGAAGTAGGGAATGTAATCCCTTGGAAGCAGGAAATTCTATCCCAAGCCATCCTTCAGGGATAGACCAGCAGAAACAACCAGAGTCACCAAAATTCCCTCTCAGTGGACATCAGGGATGAACAATAAAGAGCAGTAAAATGAGATTAAGAAGAAGCACAAAGCTGAAGTGATTTCCAAATGCAGTTTTATAACATGTTAACACTTCTGAGGATCTTGACTTTCTGAACATCCTGCAGCAGCAAACACTGAATTCATCAGCAGGGAACGGTGAAATGCACATCTCAATGCCAGGGCAGAAACACACACAACACTTGATTCATGTTTTTCAACCCAACCCTTCATTATCCCTTGATTGCATCTCAATTTGAATAGATTTAGCAAAGAAATTAAACTGAAATGATGGCAATAGACCTCAAGCTCTTGGCCACGATTTAGATGATGAGCAGGACTTACTTGTTAAGGATTTTTGCTCTTTTAGCACTTGAAAAATTCTCCAGTTGTAAAGATTCTTGTGTGAGAAAAGCAACAGCCAGGTGGAAATAGTTGTTCCAGAGCTGAAAGCCCCCAAAATGACAAGAAGAGATTCCATTAATTCTCTGAAATGTTTCTCTACACACCTACAAAACAACTTAAAAGTCTCTAAATTATGCACATAAATATTTAAAGGAGAAAAGAACAGACACCACAGAGATGGTGTTTCTTGATAAATTCTTAATACAGCTCCTCGTTGCCTTTATGTTTCCAACAAATCTTCCCCAGCTACAAATCCCATTTCTTTGTGTTTTGATGATTCAAGCAGAATCCCAACCCAAACCCTGCTGTGATTCTGTGATTCCATGACAAGAGCCACAAGTCAGGAATGGATCACAACACCTGAGCCTGGAATGATTTAACTGGGATAACTGGGATCCACAATGATGAATAAACCCAGCAGAACGACATGTTTAGGGCAGAAATTTATTACATTAATATCATTTATTCCATTAAAACTGGGAGTATTTTCTTACCTGTAACTCAAAGTTGGCTTGATCAAGGAATTTTTTGTTTAGCATATCTGCATACTGATTAATTGCTCGCAGGAAGACTCTGAAAGATCAAGAGAAAATTACATAATTACACACTTCTGGGGTACCTTTGTATATTTGGCATCCCAATTAGACACAAAATCCGAGTCTGTCTGGAAAGTGAAGTTTGAGGCTGATACTTGAAAAGCAGTGTGATCTCACCACTGGTAAGTGTACAGAATTCTATGCAGATGTTCTCCAAATTAATCAAGTAAATTAGCATATGCAGAAACACAGGGAGTGTTTGGGATAAAATCACTTGTCTTTAAAATATCTTTTCATAATCAAGAGATCATTAAAAATTCAGTTTATTAGCACTAGATAGACATATATTTTTAAAGTTACAGTGTTGTGTCTAACTCAGATCTACAACTGGTTGTATTTTAACTTGAAGGTCAAGAAAACCACATTTTTAAACACATGAGGCAAGAAAAAAAAAATCCACTTATGGTACAACAGAAATGCCACTGAAGGACAATCTTTAAAACATTGTTCACTGCTCTATTTCCAAAATGCTAATTCAGTACCCACTGTAGTTTCTGGAGGTTCTAAAATGCCTCTTAAATTGCAAAAGGAGTTGGCCTGACAAGCTTGAAAGAGAAAACCAAATGGCACAGGAGAAGTAGGGCACTACATATTCATGGTGCTGAAAAATAAACTGATTATTCCTCGGTAGCCTGATCTCCATTTTCAAAACAAACATGAGATTCCCCCTGCAAAATCAAAATTTATGCTGTGCAGCTGCCAGCTAATGCCCAGACAAATGAGCTGCTCTTTGTGGGGAGAGATTTGTGTCTCCTCAGAGTCCCCAAAAATGACAAAAACCCCTCCTGACACATTCTGGGTTTGGTTTTCCTCTACCCCAAAACCAATCCTAAAAAAGAAAGTTCACTGCTGCAAATAAAGTTGATTTTTCTTCAGGCTAGCAAAAAAAACCCCAAAAAACCCCAGGATTATTTAAAACAAACCAGCTAGAAAGGATTTGTGATAAATTTAAGATACTTAGCAATTTCTCCTGAAAAAAAAAAATTAACATTTAGCTGAAAGTTTGATATCTAAGAGAAAAGAAGCCTCCAGAAAACACATGGGCAACATGATGAACACAGACATTATTTATATATATTTATATATGGGCAGTATGTTGCCAAGTGATTATTTATGAACGTATTGATGTATTTATATAAATATATCAATATGTGCATAAATTCATAAATAGATCAATATGTACATAAATCCATCAAGATGCTATGATTGTTTATTTATTTGTATGTTGAAATAAATTAATAAAGAGAAAAATTTTATGTCACTGGGATGTGTCATAGTCAGATCATCCCCATGGCAGAATTAGGGAGGAGAAAGAAAGGATCTAAATGGGAATATTAAAATTAGAAAGGAAAACACAAAAAATAATTAAAAGATTGAAGTATTTTTAAAATATAAGCAAATAAACATTAAAATATAAGCAAATATACATAAAACTCCAGTCCATACATCCATACAGGTGTGTTTTATAATATTATTCTTTATAACTAAGATGACAGAGGCATCTCTGCACTTGCACCCAGCACAGCCAAGGAGGGATTTCAGCACCTCAGCCCATATTCAGCACCTCTGGCAGTGTTTTGGGCAAGAGATTCATGAAGAGATTTTATAAATGAGCTGAACCCAGCACACAAAGGAACACCCTGCACTGCTCTGGAATACACGGATGGGAGATCTATGATTCAATTACTGAGCTGTAGCACAAACTAAGATTGAAACCCAAGTTATCTGTGTGATCAGACAATCACCAGTTTTATCCTCTCCTTATCCCTGCTTTGTGCTTTTGCAAGCTGATAACACAACGAGATGTGCAAATCTTCCCCCAGAATGAAGAATTTGGAGCAGGGGCCAGCCAGGGCTGCTCCTCATGGACATCAAAACCCTTCCAACTCCAACTTAACGACAGAGCCTTAAGACATCACTGTAATGTATTCAATCTACTCCATCTAATTAAGCTTTGGCACAATCTCATTACTTTAGATACCATTCTTTTTCTTTCAATTGTAACTCTTGCTTTTTCCCTTATATTAATTGCAACAAAGAATAAATAATACAAGTTCTGCTGTGTTTTCCACAGCAAAGGAGCAGAGCATGGAACATGTGTTCAACTGGAATTAAATAACCCCTGGGTATCAGGGGGGTTTGGAAGCCTGGAATTCCTCCCATTTTCCATAAGGAACAGCCCAAAGAAGAGATTTAATGTTGATTTTTGAATTACTGAAATCCCAATTTATTTTTGATTTGATCAATCCTTCTGTGGCTGGATAAAACATTTCCCACATAGGTCAGTGAAGAAATCACAGTGACAGCCAACAGAACATCACCATCATTTTATTATTATTATTATTACTTCTTCTATTACTACTAATACTCCTACTACAATTATTACAGCCTATCTTCATTTGCAAATCAAATGTCATGGCAAACCTCACAGCACTTTTCAGGATATTTCAGCACCTTCAGTGACAAGAGCAAATAGCAAAATTAAGATTTTTTTTTTTATCTAATGAAGTTAATTTAAAAAAAATATATTTGTTAAAATATCAGTAAGAGGAAGTAGCAAGTTGCAAGATCACTACTCTGAAGAGAGAATTTCAATAGTAAAAAATCACTCTGGATGAATTCTTGGCTATAAGCTGGGCAATACTTTGTTATCACCTGGAAGCTGCTGCAACTCATGAATATAAAACCAGTTCAAGTTTATGCCCAAATAAAAATTGAAAGAGGAAGCTGAAATATTTTATCATTCCAGGTGTTAGTTAAATCCTCTTCCTCCTCCAAAGCAAGTCCTGACAATTTTCAGTAACTTCACTGTCAAAAGTTAAAGAAAATGGAAAATGAAGCAAAAAGCAGCTCTTCAGAATAACCCAATTAACCAAAAGCAAGAGTTCTGTACTGAAGAAGAAAGGAATTGGCTGGTGGAACTCCCAAGGATAAAAGGTGGACTTGGACATCACTAGGCCAAGGGATAAATAATCAAAACTCTCAGCTGGACAGCGTCCCTTGCAGTGCCAGCCCTTATCTCGCTGTAATTAATAACCAAGATTGGCTCCCAGTTGTGTGCACATAAAAAGAAGTGCTCTTCTTGAAATTCAGTTTCAGTGAACAAAAGAATTTATTATCCATGTCAGGAAGAGCCACGGAAGTTAAACTCTGAAAAAGGGAGAAGTTCAGAGCCTGGAACCCAACACAATGGGCTCTGCTGCCATGTAAGACAACAAAACCTAATCCGAATGTATTGGGGAAGATTTGTGAGACAAAAGACTTTATCAACCCAATTAAAAGCAGGAAATTAACATTTTCTATGATGTGCTTGGAATAGAAGGAATATGATTACAGAAGGAAGTCGCTTCAGGATATGTGGAAGACAGAAGGGCATAAAAATCCAGCAAAGAACAAAATCAACACCCAGGACAGAGAAGGTTTTTGTGTGAGCTCTGGGGAAGGGAGGATGGGATGGCTCCAAGGGCATCCATAGATTTGTGTTGTCTCCTCTGCTGTAGTTTGATCCTCTGAGGCAGGGACTGGCCTTTTATTCTGTGTTTGGAGACCTTGCACAGACCAGAATTGGAATCACTTTGGGTGGGAGGGACCTCAAATCCCACCCAGCCATGGCAGGGACACCTTCCCCTGTCCCAGCTGCTCCAGCCCCAATGTCCAGCCTGGCCTTGGGCACTGCCAGGGATCCAGGGACAGCCCCAGCTGCTCTGGGCACCTCTGCCAGGGCCTGCCCACCCTGCCAGGAACAATTCCTGCCCAAAATCCCATCTAAATCCACCCACTGTCAGCTTAAAGCCATTTCCCTTTTTCCCTCCCCCTCCAGGCCCTTGTCCCAAGTCTCTTCAACTCTCCTGGAGCACCTGAGAGACACTTTCAGGTGTCCCCAGAACCTTTTCTCTGTCACCAGGCTCTTCTGGCATTTCATCCCTGGTTTTGCACTTCCTGACCAGACCTGCACCAGCTGTCCATGGTCCAGCAGGAACAGTGAACTTCCCACCACCTTTTGAATGTGACATAAAATTGTGGCTGAGAGCTCAGCCGAGAGAGGCCAGGGAAAAGGAGACAGAGGAAACACTAGGAAACACAGCAGAGGTCAACACTAGGAAATACACATCATAAAAAGCAGAAATTCTCAAAAAACCAAACCAAAAACCCAGGTGAGCAAATCTCAGTGATGTGTCTGGGTCCACTCAGCATGCCCTGCCTTGGGCAGTCCCCATTTCTTCACTCCTCCTCCTTTCCAGCTCTCATTCCAGTCAATCCATCCAGGAATGTGCTGCTGGTTCACAAACTGACTTCAATTTCATCTCCAGGCTCCTGGGAATGTTTCCTGCTATTGATTATTATTCACTTCCACTAGGCCTATAGGTGCTTAATTGGTTTGTGGATTCAGAGATTGCTTCACCAAACAGAGCAAAAATTAATGGTTGGATTCTGTAGTTTTCCAAAAGGTCTTTTTTTCCCTCCAAACAACCTCACTGCCTCCAGGTGGGAACATACATCAAACCCTGACTTCCAGTGGCAACTGTAAATGAAGGAGGGACACAGGGATTCCATTTATAAATGGAACAGGAGTCGTGCCAAACAACTTTCTTTTTTTTAGCTCTTTCTCAGGTTCAGCTGCTTTTTATTCTGCCTTTCTCCCTCTTAATTAGTCAAGTGCCCTGATCTGCTGATGTTTACAAACCTCCTGTGCCCCATTTTCCTCTCACTCAGCCTCTGACATTGTTGGAAAGTATTTGCAGGAGCTCCAGGAGTTGAGGAAAGCTGGGTTCAGGATCTAACACCCATCCAACTGCCTCTGCAGAAACACTGCTCTGGAGGAATAATCTACAGAGAAACGTTTAAAAAGTGGAAATATTTTTACAGCCCATGCCATTTTGCACATTATTTAGTTAGAACCAAGACACAGGGATCTGGATTTACACTGTGTTTATGCAAAATATTTCTGAGAGGAAAATTTCTGACAGAAAAGAAAACAAAACAAACTAGGAACGTCCTCCCCACTATTTTTCCTTAAGCAAATATCAAAAAAAAACAAAGAAAAAGAATGAAAGAATGACTTCCTTAATGTCAGAATAATTATCTAAACAAGAATACACAGATACAGCTTCAAGTAATTTCGGTTTAGGTGATAATTTGATAAAAGAGAGGGAATTTAGAGTGAGGTTCTAAAAGGCACTATCATGATGTCATTTCAGTTAATTTAGATGGAAGGATAACAAACGCTTTATTGCAGCTGATCAGCCTTCCTGCACCTCATCATGCTCCCCATGATGAGCCTGAGCTCCTGCTTCTCTGGGAGAATAAAATTCCGTGTTCTTACAGGAGACAGAGCCCTCTTCTCTTGTCAGGCTGTGTGGGAAACACCAGACCTGGAAATCCCAGAGCAGAACCCAAACCTGAGCAAAGGTTTAGGAAGGCACAAACAGCACAGCAAAACCTTCTCTGAACACCCCTCGCCTCAAACCCCTCCATCCCTCTTGCAAAGCACCATTTTAAACAGGTTTTTTCTTACATATCAATTTAAAAAATTAAATTTTCCCTGGTATTCAACCTAAATCTCTCCTGGTGTTGTTCCCTCTCCTCCTGTCCCTGTTCCCTGCCAGCAGATCCCAAATCCCCCCGGCTGTCCCCTCCTGCCAGGGACTTGTGCAGAGCCACAAATTCCCCCTGAGCCTCCTTTGCTCCAGCCTGAGCCCCTTCCCAGCTCCCTCAGGAATTCTCCAGCCCCTTCCCATCTCCCTCAGGAATTCTCCAGCCCCTTCCCAGCTCCCTCAGGAATTCTCCAGCCCCTTCCCAGCTCCCTCAGGAATTCTCCAGCCCCTTCCCAGCTCCCTCAGGAATTCTCCAGCCCCTTCCCAGCTCCTCAGGAATTCTCCATCCCTTTCCCAGCTCTGTTCCCTGCCCTGGACACGCTGCAGCCCCTCCAGGTTTGTTTTGTTGAGAAGGGTCCAAAACCACCCCCAGAATTTGAGGTGCCTCACCAGTGTCTCACTGTGAGAGACTCAAAGTCTCTTAATTTAAAGTCTCAGTTTAAATGGCTCAGCCTGAAGGCACCTTTGAATCTCCCCCAGTTTTCTCCTTTCCCAAATTTTGTCTCCTTTCCCTCTTCACCTGCCTTTGCACCTCCAGGCCAACCAGCTGCCCACCTCAAATGAATTAATTTCATTTAACACTTCTTCACATTTACACATCCCTGCCCAGTCCACTTCATTCTCTTAAAGAACATTTTGTTTGATTCCTTGCAACATCCTCTAATTCAGCAGGCTAAAGAGCAGTCAAAACTTAGAAAAAAAAAATTAAAAAAAAAAAAGAAGCGAAATCCTTGATAATTTGCTGCCTTTTAAATTACAATTCCTGGGCTGAGGATGATAATAGCAGAGAGTAATCCCAAAGAAGACTTGCTACTAAATACCCACATTAGCATAATCTCCTCATAATGCCTCCTCCACAGCAGCACAGGTGCTCCATGTCACTTTATTAACCTATTTTCTAACAAATATTTCAGCCCCTGCTTTAGCACATTATCTCTAATCACTGATAGCTCTCCTCTCATTTGTATTCCAGGCCTGGGGCCTGTAAAACAAAGGGGACAGATGAATGAAAAATAACTCAGTTACAAAACGCTGAAGGACAAATTTGTGGGCTGACTACCAATAACCAGGGCTCTGCAGGAGGCACTGGGGATTCTTTTTCCAAGGTGCCTCTGGAGCTGTGTCCAGGTGGGGTTTGAGTCTCTCCAAGGATTGGGATCTGCTTGGATAACCACAGATCTGACTTTCCATGATGACTTTCAGTGCAGGAAAGAAGAGGCTTTAGCTTTCTGTCCTCTTTCCCAAAGCAACTTTGTCTCCTGGAATTTTATCTAAAATATAACTCCATGGATGGAACCATCCATACTCAATTTTAGCACCTGGAGAATTTTATGGCAGAGTAATAAAAGCTTGGAAATCACGTTTTCTAATGGAAATGCTAGCAGACAATTTAATTTAGGAGTTTTTAGCTAAGGCTACAATGCTGGCAAAGCAGCATCCCTTGCAAGTGGACAGTGTTACTATTCCTCTACTCCAAAGTTATTATTCTAAAGGAAGCAGACTTGCTGAATTCCAAGAGACTTTCTATTGTGGCAGTTGGCAAAAAATCCCAACAGAGCTTGTAATTTCAAACAAATGTAATTTGTTGGAGTGCTGCTGGAAGGGATCTGTGCCATCAGGTGAGTTATTAAACAAGCATTTCATTGTAGTGCAGTGCTCAATAAAATGCAGACAGCCTTTGCTAGGAACAGAAATCATCACCTTCCCTTCTGGAAAGATCAGAGAATCCCAGAAGGGACTTGAAAGCTCATCCAGAGCCACCCTGCCATGGGCAGGGACCCCTTCCATGGTCCCAGGCTGCTCCAAGGCCACCCTTGGGCACTGCCAGGGATGGAGCAGCCACAGCTGCTCTGTGCCAGGGCCCCACCACCCAACTTTTCACCTCAGTTCTTCTTTTGACTTGATTTCACAAGGGAATTCAGCCACTTTTTGCAGTGGTACAAATCAATAGAGAAGAAGATGGGTTTTTTTTCCTGTTGCACTGTTTTTCACACAAACATTCAGTCTGGAAAGATAAATCATTACAGGAGAAGTAATTCATGGAAAGGTTGGGAAAGGCATCACAGGCAGATTTTCCTTCAAAGCACGGAAGTTCTGGCTGAATTTGGCAAAATGTTTTCAAATACTTGACAGTACCTCACAGTTTGCAGCAGAGGAACCTCCCTTGCTCTGTGCTGACAGCACTGGCCTCTGCTCCTTCCCCATTTCCATGGATACTGGAGGTGATTAAGGCCACTTTAGCTACTTATGGATAAATCAATACAATTGATCTCCTACATTTCAAATTGTTTGGCATTCTCATCCATCTTGCCATCAACTGGCAAGACAATTGCACCTGGCTAAACAAATGTCGTGATGCTGCTCGGAAAAGAATCTCCCTTTTTTTCTGGGGGTATTTAATTCATCAGATTCCAGCAGAGAATAGCAATGAGGAAGAAGAAATCAGTCTGCAAAGGTTGGATTATCACATCTTCATTGCTGGGGTCACCAATCAGGTGTGTTGAGAAATTCCATTTGCTGAAGTTTCCCCCGAAATACGAAGCTCATTCTGAATGCAGAAAGTTTCCATGGGAGCCGAGTGATCCCAGTGCCTTACCACGACTTGTGTTTTCTAATCCAAGCAATCACAAGCACAGAGGCACTGCCCACAAGAGCTGAACCTTCACAAAGCTGGAATCCATCTCTCCAGCAGGCACACACAAGCAGAGACTCCCTGGGGAGAGGTTAAAATGTGATTTCTGGTAAGAGAAGAGCGGGATAAAGCGCAGCAGCTGCTCTGCCGGGCCGTGCCACGGCTGCTTATGCGGCTGACAGCTCTGTGAAGAGAACACAAATGCTGCCAAAGTAAAAAAAACATCCTGCTGGAGCTTTAGGTAAGCCTGTGTTTGATCCAAAAGGTGGCTCTCAGATATTAAAGTGACACAAAACGTTTTAGGGAGGCAGTGGGGTGTGTGAAGGAGGGAGCCAAGCGAGACGGGAGTGGTGCTCTCCTCCTGTGCTGGTCCTGCTCTCCTCACCCAGCTGTTAACATCTGCACAGGATCCCTGCTCTGCTGCTCTTCCCAGCTCTCCCTCAGCAGCCTGCCTGACACTCTCTGGAGCAGTGAGACAAGAGTGCAATAAATGCTTCCCTAGGATGCTCTGGTAGCTGGCAGTAACAGGAATCCCCCCAGCAGGATGGGAGCCCAGCCCTGGGTGGCTCTGAGCGGGATTTCTGCTCTGGGGAAGGGTTAAATCACCCTACACACAAGGCACTGCAACAATCCCAGGTGATACAGCACAAAAAGCAGCCCTGCAGGGCACATAATGCCATAAATCATGTGGGGTTTTTCTGCCCTGCAGGGCAGCAGAGGGACATTGCACACCCCACAAACAGATCCCTTTAAACAGGGGTGTCCCCAAGGGCTGGGGCTGCAGGGCAGTTCTGGGTGGGCTCAAGGCCAGGGAGGATTCAGTGATGCCTTGGACATGCCAACCCTTCCCAGAGTTTTCCAGCTGGGGATTAGGTTCTGCATGGTGAAATCAAAGCCTAAGAGGCAAACACAAGTCAGGGTCACAAAAACATGGCCAAGTGTGTCAATGGGACAAAGGCTTGGATATAAAGTGGTTTATATTAAACAAGTAATGAAATATAATTGTGGATGTAAATCCTTCCCTGGCAGGGTGGGCAGGCCCTGGCACAGGTGCTCAGAGCAGCTGGGGCTGCCCCTGGATCCCTGGCAGTGCCCAAGGCCAGGCTGGACATTGGGGCTGGAGCAGCTGGGACAGGGAAAGGAGTCCCTGCCATGGCTGGGGTGGCACTGGGTGGGATTTTAAGCTCCTTCCAACCCAAACCTTCCTGGGATTCCCTGCAAACAGGTTCCCCACAATTTCTTTTATGCAATACTTTAATTTCACTACCTCTTGTAATCCCAAGAAAGCTTATGCTGTGTGGAAAAACGATTGTTAAAACTACAGGAAATTGGAGTAATTTCAATCTGGCTACTGAAATACAAACAGTGCTTCAGAGAGCCACAGGACTAAAATCTGATTTCTGACAGTGCAATAACCCCCAGGTACAGCTGCCCTTGGGTGAATCCTCCCCTTCCCAAGGCAGAGCCATGAAAAAGTTTCTTTTAATATGGACACAGCAATAAGCAAATCTCCAAAATTGTGTAAAGCTTATTTACCTGGAATTTGGGATGGGACACCAGCACATTGGAGCACCATCAATCCAATGGGGGATGAAGTGCCAGGGAAGTTAATTCCCACATGGAAAAGTATTTCTGAATCTCACAAGGACAAGACAACCAGGCAGACCCTTCACAAAAATCAATGCCCTTGGCTTGGTTCTCCTGCACTGGGGCAAAGTAGTCGGGAACAGGGCCCAAATAACATTTTTGCACAATTTCTGCTCCTTTTATGTTCCTCCCTGGCCTGAATTACACAATTTGGCTCTTTTGAGATAGAAGATTTATAATGCCAATGGCACTGAAAGCCAGCAGCTTCTCTGGGAGTAGACTGCAATTATTTGATGGCCTCATAGAAGTGAAAAAACCTAAGTGGGGAAAATTCAGATCAGTCCCGAGAGATTTTCTCACCCAGAAAACACAACCAAACCAAATGTTTAGGTTGATTTTTTTCACCCAAAGCTTGTGCATGGAGTAACACCTAAAGCCACCCTCATTTTACAGGATTATATTTGAGAATCCCAGAATGGTTTGGGTTGGGACCATAAAGATCATCCCATTCCATGGGTAGGGACGTGCTCCACAGCCCAGGCTGCTCCAAACTCACCATTCCAGGACTAAACCACTCCACAATTCCTTCATCCTTGGCTTGAGTGATGTTTGATCCATGTGGGATGGATCACTCCAGGATATCAGCAAAGCAGGGCCTAACAAAGCTGGGAATGAGCTGAGCGGGATGCAGGGACTAACACTGGGATGCAGAGGGATGCTGGCATCCAGTGACCCATGAAGGGCAAGGAAAAATCTGCTTTTCCAATGGATATTGATGCTTGTGCAGAGCAGATTTGCCAGAGTTTTCAGCTCCATCTGCAGCAGATATTATGGAAATTCTGGCAGCAGCCAGGAGTGATCTAGGCCAGCGATGATCGATGGGATCAAAGATTTATACAAGGTAAAAAGCTCCATTTCCTGGATTTTTTCCAGAGAAATTAAAAGCAGAATGGCACACACAGGTTGTCCAGATTTTAAGTAATTCCATCTTTAACATCAGCAATATCCAAACATTGATCCCTGAAAATGGATCCCAAAGGATACTGAAAGTGGCAGCACAAAACCTGGGATATAATTTACAGTGTTACAATCCAAAGCTTTCATGTTACAGGAGCCACACAAAAGCCTTCAAAAAGCTTTTGCTTTGGATCACACCCAGAGGCCAAAGAGGTTTGAGAGTCACTGCTGAAGAAGCAGGGATTGAGAAATTCAGGAATTAGCTTTTTCTACCATGTTTTCAGTTAAAAACAGTACTTTAAAAGAAAACATGCAGTAAGTGTTCCATAAATTATTGCAAAAGATTTCAATTTTTTACCTTTTTTTCCTAAAAGTGTCATCAGAGATAAAGATTTTTTTCTGCATATTTTAAGACCTTCTTCCTTTTTCTCTCACTTTTTTAGAAATAATTGCCTCTCCCCTTTGATGTTTAGGTTGAGTCATTTAACTTTTACTGGGGAAAATAGCAAAGGGTTTGTGGTTTTTTAAAAATCTATACCTAGCTTAATATTAATTTTAGTGTACTAAAATTGGGAAATCCTCACTTTATTAATATTTAAGTTAGATGCTTCTTCTATCCCACACACAGCATTTAATGGTGCAAATGGGCCTCATAAATTGTCATTTAGTCCAAGACATATGAGAGAATTAAATGATGACAGCACTGCAATGCTGCTCCTATAATAGGGAGTTTAAGAGCCAAATGTCACTAAAAAGGGAGAAACAGAGGCTTGTGCAGAGCCCTCCTGTGACTGAACTCTTCAAGTGTTGACATTTTCATCAGAAATTCCCTAATTTCCTTCAGGAAAGCTCCCAACTGGGGCCACAGCCACTGCTCAGAGCCTCTCACCTCTCGTGGAATGAGCAAACAGAACTAATCTGCTTTCCATCAACAATTCAGCCTACAAGCCCTCATTAAAAATACTCCCATTAAAAACACAACGTTACAGCCCAGCTACAAATAACTGTGATTTTCTCTGTGCCACCCTAGGATAATTCACTTGTAGAGAAACACAAAGGCAGGATTAAAACCAGCTCGTGGTCCAAATTAACCCTCCATGTATTATTTCTGCAAGACACCACCTTAATTGCAATTATGCATTCAGGGACCAACACGATGCTTTGTTCTTAATTTGAACACAGTAAAACAAATGGGCTTTTAAATGAATGAAAAAAGTAAATATTAGTCTGTGACAAATCATAATTATGGGGTGGTCACAGCTGTTTAAATTGAGTCCTGCTAGGGAATTTCAGGTTATGACAAACAGAATTTTTTTTGGAAGCTGCTCTGGACAGCACAGGAAGTTGAGGGATCACTTGGTTTCTTTCTGAATTCCTTTAAAACACATTTACAAGGTCAGGTTTGGGAATCACAATATTTTAGCACCTTGCTTTGCCTAAATGAATGACAGCAGCAGGAGGTGGCACTTGGGGACACGAGGCAGTGCTGGGAGCGGCTGGATTCAGTGGTCTTGAAGGATTTTTCTGACCTGAACAATTCCATGGTTTTATAGATCATCTCTGACTCACTCCACCTGCTCCAGCCCTGCATGGAGCCAGGGAAATGCAGCAAAGATGAACAGAAAATCATGGAATGATGAAGGTTGGGAAAGCCCTCAAGATCATCAAGTCCAACCACTCCCAGCACTGCCAGGGCCAGCAGTGCCCCGTGTCCCCAGCTGCCACCTCCACACGTTTATTGAGCACTTCCAGGGATGGGGAATCCCTGGGCAGCTGTGCCAGGGCTGAGCAGAACTTTCCATGAAGGAATTTTCCCAAATATCCAACCTGAGCCTGCCCTGGCCCAGCCTGAGCCCGTTCCCTCTCCTCCTGTCCCTGTTCCCTGCGAGCAGATCCCAAATCCCCCCGGCTGTCCCCTCCTGCCAGGGACTTGTGCAGAGCCAGAAATTCCCCCTGAGCCTCCTTTGCTCCAGCCTGAGCCCCTTCCCTGCTCCCTCAGGAATTCTCCAGCCCCGTCCCAGCTCCCTCAGGAATTCTCCAGCCCCTTCCCAGCTCCCTCAGGAATTCTCCAGCCCCTTCCCAGCTCCCTCAGGAATTCTCCAGCCCCTTCCCAGCTCCCTCAGGAATTCTCCAGCCCCTTCCCAGCTCCTCAGGAATTCTCCAGCCCCTTCCCAGCTCCCTCAGGAATTCTCCAGCCCCTTCCCAGCTCCATTCCCTCTTGCAGTGGGTTTTGAGTATCTTTGAGACAGAAACATTTTGTGCTCACCCCACTTTGTGAATCAGAAGGTGCCACTGAGCAGCCAGAGACCTCCCATGTTAAAAGCTCTGCCTTCGTGTCATGAAAGGGCAATTTTTGATTTTCCTACTCAATAAAGGCAAGGTGCCCAGAGGTGAAACTCGTAAATAACAAATCCAAGCACAATTGGTGTTAATCCTTGAGCAGGAAAATGCTGCTATGATGATGTACAAACAAAATACAGGGTGTGAGTGTTTTATCTCCTGTTTGGTTTTAGAGAATAAATAAAACTTTGTTCATTCAGCTGGAACTGCAGAGGTAATTTCACTGCTGCCTCTGACAACAACTGAAACTTCATTTTCTCCTTTAAAAGTCTCAGCACCCACAGGAGTGGGATCGATCAGGGTGAGAAGCAAAGCTGTGCTTCCCTTCCTCCTCTCCAGCTGAATCCATTATTTTCTCCTTTTATATGCAGGGCAGTCAATGGACACATCACTGCCCAGAGAGGATTATCTGACTCAGGAGTAGGAGGGCAGGACAAACACGTGGGAAACTCCTCATCCCAGGGGAATATCATCCAAAACCTGCTGGGCTGGGCTGACAAGTCCCACGTGCAGAGACTCTGCTGACCATAAAGCCATGGAATTGCACAATGGTTTGGGCTGGGAGGGATTTTAAAGATCTTCTCGTTCCACCCCAGCCATGGCAGGGACACCTTCCCCTGTCCCAGCTGCTCCAGCCCCAATGTCCAGCCTGGCCTTGGGCACTGCCAGGGATCCAGGGGCAGCCCCAGCTGCTCTGGGAATTCCATCCCAGCTCCTCCCCACCCTCCCAGGAACAATTCCTGCCCAATATCCCATCCAGCCCTGCCCTCTGGCACTGGGAGCCATTCCCTGTGTCCTGTCCCTCCATCCCTTGTCCCCAGTCCCCTTCCAGCCCTCCTGGAGCCCCTTTAGGGTCCAGAATTGGCTCTAAGGTCTCCCAGAACCTTCTCCCCACCTCTGGGCTGAACACTGATCCTTCCTGATCCCCATCTTTCTGCTGGAGGTTCTCAATTCCAAAATATTGCTGCAAAAAATCACTTTCTGCAAACATCTCCCCTCTGGATTCAGGGAAAAAGAGCTCGGATGGGTTTGTGACTTAAACCAACTGAGGGAACCCAGCTGATTGTCACCAGTTGATCTGGTGAACCCCTTTGCTGGGAGCTGCAGCAGCTCTGAACCTTCCCAAATCTTGTTCATCTATCTAATCTTGTTCAGATTTAAACTGGGGGAAAAAAAGAGCCTTTGGAACAATAAAGCCTTTGGAATGTGGGTTAGAAACCCAAGGATAATAAACCCCAGGCTCATCTAAACCTTCTTTGGAACCGGTGCTGCTCCTAATTGGGATGGATGTGCTTTGCCATGGAAGGGCTGGGCAAGGACTGGCTTGTTAAAACACAGGTTTATAGGATCCATCCTATAAATGATGGATCAGGAATGTGTCTTGCTTTATCAAATTACCCCAAGAATTGGAGCGTTTTGCATGTAAAGCTTCAGCACTAATAACGCTCTGCCAAATTAGTGGCAATGAATAGATGCTGAGTAAATAATCCCATTTTGTTGTTAGTTCCTAATGGATCTGTTGATAGGAAACAACCTCTCTATCTGTTTCCATCAGGATAATTTGATAACCCATCTGTATTAGTTAAACTGCAGATTCTGTAAACACTGAGGCCGAGTGATTTGTAACAGGAGCAGGATGTAGGAACCACTCTCCTAAAGTGTTTTTTAAATTGCTTTGCTCGCAGCTACAGAGTTTGCCATAAAGAATGATCCCTCATTGTGAAATTTCCCAGCCTCAGGAGTGGTCCTGGAGCTGAGGAAGGGACAGGCTGATGATTTAAGACTATTTAATGCCCTGCTTGTTGTGGAACAGAGAGCTGGAGACCTTCCTGCTCTAGCAGAACACAGCACTGCAGTTCCTTAATGCCCAAAAGTGGGAAACTGATTTATCACCTATTAGGTCTTATTAGATCCCATTCAGTAGGAAAAATGAACTGCTGGAGCTGGATGGCAGAAAATTAATTTAAAATAAATGTTATAGAGTCAAGCTTCTTCTGCTCTTCTCTTCAAGCCTCTGTGGCTGGAGTTTTCCAGGTTGGATGTGGGTTCCTGCAGGGAGGCACGTTGTGATCATTTTACACATTTGTAGTTTAGATTTAAAAAAAACAACATTTACAGTGCCCTCCTTGCACATTTCCTTCATGGAGGGGCAGGGGAAGGGCAGCTCTCCAGCTGTGCCAGGGTATGGGATCCATCGAGGAGGGGGCTCAAGAGAAGGGGTTTATTTATTCCAGAAGCATTTCTTCCCCAGGAGAAGCAGGGAGCAGCCTTTGCAGAGCTTTTCTCGCAGTTTCAGATTTTTATGAGTTTTAATCTATTGTTTAAAACTGTAGGAATGGCTCCCAGTGCCAGAGGGCAGGGCTGGATGGGATTTTGGGCAGGAATTGTTCCCTGGGAGGGTGAGGAGGAGCTGGGATGGAATTCCCAGAGCAGCTGGGGCTGCCCCTGGATCCCTGGCAGTGCCCAAGGCCAGGCTGGACATTGGGGCTGGAAGGTGTCCCATGGGTGGGATGGGGTGATCCCTTCCAGCCCAAATCATTCCACAATTCTCTGACAGTTCCATGACCATCAAACTCCCCAGAAGTACACAACCCTAGGGGTTCTTTGGGGTGAATATTTGCCCACACCATTCCTGACCATAAAAAACTGAGTTTTACATTAAACTTCCTTAACTTTGCATAAAATTTTAAATAATTGTTCAACTTTTGCACCCCAGATGTGAACTGGGTTATTTCAGCATAGATATGAGTTAATATTCCCGGGGAAAATGGTCAAATTATCAAAATGGAGCCGAACATTCCATGTGAAAATAATCTATGAGCTGACTCCTATTCCTTCCTGCTGGTTGTTCACTGCATGGGCACAGGCAAATTACTTCATTCCTCCATGAATCAACCTGAACATCTGTAAGGTCAACATAATGCAGATGATCTTCCCCAGCTGCTCTGAGATTCTTCCAAAAATAATTCAAATTAATATTATTGTTGTTACATAAAACTGTCACTACAAATCTTTCTTTATGGCAAACAAAGCATCTTTGACAATGGCCCTTTAGCAACGAAGACCTGAACAAGTTGGCAAAGTTTCATTTTCCCACAATGCCCAACTGCTTGAGTAACAAATCCAACGGATGATTTTTCAGTATAAAATGCAGGAATAAAATTCTATACGTATATTCTCGCCCCTAAGATCATATTTGGCCCATTTGCCATTGATATTTGTGTGGTAATTACCTCAAAAAATATTTTAAGTTAACTGGATTCAAGCCAAAAATACCTTTAAATTGTGTTCAAGCCAGAAGTACCTTTAAATCAAATACCCAGTTAAGTAAGTGGACTGTGAATGGAAGATGAAATTTATGTAGGACTTTTAACACCACATAGAAAATAAAAATATCTTTTAGCATGATAAATGAGGCACCATAATAAAATGCTCTTGAAAAAAGGTCATTAGAACATTACAGATTAAAATTCAAAGAAAATGGAAAACCACACACTGAATTCCTGATAAAGAAATCACTGATTTTCTTGAACCTTATATTGGCATGAAATTTATATAAACATTAGGTTGGAGTTTGCACTCCCAGCTCTCTGCCACAGCCTCAGAATCAGTTCAAAGACTGAAGTAAAACTGAAATGCAAATTAAAAGAACCAAAACTGCAGCCTGACTCATCCCTCAATCATGGAATCACAACTGAAATGGTTGGAAAAAGCCTCTGAGATCACTGAGCAGCAGCAGCAGCAGCACCATGGTCACTGCCCGTGTCCCCAAGTGCCACATCCACAGTGCTCTGAATTCCTCCAGGGATGGTGACTCCTGCACTCAGCACCTTATTCCAGCATTTCACAACCCTTTCTGGAAAGAAATTTCCCCAAATATCCAACCTGACCCTCCTCTGGAACAGTTTGAGGCCATCTCCTCCTGTCCTGTCCCTGTTCCCTGGGAGCAGAGCCCAACCCCACCCTGGCTGCCCCCTCCTGTCAGGGAGTTTCAAGGATCAATAAATTCTTCCCTAAGCCTCAATAATATCAGGAAATATCATCCTGGTGTTCATTTCCACATCACCTGCAGGCAGAAGGATCTCCACTCCCTCCACATCACTGCTCTCCTGACCCCATCCCTCTAAGAAAACCCCTCTGATCTCCTGGGAGAGCCCTCAAATCCCAACATTTCCCAACATTTCCCACGGCACATCCCCTTGCAGCAGCCCCTGGGCACAAATGGAACATCTGTCTGGACAATTTATGCCCATTTTTTGGAAGGCTGTGTCTGTCAGAGCCTGCAGCACACCCCAAAATGAGCTTGCACCACATTTCAAACGTTGGCTGCTTTCTCGACATCACCGTGCCTTTACTGCTGGCATCCCTCCTGCCACCTGGAGTATAAATTCTCCAGCTTTGTGCCTTGAAATACCTGAATTCTGACATTAAATCTGTCCCTTTCTTATCCTTCCTATAATTCAGCCTCCAAAATGGACCGAGGAACTGAAAAAAAAAATAAAAAAAAAAGTTTAAAATTTAAAACCTTCACAAATCACAGCCTCCTTAACCCGGTGAATTTGCACGGCAGAATCGGCTTCCTTGAGAAATTTTCCTGCATTTCTATTGGATTCCTTGCCAGTCTTCAGGCAAAGTTCCTGAATACTGTCTCAGGTAGGTGCAGACATAAATTCTTGCAGGGATGAGCAAGTTTTACAAGTTGCTGCTTCTTTTTCCCTTTTTAAACTTTTTTAGCAGAACTCTGCGCTACTTTTTTAGGTTTCTTTCAAATCAATATAACTCACCAAAATCTCATTACAAAAAAAGATAAGTATTTACACTGAGTTCCTGATAAAAGAGAAAAAAGCATGAAATTATTCACTTTGCACCATCTTAATTCTGTATCTGTGAAATAAATTTAAAACAGGATAAAAACAACTTGTGCAGAAACATTTAAAGCTTTTCACAGAGCAAGGAAAAACCACATTTTTTCCCCCCTCCAATGATCTGTAGAGTCAGATATTGAGCACAAATTCCAACCAATCTTTTCAAAACTTGGGCTTTAATTTCCTCTTTCCTTTTAATCTCTGAGCTGCCCTGGCTCAGGTATAAATAATAATATAAATAATAAAGAACCCAAGTGCAGATTCCAGGTGTTGCTGCCCTGGGAGGATGGGAATGAGCTCTCCAGGGCAGCTCAGCAGCCTCAGCATTTCCCCCATCCCAACAGCACTCCCAGAGCCAGGGAATTTATCATTCAGGGGAAAAAAGGGAATCCTGAATGTTTTGTGAGCTGAAAATGGACAAAGCAATTTCTTGGTGCAGTCAAGGAGATCTCAAGGACACAACGTTCACCTGGAAACCCAGAGGCAGTGCTGGTGAGTGAACTGCAAAATATCCCAGCCAGGATAAAAAGTCATTTTCATAAATATGACATTTTAATTATCCTATTATTTGCAGAACAAAAGATTTACATGGTGGGGTAACAGAATCTCATAAATTTAAGTTTGATATTTAAGGCTGTGCAACCGACACACAGAGATTAATCTAAGAAAAATTGGGCATGGAGGGGAAAAAACAGGTGACCAAGATTGAATTCTTAATTTTTACTTTTTTTTTTCTTTTTTGTGTTAGAAAAGTTAATAAAAAATTAGGATCATTGTTGGATCACAGCTTGGATGAGGTGTTGATCAGCCTGAGATAGTGGAAGTGTCCCTGCCTGTGGAATGAGATGGGATTTAAGGTTCTTCCAACCCAAACCATTCTGGGATTCTGTGACTGCACCCTGAACAGTTTGCTCATGTACTCAACAGCAAAAACGCAGCACTCAGAGAGTAAATAATTACATACATTAATCAAACCACAAGCAATTAATCAATATCCAGGGGGGAGAACAACAACAACAACAAAAAAAAAATAAACCAGAAAAAACCCACCAAAAAAATGCCAAACAAACAAGCAAAAACCCCAACAAAAGTCAAATTATTTCAAGTGAAAAATGAAGAATTTGTGTAGGGAAATTTAGATCCACACAGTAACACATTTAAATGGCTGTAACTGTGTTCCAGTGGACAAACAGTGACTAAAAAACCTCTTTTTCTGCTCTTGGTGCATCCTAAGTTCATCATTCTGAATTTCCTGATTGATGCACCAAACTTAGTGATACAAAACCAGAGAGCAACACAAGATGAAACCTTTACATGGTAATTTTCTCTCGAAGCATAAAGAAACCAAACCACGTAAATCTCCTTTTTCTTTTTAATATATTTTTTAAAAAAGGCTTTTGAGGATTGTTCCTCTGCTAAAGCTCCTGAAAGAACTTTCAGCACTCCCAAATCCAGCCCTGGCTTTGTAAGATGTAATACTTACATCCCAAACAGGCTTATGCACTGCGTGGAAAGAATTAATTTATTATTAAAGAGCACTGGGGAGGAGGCAAAAAACACCTAAAAACCTAAAGAAAACTGCTTCAGTGTCTCTGAAATGTCATTTATTAACACAGCTGGGAATGAGTTGTGGTAACTCTTGGAGTACATGGACAGGACAAGACAGGATGAGAGGAAATGGCCTCAAGTTGTCCCAGAGGAGGGTCAGGTTGGATACTGGGAAAGTTTCTTCTCTGAAAGGAGCTCCCCATCCCTGGAGGGATTTAAGAGCTGTGTGGATGTGGAGCTGGTGGCCTTGGCAGTGCTGAGGGAATTGGACTTGATGGTCCTGAAGGGCTTTTCCAACCTAAACTGGAAGTCTGGTTCTAGGACTCCATGGATTCATCCTTCCTGACCATGCACAGCTGCCACGTTTGCAGCCTCAGGAACATCTCCCAAAAATCAGATGGAGGAAAGAGAACCTTCAGCTTTTCCTATAAATCACAGAATCCCACACTGGTTTGGGTGGGAAGGGACATTAAAGCCCATCCCATTCCACTCCCTGCCACGGCAGGAACACCTTGCACTGTCCCAGGCTGCTCCAAGCCCTGTCCAACCTGGACTTGGACACTTCCAGAGATCCAGAGGCAGCCACAGCTCCTCCAGGGCCTCCTCATCCTCACAGGGACACCTCCCTCCCAATATTCCACCTTATCCTGCCTTTTTACAGCTTAAGGCCATTCCCCCCCTGTCCTGTCCCACTCCTTAACCCAGCAAATCTCTTCTACTGCACAAGAACCTGCCCTTGGCACCCACCAAGCTTTCACAGCATTTATTTGCTATTTAACATATCTATCCACAAAACACAACCCAGCCCTTCTGGATTTTCAACTGAATGAGCTGAAAAACTTGGAAAAACCTCATGTGCCCGTAAACCTCATCTCAATCTGCCCATCTCAGCTAATTGTGGTGCATCATTATCTCATTCCATGTGAGACATCCCTGACAGACTGAACTGAGCTTCCCCAGATCTGGAGATTAATTTCCATGACTGGCGAGTCTTGGAGCCGTAGTGCTCATCCCACACCCACATCTCTGCCCAAAACCCACTCCAGGGTGTGATAAAACAACCCCTGTCTATTTATCAGCTCTAACAAAGCTCTCCCCGAATTAAATCACAGCCAGCTCCGTGTTTCATCCATCACACTCGTACAGGGAGGATCTCCATGTCAGAACAAGGGACCAGCTTTAACAGAAACATGTAAGTAGAAGGGATTAGATATTTTACAGCAGAGAGAACAGCGAGCTCTGATACAAATCTCCATGTACGAGCAAAGTTTACAAATTTCAATCAAATCCAGGTTAAGCATAAAATGGAGGAGTCGGTCACGTCAGGAGAGCACAAAACTCAACAGTGCCTTTGCACTCCAGCTTCAGTGGAGTTGTTATTTCCCACCAACTTTCAGACCAAACAAATTAGCAATTCATGCTACAGATGTCAGAAGTTACAGAGGAAATTAATGCAACAGTCGAGCTGAAATGAGACTGAGGAAAATATAAATATTGTTATTTTCCCTGTGGACTTGTACGTCCACACACCGAGTTCTGCTTTGTGAAGATAATATCCTGAAAGTGCTCAACAAAGCATGAAAAAATAAATACCTAAACTTATTAATTTTTTTTTTAAATGCACATGAGTGTTGAGGTTTTGGGGTTTTTCTTAAAGATTTAATATTGAAGGATTTGATATAAATTTGTCATTGGAAATACTCCAGTTTTCTTCTAAGGGGTTCTATTCCATGAGTTTTGACTAATGCAAATAATAGGTTTGAAATCCTGATGAAGAGTGAAACAAAATCAGTTCTAAGCTAAAAATCCAACAAGTACTGCATCGATGGGACAAGGGAAAATGGCATTAAGCAGAAGGAAAGTGGATTCCTATGGAATTTTGGGCAGGAATTGTCCCTGGCAGGGTGGGCAGGCCCTGGCACAGGTGCCCAGAGCAGCTGGGGCTGCCCCTGGATCCCTGGCAGTGCCCAAGGCCAGGCTGGACATTGGGGCAGGGGAAGGTGTCCCTGCTGTGGTTGGGGTGGAACAAGATTTATCTTTATGGTTCTTCCCTATCCAAACCATTCCATGGCTCTGTGAAATACGAAGCACAGGATGGAAATCCAGTGTGGAATCTCCATATTCATACAAAACAATCAACAGTTTTAGTCTATTTCCAAATTTCCTATTAGCAGCTCTGATGTCAGAATTTAAAGCACACTTTCTATGCTGGATGAATAAATTTCATATGCCAGCATAAATTTTTCATGATTCCTTCATAAATTCCTCATTTCTTGTTGTCAGTTGTCTTGGCAGAAGCTAAAATATAGGAAGCTGTAAAAACGTCGATCTGCTTTAATTAAGCCAACTGCCTCCTTCCAGTGGTGTTTGACAAGCCCTGGGTGAGGCTATAGATCACCCAGAACACACAGCAAACAGTGCAAGGGCCTTTTAAAGATAAATACAGAGAATTTCAAACCCCACCTCACCCCTGACTGGTTGGTGACCATCTCACAACTCCCTCGGGTTTTCCATTCCTTGTTTGGGATTCCTGAGCTCTGAGCAGCAAAGCAGAGAGGGGGATTTTCACCCTCTGCAGTCCAGAGGCAAGAGTTTACTACAATGGTGGATTTTTTTCATTAGGCCTGATCAGAAAACTGTAAATTGAAAGAGGAGAAATGAAGCAGTGGGTTCCAATCTGGAGTACTGCAAACGGGTCTGGGGCCCTCAACGTGAGGACATGGAACTGTTGAAGGAAGTCCTGAGGAGGCCACAAAGTTGATAGAGGCTATGGAGCACCTCCACGATGGAGACAGGGTGGGACAGCTGGGATTGCTCACCTGGAGAAGAAAAGGTGGTGTGGAGACCTCACAGCACCTTGCACCACCTAAAGGGGCTCCAGGGAAACCAGAGAGGGACAATTCACCAGGAACTGGAGAGGCATGTCACCCTGAAAACTCAGCTTCTGAGCTTGCTGACATGGTTTTCTAAGGACAGTAACTGTAAACATAGATATGTGTACATTCCTTCTGTTCCACGTCTTGTGATGGGCATCTCTCATGGCCAGTGCAGTGAGAAAGTGTTATCCTGACCATCCAATCCCTGGCTGTGGTCAGGAGCCTATAAATCCTGGGGGGGAAAATAAACTCTGCTCTTTCCTTCACCACACCTCGACCTGTGCCTGTGTGATCTGTTCATCTTCAGCGGTAACAGAGGCAGGACAAGGAGGAGTGGGTACAAACTGCCAGAGGGCAGGGTTAGGTGAGGTTTTGGGCAGGAATTGTTCCTGGCAGGGTGGGCAGGGCCTGGCACAGGTGCCCAGAGCAGCTGGGGCTGCCCCTGGATCCCTGGCAGTGCCCAAGGCCAGGCTGGACATTGGGGCTGGAGCAGCTGGGACAGGGGAAGGTGGAACTGGTGGAATGGGATGAGCTTTAATGCCCTTTCCAATCCAAACCATCCTGTGGGTCCATGATTCCAGGCAGAGTGAGAATCCCCTCATCAAGAGACAATCACAGCAGAGCTCAGAACGTGCTCTCCAAGGAGAACCAAACTCCCTTCCTTCGCTTTCCTCTATGCTCTTCCCAAGGAACAGAGCACCAGATGATCCCTGAGATGCTCCTCCAGCATGGGATCCTATAATTCCATGATATATTCCATATCCACTGCTCAAAAGACATTCCAGAAGGGCCCAGAGAGCGTCCCTCAAGGAGCACCAAGGCCCCACTGCTCCCTCAGCAGTGTCAGAACATGGTGAGGGAAAAAGAGGCTTTGGAGCTTTGGACAAACTGGAAAAGATGAAGAATAATTCTTAAAGAGCCTAAAATCCTTAAATTCTGTCAAAAACACTGAAAATTACAGGTTTATCTGGAACAGATAACTGGCTAAGAAATATTTACAGGGATACAAACTCTGGTAAGTGCTGAATGCACATCTCTAAGTCTAAAAAGTGTTTGAGGCTACACCAAAACAGGAAAGTACAGCCCAGGATACACCAAATATCAGGTAATAACTGTGCTTCATACCTCAAAAAATGGAAATATTTTTCCTTAAGAAACATTTTTCCTTGTTTTACTTGAGGAGATGCAACTGAAGTGGTTGTGGAAGGAGCACATTGTCAAAAATAGTCTGACAAATAACAAGTCCGTGTTCAAGAACTTACAGAAAACATGTTTGGTTTTGACAGTTGGCAATTTCACTTTGATTTTTAAAAATGAAACATAGTTTCTGCATGAGAAGATGCAAAACAGTCCAGAAGGAAGAACATGAGACAAGTGTGGGAAGGAGAGTGAATCCTCACAAAGGCATCGTAGTATCACACCTCCCTTAAAAACCTCACTGACGCGAACTTGCAACTGAAACTCATCCCAGAAATGTTTCTGTTTGGGTATCTTTATCAGGGAACTGGCAGAAAATCCTCAATTATCTTTTCCTGCATCTTTTTCTGTTACACCTCACATAGTGCAGATCTGACCAGACCAGCTACAGGCAAATCATACAAAGTAAATATAATTTAACAGCCAAACACAGAGAGGAACAAACCCAGGGCGTGCCTGAGCCCTCAGAAGGAAAATTCCAGCATTAAGAAGTACATAATGTCATAAAGATGATTTTTTGTTAACACAGAATCACTGCTCCTCTGTCTGTGACAGGAACCAAAATATATTTTCAGATGGAAGATGAGAAAAAATAAATTAAATTAGAAACGGGGAGGATACAACTGTTGAAAGCCTTCCCTACTTCCTGTGCAGTTTGTTTGTCCATCCATCCATCCATCCATCCATCCATCCATCCATCCATCCATCCATCATCCATCCATCATCCATCATCCATCATCCATCCATCATCCATCCAGCCATCATCCATCATCCATCATCCATCATCCATCCATCATCCATCCATCCATCCATCCATCCATCCATCCATCCATCCATCCATCATCCATCCATCCATCATCCATCATCCATCATCCATCATCCATCCATCATCCATCCATCCATCCATCCATCCATCCATCCATCCATCCATCCATCATCCATCCATCCATCATCCATCCATCCATCACCCATCATCCATCCATCATCCATCCATCCATCATCCATCCATCCATCACCCATCATCCATCCATCCATCCATCATCCATCATCCATCATCCATCATCCATCCATCATCCATCATCCATTCATCCATCATCCATCCATCCATCCATCATCCATCCATCATCCATCCATCATCCATCATCCATCCATCATCCATCCATATCCATCCATCCATCATCCATCATCCATCCATCCATCATCCATCCATCCATCATCCATCCATCATCCATCATCCATCCATCATCCATCCATCCATCATCCATCATCCATCCATCCATCCATCCATCCATCCATCATCCATCCATCATCCATCATCCATCCATCATCCATCCATATCCATCCATCCATCATCCATCATCCATCCATCCATCATCCATCCATCCATCCATCCATCCATCCATCCATCCATCCATCATCCATCCATCCATCATCCATCATCCATCCATCATCCATCCATCATCCATCCATCCATCATCCATCCATCCATCCATCCATCCATCCATCCATCATCCATCCATCCATCCATCCATCCATCATCCATCCATCCATCCATCCATCCATCCATCCATCATCCATCCATCCATCATCCATCCATCCATCATCCATCATCCATCATCCATCCATCCCAGTCAAGGAGGACTCAGCAGGAGCCCATCTGGTGGCCTCAATTCACAGAGTTTTTGAGGATGAGCTGACTCACCCCATGCTGTGATGCATTTCATTGTTCATGTTCCAGAAGTCTTCTCCTGCCCTGTGCATTCCCACCGAAGTGCTGCTGCACCTGCATCCCGGGTTCCCCAGCAGGCAGAGCTTTAGTGCTGGCTCTGCACCAGCTGCAGGGGACACCTGATCCAGCAGAGAGCTGCCCAAGGCAACCAAACTGCCCAAAACTTCCCAAACTGAGCCAGGGGGTGATGCTGTACCCCAGGAGTGCCGGGGGTTATGGAGAGGTGGCTCTGTCACCCGGCAGCTCCACAGGGAATGGGAGCAGAGCTGGGAGCAGGGATCAGGTGCTCCAGTTCAGCTCCCTCTCTCTGAAGCCACTGGCAGAGAGAGACTTTTCATGGCACGGATAACCAGAGTGACCTGAGCAATGACAGCTTTCACACCTTCTGCAGCAGCCATCCATTATTATTCTTCCCTTTTCCTGGAGCTGCTGGCAAACAGCAAACAACTCCCACAAAGGGCAGGTGGGTGCTCTCCCCAGTCTCCAGACAAGGGCTCAGGGAAGCTGAAGTCAGGCAGGGGTGGGGAAGGTCACAGCAGGAACAGCAAAGACATTTCCAGAGTGCCTGGATGCTCTGGATGCAGGCTGGGAACATGGACAGGCTCAGGGAAAGATGGAAGGTGCAGGGAAATGCCCTTCCCCCATCCAGGACAAAAAAAAAGTCTGAAAAAGCTGAGAGAGCAAAGTGCCTGTCCCAGGCAGAGCAAATCCAAACAGATCCCTGAACACACTGACAGCAAATTCCCTCTGCAGCTCAACAGGTGTTTGGTGAATGTTTATATACAAGGAATTTAAAGAAGAAAAAGGTTTGCTTTTAATATCTTTCATGTTATTGCTTTGAACATCCCAAATGAAAAACATGCTGGAAGTTTAAAGTTCAGCCACTCAAGGAACAGGATTTGCACAGTGTGTGCCTCAGGATGGATATTTTCTAACACAAATGATAAACTATATCCATCAACTGGAACCTAAAGATTCTCTCATTTTGGTTAATGATAAAAAAAATCAAGAATTTACCTTCTCAGTTCAGCCTGTTCATCCCAAGATCCAGAAATCTCTCTGTTTTACTACCTGCACATGTCTGCTTTCCTGTAACACTTTGATGGAAAAGGAGAAACATCCATCAAGAAAGGCTGAGCTCAAGCTCTGCCTGCAATGCATTGAGAGAGAGAGAAGATGACTTTTCAGTGCTTATATTCACTGATATAAACCTTCAAACTGGTGATAGCCAGTGATCTGGCACCTCTTTTCTCCCTGAATATGCTTTGAACTCTTCCTGTCCTACAATCACCCATTTGTTATGTCAGAGCAGGAATAATTTCCTTTTTATTTAAAAAAAAAACCTCTCCAGTTTTTCCTATAGCAGCTGAGCTTTCTCATACTCCAACTATAAAAGCTTGTTTTCTAGAATATGTTCATGAAATATTTCTGATCCTAAAATTTAATAACCCCAGAAAAGGCCTTGCTGGCTTTTTAAGCATTGAGGCTGCTGCTCTCAGAAGCCAAAACGCTGCACCATTGTCAGCCACTGAAAAAGGTGAATATTCAGAAAAGGAATGTGTTGGCAAGGTAAAAGCAAGCAGGGTTTTAGGAATATTTTACCCAAACTGTATTAAATTATTAACTGGTTTGGACATTATTCTTGTGAATTATTAAAAAAATACTACATTAAGAGCAAAGTACTGGTTTATAGTATGTACAATATCTCTGTTTAGTCAAGCTGCTCTAAGTGCTGAAAATCCTGGAGTCACTCATTGATGGTCAAACCCCTGGAATTTCAGTGCAAAGCTCACTACAGAAATCTGAATTCCACTCTAACAGCCAAAAATGCATTTAAGCCTGAAAATCATATCCAAACAACCATTTTTTGTTACTTTTCAAGACTGAAATATGGTGGTTTTTTTACAATACTGGAAAAGATGAATAAACCCCAAGTGTGATAAAGCAGCCCATATTTCACTCCCTGGGTATTTTTAAATGGGCAATGGTAGTAACTGAAATGATCCTGATGTGGAAAAACAATGATTTGAAGTGAAAAGTTTCCACACCTTCCTTGTTAAAAATAAACATCACGTGGTGTTAGCTTTGACTTGGTAAAAATGGAACCCTGCTTTGGGATTTAACACCTTCAGCTTTATTTAATTACCTCCTTCACGCTGCTGCTTTTATAAGCACCAAGTGTTCCCACATGGTGTTCATGCCTTACATCCTGTGCTAAAAACATCCCAGAACGTTCAGATTTGGGGCTGTGACGTGGACACCCTTCCTGGGGGGGTTAAATGCGCACAAAAATGTGCAGCCAGGGCACCAAAATTCCAATTATTAACTGGAATGCCACATCCAGGGGGGTACCAAGGTAGAACATTTTTCCCTTCCACCACAGAATAATGGGATTATTTAGGTTGGAAAAGCCCTCAAAGATCATCGAGTCCAACCTGGAATTCCAAAGCCACGCCTGACCCGTGTGCCCAGGTGCCACCAGGATGCTCCATGGTCGTTGGATTCCCACCACCAAAGGGCAGCATCATCATTTTCTCACTCTTAGCTTGGGTCTTCATCAGTCTTACCTTAATTAGTTTTAGTTTGGGTCTTCATCAGTCTTATCTTAATTAGTCTTAGTTTGGGTCACACGTCCCAAGGATTATTTTTCCTGTGGGAACACACAGAGCAAAACTCCTCGGGGTGGTCCCAAGGAATGTGGTGCTGCAGGCACCAAAACTGGCTCTGAGGAGCCAGGAAAAGCAGAATAAAGCTGGAAAAGTCCCCAAAGCTCCATGAAATGAGAAAGCAAATACTTGGATGCAGCTTCATCCCAAACACCCACACTGGTACAATAATGTGGATTCAAATGTTCATGAGCTCATCCTAGAGAGAGCAAAGCTTTGAGTATCTACACACCAGGGCCTCTGGAGGGGGTTCAGGCAGCAGTGGAGGAAGGAACTTTAGAATCATGAAATAAAATATAAAATTTAAAATGACAGTTAAGGGTTTTTTTCAGTTGTAATTAGGAAATTGTAAGAAAACTTTAAATGAAAGGAAGGCTTACACTAAAGGATCTGTCTGAGGAAATGTAATCTGCCAAGGGTTTCTGCTACTCCTGAAGTAATTAGAGCACAAAACAAGAACCAAAAACATGGAACAACATTATTATCCATCATTTACTGCACAATACATTGGATTCTTCTTGCTTAATTTGATTTAAAAAAACAAAATCATAAAACACAAACTGATAAAGATATTGGCTGCTAAAAGGCTTCTGAGTACAGTCATCCCAAAGCACCTTAATGTCAACCCAGGTTTAGATTCCAGAAGGGAAAATAATATTGGAATCACTGTGTTCCATTTGAAATTACTTTGGCAAGGCTTCTTCAGGTCTCAATTAGCTCTTAGCAGAGAATTACCATGACACACAGGCTAATAACCTCTCACAGCTTTCTTTCAAAACAATGTGTTAAACCCAGCGGCTCTCAACACCGTCAAGATGCAACTTGGGAAAAAAGAGAGGGCAAATAGCCAAAAAAAATGACTTGGCTTTCCAAGGATCTTGTTAAAAACAAAGGAAACCAGACCTGCACTGCATCCTGTGGGTGATGCTTCCAAAAAGTGGGGAGTAAAAAGGAATTTTAAACATTCTCTTGCTTTTTCTTAGGGTAGCAGTTGAGCCACGCTGCCTCTTTCACTCGGCTGTGTGCAGCTCCTGTGCCTTATTTTTCCTTAAAATATCCAATTTCTGAGCCAGTCTGGGAAATGACAGACTGGGAGGTGCCTCTCAACTGCTCGTGACTTTAGAGCAGGTAAAACACCCCAGGGTGACAACCAGCAGGGCAAACTGGTGTTTGGGAGGAGCAGCCACTCCTCCCTGTGATTCCCTGTGAAATATCCTCCATGGAAAAGCCACAGAGTAACGTGGGAAGTCCCCTGGATTAATTGGATTAATTATTCCAAATAACAGTGACAGGATGAGAGGTAACGGCCTCAAGTTGCAAGGGGAGGTTTAGGTTGGATATTAAAGAGAATTTCTTCATGGAAAGGGTTGTCCAGCAAGGTCCTGGTGGAGACCAGACTGGAAATGTTCACAAAATGTGTGGATGTGTCATTTGAGGATGAGGTGGTGCTGCTGGGTTGAGGCTGGACTCAGAACTCAGAGCTCCTCCCCAACCTGAACAATTCTATGATAAACCCACAGATTCCTTGAAGTTCTCCAGCTTTATAAGACAAATTCAAAAGGTTTTGAAGAGATTCAATCTGACCCCACTCCAAGGAGGACAACCAGCTCGTGCCCAGGAATTTTCCAGGTCTAAACCTCAGTGCTGTCTCACCACCTAAAATTCTGTAAGGTGCCAAAAATAGCAAAAATTTCTTCTTTTAACAGAAGATGAAAAAAAAAAACAACTCTAAAAAACCCCTAGTTCACCTTTTTCCCCTTGAACTGAAGAACAGCAGCAGTTGGGATCATTTCATCCCTCTGTGTTTCTCCCTAGTGCAGGAAGAGCTGTTCCCTAACACAATCCTTTGCTTCCAAGTCACTGGAATTTTCTTGTGGCAAATCAAAGCTGAAGAGTCACGGGGCTGCTGCTGAGCAATGAAGGTGGAGCTGATGTTCCACAGTGGTATTTGGGAAGCAAAATTAAAAGCAAGTTGTGCTTTAGGATGAAGAGCACCTGGAACAGCTTTCTCCTGGTTTTACAGAGCTGCCGTGGCTCCGAGATCTCCATTCCTGGCAGGACACAAATCCCATCCACCTTTAGGGATAGGGAAATGTCTTTGTCAAGGAAAGCACAATAATAAAACCCAGAACAAGCAGCATCACAGTGGATGCTGGATGGGGTCACCAGCCCAAGCCCACCTTGCTGCAGGAATCTTCCCAAAAACCCAAGATGGTTCCAAACACACAAAAACCATAATTAAGATGATACAATTTTGATTGTCAAGGTAATTATTTTAGTGCTGGAAATCATTATTCCACCTCTAGACCCCAGGAGGGATTAATCATGACCTAAATAGATGGAAGGAGTGCTCAAAAAAGGAGCAGATGGGTTTGGGAGGGCTGGGACATCTCACACCCCCATCCCAACACTGGCAGCTTCACCGGGCGCTTCTCAGAATCCCAGACTGGATTGGCTGGGAAAGACCTTAAATCTCATCCCATTCCCAGCCCTGCCATGGCAGGGACATCTTCCCCTATCCCAGGTTGCTCCAAGCTCCATCAACCTGGCCCTGGACACTTCCAGGGATCCAGGGGCAGCCACAGTTGCTCTGGGAATTCTATCCCAGCCCCTCACCATCCTCACAGGGAACAATTTCTTCCCAAAATCCCACATAACTCTGCCCTCCTTCCATGACTTTTCCATCATAAATGATCACAGATTACAGAAATTAAGGAGAAAACCAGATCATGAAATCCAGTGGGCTGCCCCAACTGCTCATCACCTCTCACAACCACACCATTGGCAAGATTCCACCAATTCCAGGGACATTTGTAACTCCAAAAGCTGGGAGAAAACCACCTGCTATGGGGTGGAAACCATCAAGGGAAAAGAGGCCCTGCTGAAGAATATTCCTTCAAGGAATCTCAGCTCTTTGAATTAGAAAATACCCTGTTATTTCAAACACAGTCAAGTACATTCATTTTCCTCCCAGGTGCAGTTAATCTGACAGGTACAATGCTAAAGCAAAAATCCTGCAAGGTCTTTCCTGAAAAGGTCAGTACATTATGCAACGGGGTTTTATGGACAGCAAAAAACATCCCTGCTTGTAGAGAAATTTTAGATGATTTCTCAATGTGCATTCATGTCTTTTATTCCCAGATGAAGAGCAAACTTTGGGGCACTCAAGTTAATTTTGAGAACTGGCTCCTAAGGAAGTTACAAGCTTTGAAAATTGTTATTCTCAGTCTATACATGGGAAATAGTGGGAGTGTTTTGTACAGAGAGAAATACTCAGCACTAAAGAAAAACAAAATTGCTCCCATTTGAAGTCTTATTGCATTCCAGCCCTGAATTAAATTATTGGATTGTTCAAGCTGCATGTCTGGACTCTTAAACTTTCTAAGTAAGAACAGAGTCCTGTAGGAAATGCATTAATAGTCAGGAAAAGTAGCAGCAATTCCTTCTAATCCAAGCTTTTTGTACTGTTCAAACTCTTCTTGAAACAATGCATCCCTTGGCCTCCTAAAACATAATTGCATTTCAAACACTTCCTTCATCCCAATTCCAATTTGGAAATGTAAATCAGTTACCCTATTCCACTAAAACATATATTGAGGAAATATTTAAGTGATCAGGGCCCAGTTATAAATTCAGATTTTCAAGTAACATCCACTAGTCATAAAATTGAGTGGTAAAGGCTGGAAAAAAACCTTTAAGGTCATCGAGTCCAACCCTCATCCCATCTTGTTCCAGATGTTTTTGGAACACTTCCAGGGATGGGGACTCCACCACTGCCCTGGTGAATGCTTGACAACCCTTTCCATGAAGGAATTTTCCCTCATCTCCCATCTAAACCTCCCCTGGAGCAATGTAAGGCCATGAACAATGTCTTTGAACATGGAATTAACACAGGCTTGAACCCATGATGGGATTTGGGAAATGAAATGATGATTTAAAAGCTTTTTTCTGCTCCCTCCACCCCAATCCCATAGATTTAATTTCACCTGATAGGCTGTGAAACTGTGGGGCACCCTGCTCTTCCTGTAGTTTTCAATCCAGAAGCTTTGCCATCCTTCTGGCCTCTTTTTCCCTGTTACAAAAACTACCCCTCATCCAGCAGGAGCTTGGGATGGATTTTAAATGAGAGCTTTTGCACTTGCACTCATCTGATGGATGCAACTTGACTGGTCAATTATGTAAGTGCAAAGAGCCTATTTTCATACATTTATTAAAACCATCCTGCTTTTGTTTCCATAAGCCTGCCTCAAACCCAGCAGAACATTGCAATTAAGCCAAATTTCCATGAGCTAAACCCTGATTTTAGTTTGGCTTTGGGTGCCTTGTCAGGAAGGATAAACTCAGAGGCTGCTGAAGCCCGAGCTGCTTTTGAAGGTTCCGAGTTCTGCAGAAGTTGCTGCGGTTCCTGACGCGCGTCAGGGTTTGCCCACTGCTGATGGACGGTCACAAACATCACTGGAGGTAATTCTGAGAGCACAGCACGGATCTGACAGGTACTGCTATGACAACCAGGCAGCAGAACTGCCTACATTTCCCTGGAAGCTCCAAAAATAAACATTCCAGGACATGTTTATCCAGAGCATCTCCCTCATCCTTTGTCCTCCTCTTTTCAAGGCTCTTTTTTGGCTCCTCACACAGAAAATTCATGGAGGTTCTGGGCTGGTGGGGTTGAGGGTTGAGGGCATCTTCTCCATGGAAGGTGTGGGGTGGTGGTTTGGATTTGGGAACAGGGGACATAATATGGGAATATTTCAGAGCAGAGGTTGGGGCTGTGACAATTCCCTGAGAACTTTCCCAGTGCCCAACCATCCCTTGGGAAGAAAACTCCTGATATCCAACCTAACCCTCCCTGACACAACAGGTAACACCACCCAGATTCCATCCCCAGGCCAGCTCCATTTCCTCTGAAAAAACCCAAAAAAGCAGAGACAAGAAACCTCATTTTCATCTCATCCCTTTCTCTCCGACTTCAAAAGGCAAAACAAACAGGTATTTTATGTAAATGTGGACATTAGAAACAAAAAATAGAACAGCAAACATCAGATTCCCTTTTCACAGGCAACTCAGCTTCCACTGGCACGGCTGCAGATGAAAGTAGCAGCTACAAATTAATATATCATAAGGTCTTACCAAAGGAACTGAATTGTCTCAAATGCCAAAAGTAAGACCAAAGACTAAATTATTTTCATTTACGGAACCGTAGGGAGGAATTGCTTTCATGTTCTGAGTTATGTGTTTAGGAGGAACCTAAGTTTAGCTTGTCAGCTTCTGACAAAAGTAAACAACGATTTCTAAAACATTTCGGAATCATTTCAAAACATGGTTTCGATGGGGGGAAATGGAAACAAGACAAAATCCCTGCTTTTTTTTGTAACTGCTTTTACAGTTCCAACTCCTGGCGTGTGTTTTCCTGGAGATGCCTGGAATGAAGAATCTGCCTCCAAAGCACTTCCCAGCCCTACCCAGAAACACAGGAAAACTCCCTGATTGTTTAAAACCATTTAATAAAGATATTATGGCTTGAATTGGAATAACTCTTCCTGAAAATGTGGGCACAGACAAACCCTACAGCAGCTGGAATTTAGAGGTGGACAAGTATCCTAAAAGGAATTAGAAAACATTTCCAGCTCCTCCTTACAAGGAGCTGATTCAAAAGCACATTTAATGATCCCTTATCCATCTCTGTCATCCCTCAGTGGGTTTTTTTCCATCTCCTTTCCTTGGATATTGTTGTTTACAGTAAACCAGGGGCTGATCTGGACCAAAATTTGGAAATGAAAGGAAAAGCCACTGCATCAGTTTGAATATTCTCTTCTTTTATCCCTAAAATGAATTCTTTTACCACCAAAATGCTGATCAGGCACCTGCAAACCAATGTCACCTTGAACACACTGGTGGCAATTCTATCAAATTGCTAATTATTGCTATAATTGATATCAAATATCAAATAACACCAAAACCTTGGGCTCTGAACCAACAAACTGCTTTGCTAAAATGAGAATTTTCCTACATTAGACAAGTCAGTAAATCAAATATTTTACAGAAAAAAAAAGGAAAAAATTATCTTGTTAGATATGAAGATTTCTTGTGTTCATTTCAGCATGAAAGGTGGGAACACAGCGTGATACCCTGTGGTGTTGGAACAAAGGCATGGGATGTGATCCCAAACTTGGGATGTGATCCTGAACTTGGGATGTGATCCCAAACTGGGGATGTGATCCCAAACTGGGGATGTGATCCCAAACTGGGGATGTGATCCCAAACTGGGGATGTGATCCTGAACTGGGGATGTGATCCCAAACTGGGGATGTGATCCTGAACTGGGGATGTGATCCCAAACTGGGGATGTGATCCCAAACTGGGGATGTGATCCTGAACTGGGGATGTGATCCCAAACTGGGAATGTGATCCTGAACTGGGGATGTGATCCTGAACTTGGGATGTGATCCTGACCTGGGGATGTGATCCCAAACTGGGGATGTGATCCTGAACTTGGGATGTGATCCTGACCTGGGGATGTGATCCCAAACTGGGGATGTGATCCTGAACTTGGGATGTGATCCCAAACTTGGGATGTGATCCCAAACTGGGGATGTGATCCCAAACTGGGGATGTGATCCCAAACTTGGGATGTGATCCCAAACTGGGGATGTGATCCCAAACTTGGGATGTGATCCCAAACTTGGGATGTGATCCCAAACTGGGGATGTGATCCCAAACTGGGGATGTGATCCCAAACTGGGGATGTGATCCCAAACTGGGGATGTGATCCCAAACTGGGGATGTGATCCCAAACTTGGGATGTGATCCCAAACTGGGGATGTGATCCCAAACTTGGGATGTGATCCCAAACTTGGGATGTGATCCCAAACTGGGGATGTGATCCTGAACTGGGGATGTGATCCTGAACTTGGGATGTGATCCCAAACTGGGGATGTGATCCCAAACTGGGGATGTGATCCCGAACTTGGGATGTGATCCCAAACTGGGGATGTGATCCTGAACTTGGGATGTGATCCTGAACTGGGGATGTGATCCCAAACTGGGGATGTGATCCCAAACTTGGGATGTGATCCCAAACTGGGGATGTGATCCTGAACTTGGGATGTGATTCTGAGCCTGGCACAGCAGTACTGGGAGGTAGGAAAGAGAGAGGACCAAAAACAGGCAGGCAAAGTTTTCAGAGTAATTTCTGTCACTCTTAATGAATGTACAGAATTTTTATATATATAATATACATAAAAAAATATATTTCTATATATTTATCCCACTAGTGAAGGTCAAGAAAATACTATACTAAATTTGAACTAAACTTTTATTTGCAAATATTCCCTGTAATCCAGATATTCACATGCATTTCTCCATTTCCCCTCTTCCCCCATGGCTACAACTTTATCTCATCCAGAGTATGTGAATCCACTGCTTAATCCAGAGTATTTTAATCTGGAAGCAAAGCACTGCAGGAAGAGGAGTTTTAGGAAAAGCCTCCTAAAGAACTGGTCTAAAGGAAGAATTAGAGCTTGATTTCCCAGCTATTTTTATTCTTTTCCCCATTGTTTCACACTACCAGATACATTCCATGCAGGAAACAAATGAAACTGTGAATATATTTAAAGTTTAGTTCCTTTGATTTGGCACAGAAACTGCCCAAGGAGGTGCTTTCAAAAACAACACAAAATTGCACTTTCAGAGTTATTTCTATGGAGGGGACACCACAGCTTTAAAAGACAGAATTTGTTCTTAAATTTCATCTGGTTTTCTTCAATAAAACTTTATAAGGATGAAAATAAATGGAGCAGATGGACAAAACAAGATATTTTACAATACAGCTTTCTGGGTTTGGAAACCACGTTAACTCCAACAGGAAAAATGAAAAGCATGGAAATCAATTGAGAAGCATTTCCAAAGGAGGTGGTGCAATGGGAATGAAAGACTGAAGGAATTAGGGATGAACAACCCTCCTTAGGACATCTGAAGATAATCATCAACACCAAAAAGATTGGGAAATGTTTTTAACTTTAAATACTACTCAGATATTCTAGAGGCACTGAGAGGAGTCAGGAAGAACCAAAGATCATCAGCACATCCCATTTCTGCCTCCTCAGGACTTCATGTTCAGCAGGGGATAAAGACAAAACTATTTTTAAGGATAAAAATTCCAAGCCTCTGTCCTAACTGTGAACCATCGTGCTTTGTATTGCTCCAAATTTTCCATGAGGAACTGCCTGGGGGAAGGATCCCTTTGTGATTTAAGGAAAGAAACAATGCAAGGAAAGGTTCTTTTTGTACCTTTGCTCTTTCATTTGTATGGCCAGAATTTCACAGTGCCAAATAAAAACCAAGGTGAAATCCCCACCCAAGTGAACACTGAGAGGTCACCTGGCAAAAATGTGAAGGGAACACAATTCCAGACTGCTTTGGGTGGGAATGGACCTCAAATCCCACCCATCCCACCCAGCCATGGCAGGGACACCTTCCCCTGTCCCAGCTGCTCCAGCCCCAATGTCCAGCCTGGCCTTGGGCACTGCCAGGGATCCAGGGGCAGCCCCAGCTGCTCTGGGAATTCCATCCCAGCTCCTCCTCACTCTCACAGCCAGGAATTCCTGCCCAAAATCCCATCCAGCCCTGCCCTCTGGCACTGGGAGCCATTCCCTGTGTCCTGTCCCTCCATCCCTTGTCCCCAGTCCCTCTCCAGCTCTCCTGGAGCCCCTTCAGGCCCTGGCAGGGGCTCTGAGCTCTCCCTGGAGCTTCTCCTCTCCAGCTGAGCCCCCCCAGCTCTCCCAGCCTGGCTCCAGAGGGGCTCCAGCCCTGGAGCAGCTCCGTGGCCTCCTGTGATGCTGTCCCTGAGCTCATGTCCCTCCTGTGTCCCAAGGAACACTCCCTGCAGGAACTTTACACATTCCACAGCAATGCCACTTAAGGCATTAACAATGTCCAAACACAAACCCTCCCAATAATCCTGTTCAACCTCTCAGGTAACCCAGAGCTCTCCTGTTCACAGGTAACACACGCTGGGAGACACCAACACCTCCAGCACAGCCTCCAAGAGCTGCTTCCACTCAGAGCTGAAGAAGCAAAACCACTTTCAAAATTAATAAAAAAAGAAATAAATCCAAAGGGCTTCAGATGTTCCTCATTAGCTCTCAAAGGGCTCCTTATTTCAAAGAGCAGGTGCTTCCCAAGCATTCCAAACCAGCAGGAAGAACCCAAAGATGGCTCAATCTCCTGACTCCAATTTATTCAGAATGGATTTTATTAGGGAGTTAAGGAGACTTCAGAAGCCAAGATTAAAGTTATGGTGCATTTTTATAAGGAGAGCAGGAGCTGTGGTTCAGGATTTTATATAAGGAAACGTTGACAACTTTACAGCCATGGTAGCTCCCAGTAAATGCAGAAGAGATTTCTCCAGGCAACTGGTAAATATAATGTTTTTCCCTTATACTTTCATCTCAGTACACATAAAAGCATTTGACACACTTAATAAAATGTCACCAGCATAAAACACTGCACAAAGGAATGCTAAATAATGACAGAACTGCAATTATTGAGGAAAAAAAATGAGCATTAGGAACACTTTCAGCCTCTCTCTCCATTACTGGGGTGGTGGAATTTGGATTTAAAAGCTTTTTTAATTCTTCCTTGTAAGACCAATGAAATCATTTCTGGACATACAACTGTGTACAACACCACCTAATTTGAGGTCATATGCAAAACATGCAATTCATCCTCCAAAGAATAAACTGGAATATTTTAAGATATGGATAGAATTTTACTGCACCTGCAGTTGGCTCCAAAATCCAGGTTCTCAGACTGACGCCACCCTTAATTTTTGGTGGACTCCAAGAGCCCTAAACCAGGCAGCTAAAACGCTCCTCCAGAGCCAATTTTTCAATAATTCTTTGCATCAGAGAAGGAGGAGAAGCCAGGGCAGGCTGGCTGCAGCCTCGTGGTTGCTGTTTCCAAGCAACCCCGTTGTGCCGGAGCAGAGCCGGAGCCGCTGGATGGGGAAAGCTCCGGAGCTTTTCCCTCTGTACTCACTTGTTCTGCATCATGTTCATGATCACCCAGTCCGAGGGATAGACGTTCTTCCCGATCAGGTTCTTGAACATGATGAATGTTTCCATCAGGAAATCCTAAAAGAAGAGATGGTGTTTGGAGAAAAGGGAGCAGGAAACTCCAAGGGATGGCAGCAGTTATTAATGACTGCACTCCCAAGGGGTCTTTGTGTTCTGCTTCCTCAAAAAGCTGTTTTTCATTAAAAACACACCTCAATCCTACTCAAGCACATTTATACATGATGTCCATAAATCCTACAATAATTCCATTTCAGAAATGACAACAACAATAATCCCACATCGAAGCAACCCATGGGATTCATCAAGGCCAAGCACTGGTTCATCAGTTATCCAAAAGGAGATTCTGCTGGAAAAAACATCATTTTTATCATACTATGGACAAAATCTCCCAGTTCCTTCACGTATTGTGACACACCTGTCATGACACACCCTTGGGAAGTTGATAAAAGCACACTGGCTCATGGAAACAGCTAAAAAAACCAAGCTAAATATTTATTTAACCCTTAGGATTGCATTAAAAAAACTCCCTGGAGTCAGGTGATGAATAATCCCTCCCTTCATGGATATTCTCCAAAAATGGAGATTATTTATGTATTAGAATAAAAACACCTTCCAGCTCAAATCACCACCCCCACCTGGGGCAGAGGACAAGAATGGTTTGGACACCCTAAAATTGAGAGGGGCCCTCCCTAAAGGGAGCAGCAGGAATTGCTTCTGCAAGTGAAAACCAGCCCAAGAACAAGTTAATTTATCAGCATAAAGCAATTTATTTCCACTCAGCTATAAACAAACAATTCTTTGGACCAGAAACTTTGTGTACTTTACAATGTAAATCATCTTCTACAATTTGGGAATCTGTAATTGCTATCTAACAATTTCTGTAATATCAAATGCTGCGAGAAAGATAAAGGGGAAAAGAGAACTTCATGCAGAAAGTCCTTGATCCACTTCACACAGAGATGAAAATGGACTTTTATTCCAAGGTTAGAATATCTTCCCTTTGATACAGTTTCTCAGTAATGGTATTTATCTGGTCTATCTTTAAAATGTCAAATGCCTACAAAAAAAATCCCCAATATGTTCCATCGACTGGACTTTTAACTAAGACTGGTTTCCGTGTAACCTTTTCAGTGAGAAACCAGTCTGAAGTCCCTGCTCCCATCAGTCTTCCTTCAGGTCTGGGAGCCAGGATCTTCAGCAGATTTATCTTTTAATCCACTGCTCTGCTCAAATGTTTTCCTGGCTCAGAAATTCCCTGTCAGTGGATGCAGGGAACTGCAGAGATGCTGAGGACAAGGACTGCAGATGAAGAATCCCAGAATCCCTGAATGCTCTGGGTGGGAAGGACCTTAAAGCCCAACTTGTTCCACACCTTCCCCTGCCCCAGCTGCTCCAGCCCCAATGTCCAGCCTGGCCTTGGGCACTGCCAGGGATCCAGGGGCAGCCCCAGCTGCTCTGGGAATTCCATCCCAGCTCCTCCTCACCCTCACAGGGAACAATTCCTTCCCAAAATCCCATCCAGCCCTGCCCTCTGGCACTGGGAGCCATTCCCTGGCTCCTGTCCATCCAGGCCCTGGTAAATATTCTCTCTCCAGGTTTCTTATTTCACAAAGCAAGATGAAACTTCCCCCTCTCTGGAGCCATTCCAGACCCACCTGGACCCTCATGGGGTCTTGGACTGGGTGATTTCCAGAGGTCCCCTCTAACCCCAGCTATTCTGGGTTTACTTCCAGGGCACTGGGCACCACCATGTGCAGAATATTCCTGGTAAAATAGCTCCTCTGTTATTTTACCACACAACATCAGCAAGGATCACAGAATCCCAGAATTGTAAAGTGGCAGAAGAGCCTCAGGAGCAACAAATCCAAGCTCTGACCGTGCCCAGCGAGCCAGATCCTGATTCTCTGGCATGAACAGGATGGAGAGCAAGGCTGGAGCTGCTCCTGGTTCAGATGTCACCACTGTGTGCAGCCACACTCATCCCAGAGCCTTTCCTCCAGCTCAGGAAAATCTGCCTTCATTTAGGAGCTCAAATTGCAGATTTCCCTGCTCATTTTCCCTGTGTTTTGGTGAAAGAATTCCATTGTTGATGATTTGGTTCCTTCCTAAGCCTGGGGGTTCTGACCTACTTTGCTGATTCAGCTCTGCATTTCCATCCCCTGATATTTACATTTTAATAACCCCACGCTCACCCAGCACTTTAAATAATGCTCTGTAACAACTGAGCTAATTATTGATCAAATAAAAGATTCCTGATGCTCACCTGGGGTTTATGCATTCATAATATTGCTCTTTTTTCCATTTTATGGTTCTCATAGAAAAGCAAATGGTTTGGATGAATTATCCTCATTTTATGAGGAAAACTCAGGGTTTTTGAGGGGCTGGGAAGAGAGGGAAGCCACCAGGACAAGAAAAAACTGCTGATTTTCAGTATAACTGGAAGCAAGGCAAACATAAAAACCTGTACTAAAGGAGGAAGGGTTACAACTCCTGCTCTCTCTCCAACTCCAAATACAAATCCTATTTAATAGGAAATAGAATTCACTGCAGGTAAGACCCCTAAAAAATTCCCATGCACTGATGGAAAGGAAACAGCCTGAGCTCATCCTGAGATTCTCCACACAGCAGAACAGTAACAGGAAATTTTTGTCAACTAAACCACACGAGTCTCAAATCAAAATATTTTTTACCAAGTAAAAAGAAGGAAAAAAAATCAGTTAATCCCAGAAACAACCTCCCTGATCTCAGATATTGTTTCATCTCAGGATGACAGCAGAATCACAGATTTGGATTTTACAGAATCACAGCAGAGTTTGCGCTGGAAGGGATCTTAAAGCAAGAAATTCTTCTTTGAACAGACATTCCTTAATAAATCTAAACTCTCTGTTCTGCAGAGAGGTAAAACACTGGTTTTATTGCACTCCACCTCATCTTTTTGCAGATTTTTGAGGCCAAATATGACCATTATAATAATCTAAACCTGCCACCTACATAACACAGACCATAAAGTTTCCTCCAGCACTTCCAGCCCTGAGCTTCCAACCCTGCTTGAGCGAGAGCAGAGGCTGAAGGAAGATTTAAGGGTCTCCAGTGGTGAAAAAGGAATCACAACTTAAGTTTTCCCTTTTTCTTGCCTTTTTTTTTTTTTTTTTTTAAGGAAAAGCTTTTCATTTCTGCCTGGCTGAATTTAGTCTCAGTTCTAAATCACTGCTCTGTGATTAAACTGAATCCTCTGCAATAGGAAGTGCAGTTTTCACCTCCAGTTCTGGGTGTAAAAGCAAAGACTCCTGGATTTCAGTTCAGCTGGGTGAGTCCAGTGAGAGAGGTTCAAAAAACTGTTGGGTTAAAGAAGTGGAAAAACCATGGGGAAAAAAAAAAAAGAAAATTCAGTTTACTCACTGTAGTTCCCTTTACTCACAGGATTAACAATGCTCTGCCATAAAACCTCCACACCTTAATGAATATTATTTAAAATCAGCTCTGAGCTTTAGAGATGCCAGGCTAGGAGCAAAAAGAGGCTTCAGCACCTGAAAACAAAGAGCTCAAACCTTGCCCAGTGCATGAAAGAAGAATACAAATTCCAGACAAACTGGGAAGTCCAAATATAAGAATTACACAAAAGAAAGACCCTGACTTTCTCTTCTCTCTGCTATAACCATTCTTTTCAGCCCATTATTATCTGCATTTAGTTTGGGAATGTTCTGCTGCCAGTGCCCATCCATGTAAATGCTCCAGGATCCCAAAGGATCCATGCAGTGATCCTATCTCCAGCAATTTGCAGCTGAACTTTGCCTTCCCCCTCCAAAAACAGCAGCTCTGAGCTTTGGAGATGCCAGAGCAGGTGCAAAAAGAGGCTTCAGCACCTGAAAACTGCAACAGGGCAAAGAGCCCAAACCTTGTCCAACACAGGCAGAAGGAAGAGTAACACAAATTCAAGACAAACTGGCAACTCCAAACAAAAATGACACAAAAGGAAGGTGCTGGTGTTGTTCTGGCGGGGCTGGAAGGAAGAAGAGGAGCTGCAGAAGGATTCAAAGGCAGGTGGAAGCTGCCTGGAGCATCCCCAGGGTGGCAGGGGATGGCTCATCACGGATTGCTGGAGCTCAGCCAGGGATTTGGGTGTCCCCTCCCAGCCCTGCCTGCCCATATGGCAGCAGCACTTGCAGGTTATTACACAGTGATCTCCTCAGCCATAAACTCCCTTCTATTATGCTTTAATTAACTCGGGTTGTTGCCTCAGCCAGGCTACCCAACGACTCTGAGAAGACAAATTTCAATTATTATTGCTTATTTAACAACTAAGGGCATCTTTAAGGTTAAAGTGTTTTGCATAAAAGTGAAAGTGAGCAGATCTCTAAGTAAAAGCTACTTTGAGAAACGAAATCAGGACATCTGGAAGATTTAACACTGAAAGTTCCTTTCCTAAGAAAGCCTTTTTTATATTCTTTTTCTTCTTTCCTTACTAGCTTTTTGTAATGTCTCATCACTACTATTTTTTTACTGCTTTCTTTTAATCCACTATCTCATGTTTTAAAACACTGAACAGCTCCAGCTGTACTCCTGTGCATGTCACAGTGCCCAAAGAATTATTTGATATTAAACCTGGAATGCCAAACACATTTTGTTCACAAGTGCATTTAATGACCAGTACCAGGAAACCAAACACAATCTTATGAAGAGATAAAACAAATGAAACTCACCACAACATCTGACCTCATCTTGCCAAAAGTCTTGATTAAATGGGCATAGTGATAATCCTCCATTTGCCTCAGGATGGCTGTCATGCAGGCCACGAAACTCCCCTGGCAAAAAGCAAAGGAAAGGAATCCATCACTTAGGATAATGCAACATAATACTGCCTATCACAACAGAATATTGCTAGAGAGAACCACAGAATGAAATGGAGATAATTCTATCATTAAAATTCATTAATGGATATGCAAAATTCTGTTAAGGAAACAGAAAAAAAAGCCTCATCTCGAAAAGTCTCCAATTTTCAATTTCATGGGTTTATCGCTGAAGCTTTTGCGACATATTCTTCATCTAAAAATTGCTCAGACATTAAAGCCTCTGCAAGGTAATAAACAGCACACCTAAAAATATCACACAATATCAGCATTTGCATTTGGAAAGTCAATATTCTGCTCAAGGAAGAAATCTTTTCAAAATGAGCATATTGAGCACTCTAGCTAAACCAACCCCAAGTTTTCATTTCACCATGTGGTATTTTCAGATACAGTGATGCTTAAAAAAACACCACCAAAATCCAGTAAATTCCATAAAACCAGAAGAGCAGCACCATCCAGATCTCTCTCAAACCACAGAAAGAGTAAAAAACATCCAAAAGAAAGTTTAGTTTTCCCCTCTGGTGTGTGAAAGTGTTGTAGTACCAATCCAACCCATTCCCAAGGCTCCAGATGGAGTAAAATCCCATAAATGGGAGCTTCTTGTCCATCCTCCCTCTCTGCCTATCTGCTAAAAGCCTGGTAATGATGTCCACATCTTTTCTGGCCTTTAGTGCAGGAGGAAAAACATTAAAAATTGGTAAAAATCCCAGCAGAATGACTTAGAGAAGAAGTGGTTCTTTCTATGGTTTGACAAAATTACAAATCCCCTGATCTGAGCTGTTTTCCAGGTGATTCTGTGCCACAGCCCAGGAGAACACTCAGGAATTTTCCCTCCATAAATGCACTGAGCCTTTATTGTTACTTTTAAGATCAGCATTAATTCCAAATTCCAATCTTTATTTCCACATCAGTCTGAGCAATTGAGATAAACCCAAAATGCCACCAGGTCACCTGTGTGTGCTCTGAGCCCTCTCACTTAGAGGTTAATCCCCAAATTCCACCTGAGCAGCACTCCTGGAATTTGCTTTTCTCCTGCAATGGAGCTGAGATCTGAACTCCTCCAGGACTGATTTTGTCCATGTGGGAATATTGGATTTTCCAGAAGATGCTGAGGTAGCTGATGGGAGCTCTGTGGCACCTACAAACTCCATGAATACAGAAGGAAAGACCAGGACCTGCTGTTCTGGGACATCAGAAGAACTTTGGAACAACCCCTGACCAGAACAGAAGCTGGGGCTCTACAAAGTCAATGTTTCCTACTGTGAAATGGAAATAAGACAGGGCCATCTCAGAAATCCAAACATTAATTGTCAAAACAGCTCTTAACGAGCTCCTGCCACAGCAAACACGGGGCTCATGTCTACAAGGGAACATTCCACAGCCCATCCCTCCCATCTCCTCCACCCATGCCATCAGTCCCAGTGATGTGCCAGCTCCAGGCACAATCACACATTGTTGAACTTGGCTGTGTCAGATGAGGCTGCAGATGGAGCTGAGCCCATCCCAGCTCTGTGCATTGTCACCCTGAAAACTCAGCTTCTGAGCTTGCTGCCATGGTTTTCTAAGGACTTTCCCAGGACAGGAACTGTAAACATAGATATGTGTACATTCCTTGTGTTCCACGTCTTGTGATGAGCATCTCTCATGGCCAATGCTGTGAGAAAGTGTTATCCTGACCATCCAATCCCTGGCTGTGGTCAGAAACCTATAAATCCTGGGAGGAAAAATAAACTCTGCTCTTTCTCTCATGGCCAGTGCAGTGAGAAAGTGTTATCCTGACCATCCAATCCCTGGCTGTGGTCAGGAGCCTATAAATCCTGGCAGGAAAAATGAACTTTCTCTTCTTTTCACCACACCTCGACCTGTGTCCGTGTGATCTGTTCATCTTCAGTGGTAACAGTGCATGGCTCAGGACTGCTCAGGAGAGTCAGGACAAACCTTGTTTTGCCCATGGTATCTTTCCACAGACACTTAAATATCCTCCAAGTCCACTCCTTGGCAAAGACATCAATCTGGTTTTAGTTTTATTCACATTGACCCCAGGCTGGCACATCCAGCCCTTTGCAGGTGACCAACAGCTCTGCTTCCTTCCAGCAAACTCTGTTCTCAAACTGGCTGATAATTTAGGTCACATTTTAGTTTATTTACCTGTTTGGGGAGTAATTTAAGTTAATACACACGGCTGCAGAACTTATAAAATGGATTTAATATCTGAAGACTTCTCAAGGCAAACTGATATGGAAAAAAAAAAAATCATGGAATCCCAGAAGGGTTTAAGTTGGAACAGACTACAAATCCCACCCTGCCATGGCAGGGACACCTTCCCCTGTCCCAGCTGCTCCAGCCCCAGTGTCCAGCCTGGCCTTGGGCACTGCCAGGGATCCAGGGGCAGCCCCAGCTGCTCTGGGCACCTGTGCCAGGGCCTGCCCACCCTGCCAGGAACAATTCCTGCAATCCCAAAATCCCATCTAAACCCACCCACTGTCAGTTTAAAGCAATTCCCTGTGTCCTGTCCCTCCACCCCTTGTCCCCAGTCCCTCTCCAGCTCTCCTGGAGCCCCTTTAGGCTCTGCAAGGGGCTCTGAGCTCTCCCTGGATCCTTCTCATCTCCAGGTGAACACCCCTATGGGTTTGGATCAACTGCTAAACTTCCAAACACATTTTCATATTCATTTTTCAATGAAGGAGCAGCCAAAGGTGTGGATAAATTTGATTGTCATCTCCTCTGTATCTACTGGTGATCCCTGTCCTGTCCTCCATCCCTGAGAACCCCTGGGAGCAGCTCAAGGCTGCACAGGGAGAGCTGCTCTGACTGTCCCCAGGCAGCAGAAATGATGTGTCACTGAAGGGAGGGGTAATTACAGAAGAACATCTTAATTAGCATGGTGGGAATCAGAAAGGAAGAACAAGTTGAATGCCTGCTGGTGAAACTCTGAGTCCATGTGCAAGTGTGGAAATGCCAATAGGAGAGCTGGATAAAAACCTGGAATGGCTGCTGGCATTAAAAATAAATACAGGAAAATAAACATGAAGCAAATAGAAACAGAACACAAACAGGAGGGGATTCTGTAGTGCTGTAAGTTCTAGTTAAAAAGACAGAAACTTGTTAAATTTTGTCATTTCAGCTCAGGCTGAGCCCCCAAAGTGCTGCTGAGCAGACTGGGTGAGGATCTTTAAGCAGTTATCAACACTTCTTCCTGTTTCTCTGCATAAAGTAACGATTAATGCTCATCTTGGTGTTTATCTTGGTAATAAAACCCCTTCCTTTGAAACAAAATTGTTCCTTGAAGCCAACACTGCATCACACACACACATCCCTGCTCCAACATTTATCTGCAGATCCCCACCTGCAAACCACTGTTCAAGGCCCTGCTGGGAAGGAAAATCTATTTAATATTAGGAGGAAAGTACAACTACCAGTCATTGTTTTCTTTGTGAGGTATCACCTGCAGCCAGCATGCTCTAAATTACAATGCTAGAAAAGCTTTGTAATTATTTAGAGGCAATATTTGTATTCTAGGTGTTTTTAATATGCTCTACTAACTAGTTAGCAATAGTCAACAACATGATTAGGTTTTTAGCTTGATTTTTAATCTTTAGTTGTATTTGGAGATCGTTGTCATCATCTACAGACCAGCACTGGAAGCAATACATAGAAAAAAAGGTACCTAATTCTCCAAAAAAATCAATTTCAATTTGAACCACAGAAATAATTGCAAAGCTGTGTTTACCCAGCCAGTCCTGCAAGGGGTTTCCGTTGTCCTGGGTATTTATCAGCTATTTATTCACTGAAACAGTGGCAGAGTTTACCCTGGAAGTCTCTCCCTAGAGCAAAGCTCAGAAATGAGATGGTGACACAGAGAGGGAAATAATGAAACATCCACTAGAGAAGCATTTTGCCAGCAGGTTGCTCCAATTCCTGCCTCTCCTGGATTGTTCCTTTCCAAACCAGGGTCATGGAGGCTCACCCTGGCTCCTGGGCCAGGGGCTTGGAAAGTGCCTGGTGGGAAAAGCCCTGGGGGTGCTGAGGGGTTGGAATGAGCCCAGATGTGTCCAGATGTGCCCAGATGTGCCAGAGGCCACTGACACCTGGATTGGACCAGGAATTGTGTGACCACAGGCAGCAGGAATTGTCCCCTGGGCTGGCACTGCTGAGGGACCTCAAATCCTGGGGTCAGTTTGGATCCCTCAGGACAAAAGGGACACAGAGGGCCTGGAGCATGGCCAGGGCAGGGAATGGAGCTGGGAAGGGGCTGGAGAATTCCTGAGGGAGCTGGGAAGGGGCTGGAGAATTCCTGAGGAGAAGGGAAGGGGCTGGAGAATTCCTGAGGAGAAGGGAAGGGGCTGGAGAATTCCTGAGGGAGCTGGGAAGGGGCTGGAGAATTCCTGAGGGAGCTGGGAAGGGGCTGGAGAATTCCTGAGGGAGCTGGGAAGGGGCTGGAGAATTCCTGAGGGAGCTGGGAAGGGGCTCAGGCTGGAGTAAAGGAGGCTCAGGGGGAATTTCTGGCTCTGCACAAGTCCCTGGCAGGAGGGGACAGCCGGGGGGATTTGGGATCTGCTCGCAGGGGACAGGGACAGGAGGAGAGGGAACGGGCTCAGGCTGGGCCAGGGCAGGCTCAGGGGGGATATTTGGGAAAATTCCTTCATGGAAAGGTTTGTCCAGCCCTGGCACAGCTGCCCTGGGCAGTTTGGAGTCCCCATCCCTGGAGGAATTCAAAATCCCTGTGGATGTGGCACTTGGGGACACAGGGCAGTGCTGGCCCTGGCAGTGCTGGGAACTCCGTGATCTTAGAGAGATCCAACCTTTTCCAACCCCGATGATTCCATGATTCCCTTCTACAAATGAAATATTCCCAAAACAAAATCAAGGGATCCTGGATATCTGCAGATCTGTCCAAAGGGGAGGCAGGTCCAGCTCCCAAGCAGGATGAACAAAAATTCAGCTCCATTAAAAGAAAACAAACCCAAACCAAACACCAAAGAATCTCATTTTTCTTTGGAAAGGACACCTGATTATTTAAAAGCACATTTTATATTAAAAAAAAATGAATATGCAATTCCAAACTGTGAAATTACTTCTGATTTCTGTAAAACTCAGTTCTGAAGGAAAACTTGAAGAGGCTCCAAAATCACTTATTTTCCTAAATCACCTTTAAAATAAAACACTCAGTGTTCAAATGGCTCTTGAACAGATACAAGAAGGGAAATTTTAGTTTTAAATAATCCCCACAAATAACATTAACAGTGAGGAATTCCAGAATGAGAAGGGAATTCCCAGCAGGAGAGACCACACATGCCAACACTTTTCTCCCTCAGGGATAAAAGATCCTGTTTTAAACAGGCTTGTCCATTTCCTCCCAATGAAATATTTAAATTGAAATATTAAGCTCTTTATGTATAGTAAGAAAATCTACAGAAATCAAACCTACACTCAGCTAAGTGATGTCTCATTAAAATGTCCCTGTTACCACAGTCAGGAAGAGATGAAAAAATCTAATTTTCATTTATTTTTTCCATTAAATTTTTCTTACATGGCCCTAAAAGACTACACTGCTAAATAAATAAATGGATGAATATATAATAAAAAAAACCCAAACAAAATCACTTGAATTAATTCACTACATTTTGGCTTTTAGAACATTTCCATAGAATTTACTTTGTTGAAAAGGATTTAAGTCCCTCACAATTCCCAGAGAGTTTGTAAAGATTAAAAAATTAAGTTTTCTCTCTGCTTACAACTTGTATTCTCTCTATATTGGCAACAAATAAAGAACTAAAAATCAACTGTTACCAATTCTAGAAGCCACCCATTAAACTGTCACCACTTATGGACTCACAAGATAAAAATCCAACTTTAAAATGTCCCAAATTTCATCTTTTTTTTTGCCACGTGAAAATTTAAAATCCAATTTGTCTGTGGACAAGTTCACTCCCTTCAATAATGTATTTTATGTCATTTATAGTATAAAGGTATTACAAAACCTAGCATGAATAAAAAAAAAAAAATTATTTTAAATATTTTAAAATAGATTTATTTATATTTAAATAAATTTATTTTTTAAAATAAAAAATAAATTAATTATTTTTAAAATAATTTTTAAAAAATATATATATATTTTAAATATATTTTATATTATAAAATAAAGATATGGATGGAAGTTTCAGCTTCCAGGGCATCCTGAAGGGAGTTTGATTCCTGAAGCTTTTCCCAGCAGCATCACACCAGGAAGGGCAGGAAAAAGACCCAAAACCAAGCAGAACTCCCCCACTAAGGCACATAAATTTCACTCCATCTATAGAAATTCATGCATGTATTTCTCACAGTATTAAAAAAACAAACATTTCTTTTCTCAGAAAATCCCACAGTAAATTCAGCAGCACCTTCAGAGACAAAATCATTTCGTGGCTGCAGCAGCAGGATAAAAACAAGTGCAAAACGTCCTCATTTATCACATTTTTTACTGAATACACAGAATATTCCATTTCCTCAGGCCAATCCTTGCCTCTTGAACACGAGAATAAAACACGTGAGCCTTTTTTTCCTTGCAGAAACAGAAGTTCCCACCTGCAATAATGGCAGTGATAAATATTTGGGCATTTTCCTGCTGCCACAAACATTATTTTGAAGCATCTTTTTGCCAATCAAGATGCAGTAAGGTATTTTATGTGACAAACTTTGCTTCCAGAGCTCCTGGAAAAGATGTGCCACCTCCTTCAGCTGTGACTTGGGGAGTTCAGAGCCTCCCTAAGCAGCAAAACTGATTTTAGGTTTTCCAAGCCAGGAAAAGCCCATGCAAAATGCAGAGCTCTGATATGGGAGTTTAGAGGTGAAAAGCAGTTTATTTAGTCTTCAAACCTTGTTTTACCTCAAGAAGTATTTTACAGATCCTGATTTGATCTCTGACAATTCTGTCTCAGTCAATAGAAAACTTGTTTTAAAAGGAAAACCTTTCCAGCACTGGGAAATCCTTTTGGGAATAAAATCAGGAGGGTTTTCATAGAGATCACAGCCAGAATCCAGCCCTGGGTGTGGCCTTTTGGATCTGAAGGACAAGAAAGATGGAATCTCCACTGGAGACAGGGAACAACTTCCCAGATGGGATTTTGGGAAGGAATCCTTTCCCTGGGAGGGGCTGGGATGGAATTCCCAGAGCCCAGGGTTGGACATTGGGGCTGGGAGCACCTGGGACAGTGGGAGATGTCCCTGGGCTGGAATGGGATGGGCTTGGAGGTTTTTCCAAACCATTCCATGATTCTGTGATTCCAAAATCACAGCAGCTCAACTGAAATTCACTTTGCAAAAGGTTTATTTGTTAGGAAGTTGATGATAACACAGTGGGAATAGACACAAAGAGTTCCGTGATTCACAAGCGCTTTGCACCAACTTCTATAAAAAGCAGGCGGAAAAATTAATGAGATGTTTTAGCAACACCATTTCTCATGTTTCTAAGGGTCTTTTAACAAAAAAAAAAAAGTCCATTTTAACCAAAAAATGCTTCTCTTTTAAAAGCTCCACACAGTGTCAGTGTTGAACAGTGCCCTTCAATGGAACCCACAGTGCTTAGGAGCTCTCAAGGTCAGTACATTTATTTCTGGTTTTCTAAATGCAATTGCCTTTCTTCATGGTTTTTTTTTTTTTCCCTCCCTCTGCTACACCAAACATTATTTCACTGAAAATCTACAGAACAGCCCTCAATAAATCTGTTTCAGGTATCTTGGGTTACACATCTATTAATGCTGATAATAAAATTATAAATGCAGTCATAAAATACAGAAAACAACTGTATTTATGGGAATGGCCAGTACTCAAACAGTAAAAAATAAAAAGGAAAAGCCATAAAAAAATGGTTTTAAAATAATTTTGCAAAAATGCAGCAATGAATATGGGAATATAAGCCTGGTGCCACTACCCTCACTGGGAAGAATTTCTTCCTAATATCCAATCTAAATCTCCCCTCCTTCATTTTAAAGCCATTCCCTGTTTTCCTCTCACTCCATGCCCTTGCATGGACTTTTTTCCTTCAAAAAGTCACTGAGGAGGAACAATAAAACCAAACTTATTACGATGAGAAATCCTATTTTATTTATCAGACACAATTAATATCGGAAAATGCCACGTACAATCAGAGCAGGAAAAGAACTGAAGGAAAAGATAACCTGAAAAAGGAAATAATAATTGGAGACAAGTGGAATTCCCAGGAACTGGACTAGCCCACAGGTGTTTGGGATATTGGTTCTGCAGCACTGAGGTATCTCTATGAAAAATGATGGGAGTAAGAGGAAGAGAAATGATCTTTTAAATGATAATCTTCACACCAGACAGGTGATGCTGCCAGATGAATACACTCCTAAAAGCAACAGCCATTTTGAAGACAAATTATCCCACTTTTGGTGCTTCTCATCCGCCTGTTTTAAGGTAAATTATTTAGCAACTGCTTTATTGAGGGGCTCAGCGAGCTTGAGAGATAAGAAACGTGTGTAATCCAAATTTAATTGATGAAACCACGCAGTTCAGAGATCCCTGGATTAAAAAGCTCCTTGCAGGAGGAGATCTCTTTGGGGAAGCTTTTGCATTTTGTAATTAATTCCTACCTTTGGTTCACTCAGCACATCAACCATCACTCCATACCCCAGGGGCTGCTCCCTCCCCGAGCTTTTGGGGCAGAGCACAGTGGATATGGGGAGGTTTATGGGATGCAGGCTCTGATGTGGTTCTCAGCTCTCAGAGCTGCAGAAGGTGACCCAGTCCTTGCAGACAGGAATTACTGCCAGGCTCTCATCACTGGGGAAAATAAAGGCAGGGCTCTCTCCACAATTGCACCATTTCGAAATGAAATCCCCAGCACAGGCAATGTTCTCATCCCCTCCTCCCCAAAGAGCAGGAAAAGTGATGAAACACACGAAGACTGATAACAGGCTGGTCCTTTGTTCTGACTTCTCTCACTTTAGCTCAGTTTTTCTGTGCTATTTTATGTTATGGCAGCAAAATTAATGGTATTTACACAAATGCAAGTATCAATATGGCAAATAAGAGAAATACAATTTTCACACAGGTCACATTTCAAGTGAGAATTTCTGTTCCAAAATTGACAGATAAGAGGAGCTGAAAAGATTAATACCCAATAGCAGCAAACGGGGGATTTCACAGGAGTGAAATTGCTCTTCACTGCCTACAGGAATGTCCTCACCTTACCTGGCTCTTCCATTGGAATTTCACTCGCAAATCACTCCTGCCATGGCAGGGACACCTTCCCCTGTCCCAGCTGCTCCAGCCCCAATGTCCAGCCTGGCCTTGGGCACTGCCAGGGATCCAGGGGCAGCCCCAGCTGCTCTGGGAATTCCATCCCAGCTCCTCCTCACCCTCCCAGCCAGGAATTCCTGCCCAAAATCCCATCCAGCCCTGCCCTCTGGCACTGGGAGCCATTCCCTGTGTCCTGTCCCTCCATCCCTTGTCCCCAGTCCCTCTCCAGCTCTCCTGGAGCCCCTTCAGGCCCTGGCAGGGGCTCTGAGCTCTCTCTGGAGCTTCTCCTCTCCAGGCTGAACAATCCCAATTCTCCCAGCCTGGCTCCAGAGCAGAGCAGAGGAGTTTTATCCTTGTCCCATATATACAAGTTGTCTCTTGCACAATTTTACTTTACCTGTAACTTCTGCAGGTTGTTCAGTTTTATAAAATGTGTGCAAGGTTTGCAAGGAGCAGAGGAAAATTTCCACAACTCTCTCTCTCCTTCTCCACCAGAGATCCATAAGCCCAGGATCTGTATTTTCCAGGAGCTGTCTGCAGGTGTTTGGAGGAGCAGCCATATCTGCATTTTACGCCTTCTCAAGAAACACAGACCTGTTTAATACTTTGCATTTAATTAAAGGGAGCAGGGAATGCCTCATCTGCAGAACCTGAACATGAGAATATGTGGGCTGAGTCTTCGAGAATGACCCAATTCTTCCCTAACATTATTAAATTTGAATTTTGTTTCTTATTAAACTCACAGCAACTCAGAAGACTTTGGGGGATTCTCTCAGACAAGCCAGTGCTAAACAATGTGCAGCCTCCAGAAGAGCTTCAGAGGTGCCTCATGAAAAGAACACGAAATCAATCTCTAAGCTGCAATCTAAGCAAAAGGAGATGAACTTTTCTATTGTGGAAAAGTGAATTAATTAAACCCCTCTTTTATTACGATTTGGGACGATGACCAAAACGTTCAGCAGGATAAGCTCCAACAGGATGCTGCTGATAAAAAGCTCTTTATCCTGCTCCTGCCTGAGCTCAGCAGAAATCCAACCCCAACAGGACAAAAGGAGACCATCAACGAGGTAAAGGACAAACTTCTTGAGATAAAGGAACCAGAGTGGAGCCAGGAGCTTCCTGTCACACACAAGATTTTTGCTTTTATATTGATTTTGGATCAATAACGTATTTAGAAGTTAAGAAACAAGCTGAACATGGTAAAACATCTCATTCCCTTCTCCATTCCATGGAAATGCCAAGATGATGGAAGCCCAGACTGGTTTGGGTTGGAAAGGACCTTAAAGCTCATCCCAGGGCAGGGACACCTTCCTCTGTCCCAGCTGCTCCAAGCCCTGTCCAACCTGACCTTGGGCACATCCAGGGATCTCCTCCTGAAGGAAAGAACGGAATATTTGCTCAGGAAGCTCTGCTGCTTCCAGATGAAGCTAATTCAGGTTTCCCTGTCCTTGCAAATCAACCAAAACCCACCTAAAATATTTTAGGAGAGTAACTTTTTTATTTTCTCACTAAACCAAAGGTACAAAACATGTTTTGGCAGTTTTCCTCATGCTCTCCAGCACACTCCACGTATTCCAGCAGCAACAAAACATTTTGAAGTGCTTATTTTCCGCCACCGAAATAAATTCCCACTTATAATTGAATTTGATTTTCCTCCCCAACTTTGTTTTGGCAGAAATCAGAAGGGAAAGAAGTAAATCCCTCCCAAATAAGGAGTCGTTTATCACGTTCTAACAATAACACTCCCACATTAACAACGGGATTAGAGATGGATATTCAGCTCTGGAATTGCTTTTCCCTAACTACAGCCCCGGAGTGTGGGCAACAAAAGCAACTTAAGTTGAGAGATGTTTTTTAATTACACATCCACACTTAAATAAGAACTAATCTCTCCTTGGAAAAAGCAATTAAATCCAAACCAAGATTAAAATCAGTGGTTTAAAACATTCCAGTGTGAAAATCAGCTCCTCAGGTTGCAGGGAATGTTCCTGGGAAGGGCCTGGTTTGCTCCAAGAGTTCAGCTCAGCCTTCCCTCACCATTCCAAGAAAATTCATGGATATCCCATGACTCACATCCCTTTTTTCTGTATTTTTTCCCCCCATCTGGGCAGTAACAACAGGACCAAGCAGAATCTCTTTTACAGGTTCTGATTTCCAGGTTCATGCTCAGACTTATCCAGGATTTCCCATCCCAGCCCTGGAGATCCAGGAATTTATCCCAAGGGGAAATAAAATCAAACCAGCAAAGGCAAAGCAGCTTTAAGATAGATTCAAAATATAAAATAATTATTAAGAAATAATAAAAAAACCCCTAAAATCAGTGCACAGGCTACTGCAAAACCTCAATGGAATGGTAGGGAGTGGAACTAAATTTTTTTAAGGCCAAACCAGCCCAAACCATTGTGTGATTCTCTGATTAAAATATCGTAGAATTCATATATTTCTGTATTTCTATATGTTACAGTGCTACTTAGATACACTAAAAATACAAAAAATGGGAAAAGAAAAATACCAGAACATCCCAATTATTCCCAGGGCCCATCTTTAGATTTCAAAACATGAGTGAAATGTTTTATTCCTACTTTAATGCAACGGGGCCATTATTTGGGAAGTATTTTTCCTGGTGTAATTTCCATGCATTTAAAACCATCCCAACTCATTTTTTTGGGAGGCACAACATTTGAAACCACAGCAGAAAATCAACCAACCCTGAGTTCTGGCAGAACCTGCAACACTCATCCCACTCTTGACATTTGGCAAAAAAATGGGATTTTTAACGTCTCTTGATAGGGCTGAAAAATACTCATCATCTGTTGAGGAGGTAAATGTAAGCATTATTTTAAAAATGCTTTAAAAATACCTCAGAAAAGCTACTTAGAGCAAGACAAAATGTTTTTCAGAGCCAAGGAAGTAGCTCTGATTAGGTTGTCCCTATAAGTAACTGTGAGATATATGCACAATTTCTGCATAAAGAGAGTACAAACATTACCCAAAGTCATTAAGTGCTAGGCAGGAATTAATATGTTTACAATTCAAGCCAAGTAATAAATATGAATATATAAAAGGCAAATACTCATTGCATCCCTGTGAATTATTAAAATTCTTTCTTTCCTTAATAAATGGAAAAATTAACATGTACAAGCATGCTGCTTTTTCCAGTTACTGGTTTGTTTTCTTTCTAGGCAGGAATCTTATCCTTGTAACTTTTGATAACACCTGAAATTTAAAGGAAAAAAAATAAAAAATAAAAAAGGCCAAACAGGCAAAATTATACTTTAAAGTTCACGTTTGTTAAGCTAAAATTTTATGAAAACTTCCTCGTCACAAATTGCCTGTTAAATGAGCTCCTGTGAAATATCAAAGCCAGGCTGGATGAGGTTTGGAGCTACCTGGGATGATGGAATGATCATTAAAATATTAATATTAAATTAAATAAATGTTAATAAATTTAATAAAATTTAATTAAATTTAATACATTTAATATAACAATAAAAGTTTATTTATTATTTAATATAATAATAAATTAATTAAATTTAATAAAAATAATAAAAATAATAAATTCAATAATAAATATAAAATTAGATAATATAAATAATTAAATTAAAAATTTAAATTAAATTTAAAAATTAAAATTAAATTATAAAAAAATAAATAATTAAATTTAATAATAAGTATAAAATTAAATAATATAAATAATAGAATTAAAAATTAAAATTAAATTTAAAAATTAAAATTAAGTTATAAAAATATAAAAATATAAATAATAATATAAAATTAAATAAATATAATAAATATAATTAAATATTAAAATGATAAAGATCGATGCTCTTTAAGGTTCCCTCCAACCCAAACCATCCTGGGATTCCACAGTGACAAGAGCAAGGGGTTTGTCCTTTCTTTCCCTCAAGACTTGGTGTTCCCTGTCCCTGCCACCAAAGACATCTGTGACATGATGTGTCAGCTATCTTGATGCCACCACCTGTCCATTTGTCACCACCTTCAGTCCCCAGGAGCTGTCCCACAGGACATCAAGCCCCTCATCACATCATCAACTACTGCAGGTCTAATCTGTCACTTGGTAATTGCTGTGAAATAACAAAATTACGCTTCCAAACAAAGCTCCTCAGCTCATCGCTCCAGCTCATGGTCCTGAGGATGAGCTGAGCTCAGATAAAGCCCTGCTGATGTTTCCTACCAGGCTTCAATAAAAGCTTTGATTTCCATCAGCTCACAGAGAAATAAAACAATTCCATAAATAAACTGAGTCTCTGCAGCTTGAGGGGAACATCAGAGATGGCAGGAGGAACGAGAAGGGCCACCAAAGTGACAGCCTGGAGAAGGCTCCAAGGAGAACTTCTTGTGGCATTCAACATCTGAATCTCTGTTGGAAGAGAGATGGAGAGAGACTTATCTTCCCAGTGCCAGAGGGCAGAGTTAAACGGGGCACTGGGCAGGAATTGTTCCTGGCACAGGGGCTGTCCCTGGATCCCTGGCAGTGCCCAAGGCCAGGCTGGGATAATGGAAGCTGTCCCAGCCTTAATGTCCCTCCAACCTAAACCTCTCTGTGCCAAGGGATGGAGAAGTTCCCTCCCGAGAAGGGGACACCAAGTCCCAGATTCTCCCAAGAAGGCACAGTGAGGATGGATTTACATTTTCCTGAGGTTTCCAAATCCACAGCAGTGGGGATAAAAAGAGAGCACAGCTGTTGCTCACAAATTTCACTGCTTCAGAACCAGGAGGCAGCAGCTGAAACCAACAGGAGATGAATTTCAAACAATTATGAGATGGGACTTTTCATCTTGGCATTCCTTTTTCCCACCCAGGGAGCGATGGGAGCTGTGCCTACAGAGGGGACAGGCAGTAAAAACATTCCCCACAAGGAAATGCACAGAGGCAGGAGAAGGAAAGGCTGGAGACAAGGAGCTCCATTCCACCTCCCATCCAACAAACCTCCCCATCCACGCTTGGGAATGATGACAAGGGAAGGATGTGGCTGCACCCAAATTATTGGGGTTTATTTTGCCATCACTTTGAATTCCCAGAAGTAAATTGAGGAAGTGCCACATTATTATCAAATTATAACTTTATTTCTGGGTTTTCAGAGATTTCATCCTTCCAGTTATTGGCCTTTTCCATAATATTGATGGACACCCCTTGGATATAAAGCAGCTGCTAATTATGCTACTCAACCACTGCTAAGTATTAATATTTAAAGTCCTGAATTTCTTTAAAAATTGAAGGAAATCAAAATGTGGTGCTGCTTTGAATGGTTTTTAATTCAGTGTCCCCAAACCATAAAGGACAGAGCCATTTTTCCTGCTCTGTGTTTTGAAGAGCCACAGACCAAGGATTAAGAAGGACTTCACGTGGCCTCTGCTGGTAATTGTAAACTCATTTAATGGCATTATCAGGCTTCCCATATTTTTTCAGAACAACTTTTTGAAATATCTTGGGCTTTTAGGATTTCCAGACTTTGCAAAATAATTTCTGCTCCTTTCTTAAGGTAAAACTCAGTCACAGACATTTTAATACATAAAAGAATTAGGTCTTTGCACTCAGTCAGGAATTCAGCATATTCTTATTTGCACAAGGCAAGTTTCTAGGTCATTTTATTTAGAAAAAAATAAGTAAGGGAGGAGAAGATCTTAATTGTGAGCATATGGCTCAATTTTAGATGCCCATGATGCTGCAAACTGCCTCTTTACATCCTTTTTTATTCACTGCCATCGTATTTCTCTGTCATGTATCGAAGTTATTAAGTGCAATTTTATTTTGGCACCTGCTTGGGGATTTTAGAAACTACACTGAAGAGTTCATTCCTGAACATTATGGCCAAAATACTTCATCTTGGTTTAGGCTCAGAGCAGCAATAGAAATGGTGAGTTTAATTCTATTTGCACTGTTCAATATTTCTCTCTTCCATAATTTTGTAGGATTTTTATTTTTCACTTGTTTAACACATTTAATTTGAGCTTAATTTTTTTTCTGTTAAGCACTAGGCATTAGGATCAGGGTGCTCTCTGGGCTTCTAACTTGAAGGCAACATGCAAAAGCACATAAAAGTCTGTGTTTTTATGCTATGTTCAAATTTTAAATAGTTCAATATTTCAAATGAGAAAACCTTCCTGAGGCTTTGGGAGTTTACATTACTTTATAACATCGAATGTTCTCCAGTTTGACAGAAAAGTTGCATTAAATCCTCCATCTAATGAAATCAATGTTGTATAAATAATATATTATTGCACCAAAGAGCCAATAGGAATCAGATGCAAGTATGCCCATTATTTGTTGGATTTGCCTTTTTTCTGCCCATAACTGGAGTTTGAAAATGGCATTCATGCTCATCCCACATTTCATTAGGTGCTTAAATCTGAAACCATTTATCTAAAGGCAATCAAAAGTATGACCAGACTTATTATTTTTTATTTTTAAGCAGGGCAGGATTTTTTCCCTTTGTCATAAAGCAGTCCAGAAAACCCTGGAATTTGGGAAGGACATCAAATAAACGAGACAAAGCAAAATATTAGCAAAGTTGGCAGAATGTTCCTTTAAAAACATTCCCCCACACTTCCAGCTCCTCAAGACATCTTAACAAGGATGTAATTTCCCATTTGCTCTCAGTGAGCAAATCAAACAGGGTGATTTATTATTCAGATGGGCACAAAGGATTTGTGAAATGCAAAAAGAAGGGCTCTAAAAGCACAAGTCATCAGTAATGACGACAGCCTGAACTGCCTTTCAAATATGAACAAAATGCAGCCATTTAGGGGCTCATACATCACGCTCTCCCAAAGCTTTCATTTATTTCCCAACTGTACAGGCTGCATGAAAATGGAACCAGAATTTGGCAACCTTGATCAGGGAAGCGATTCCACGCCACGAGAGCAGCTCACAATCCCCATCCTTGGAGGAACAACCAAGGCTTTCCAATCACCAGTTCAGTTTCCTTCCCAAAAACATCTGTGTGCTGAAAAGGAACTTTTCTGAACCATAAACACAACGAAAATATGACACAACTCCCACTCCTATCCCAAGAAAACTCAGATTTTCTTGATATCTCCAGCAATTTGGGCTCCTGCTGAGACAGCATTCAACTGGAACCCAAAATCTCAGCTTAAGTTGGTGAGACCTGCTGTTATATTTTTCTTCCAATGATCTGTACAATGGGAAACTGAGAGAGAGAACTAAATCCTGCTCATTCTTATCCCAACGAAGCACAGAAATAACCATCAGAGCTAATGAGGTTACTCAGCATTTTTCTTCTCCGAGCAGAAAACCCACAAAGAGCAGTTCCCTCAATCAGCTGTTTAACATTTCAGCTGCACACAGGTATTAGGGGTATTAGACACATATTCTTAAATCCACTTTCTCTTCAAAATGTTCCTTTATGTAAAGAGATGTGGAATTAGTACTTTATAGATAAAGGACAGACATCAGCAGAGGCTCAAATGAATTTTCCAAGCTCATGGAAAAGACTTATTATGGAGAAAGACACTCCAGCAAATCTCCCAATTTTCTGCCAAACTTGACTCCAAGAGACCTTATTTCTCTGCATCCCAGCCAAGCAGAAAATAGAGAAAATAACCTCCCCCAAAGCAAGGAGCACCTCTAAGGATTTGACTGCATGAAGACCTGTTTGAAACTCCAGCCAAGTTTGCCTTCACCTCAGCTGGAGCAGAGGAGCATATTTAACATCCCTCTGTTTCTCTTCTAATGGCAGGTTGGAGGAAATAAAGAAATAAATTACCAATTTAGCCCAGAAAGCCAGGCAGTTATCATCTAAAGGCATGGAATTAACCAATTAATTAATGGGAATGAGGGTTCAGCAATGTGAAAATACTTGGTTTTAGCAAAGACAGAATGACAGCACTGGTCCCAAGTGATTAGAGAGAGAAAAGGCACAACTTTGTCCCCAGCTCTGCTTCAAATCAAGTGAACTTCACCCTTCTTTCATCTCCAACACAGCTGGGAATTCTGCCATAAATTGCCTGGTCCTAAAGAACTAATTTCCCTGGGAACCCAGCTCAGGCATGTAGTGTTGGGACTTAAATTATGCCTCTTAATATAATTTACTTAATGTAGATCTGCAAATCCCATTGGTGGTGGTTTATCCTCCTCCTTCCCCACATTGGGGGTCACCAAAACACCTTTCAGGTAACTCGAGCTCTGGCTGCCACGTGCTTTTCCCTGAGCTGCATCTGAGCTTTCCTCCACGAGATCTTCACAGACTGTTCCAAAAAATGACATTTTAGCGTTCCACTGTCGGAGCTGCATGTTCTAGAGGAGAATAATCCCACAAAGCAGCTGCTCAGCAAAAAAATCCCCCCCAGGAAAAGCATTCACTGGGGCAGTCCTTGAGCCAAAATTTGAGTGTGGGGAGGACATGCCCAGCTGACCCCCCCATGACCATGCAGATGTGTCCTCAGAAATTGAATATAAGAAAAAAAAATCAAGTAAAACCTGCAGTCTGTAACACCAGGCTGTGATGAATATTTCTAAATACACTCCCTGAATTTATTATGAATTAGCAGTGAGGGAGAAGGGCCCTCACTGTACTTCCCCACAGAGAATTCCATTCCAGTGCCCGGGTTTCTCACTCCCCCTGAAATCCAAGACAAGACTTCCACCTGCACATGTCACACCAAGCAAGCACTACACTCACTCCCCCCTGACAGACACTGGGAAAAAAAGCCAAGGAAGGTAAGGACACTCCATGAGAGAAAAATAAATTTATAACCTAAAACAACTACAATTAATTGTCTCTTTTCTCTTTGCACCCGCCCAGGCTGAAGCCCAACCCCTCTCTTCCCTCTCAAGCATCTCTTCAATGCTACATTTCATTATGCAACAGTTGTGCTCAGCACTTTTAAAGGCTAAAAAATTGGCAAATGTGATGATGAAGCATTTCCCATTTCCCAGTGTATTTACTTCTATGTGCTGTTACAGTAACACGAAGCACAATAATAACAAAACACTTGATTTTTCACAAACCCTGATGTAAAAGATCCCTGTATACACCAATGGTGTCAGTAGCAACACACAAATCTGGTCCACATCAGAAAGTACTTTTTAATTCCCTAAAAAGCTCAGGAAGATGCTGTACAGTTTGTAAGTGGGGCATATGCATAATGCTGTGCAAGACTAATCAGCCCTGAGACAACAGCTTCTAAATATCATTATGGAGAAGACAAGAATGATGTTTAACTGCTGCTTCTGTCAGAGAGATTCTCCTTTCAAGTCACTCAGGATATTGAGTTATAGTATTTGCTTCCAGTAATCATGGGCTGGATAAAGTCACATTTTCAGCTTGTGAAAAAGCAACAGCATCTCCCACCACTGATCTGTTTGCTCTGAGGAGTAGCCTGCGTTTTTTTCAGACGTGGTCACCCTACCATGTAATTTTACCCATGTCTGTATCCAGGCTGCAGCCAAAACCACATTTATTTTTGTAAAGAGAAATGCACAGAGGACCTGGAATACAGCAAGTCAGCACTGCTGGAAAGAAAAACAGAAAGAAAAAAACAGCAGTGTGGTGGTTGCTGGTGCATCAATAAGCAGGTCGATATTTAAGTTCTTTAGAAAAAAAAAATAAATCCCTGATAAAATCCCGTGAGAGATGCTAAGTGGGATGAAAGCTGTGACACTGGTGAGCACTGGGTGATGTGGGGGCACACCCCTGGCACCCTCATTTAGGGATCAGCAGCAGAGATGAGGAACAGAGGGAAGAGGGCAATGGGAGTACCTGGACAGGTAAGAGCCAGGGAGAGCAACGGAGCTGCCCTCTGCTGACTGTCTGCTTTGCTGAACACTGCTCTGATCCAGCCCTGCTCAGCCACAGCGCGATCCGAGCGGCCAGGCTGCCTGTGAGCTGTGTGTGCCAGGGAGATCCACAGGATCTCCAGAACAGCACAGCCAGATCCACAGGGATCTGCCCAGCACAGCCAGACCCACAGGGATCTCCAGAGCAGCACAGCCAGACCCACAGGGATCTCCAGAGCAGCACAGCCAGACCCACAGGGATCTGCCCAGCACAGCCAGACACACAGGGATCTCCAGAACAGCACAGCCAGACCCACAGGGATCTGCCCAGCACAGCCAGACCCACAGGGATCTGCCCAGCACAGCCAGACACACAGGGATCTCCAGAGCAGCACAGCCAGATCCACAGGGATCTCCAGAACAGCACAGCCAGACCCACAGGGATCTGCCCAGCACAGCCAGACCCACAGGGATCTCCAGAACAGCACAGCCAGACCCACAGGGATCTCCAGAACAGCACAGCCAGATCCACAGGGATCTCCAGAGCAGCACAGCCAGACCCACACGGATCTGCCCAGGACAGCACAGCCAGACCCACAGGGATCTCCAGAACAGCACAGCCAGACCCACAGGGATGTGCCCAGTACAGCCAGATCCACACGGATCTCCTGCCCTGCCCAGTACAACCAGATCCACAGGGATCTCCTGCCCAGTACAACCAGATCCACACGGATCTCCTGCCCTGCCCTGCCATATCCACACTGATCTCCTGCCCTGCCCAGCCAGATCCACACAGATCTCCTGCCCTGCCCAGCCAGATCCACACAGATCTCCTGCCCTGCCCAGCCAGATCCACAGGGATCTCCAGCCCAGCACAGCCAGATCCACTCTGATCTCCTGCCCTGCCCTGCCCAGCCAGACCCACACGGATCTCCTGCCCTGCCCTGCCCAGCACAGCCAGATCCACACGGATCCCCTGCCCTGCCCAGCCAGATCCACACGGATCTCCAGCCCAGCCCAGCACAGCCAGACCCACACGGATCTCCTGCCCTGCCCAGCCAGATCCACACGGATCTCCTGCCCTGCCCAGCCAGATCCACACGGATCTCCAGCCCAGCCCAGCACAGCCAGATCCACACGGATCTCCTGCCCTGCCCAGCCAGATCCACACGGATCTCCAGCCCAGCCCAGCACAGCCAGATCCACACGGATCTCCTGCCCTGCCCAGCCAGACCCACACGGATCTCCAGCCCAGCACATCCCCGTGCCCAGGCTGGCAGCAGCGTGGTGCCCCGGCCGCTGCCGCAGCACCGACAATTCCGTGCTGCAATGAGCTGCTCCAGCTAATTAACTCCAAAAATCACCCAGCTCTAGAGCGAGTCTTGCTGCTGCATCGTGTCCGTGGATGCCTGGACTCATCCAGTGCCCAGCTCGGCTGTCCCTGCCTGCTGTGCCATGGGGGTCGTGGTGGAACATTTTGGGCTGGTCCAGCCGCTCTGTTCTGCCATTTCAAATCAGGGCTCGCTTCAGTGACCCCCAAAATCAATAACCTACATGGACATCAATGGTGAAGGCAGTGCTGTGACAGGTCTGTGGCCCACACCTGCTGGCACCTGGGCTAGGGGAGTTTCCTGCTGGAAAGTATTTATTGAACAGCAAAACTCCTGGGGATCCCAGAATGAAACACAGACCCAACGCTTCCCAACTTGGACCAGTTCTCGTGCCTCTAATGGCATTTTCTATCACTCAGGTTAAATACACGTGACCTATTTAACTTACACCTTTCTTTTTCTTTTTTTTTTTTTAAGTTAAAAACATCATTGCTAAACCCTCTTTGAAATGAGAGAAAAGGAGGAAAGATGGGATTCAAGTTTCACGCAGATTATCACGTTGATCAATCTGCTCTGCCGAACGGCTTCGCTCTGAACTCGCGTCCATCTTACACAAGGTTTAAAAGCAAATGGGAGCAGCTACTCCTTTAGCACCTTAAACACTTTCCCTCCCAATAAAAGGCAGCCGTGTAGCTTTAACCCAGCGCTTCGCTGAATTCCCAAGGGCTCAGCATCACCCACTCTGCGGCTGCTCCATCGCTCCCGTAGCTGGCAAGCTGTGCTGCGCGGGGATGCTGTGCACGGCTCCGTTATTAATGAACCCCCGCTCACACAAACCCGAGCAATAACGAAAGCTCCTCAGCCAGCTCCGGGCTCCGCGTTTCTCCCCTCCTTGTGCGCGGAGCATCGCTCCATCCATCCATCCATCCATCCCACCTCCCCCGCCCGCCCCCGCCGCCGGCCCGGCCCCCGGCTCCTCCTCCCCGCTCCCGCCCGGCTGGGGGACGCCCGCCGGTCCCGCTCAACAAGTTCCCCTCGGCGGGGAGCCGGCCGAGGGGACCCCCGGACAGCGAGCCCCCGCTCAGCCCATGAGGGCAGCGGGGGAGCGCGGCGGCGGCGGCGGCGGCTGCGGCTCGGCGGCTCCGCGGCAGATGCGCCCCGGCGCCCAGGCGCTGACGCCCAGCTCGCCCCGGCGGCTGGAGGGAGATGCTCGCCCAGACCGCCGCTTCTGCGTGAGGAAGCACAAGGTAAGGCGCTGCGAGCCCCCGAAATAGCCCCGTCCGCTGGTTCTGCCGGCGGAAAACTTCGTAGGGATGAGGAGAAAGGCTGGCGCTGAGCGCCAGCGTTATGCAATAGCGTTTCTGCCTGCCTGGGAACGGCTCCTGCATCCAATAACTTTCGTGACAGATAAGGAGAGAATATCCCGATACGCGACTTTCTTCTAGAAAAATACCAGCGTTTCTTTGCCTGCTCCCCTTCCAGCGGTGCCTGGGAGGGGAGAGGGGAAGCTGGAGGATTTTTGGAGGATGCACGAAGTGCTTTGGCTTTTCACGCGGCTGATGGCGAGGAACTACCGCTGCTTATTAACTTCAGCCGTCCTAATGAAGTGTCCGTACAGCGGCGATGGAGGAACGCGGGATGTGTTCATCCCTGAACTTGCAGTACGGCACTTCATTAAAAGCCTAACCAACCCAAAAATCCTCCTCGGGGACGGAAGCTGCTGCTGCTATTCAGTGAACTGTGCAGGGTTCTCCCGATTTAACACACCCGAGTCCCCCATCACCATCACCGACCACGCAGAAATCGGGGATGCCGTGGAAACGCCGTAGGAAAACGGGACAAAAGGTTTTGACGGGGAACCGTCCCCAAAGTCACGGTCCTTGCATCCTGCGAGGATCCCGAGCTGCCCGCTCTGCTCTGCTGTTCCATCTCGCCTCCCTCGCTAGTAAAAATCCTCTGCCGTGACCTCGGCGCCTGCACTTCGTGCCGTGTTTACGGGGAGTTACGGCAGCGAGGGGATGGATGCAGGACTGCAGTTCCATGGGATCTGCCTGGGGGAGGCGGGGGGGCCGCCAGCCCCGGCTGAACAGGGACATCTTGCACTGCTGGAAACAGGGAATTTATTCCCGGTTTATGTCACCGTCTCCCGAGGGCTCTGTCCCAAGGGAGCTGTGCCCCCAGCTCAGCCGCGAGTCGGAATAGGGAATGGAGCGCTTTGCTTTGACCTTGTGGGTCTAAGCAGCTTAAAATCCCGCACGGAGGAGAATTTAACTCATTAAGCTCTAAAAATGGGAAGTCTGGCAAGATCTCTTTTTCCCAGCCTCGGAGAATCCTTTCTTTTTCCCCCAGCTGAATGCTGGCAAGTGCTAAGGAAAGGCAAACCAGTAACAGGTCATGTCTGATATAAACTGGGGATTTAATCCATCAGCGTTAAGCGCTGGATGGTGCTGGGATTCACAGGGCTGCCAGGAATGCTGCATGTATCAAGGTTAAAATCTGGATTCTAGATGGAAAAGCTCCCAGCTAAAAATAAATAAATTAATAAATAAATAAATAAAAATAATCACATGATATGCAAACTATACCCTAGCCATGGACTGGGATTAATTTCATGTCAAATTCCAAGCCAACGGAGCAATAGTAAAAATAGGAAATCAGGGAGAGGAATGGATCTCCTCACTCTTGGTGTGATGCCTCTTGGTGTTCCACCAGCCTGCTCGTGCCTGGCTGTCTGGACTACAATGATCTGTTCCCTCCGAGTACAAATAACAGCTCTAAGTTAAAAGCTGGATTTTACTCCTGGCATTAAAAATTCATATTTAGATGAAAATATCTCAGGGCTCAGGTATTACTAATTTGTCACCTGGAGGGTGATATTCTGCTGTACAGTGGTGGCATAGGGTCCCTGATTCCAGGAGAAATCCATGATGAAGATTGCTAATCCAGAGACTCAGACTGGATTGTTCCAATTCCAACAGCTCTAAAATAAAATTCCTGCCCCAGAGTTTAAGGTGGTATTGCTTTGAAAGCATCCTCCCCTCACATGATGGGGAAAGCTGATACTAAATGAGCTTTTTTTTTAGGGATTTTTTGTAAGGATGTCACAATGCCCTTGATGAAAGATGTTTGTTCTTTAGGACTCCGTCATTATCAACGATGTTTTTAATGAGATGCTCGAGATAATTCTAATCCTGGATGGAATCAGTGCTTTTCCCTGGGACTGACACGTGAGAAATGAGCTGGGCAGGAGCAGCACGAGAGGAAGTGTTCAGTTCCTTACGAGGAGGGCGAGCACTCAGTGTTCAGCGCACCCTGGCACTAACTGAGCTCACAAAGGAGCTCCTAAAATCCTCACTGCCTTCTTCCCCAGTTAACCACTGCACTGACAGAGCATTTCTGCATCAGGGGAACACACAGCATATTCTACATTCTGATCTAGGTATAATTAACTCAGAAAACAGAGTGGGAAGTTGAGTGGAGAGGAAGACAGGGAAGGGAAATGTGGTGAAGAAGCTCAGGAGCTGCCCAAGTGCCGAGTCACGGAGTGTGCGTCACCTCCAGCGGCCACACACCGCTGGTCACCACCAGCACACTGCCTGGGAATCCAAAAATCCAAACCCAGCCAGGGATTGTACACAAGGCAAGGAAATACCAACACTAATGTTTGCTTCTGGAGGACTTAAAAGTGAACTTAGTCATGCCGGTCCTTTGCCGTGACTGATGTGGAAACCAGTCAGGGAAACCTGTGAGCTTGCCAAAAATTCCTGCTAAAATGTAAGGATAGCTCCACAGAGCTCTTGAGCTATGATGCCTCAAGGCTATTCCTTGTCCGAGCACAGGACAGGGAGAACTAGGGATGTGTAGTCCCATAATTCATGCCCACTTGAGGAAATGACAGTAAATCTAGAATACCTGAGGCCATAAAAAATTCACGTGATTATCTGAACTAGCTATTAATAAAAAGCTCTCATGTTCTGCTTTATGACAGGCACGGTTTAAAGAACTGCTGAAAATTTGTCTAAGATATTAAAAAACATGTAAGCAACAAATCTATTTTATAGCCCAATACTCCCTTGTATTTTTACTAATCACTTTGCATATTAAATTTGCTTTATGAAAATGAAATCATGAGCGTATTTTAAAGAAAAAAATCATCTCAGAGTGGTAAATTCAGTGGGAGTTCCACATTCAGCCATCTGAAAACTGGTGCTTGCTTAGAAAATCCTGCATAACCTCTGAACACACACAGGTACGACTCCCTGGGTATTGACACTCAATTTTAAATTGTTATTGACCACAGAGAATGTGCTCAGAGCATTCTCTTATTGTAGTGGCACATCCCCATTTGGAGGCTGTTTACTCCAATTTTACTACATTCAGGCAGAAAAATGATCCATTAATACTCTTGAGAACAGTTCACCCTGTTCATGCTTTTGCTCTGTGTCAGGGTGATCCATGCCTGAAAACTGCTCCCATTAAGACATCCCAGCACAAGTCTCCCAGGCAAAGAGAACTGTGTGGAAAAATAACAATTCAGTGATCAAACAGCAACATTTGGTGTCCTCTTTGCCTGTTTTTCTCCCCCTTTAGTGGCACATCACCGGGGCCTGATTTTGCTCCAGTTTTTCCAGCTAAATCCACTGGGTTTGATACAGAGTATAGAGGAGTAAGGGCCATTTTCCAAGTCTGAATTAAACAGAGAAGGATTAAAAAGACTGAAGACCTTCAAGTCTTGCTATGTTTAGGTGCAGAGCCAAACTTCTAAATCATTACCAGAGGTTTCTGTCCTGGCAGGGAAGTGCAGGAGCTCTACCATGTCCCACTCCCCAGAGTTGCTGATACCTGGTCTCAGACTCAGCCCATATCAAAAATAGTTGTTAATCATCTCAGAAACCCCAGCTTTAACTCGTGTCTGTGACATCCATGGGCAAGAGAAGCAGGTTGCTGCTGTTATTTTTGCCTGCCCATGATTGCTGGAGCGAGCCTATAAATAAAGCCCACGTAGTTACCAAATTAAACCAGTTTAAAAACAAAAGCAGAGGAAGCTCCTTCCATCTGGCCTGAGAGAGGAGGAATTGTCACAAGCTCACAAAAAAAGGAGTTACTTCTTTTGTGCTCTTGCCCACCTTCCCTGCTTGTCTGACAGCTGCCTTTCTCTCCTCTTACATTTTTTTCCCCAGTTCTCACGTCAAGGCTGTGATTGCATTGCTTGGAACAATTTTGGTGAGGTCAAAGCTTATAAAGCCAAACCACGGTGTAAATGACTTTTTAAAAGCTGGAACAGGGGCTCTCTGATGCCCAAGACAAACCCATTTAATACAGTCCTATTTCAGGACTGTATTTTAAAAGTTCGTAACACATCAAGTAGTTTTGGTCTGGTTAGTAACTTCCTGGGAGAAGGAAGAAGAGGGAATTCAGTAAAATCCCTAATTTTGGTGTATTTATGAATAAGCACAAAATCTAAAACAAGCTCAAAGTCTCCTTCCAACCATTAGTAATAGGTTATTCATGCCCATTTTGTTATTATATTCATTATTCACAGCTGCAAATAGAGAAATGAATGAGGAGATATCCACAAGTACAGAAATTTAACTTGTGCATCAGTTGAATACATTTCTGTGTATCAAGGCCATCGGCAAATAAAACACAGCGATATCTCTACGGAGCTGACAAAGAGACAGATAAAACATCCCACTGCTGGAGAGAGTAATTCAGCAGAAATTATGCTTGAACTGCCTGCTGACAGTGATAACACTGATCCCTTCTGGAGACTGAGCCCAAGTTGCTGAATTCCAGAGGAATCCGTGTGTTTCAGCTGAGCAGGCTGCTGAGAAGAACGTGGTACATTCCTGCATTCCCAATTTGTAATAAAAACACACAAAGCCACAAGAAAAGTGATGCAAATTATCTGTCTGGTGGCCAGTTGTGGTGCCTTCCCCAGCCAAAAAATATCCTTGAGAGGGTCTTTAATTATTACTTTAATGAACTTCCTAATCATCCCAATCCCAAACAACCCATGAATCCAGAATCACAGGGTGGTTTGGGTTGGAAGGGCATTAAGGATCATCCCATTCCAATTCACTACCATGGGCAGGGACACCAGGTTTATTTCTAAATAATAGAAATAAACATTTTCCCAGGTCCACCAAACCTGGGAGCAACACACTCAGCAACTCCACACTGTGTATGCTTCCCTCTTCATTCCTCACGTAGTTCTTCCCACATTGCACCAAAACTGTGTTCCCTGGAATGAGCAATTTCCATCAGAGTCCTCCTGTTTGATGAGAACCTGGGATCTGGGGAGTTTTAAGACAACTTCCCCTCACACAAGAATTTGGCTCTTCCTTCCCAGTATTTCAAAAGCATCTTAGATCCAGCTTTGAGGAAGCTTTGCAGCTTTAGGGACTGTAATTCCCCTCAGCAACTGAAGCTTTTTGCTCTACTAAAGCTCTTTTTGGGTAACTAATGGGAATTTTTGTACAATGCTTTAGCAGGAGTCACGTGGATCTGTCCAATTTCCCCAGCACCAGCAAGCTCAGATCCACCCATACATGGATAATTCAGAATTGCAGCAGAACCAGAACCTGCCTGGAACCAGAAACTTCAGGAATGTGCTCCTCAAGGAGGTGACAAATGACACAGCTCTTATTTGGTGCTGGCTGCTGCCAGCAGTGGAGTGCAGAAACGCATCTAGACAGATCCCATTCTCCAATTAGCATCCTGCTAATGATGTCAGGTTTTAGACCTAAATTACCCAGCTGAGTTGTTTAACAACACTTCACACCCTCCCAAGCTTGTCTGCCTGGAATCCTGATCCAAGCAGGAAGAGCTGACAAGGCTCTGATGCCTCAGGAGCACCGACCCCAGGAATGTCACTGTCATCTCCCATTTGTAGGGAGCTCCAGCAGATGGGATCACCTGCATTCCCAAGGGAATGCTCTGATCTGCAGAGCAAAAATTAAGGATGCAGAATCAAAGGCTGCAGCTGGGAGCTGCTCATCTGCTTCTTCCCCTTCACCCAATGCCTGATCACCTCTGATGAAGGAACAAAACCAGCTGCAGTTTCTGTAGGTCTCACAGTCTGGCCATCCCTGAGATCCAAGGCTGGACAGGGCTTGGAGCAGCCTGGGACAGTGGAAGGTGTCCCTGCCCAAGGCAGGGGTGGGATGAGATGATCTGAAGGTCTTTTCCAACCCAAACCATTCCATGATTGTGTATTCTCAGCACTCAGATCCCTCTGTGCAGAGCTCTGACAGTTTTACAACTCTGATGGTCAAAGCTAAAGAGCAGCACTGCTTTTTCCCTGTCATTTTCCTTAAACACCCACAAAACCTATTGATGTCAACTAAGAACAATTAAACTTAGTATTCAGCAGTATTGCCGATAAGGAACTGCCTTAAACCCTTGCTTTTAACAGCTTGACCTTTAAATTATTTACCAGAAAGTCCCATAAAAATGAAAAACCTTCCAGTGCAAGTCCTGTGGCTTTTGGCTAGCCAGGAGAGTGCGAGCAGAACTATTAGGGATTCTCCTAGCAACCCATCCTCAGCATCATCCTCCTCCTCCTCCCCCTGGAGCAGGGACAAAGCCTTGCCCAGATTTACATGGCAAAATAATGCTGAAGGAACCTTCCCTCCTCTCATCCTCGGAGCTGCAGAGCACAGGGAGAAAAATCAGCCTCGCTCTCTTTAACGGTGACATTATTTTTTCCAGTCCACTAAATCCCAGCAAATGTTTGAGATCAGAACACTCAGAATTCACAGGGAGTGAATATCTTGTGACACTGCATTTGTTCCACTGGGAAGTTAATAGTTATTAACTCACCCTGTAAGTCTACACTGGTTTTAGTGCAAGTGCAAATCTCCTGTTAATGGTGCTATTCCTTGCAAAATTCTGTTATGGGGAAAATAACCCTGATTTTGCAGAATTTTATCACATTGAATGGATTCCTTTTAATTGTATGCATGGAACAATATAGGAAGCAACAAAACCTAAGTATTACTAAAATTTGTGTTCCCAAAGCATAGTAGAGATGTCAAAATTAAAGAGAATTGCCCCTACCAGCTGCATTCAGGAAAACTGGCTTGGTTTGTAAGGAAAATTTTAAGTAGTTTATCCTCCAGTAGATTCCTCTTTTATCTGAAAGTCTCCAGGCTTATTAAATCGTACATTTTATTTGTTGCTACTTAGTTCTGAAGCTGAAGCTCACAAGAGCATTTAAAGGCATTTATTGGGTATCTCAGCCATTAGCTATGATTTTATACAGAGCCTGCCAATGGATGGGAGAGGGGAAAAGACAAATCCAGTTCCTCACAATCCTGATAATTCCAAAGGAAGACTTCCAAGGCACTTGGAAATGCAGCAGTACGGATGATTTCGGTATTGAGCAATAAATAAGGAAGTTCAAGAGAGAGAAAATTCAAGTTCAGCGCCTCAGGGTTTCAAAACAGAGGTAAAAAAAATACTGGTTTGACATTTAGCAGCACTGCTAAGTCTGTTATTCTACATGAACGACTCTGTGATGAAATAAAGACAGGCTGGGCTACCCCATCAGTTTTTCTAATAATCCTCTCATCAGTACTTTTTATTCCTTAAAAACTGGGAATACCTGCACCCTCAGATTTATTTGGAAGTCAGATTTTCTCCTCAGTCCTTTTGTATTAAAACCCTCCAAAAATTCCTAACACAGGCAAAATTTCTGCAGATTTATAATTAATAACTGTCTAAGATAATTTGTATTTTCCAATATTTTTATCATGACAGTCTTCTTTACTGGACATTACTTTTAGGATGATACTAAATAATTTTTTATGTTTCAAACATAATAACACTGTCAGCTAATTAACAATTAGATTCCTTTGAAAAGAATAAAAATACTCATTTAATGAAGTCAAAATGTATGGGATATTTAGGATTAATCTTAGGTTTCTAATCTGGATTTGTTTCTATAAAGTAAACCTGAGTTTCTTTCTGCTCTTTATTTTTAACAGTACAATTGGATAAATATTCCATGGATACACTTATGATTTATAAACATCGAATAGTTTTTGCAAAGTAAGTGGCTTAAGGTGATATTTAGGCATATAAAAATTATATCTGAGGCAGTGGGGATTTCTCAGGAGAATGTCCAGCCTGGAAATATCCAGAAGCCCAAAGATGCTGCAGATTCACTTCCCATTTTCCATGCAAAAAGCCATTTATTTACAATTCTCTGCATTATTTTAAGCCCATCCATCCATCCACAAATTCCTGTACACTCTTAATACGTGCACAGATGTTTCCAGCTGCATCTCCAAAACCTTCATTTGCTCTGGAAACCCAAGGACTGAAATCTGTGCCTTTCATCTGCATTTAGAACCCGCAAAGTTTAAGCCCACTCTGCGTATTAACACATCCTGAATCTGCTTCTGTGTCATAAAAGTGACAGAGATAAAATGGAAATTGCAAGGTGAGTTCCAAATTCTCCTCTCCCCTCATTGACCAACCAGTCTGGAAATTCCACATTGGAATTCTCTTCCCAGAGCAGTGACTTTGCAGAGTTTGGGATGCAGAGTGAAGGTCCTGCAAAGATTTGTGCCACCTAACTGGTGGTTTCCATAATTACCCTGAAGATTTCATACTGATTTAAAGCTTCTCTGTGCATCACTTTTTAGTTATTATTATTATTATTATTATTATTATTATTATTATTATTATTATTACTATTGTTACTATTGTTACTATTGTTACTATTATTGCTACTATTACTATTATTACTACTATTATTACTACTATTACTACTATTATTACTATTATTATTATTATTTAATTTATTTCCATATTCAAACATAGAGGAATGCTGCTTAAGAGTAATCAGCCACAAGTTTATAAACAAATCAAGGCAAAAAAACCCAAAACTAAGCTTGTGATTACTTAAATATTTAGTTTAGCAAATCAGCTCTTGGTTTGGAGTAAGTACAGATAAAAAGTTGAACTCTATTATCTGCATGTAATTGGCATCTGCAACTAAAATTCAAATGCAGAGGCTTTATTACCCCCCTGACAGCACAAGGCATAAACTGAGAAACTCCAGCTCAGATACTTCAGTTTCCTAAAGTATCCAAAAATCCTGCAGAGACGGCGCTGTGGCAGTGCCTAAATAAACCAAAATAGGAGGCAACACTTTGTCCAAACCAACAATGAAAGCCAACAGGAAATATTTTATCAACTCTTCCCTGTGAAGTGTTTAACTCACAATTGACTCTTTGCTCAACTGTTCTTTTATCAGCTGAGCACAGAGAATTCCCCTCAAGAGACACCGGGATCCGAGCAAGGCTTCAAAAAAATACCGACTTCTTTTGGTTGTTGTCATTCTTAATCACAGATATCTCTAAAATTATTACTCCCAGCTACTGGTGGGAATAAAAAACTCTGCATCAGCTAAATCAATCAGGCCTGTGCAGTTGGGAAAGGGAGACAAGCAATTTGGTGAAGAATCAATTTATTGGCTATTAAAGACATGCTTAAAATTAACTGCAAAATAAAGTTCCCCATGTATCTACTCTGGAGGATATCTCCAGACTCCTGGTTTCAGCTGGGTGATGAATGGAATGGAATTCCCATGGATTCAATGGGAAGTCATCCCAAACCAACCCAGCCATCCATCCTGCAGCCCCCAAAAATGATGGGATTCAAGTGGGAGGTAAAATAATCTGAAAATTGAGACAGGTCACAGATATTAATGAAATATCAAGCCAATACTTGAAAATAAATTGCATGTTAATGGATCCTGCTGTCAAATAACCAAGTGCCCAAAAACTCACTTTGACAACTCCAGGGAATCCTAAGAGATGGTTCTAAAGGGTGATTTTCAGAGCTAACAGCCAATTTTTGTAGCCTTTTTGGGTAAAAATGTGGCTTTTTCAGACACAGTTACTGAATATTTCACATCTTTGTGAATGCAACATTTCATTTTTGCCACAGTTTCTTGGGAGCTCAGAAACTTCCCACTGGCAGATTTGGAACTAATGGCTGTAATGTCTGTTGTGTTCTTGTATTTAGGGTTTGGTGTTTTTTTGTCAAATCATTCATTTACCAAACTGTTATGGAAAATTTGCTTCCAGCAAATCTGAAGTGCAGAGTTTTGGGGTTCGACAGCAGTTTTTACAATAGATTTTAATATGGTCCAGCTGCAAGCCAAAGGAGCAGGTTTGTTTCTTAGCCAGCACATTTTTCACTAAAACATTCCCAAATTCCAGCCCTAGATAGATAAAATGATGGATGCCTCTACTCCCTACCTGCTCTGATGTGTCCCTCAAATAAAGGCATCTCTTCACTCACAAACACAATCACAATTAAAATACAGCCCAAACAGGCCAGGACAGGACACTGATGTTCCCCCACAACCAACTCCTTATTTAGGAACAAAAAATTCCTGACATTCAAATGTAGTTGATTTATTCCCCTCAAAATCTGTCCCATTTATACCTCATGTGTTAAGGGCACAGGGATAACTCATCTTACCCCTCTACCCTACTTTTATCTTCAGACTCCTCCTCAGAATTTCCGTTTTATTCTCTCTTTTCCCCCAAAACAGGGATTTGGTCACTTTGGTATCACATCCTAGGCTGGTATATATAAAATATCCAGTTGAAAACTGGGATCTGGAATCTCAGATTCCCTTATTTAAATGGTTTTGTCCTGAATTTTCCCCTCTTTTTGCTTCTTCTACAGACTTTGCACTACATCAGAGTCACAGAAAAACTTCTTCCCCTTCTCCAAGGAATGCAGCTCCCTCACCACTCCCTGAGCATCACAAGTCAGACAGAAAAAGGCAAACTAGGGGGATTCCAGAATATTTCAGTTCCTTCTTCACAAATTACCGGGGCCAGGGAATTAAAACATGAAAAAAACATTAAGTGATGACACGTTTTTGTGAGATTTTTGACCTTGGGCTCTGTGCCATGCACATCTGTGTGTATCTTTAGGGAAGTGTTACTTTTAAACCTCATAAACATTCCGTTTTCCACTGAAAATGATTTCTTCATTAAGCTTTCTTACTTTAAATATAGACTAGTCAAGGATTCATTCCCTTGTGCCCCTGAGTTGGCTTTCTAAAACAGATGCTATTATGGCACTTAACTCTTCATGAGTTTCACATATTTTATTAAATAGACAAAGGAATTTTAATTAAAAATATATTTCAAGTACACCTGGAAGTCCCTTTACTTGTTTTACATTGTTCTCCCAAGTCCCTCTGAAGGTTTCAACAGGAGATATATGCAGAATGTTTGGATTAAGTGGGAATTTGGTAATTCAGCAAGTCTCAGGGAGAAATTTGCGCAAAGGGAAAGTAAAAATTACAACTTCAAACGAGGTATAAAAATGAAATCTTAATTATGCAGCTACTCCAGATCCCCTATGATCTGTACAACCACTGGGGTTTGGGGTTTTTTGGGGGGAGATGCTTTGTTAAGCAGTTGGCATCTTCTCCTCCTTGAGGAGGAGCTTGTATTTCAATGGCAGATTAAGTTAATTTCTGTGAATCATCACAGGTTTGGAGGGTTTTTAGTGCTTTGGGATCTTTTGGGATAAGCAGCTGTGTCGTAAAGGCACATTACTGCTTCTAGGAAAGGATGAGTTGTTTTGCATTTGAAGCAAAACCTTAATTGATGCACTGCTGACTTCCTCCAAAACTTCACTAATTCATAAATTTTACGCATCCAGCACTACCAACCAGTTGCTAGTAACAATTAATCTGCATTTCGTTTTAGCCATGTGGAAATTTTTTATAAAAATCCAAATAATGACACCTCTAACGACCAATTAATTCCTTGCAAAGAACGCTGAATACATTACACAGCAAAACTGTGTTTGGTAAGCAAGCACACGCTAAAAATAATGCCAGTTTGACACTTCTTGCTACTAAATGTTTGCATTAAAGGAGGATTAAGGGTGGGCAGAGATTTCAACTTTTCCTCACTTGGACAAAGACACTCAGTTTTCAGTTTCACTGTAGTTTTTCTTAACTATCAGGTAAATTCAGAGGATTGGCTTCCTGGGAGCACATATTCCTGAAGGAAATTGCTTCTGGGAAGCCCTGGCATGATGTTTCTTATCCTGGGAAAACATTTGTGGAAAAATTTCTGTCCCCAGGAAAGCTCCTCTCTGAGGAGCAGGTATTCACAACAGATGGAGATAAAAAGCACCATTAAGGTACAAATCTCTAGGGAGTCACCGAGGGCTGCGACCTGACGGAATCGAGCGCATCGGTCGCGAGTCGCAGCCGTTTTCAGCGGGATCACAGGAACGTGGCTCAAATATTGCAAAAAAGGGGAGAAAATAACATTTCTGTTGTAACTTGAGGCTTTTTGCCCTGTTTTTGGCTGCAGGCATCATGGTGAGTAAGGAGCCCAGCAAATGCTTACTCACCGCCTCGGACAGCGACGTCGAGCCCGCGGCTTCCCTGGCGCTGGAGATGAAATACGCGCTGGATCCCAACCGGCAGATCAAGAAACGGAACAAAGCCCTGCAGGTGAGGTTCAAGGATATCTGCGAGGCCCAGAACGAGCAGAGGGACAAGCAGCTCTCCACCTCCTCCACGCAGGACCCCGACAAGAGGGAGGCCAAGGCCATCTCCTACAAGACGGCCTACCGCAAGTACATGACGGTGCCCGCCCGCAGGTCCATCCCCAACGTCACCAAGAGCACAGGAGTCCAGACTTCCCCTGATCTCAAGAAGTGCTACCAGACCTTCCCTCTGGACAGGAAAAAAGGGAATATTCTGAAAAGCGCCTCGACCGTGGACACGTTACCGAGCGAGAACAACGGGTTCCTGATCGAGGTGAAGGACAGGGAGGGCCGGGGCGCGGGCGAGGCCGCGGCGTGGGGCAGGAAGGCCGGCAGCCTGCAGACGGCCGAGTTCATCTCCCACATCTCCGAGCGCGCCGCGCACGACGACGGCGCCGAGGCCTGGAAAAGCAGCGATTTGCACACTTCTCCCAAAGAGCCGCCGCCTCCTCTGCCCAACTTGGCCGAGCCCGGCGAGGAGGAGCCGGCGCGGCCGCCCGGCCGGGGCAGAACGGCGGCGGCGCGGCTGGGGAGCGACGAGGCCGCCCAGCCCCTCCACGGGAGGGTCTTCAAGACTGAAGTGGCCACCGTTTACCTGCCGGCCTCGCAGCCCGACCTGCCTGGCCTGGGCGACTGGGGGCCGTGCCCCGAGGAGGACGACAAGAGGACGGTGCAGCTGAACGGGGTGCAGCCCCCGGCCGGAGATGCCCGAGTTTGTGCGGCGCGGGCGCAGTGCCCGGCACCAGAATGTAGTGACCAGAGCCTGCAGGTCAACGTGGCGCCCATGGAGGAGAGCCAGCCCTGCCGGACCGCCGTGGCCGTGAGCCAGGAATGCCAACAAATCGTGCCTCACACCGAAGTTGTGGACTTGAAAGCGCAGCTTCAGATGATGGAGAACCTGATCAGCTCTAGTCAGGAGACCATCAAAGTGTTGTTGGGTGTTATACAGGAGCTAGAGAAGGGAGAAGCTCACAGGGAAGGGTGAGTAGAAGCTTTTTTCATGAGTATGAGCTGATTGAAATGTCTTTTCCACCTTGAGTTTGCTGATGCCAACGCGCCCCTGCCGCTGCGCACGTGGCGCTCCTCACACGGACTTTTGCTGCTTTAGGAGAAACCTGCCAGCAGCATTCAGATTGCTATCTGCCAGTCCCAGGGTGTAATTAAGTAATTATTTAACGAAGGGCCCATATTACATCTTCTTGTGCCTTTTCTAAGGAGAACGAGCCACTCTCCAAACAGGATTAGCGAGGATGTTTTCACATCAGCAACTTGCATTAGCCATAATTCCTCACACGGCATGAAAAGCAGCAGCAAAACCTTAATTCTGTAAGAGACTTACCTTTTTAAGATTAAGGGATATTATTACAACTCCTAATGTAATTCCCTTAATGGCATATGAATCTCCTCTGGTTTCCTTTCACCTGAATTTTTCGTGGTATTTCTTTCAGAAGGAAATGAAATGGAAACTTTGAATATCAAAGTCTTCTTTGTAACTTTCATACAGCTCTAAACACAACAAACCCAATCAGAACGAAATAAAATTGTGTTCATCCCTAACTGTCATTATTTAAATCAATCCATAAGGCATTAAAAATACTGAAACTATAACTCAGTACAACCTCTAGTCTTTACCTGGTTAGTTCAACCCATCTTTTATCACCTTAACAAACGTTTTGGAGACTGACTCACCTTAGTTCCCTCATCTTTATTCAGGGAACGTAGCTCAAAATGTATGTGTGCTGTTTGTGTGGTTTGAAATACTTCTGTAATTAAATCACAATTTGCCCAGAAGAGATCAGGACTTTAAAATTAAGAAACCAACAGCTCATGCTACTTGAAGCAGCACCTGCTTTTGAGTCAGAAAGGTACATCTTAAATTTCTTTACGAATGTGGGAATCATGTGAATCCTTCAACTCAAAATGTTTGGCATTAGAAAATCGTCTTAGCTGGATCCTGCTGTCAACACAGCCGTTGAGTTTTGAGGTTATTTTACAGCTGTTATATTGTTATTTACATCCTGATCAATTATCAAGTCCTGGATATTCAGACTGGGACGTTTCTTGGCCTACCTGAAAGCCACACAGGTTTCTATGACCTTAAAGATCTTTTCCAACCTAAACAACTCTATCATTCAATTTTTTTAAAAAGTAATTATTCAGAAAAAGAACTCCCCTGACTTTCTTAACTTTAAGAAACTGCAGGAGCTTTGGGGAGAAGTGCCAAGCTGCTTTTCAACTCACAAAATACAGAAAACTATTTCATCATCATCATCATCATCGTAACTCATCGCTCGCTCGTCGAGAACCCTGAGTGCACAAACACCCACATCACCCCCAGAGTCACCTGCTATAAATCCTCTGCTTCCTCCATACAGTTACATATGCAGATTTTATCCTTCCCAAAGATGGTACAGGTGCAGCAAATACAGATTTTTCATTGCCCTGACAGGGCAGAGCTGTTAATGCAGCCAACGTCAGGAGTGCATCCCTGCCCTTGGCACAAAACAGATCTTGGCCAAACCAGCCACGATTGTCTGCAAATAATTCCTCTGCAGCTGTCAGCCTTACAAAGCTGTATTAGCCCTAAAATGGTGAAATTATGCATAAATCCCAGTTTGGAATATCTTTACAGCATCTCAGACTCGTGTATTGGAGTTTACAAGACTCACTTGACCAAGAAGAGCCTATTTATTAGCACTGCTTTATTCCTGGAGCCGCTTCCAGCTGCTCCTGCACGTGCCCCAGACATGTCCCAGACCCTGCTGCCCACGGAGGATGTTGAGATGGGGAGGGAAGGAGAAGAAGGGAGATGCACACTTGTGTATTTTCACATCCCTGCACTCCAGACCCCTCTGATTTTGTGGCTGCTGGATGCTTTGGAAGGAGACTGCACAGCTTTGTGCTCAGGACCTTCCGCAGTGATCCCTCTCTGCAGAGCTGGGAGAACACTCTGTTCTCCTGCAAACACCAACACATCATTAACACGAAGCCTGTCTTTATCCCCAGCTCCCTCAAATTACACAACTCCTGCAATAATAGGCTGCCCCATCCTTTTATTAGAATAATTCTTGCCAATTGCTGCATTCATCCTACAACATCTTTGCCACAGACCCTGTGTAAACTATTACGTATCCCCTCAGTGCCAGCATGTTGAGCTTTTTTCCTGTTATAACCAGGTTTTAGGTCAGTTTAGATCAAGAATTTAAAGCAGTTCTACTGTTTATTGTAGCATCTTCCATCTGCTAGAACAGTAAGAGACGTTTTGTATTTATGGAACTCATCTACTTTTCTGATGTACATTAAATTCCTTAGAACAGCACATGCTACAAGGAACAAATACAAATAACACGCTGCTGGAAAAGGGAAAAAAAAAAACAAAAACAAAACCACCAAAAGCAAAAAACAAAGCCCCAACTAAAATTTCTTAATCAGATTTTTCTGCCTTTAAGGAAATCAGTGTTCTTTAAGTGCTGTTGCAGTGCCATGGGACTGGTGCTCAGTGGATTCATTTTCACTAATATGCTGTAGGTCCTGAACTGCTATTACTGCAATTCATCACTAAATGAGTCGATGCCAGCAGAACTGTAGCAGCATCTCTGAAGGCAGCAGTCTCATCCTTTGGGTGCCCATCATCTGTGTGTGCTTTTGAAAATGTCAGTGCTCCATCATCTGCAATTAGCAACAACAGCCAGCACTCAACCCTGCTTGAAGGGAAGGGGAAAGCCACTGGAGCAGGAGGAGAAACACAAAAACTGTGATCCCCCTCCCAATATCAAAGGGCATTATTAAAATCCTGTGTTATGTTCCTCGTTATTTACTAAATCTTTGGCAAAATGGCTGTTCTACCTCTCTGTGTGGAAGCTTCTACAAAAAAAGCCAATTACATCCCAGCAAACATTGCTGGATGCCTTAAGTCATGCATGAAGCAAGTGCAGAGCTGCAGCTTCAATTAAGAGTCCCAGCTCAGAGTTAAAAAAAACATTGAATATTACATGATGCAGGGTGCAGCTTCACAACACAAACCCAGCTTTATTCTCTGGTTTTATTCTGATAAATTATCAGCAATCTCACTTTACAGACATATTTGTCTGTGCTCAGAGGAGAATTTGGGAAGCCAAATGTGTGAGAATCACTAAGGCTGACAGGACTGCAAGCAAAATGCAAGTTAATCATTCTGAAACCTGGCTAACGAAGATCTGTGAAATAGAGAACAGAGGATGAGCACATAATCAGAATTACTTTGCTGCTGCAGAACAGCAGTGACCTGCCCTTTAAATCCTTCCCGTGGAAGGAACAGTAATCTGGGCCCTCCTCATTATACAACAAATCAGCAATTTTAATAAACAAAGTGCTCAATTTGCCACACAAAAACAAGTCACAGTATTTTGGCTCTGCCAGGCCAAATGCTACACATTAGACAAGAGTTAAATGAACCTGTTTCAGAGCTAATTTATATTCTTCTATTAGTCAGCAGTGGTTCAGGAATTTAAAGAGCTCTCAACAAACTCCTTCCAAGAGGCTTTGAGAGAACACGTTGTCATGGATGGAATTTAAATGTCATTGCACGTTTTTCAATGACTAAGGGATTTTTGTGCCTCACATTCTCATTTCTGAGCAGCAAATAAGCCCATATTGTGTGTGTGGGTGGAGGTTGGCACCCAAGAAGAGGAGAGCAGGGAGCATCCTCACCCAAATCCTGCCCCAGCAGCACAGCCAGCACTGGTGCTCAAGGTCACCCAGAGTGATCCTCCTGCTCAGCAGCGATGGCAAACCCAAATCAGGGAGACAAAGCAATTATTGCCTGAGTTGTTTGCTCTGCTCCCTTCCAGGAGCCAGCCCAGCTCTTCAGAGCAAGGAGACAGAGCAAGGCAGGACCAACCTCTGCTGTCCAGCTCAATCCATCCCCCCCAGCTTCCAAACTGGAGCTCCTTATTTCACAGCTGGAGAAAAAGAAGTTTAAAGGAGTTTACAAGAGCAAAGCCTCTGAAAGCACAGCCTTTGGGAGTGATGTGCCAGCTCCAGGAATGACAGGACAGGGCTTGGTTTGGGATTTCCCCCCTCATTTGGTTTGTTTTGCTTTTTTTTTCAATTGCAGCCCTGGCAAAGGGAAGGTTTAACAGGATCATTTCTGAGAGAAAACCTGGAAATGGAGGGAAACAATAGATAAGCTTAACTACAAAAGAAAGCCCACTAGAAATAAATACATGAAAAGCAGAAAGAATGCAGCAAATCACATCTGGGATGCACAAATTGTGTCATATTCCGAGAGACTCCAGGGTTTGGGATGCTGTAAGAACAGTTTGGGAAGAGGACTGTGATGAGTGCCTTCATTTCCTGCTGTGACCTTTTTATATCCACTCATTCTGCCTGGAATCACCTCTGAAATTATCTCATTTCATTATCCCTGAAACCACCTCCTAAATTCTTCCCTCTTTTCTGTCACTGGAGCTGCAGTATTTTGGGGTGTGCATCACTTACAGATCATTCCCAAACACAGATACACCCAAACACCTCAGAAACTGTAACCATCCACCTTCCTGAGGCAGGAAATCTCTTTGGACACATCTACCTTAGGAAAAAGGAGTAATTTTTGCACAAATCAGAGCTCTGTGGATCTTGTGATCCTTGGGCCAGTAATGGTTGAGTGCTGCTCACTCAACCCAAAGCAGGAGCATTACTGAGACACCAAAAGTCCATTTACCTTCCCTCCCTTTAAGAAATTTGATTTTCCAAGCTCTGAACCAGCCCTTTCCTGCTCCCCAAAGCTGGAGCACAGCAGGCACACACTGACACCTCACCACTGGAACTATTCCATGATATTCCAAAACCCCTGGAGGTTATTCCAATACCTGCTGCCAGCCCATGGGATCCCCTTGACTCCTCTTACCTAAAATTCTCTTATGTAAAAAAATCCCAGACCAACCAAGCAATAAAAGCTGACGATATAAAACTGATCACTGAAATATCCAGTATCACTGAAGGTAAAATATCCAACATCACCTAAGGTTTAACCTCTAATTCCATTTTTTTTTACCTCAAATTCCATTTTTTAAACTCGAATTTCACCTTTTTAACCTCACTTTCTTTTTTTTTTCTTTCTGTATTATCTCCCTAAAACCCATCTGGAGTTGGATGTCCAGAGGCAGGTACCAGGAGTATCTCAGAGCACATCATTTCACAGCCCTTCAAACCAGGATGAGATTTATATTTTTGATAGGCTTTTTCATTAGAGTTGGACACATTTATTCTGGGGCTGATAATCCAAGTTTCAGATCAGATTGTCAGAGTGGATAAAAAGGGCAAAGTCTCACAGTTCACAGACATCCTGGAACATTAATGTGTAATAATTCAGAGTACCTGGGTACTGTAACATTGAAGATTGAGAGCTCTTAAATAACCCTGCTGTCAGAGCCACTTTCTATCAATCCTTTGTGAGGAACAGAGTGGTGGGAGGCTTTCAGCAAGGGAATGAGGGAAAAAAAAAAAAAAAAGGGAAAAGTGAACACTTAACAACAACCAGAATGTGGAATAAACATGTGGAAAAAAAAAGGAATAATCACTTTAGCAAAGTTACTTGTCATTAATATTCTGCTTTCTCCCCCAAAAAAATGCCACTAGGAATGTTCTGAACCTTAGAAAATAGAACTTATTTTGCTAATATAGTCCAGCTTTTTATCTGCATATACTGCATGGGCACAATTCAATGGAAACTTATTTGAAATACCGAGAAAAATAATTTGATTTCTATCTGGTTGCTATTCACTGGACTTTAAAACCAAGAAGAAATGTCATTCCCCACCACAGCTCCCTGTTCCAGCCCGGGATCAGCAGCTTCAAAGTGAAATTAAGGTTCAGGACTTTTCCAGCAGATTGGCTGCAGGGACACAAAGGCCAATAAAAGCAAATGTCCACAATTCAAAGCTGGAAACACTGATGGAGTCAATTAAGGAAAGAATAAAAACAAGTGTAATCAAACAGTGTTTTTGCTAAATATATCCATAGGAATTACCATGGATCACAAGCTTCCCAATGTCACCAAGCTGCCCAAACCATACACCTGCAAGGAAAATTTTCCTGCTAAATCAGTCCTTTTTTTTTTTTTAAAAAAAAAAAAAAGAGGTAAGGAATTATCATGTTTTCACAATTAGAATAATCCTTTAATAACTGCAGCTTGGCTGCTGGCACTATCAGAATGCAGAGCCTGTAAAAATGGGACCAAAATGAGCTTTACAGTGTTAAATTTCTCACTGCTGTTCCTTCACCAGGAGATGAAACAACTGATTTCTAATTGACACCTCCTTCTGAGCCCCTGTGCTTGCACAAAGGTACAATTATCTCTTATCCTGACTGAGGAAAAATGGCAAGAAAGAGGAAAAAGGCTTGTCTGAAGATCGGGGTGTTTTGTTTTTAAGCTGCAGAGGCTCCAGCTACGCCAGGCTCCAGATTTAGGACAGGCTTAAAAAAGCTCCTGTGTAGCACATTTAGGAAAGTGAAGGTGAAGAACTGGGAGATGATGGAGAGCTGAGCTGGATTCAGGGTTGGAATGAGATGATCTTTAAGGTCCCTCCCAACCCACACATCCTGGGATCTGTGGCCTGAGGAAAACTGATGGGAGGAATTGCCAGGCATGGATGTGTCCATCCTCCGTGATCCCACCTCTGGCTCACTGCTGGAACTGTTCTCACTCACACCTGGACAAAACCAAGGTGTCCACACTGTCCCACAGCTCCTCCAGGTTTTGCTTTGAGCTTTGCCAAAACAGAGGAATTTTGAAGATGGATGAGTAATTCCCTGCCATGGAACCTTTCTTCCCATGTTAAACAGTGGTTAGTAAAATAGTGAAGTGAAACTGGGACAATTCTGAGCTTTTTGGGATGCTTTGTTGGGATGGTTTTTGCATGTCATGGAGGGATCAGTGCTCCAGGTCAAAGAGAAGGAAAACTGCCATTCCAAGGGAGCCTGGAAATCCCTCCAAACATTCCCAACTGTGTTTGGGCCTCTTTTCCTAAGAGGATGATGATGGGGGATGATCTGTGCCCCATTAATCACTGCATGAACCAACCAGAAGAGAACAGACACAACCATATGGGGGAACACTGGGATTTTTCCCCCTTGATTCCAATATCAGAGAATCCCAGGATGGTTTGGGTTGGAAAGGACCTTCAAGACCATTCCAGTCCATCCCCTGCCACTGTCCCAGGTTTCTCCAAGCCCCAATGTCCAACCTGGCCTTGGACACTTCCAGGGATCCAGCTGGGCAGGGCCTCCCAGGGAACAATTCCTTCCTTCCCAATATCCCAAACCTTTCTCCAGTTTAAAGCCACAGAAGCTGGGGGTGGTCCAGTAACTCCTCAGGATGAGAGGTTGGATTGCAGAGGCCAGCAGAGGTATTTTGGCATTCAGAAGGAAGTTCACCCTCTGGAATGGTTTGAACCTGGTGTGAGTTAGGTCATTTTGTTGATAATTAAGACATTTGTTTACATTACTGTCATCCACACAAGCTCTGAAGAAATCCCAGGTGTGGGATCTGGAACTGTGGATAAAACTCAAGCAACTGCCACACTCCTGGTGTGTGTTTCTCCTCAAATTCCCATTATCCAAGGAAATGAGAAAACTCCAAGTACTGGGACCTGCTCAGGCTGCAGCAGACAGAGCTCAGCACTTCCATGATCCTTCCTGCTGGTTTTTTATCTCCATACATTTTCCCATCCCTCTTGCAAGCACAGAATCCCAGAATCATACAGGTGGGAAAAGACCTCCAGGACAACCAGTCCAACCTGTGCCTGATTCCCACCTTGTCACCAGCCCAGAGCCCTGAGTGCCACTGGAACCCCAAGCACTGGCTCCACACAAACACCACCATCAGTGGCCAGCAATTCTCCTCCCTCTTTGAATTTTATGCTACTGCACAACATTTGGAATTTTAAATAAGTCTGGCTGCTGCAGTTATTATCTGAAGCCAGTGTGGGCTTAGAGATATAATGCACAAAGGGTATTTGAGCTTGCACTGAAATCTTAATCACAGCAAAATGATGAAATAATACCACAGATTTTGATTTCTCCCATCTTCCCTCCTTTATAGAAACAGTTCCTGGGAACAGCCTCAATTTCCAAGTCCAACCAAGCAGAATCCCAGGTGTTGTGTTTTAGGAACTCCTCAGCTCAGGGTGGGAGCAGCAGGAGCTGTGAGGGCACAAGGATTTCCACCATTCCACATCACCCCAGCTGCTCCCAAGAGTTACACACACAAAATGAAATATAAAATTCCATGGATTTGGGTGTGTAAGAGCAGTGGGATGCTGCAGGAAAGGATGGGGGTGCAGCAGATCTGATGATGAGCTGATCCAGGTAATGACCCCAAATCCAGCCCTGAATCCTCCATCCAAGGGAAACCAAAGCAGAGATTTGGGATGAAGGGGGAAGGGACAGAGCTCACCCCAGCCTCACCTGGAATGTGCTCCCAGAACCTGCTGGAAGTGCCTAAGAATTACACACCAGCAATGCAGCTGTGGTTCCACCAGAGCAAATTCCCTGGATTGTTATTAACACCTGGAGCAGACAATTTAATTATCCTGATTTTTCTGATGAGACAGCAGAGGCACAAATATTCAGGAGAGAGGTTTGACCTTGTACACACCTAATTCCTGTAAGATTTTATGATTTCACTTGAAAAACATTTTAATTCTCTTTGTTCTCACTGTGTTGTTTTTTTTCAAAATAACTCAACAGTCCTATTAAAATATATATTTATTTAAAAAACAAAACAAAACACTCCCTGACTAACCTGAGTATAATACAAAATGTATTTACAGGGTGAAAGCACTTGAATTGCTGTCGTGGGAGTCGTGCCGTACGCCCACAGTGCAAATACCTCAAAAAGCAAATTAGTCATCTGCTTCCAACTGTCAGGATACAGCAAAAGACAAACCAGTGTCTTGGAAAGAGCCTGAAAAATCTCACCATTGAGTTTCTGTAGATGGCAAAGGATTTTTTTCAGCCAAATCAATCATATCAGCTTGAAAGGAAAAGAGAGAGAAGTGTTCAGGGTGGGAGTGTCAGGTTGGATGGGGTTTGGAGCAAGCTGGGATTGTGGAAGTTCTCCTGTCCATGGCAGGAGGTGGAATGGGATTGAGTTTTTGAGAGGAAAACTGTTTTCATTGAGGTTTAGTTAATCCTTTGTTAGAAATCCACCCAGGAGCACAAAGCTGGGATCACTCAGAGCCATCTCCGAGTGCTCCCAGGGGAAAACAAAACTATGGGAAACAGGAAAAATAGACAACAAAACTATGGAAAATAAAAAAATAGTTATGAGGAAAACCAAAAATCACCCAAGCACACCAGAGCCTGAAACATATGGAACAAATCCATGTTTGAATCCAGAAGAGCCTTGAGGTAATTCCTCCAGGCACAACATCCATCCTGACTTTTATCATCTCTAAATGCAAACTGCTAATTGGTAATTATCAACCTCAGGAAAACACAGCAGCAAAAAGGTTAAAACAATCTTTCTGCTTTGAAAATGATGTCTCAAAACATATTTATAAGAGCCAAAAGCTGGCCCAAGGTGGTTTAGACCTGCCCAGACCTGGTTTAGGGGCAGAATCTGAAGTTCTTAAAGAAACCAGAGGTTTTCACCCACTAAAAACCAGATTTTGCTCATACAAATGTATTTGTATGAGTTTCCCATTGAACTAAAGTGGTAAATCTTTCCTAGGGCAGAATAAACCTCCAGGGCTAAGCAGGATTTATTTTAACCTAAAATAAGATGCAAAAGATGTACAAGAGATTTTTCTGCATTTTATGTGGCTGAAAACTGCCTTACTCAAGTCATAAGGACAAATAAAGCTCTCGTGACAAAGTGGAGTCATTTAATTGTGCCAAAAGGCAGATTATGTTCATCATAATAATGCCAATTTTTCTCTTGAAGCACACTTATTGGAATGATCAGTTCTGTAATACTTTAGAGTGGGAAACAAAGATTTTGAGAAGTTCTCCACCCAAGTGTTGATTTTTAAAGCATTTTTCAGTAAAGGTGGGCAGCATTAGGCCAGGTTGGATGGGGCTTGGAGCAGGCAGGGGGTGCAGCTGGGTGGGTTTTAAGATCCTTTCCAACCCAAACCACTCTGGGATTGTGGGATCAGTAAGTTTAACCAGCTGTGTTATGAATTGTCCCAGCAGCTCTAGGAAATAATAAAACAACTCCAATTAATACAAAGACTTCAGGAGAAGCAGGACCTGCACTTCTCTGAGCAAGGCCAGAAGTGTCACTTCAAACACACTTTAAAGGCCCACTGCCTGCTTAAGATCATTTGTTTCATTACATTTAAATAACAAACATCAACCAAAAAAAAATATTCTTGAAGTCTGTTTGTCCTCTTTGCTGATGAAAATCCATCAAAAGTGTGAGGAGCATCAGGATCATCCTGCTCTGTACCCACCACAGCCACATCAGGAAAACCCTGCCATTAGGGGACTCAGTTAATATCAATTATTCCTTGAGTCCCAGCAGAGAAGGGAGAATATCCAGATCTAATAGATCAATCCTTCTAAATCACTTTTTAGGAGTTTTTTTTCTTTGTTTTTAATAGATTCCCATTTAAAAAAAAAAAAAAATCAACATACACAGATCTAAGCTTCCCTCTCCCAGCTCAATGGGGTCTCCCTAATTTATACAGGCAAAAAAAAATATTCAAATGCAAAGATTTTGATGTTAAAGTTGGTATGTTTTAAAAAAGGCCTCCAGCAGGTGCACAAATTCTGTGTTTCACAGGGATTTAGAGTGTAATCCCCTTAGGCTGCTCTGAAAATTGCAGCCTATTCTTAGTTGCTGCCAGTCCATGTCAGCAAAATGGTTCTTCTTCATTATGATATTTTAATACTTGGGAGTGTTAATTGAGGTTAAGCTGAGGTTGTGCCCAGAACATTAAAAAAAAAAACCAAAAACCTGCCAGAAAATGAAAGTCTCCTGAAGATAATATGGAAAAATGTGTGAAAAACTGGAGATGAGATCTCCTTTCCAAGGGGAGATGCAGAGAGACCGAACTCAGCCACATCCATCCTTGCTCCAGGACCTTCCAGGCCAGGCTGGACAGGGCATGGAGCACCCTGGGATAATGGGAGGTGTCCCTGCCCATGGAATTTTATGGGATTTAAGGTCCCTTCCAACCCAAACTGATTCTGGGTTTTTATCCGTGACCTGCCCAAGCTCTGCACATCCAGGTGGAAACAGAAAATACAGGATCTAAGCTACAAAGGATGAAGCTCTGGAGCGATGGCTCCTCCTCAGTGGACATCAGAACATCTCACACAGAACAGGCTGAAACTCCAGAACATCCCTGGGATCTGCACCAGGCCAAACCCAACTTCCCTTTCTCTAAAAAGGTGACAGATTTGCTGTAGGAAACTTTGCTTTGTCAAAGACTTGACATTTGAAACAATTTATTCTTACCAAAAATAACAAGGTTTACTTGTTTACTTGGTTTACTAACAAAGGACAAAGTTTTTGGTCTCTCTCCTACACTGGAATAGTTCCCAAATTATTTTTAGGAGGAAGGAAAAAAAGCAGCTTACTCAAAACACTGCATGGCACAAGGAAAGCATCATCACCCAAAACTCTGCTCTCCTTCTCCTGGTATCCAGTTTCTGCTCTCAAATCATTCCTAGGAGTTAAAACTGATGGAAAATCTGTTTTTCAGGAAGTCTGCACTGAAAATCAACCTCACTGACTAAACTCTGCATGGAAATGCTGTGCCAGGAGTGAAATCTTTGCTGGCGTGAAGGAGATGAATTCCATGCAAGTGTTTGTGTAGAAAATGATGTGAAAACAAGAAAGTAAAAGTCCAAAGCCCTGGGGTATCAACAACAGAATTCTTTCATGAGGAGATTAATTTTTAGAGAAATAATTGAATTTATACTGTTCTAACACTCACATAATTCAGTCCTGGCTAAAGAGCTCTGAAACTGCCAAACAGAAACCAAACACTGGGACACCATGGAGCGTTCTTGGGGCTTTCAGGGAATTCTAACAGGATCACTGAAGGAAGGAAATAATAGAAAATATGCAAAAATCAGCTCTGAAAAGCTAGAAATACTCAGTAAGGAAAAACTGCTTTAAGAAGATTTAATCAATAATTAAATCCAACTAGAAGACGAATATTTTCATTATAACCGGTGAAGACTGAGAATTGCAAAGATGCTAAAACCAAGTGGAGCTGAATGTGGCAGTTGAGAGATCAGGATTTCAAACTCATCATCCAAAAATCATCTCATTTTTAAACAGTTACATCCAAGGACCATTTTCATCAGCTTAACAAGTCAGTCTCATACCAGCAAATACCTTTTTAAGTATATGGAAATCTGGAATTATTGTGCATTTAAAGACCATCAAATCATAGAATGGTTTGGATTGGGAGGGACCTTTAAGATCATCCAGTTCCAGCTGTTTGCAGGGCCACAAATAAGAATGGAAATGTCCCAAGTGGAAAACAACTTTAAACAAAACAACCAAACCAAGCTGGCACCAGCACTGAGCATTTATGGCTTTACCTATAAAGAGCAGAGCCACATCCCTCTGAAGGCAGCTATTGACTGTTCTTTATGTCCTCAGTAAATAAAGGCCTTCCCCAACTCATCTGTAAACTTTAAATGTTGTATCTTTAGTTAGAGCTTTTAGGAGCTGATCAATAGCTTGAGAAAAAAACCCATTTTACAAGTCTCAGGTTCATAGTGGGGACAATTTGAATGTCAGCTTCTCAAAGATTTGAGGAGGGGAAATGAAAATCAGGAATTGCTGCTCTTAGAGAGGATAAGAGCAAATATAAACCAGGACTGGGGTATTTCCCATAAGGAGGAACACACCAAATGGACATTTTGTTTTGTATGAATTCCTCTGCACATCTGAAGGAGGGTGGGTTTGACACTGTTTTGGTTTTTGCCTTTTTTCCTTTTGTATTCTCTGTATTCTCTCACATCATTTTGGAGCTCTCTAACCTATTTTATTAATGGCTCATTTTCCCAATAATTTTCCATGACTTTTCCCCTAGACAAAAAAACTGCACAAATTCCAGAACTCCAAGCCCTGAGAAATACAAGACTCCTGTCCTACATTGGTTCTTCCCAACTACCAAGGCTGAGAAAAACTCTCCAAGATACATTTCATTTAGTGCCTAACTCCAGAAAAGGGACTTAACCTAGAGAAAACTGCATCACCACCTGTCCTCCTAATTAGCACTTTCATCAATTATGCTAATTTCCTAAAACCTATAGAAATGTACTCACCACTGTGAGGGCAGACTTTTCTAGGCATCTTTCCATATCTGTCCCTGAAAGCCTTCAATAAAAATCCACTTTTATATTACCTCTTACCCTAAATTTATCTCAAATTTTATTTTCCAGGTTGGGAATATGAAAAGAGGTTTAGATGGGATTTTGGGCAGGAATTGTTCCCTGGGAAGGTGGGGAGGCCCAGAGCTGCCCCTGGATCCCTGGCAGTGCCCAAGGCCAGGCTGGACATTGGGGCTGGAGCAGCTGGGACAGGGGAAGGTGTCCCTGCCATGGCTGGGGTGGGATGGGTGGGATTTATAATCCCTTCCCACCAAAACCATTCCATGGTTCCATGATGTGGCTTCTGTGTGACGTTAAAAACCAGCAATGTTGGTAATCTGAGCATGTTCCTCTGATTAAAAAGCAATTTGGAGGCCAAATAACAACCACCATCCAGAACAGCAAGAACTCCACGTTGCATTTTGCTTTCAGAAGGAAAAAAAAAGTCTTAAAAGAAGTGGATTCACCCTTTTCTGAACTTCCACTGGTGCCACCACTGTGCCAAGAGCTGCACCCACAGCCCCAGAGCCTTTGGCTGTGCCACTCATAATCCTTAAAATGCTAAAGAAAAGTGACACAGGCCCAGCTGATCATTTTCTGAGCTACACAAACAGCCTGCAGCACCTCACAAATGCTGATTTTTCATCCTGGGGACAGCCACATCAAACAGTTGGTGCAGAATTTCCCATTAACACTTGAGATTGCACAGGCTGGATGTTTTTTCAGGTAAAAAAATTAATTAAATTAATTTTATTTTTTTAAATTTTTTTTTCCTATGCTGGATTTTTTATTTTTGCTCATTGTCAGGGCAGCAGAGGAGCTCTGTCCCTGCAGGGAAGGGGAGGGAAGGGGCAGAGATGCCCCTGGTTAAAAAAAGCAGTAATTGGAGTTCAATCAGCTGCACTGCCTGGCCTGGAGGGCACAACCTCATTCCCTGAAGGAATCCTCACTTGGGTCCATTTTCCACATCTCCAAAGTTCCCTGGACAAATTATTTCTCTGCTTCTTCTAAAAACAACTTGGAAGAAATGTTGTCAGCACCTGCTTCTACATAACAAACCAAAATGAACTTCAAAAGAGCCTAAATTTGTGATTTTACCAAGAAAAATCTAAGTACCAATGTACAAATATTGAATTTTCAATTGTCATTTTAAAATGAACTTCAAAAGAGCCTAAATTTGTGATTTTACCAAGAAAAATCTAAGTACCAATGTACAAATATTGAATTTTCAATTGTCATTTTAAAAGGAACTTCAAAAGAGCCTAAATTTGTGATTTTACCAAGAAAAATCTAAGTAGCAATGCACAAATATTGAATTTTCAATTTTCATTTTAAATATATCTGCATGTCATTCATCTTCACAGGCAACTCTTCTATTTTAATGATGTATATTTATTTTTATGACATTTCTATGTATAAAAAAAGTACCTGCATACCTTAAAAACCACTTTTTAATTAAAAAAAAATAAATTAAAATGCAGAGAACAAGCACAGGTGAAGGAGAAGTCACTGCTGCAAGAGACTTCAAACCAGAGAGTGACAAAGCTGCAGGTTAAGGGAGCACAGAAAATGGCATTTCAAAGGTATTTTCTTCCTTTCAACACAAACATCCCTACAACAAATCTTCAGACCTCACTGAGAGCCCCAAAATTCCTAAACAGATCCTATTTTGCATTATTATAGCCTGTACACTCTCCTGATATAATGAATTATGTGTTTTGATTTATTGTTTAATGCTCAGAGTTTGCTTAGAGCAAAAGTGGAGAAAATATTTATTCACCCCAAAGAAGTAATTTCTCAATTTAAGCTGAATAGGGCACTTTTGATGCTATTTTTCTAATGTCTGGATTCAATATTGAAGGTAAAAAACTAATCCTGAAATTCTGATTATTACAAAAACAGTCATGGAAGGGAAAAACTTAAAATAAAGAAGTTTTTTTATACTGATTTCCTGTTCTTGTCTTTGCAGGCTTTCCTATCGGACCGGTCAGGACACGGCCAATTGTGACACATGCAGGAACAGTGCATGTATTATCTACAGGTACCTTAAAAACAACAATATTCCCATTTTTTCCTGGGAGGGAGCAATGATTCCATCAAAATGCAGGCTGGCCTCGATGTTCCAATCAACACAACAGAAATTTAATTCCACTGAAGCCATAAAATTCAAGCCCTGTGTAAATCAGAGCTGATTGTGGGCAGCAGAGCTGTGGGATGGGAAATGTTACAAGGTGTGAGCTTTGGTTTTAAATTGCTGGAGGTATTTAGGATTTTTCTGAGCAACAAGTGAACTTTAAATTTACTTTTATACTGTACCTACTTTAGATTTATTTTTATGGCCATAACAACTGGACTTGGGAAGTCATTTGGAGAGAGGGTCTGAAGAGGAAAGAGAACCAGATACAGATCCCATCGACAGTTTGAGAGTGAAATCAGGGCTGGATGGGATTTTGGGCAGGAATTGCTCCCTGTGAGGGTGAGGAAGGGCTGGGATGGAATTCCCAGAGCAGCTGGGGCTGTCCCTGGATCCCTGGCAGTGCCCAAGGCCAGGTTGGAGCACCCTGGGATAGTGGGAGATGTCCCTGCCCAGGGGCTGGAATGAGCTGAGCTTTAAAATCCCTCCCAGCCCAAACCAATTTCTGATTTTATAAACTGAAATTCCTATCCAGGCTTTTTTTTTTGGCACATCCAGTGAAGGAACAACAGGCACTGGGCATCAGGTGAAGCCATCATGAGGCTGATGATGTTTCACACTGACAGCTTCACTGTCCTTCTCTGGAGTCCCAAAAAATTCAACTGTTTGCAGGAGGAGCAGGTGAGGTGAGCACAAACGTGTCTCAGGCAGTGCAGCACAAATGAAAATGCACAAAAATGACGATCCAGTGAAGACAGAAACTCAAATCAAGGCACCAATGTAAGATTTCCCCCCTCACTCTGTAATTCTCTGCTCAGTCAGCTTTAGGCAGAAGAGCTGGAGCTATTTATTTATTAACTTTCTCTTCACTGCACAGAAATAAAGGAAAAAAGGATGGAAACCTCCAACTGACCACAGCAGGTTCTGTGCAGGAGCAGGAACCAATGGATGTCTTTTTTCCTCCTTTAAAGCCAAATTCAGAAGCACAGAAACACCCAAAGCCTCCCGTGCCTCCCCTTTGCTGTGCAATTCCTGGCTCAGAGCAGCCTGGAGGTCCAACACAGCACAATTCCATCAGGAATTATCCATGTCCCATTAGCTAGAAAAAAAATCCAGCCAGAAATTTTTGCAAATCTTCATTTCTACTCAGTGGATTTCAAGTTAAGGAAACTTCCAGCTTCCACTCTTGCACTCAATGTAAATGGAATTACTCCAGAAAAGCAAACTGGGAGAGTTTTCCCATGGAGAGAGGTGGAGTGGGCAGGTCCAGCTCCCCATTCCCACCTGAAATTCCTTTGGATATTTGCCCCAAGCCACGCTTGCAGGGGATGCTTGAGCAAATCCAGCTCAGCTTGGTGCCAGTTTAGAATTCCCAGTGCAGGAGAAAAGGGGATTGCCATTCTGGAAACAGGATCAGGCAAAGGGATAAACCAGGAATTTCCTGATTAAAGCAGCCCTGGGATGTCCTGTAGGAACTTCTGCTCCTCCACAAAGCCCTGACCCCTCTGGGAAAAGGGCAGCAGTTCCAATCCAGGCTGGGATTAAATCCAGCAGCTCCCCTGCCAAGGCTTTGCACAGAAAATGCTGCAGGGAGTGACCTGAGCTCTCTTTAGGGTGAAAGAGCTTTTAGGAACAGAAATTCAAACTGTTCAGAAATCCCTGAGTTCTTGGAGGAACCTGCCACAGGTTCAGCAGGAGGTTCTTAGTCTTGAGCTCTTTTTCCCAATTAACACAGGAGAGACTTAAAATATATATAAATAATGCCCTTATGGGATGAATCAATATTTCAAGAAAAATCCTTCACTTTGCCTTAATTGACTGTGTAGGTTTTTGGAATGTGATTTAATTTTCAACATTTTAATACTAAAAAAAAAATATATTTACAGCTGTTTCAAATCTTTATTTTCAAACAACATCTTAAAGGAGTGACTGAGTTACCCAAGTGCATCGTGAGTGTCAGGCAGAGCACAGGTGAGGAGGTAGAAATTCAGGAAATTAAATTCTTCCCCCTCAAGATGAATTTCTGAGTATTGACACAATGGAGCACAAAAGCCAGAGACAGTGGAGAAAGCAACAAAAAAGCTTTAAAAGGTTTTTAGCATCCAAAATATCAATACTGTCAGGAATAAATTCTAAGAGCCTTTTGGGAATACAGTTATTTTGCATACTAAATTTTGCTAGGATTACAAATATATTTCATATTACTTTCTCTTTATATTAAGAAGAATATTTATTTCTTTGAATAAAATATATAATATATATTCCAAAAATTAATATCTATATATTCCTTAAAAAAAAAAAAAGGGAAAATCAAGTTGCTTTCTCATTTTTTTAAAGAAACAGGAAACTGATCAAATATTATACAGTAGCAAAAAGACAAATTAGCAAAACCTGAAGCTGCTTCAAAAATCAGGAGGAAAAGAAAGACATCCCCATTTGGGTATTCAATTTTCCTCAAAATGTGATTTATTTCTGCAGTAGTTTCAGGAACTTGGAACTCCAGAGCCAGGAATCACTGTCACCTTCTCTCAGTGCACCGGAACAGCCACAGCCTTAAAAGTGACAGTAAAAACTATTCCTTGGAGCCATGTTCAGGCAGAATTTAAAACAGAAGTCAAAAATGTGATCAAATTGTAAAAAAAATCCAACCACTTGATCATTTTATCCAGTGGTTTCAATAATCATGAGGTCACAGAACACTTCCAAAATCATCTACAAACACGACACAAATTTCTGCCTGATGTTGATGCACCATTTTTAAAGACAGAAAAGGAGTTTTAGCAGGGGGTATTGCCAGGATAAAGTCAATTTAAATCCTGAGGTATTTCAATAAAAATTCTGTATATCATGGTAAACATGCAATTTTTACAGTGCAGTAAAATCTTGCTGTTAAGAAGGAATTGCACTGAAATGCAGAAACTGCAGCAATTCTGAAATATCCAAAAGTCAGGTGCACTGAAAGGTTCCCAACCTGTTTTATTCTTTATCTTTTTTATTATTTTATTATTTTTTATTATCTTTTCCTGGACCTGCCCTTTCTGCTCCTGTTTAATTTCCCATCCCACAGGAATGTTAATCCTTGATCAAGAATCTGAAAATGGGGCTTCTCTTGAATATTTTGTGTGTTATTCTCAGGCTTTTAGCGTGAATTATTTCTGGGAAGAAGCATCTTGTGGAATTCCTGCTGGACTTCCCTTTTAGGCAGGGAGGTCAGGAATTTCCAACAGCTTTTACAAGGAAATTTCAGCTTCTGGAAGGTAACTTTTAGGAGCTGAAATCCCAATTTCTGACATGGAAGGAAAACAAATCAACATTCCACTACTGTAGTTCTGTGAGGGGAAAAAAAATCACTCAAAGCTGTCTCAACCATTAATTTGGTTACTTTTTACTCCTTTAATTTATGCTGCTGTGTTTTTACTTTATATTAATTTAAGATGGACTGTCACTATCCAGCAGAAAATGTATTATTAGAATCTGTCAAATGTAAATCAATACAAGGAGTGTAAGAGGTTAAAATATGGGGATAAAAGTTAAGCAGGCAGCACAGAGCTGGAAAAAAGTTCAGTTGTAAAGGTTAGATACTTAAATATTAATTATTCAAATTAAAAAAATGTGGCAATAAAAAGTGAGCATAAGGCATCAATCCCTAGGATAGCAACAGCTTAACAAAATCAGGTGGTTCAATGCTGAGAATAGCAATTTTCATCACCTTTTTATTTCCTACCCACATTAATTAATTTACATTTTCTCATCTTATCTCTGGATTATAAGATGCTTATTGGGAAAAAAATGGATCTCCAAGGCTCCAGAATGCTGGCAGTGCTTTGGATCCCAGGCTGGGCTGATTTTTGAGCTGAAACAGGAAATTTAGCAGAGATTGCTGGGGAGTGCATTAAGCTCATTTTCAAGTGATTAGTGCTTCTCTGGATCCCATTTTTCCAGGATGTGAAGCACTAATGCTGTGTCATCCAATTAATGTGACCCACAAGGAATTCTGTAATTCCTGCTTCACCTCCCCTGCCCAGTGCCCAGGGTTCAGCTGCCCTGAGTGCCTGCAGGATTTGAGGATGAAAAGGGAAATTCAGGTGTCACCTGAGGGGCTCAGCTGGAGGGGAAGGAAAAAGAATTTCCCTGGAAGCAGAAAGAGGAAAAAACTGCCCAGAGGTTGTGCAGGCTCCAGCCTTGGAGGTGCCAAGAGACAAGAGGGGGAAGGAGCTGGAGTGAGTCCAGAGCAGGCACCAGGATGAGCAGAGGGATGGAGCAGCTCTGCTGTGGGGAAAGTTGGGAGAATTGGGATTGTTCAGCCTGGAAAAAAAATATTTGGGGTGAGCTCATTGTCCCTTCCAGTGCCTCAAGGAGCTGCACAGAGATGGAGAGAGACTACAAGAGTCTGAAGTGACAGGACACAGGGAATGGCTCCCAGTGCCAGAGGGCAGGGCTGGATGGGATTTTGGGCAGGAATTGTTCACTAGGAGGGTGGGGAGGAGCTGGGATGGAATTCCCAGAGCAGCTGGGGCTGTCCCTGGATCCCTGGAGGTGTCCAAGGCCAGGCTGGACATTGGGGCTGGAGCAGCTGGGACAGGGGAAGGCGTCCCCACCCAAGAGGTGGGAATGGGATGAGTTTAAAGGTCCCTTCCAACCCAAAGCAGCCCATGATTCCATGATTCTCTGATAAATCCCTCTGCAACTCCATCCTAAACCCAGATTTCTCTGACTCAGCAATTCTCCAGTAACCAACAGATCATGAGCAGCCAAAACCTGAAAATGATTCATGACAACGTGTGACTGTGCTAGAAAGTAAGAAGACCCATCCATATCTCAGAGCTTGTTGCTCCATAGCCTCCCACAGTCCATATGTTTAATCCCAATGGTTCTCACTCCTCAAATTCTGCTTTCAATCCCTCATGCAGCAACTAAATTAGAAAAGGTTCACTGCTGCCTGCAGGCAAAAAGTAAACTCGTTAACATAAATTGTCAGAAACAAAAAGCCAAAACCAGCAAATTCATCACATCAATGCCTCAGGTCCCCTAAAGGGGCTCCAGGAGAGCTGGAGAGGGACTGGGACAAGGGATGGAGGGACAGGACACAGGGAATGGCTCCCAGTGCCAGAGGGCAGGGCTGGATGGGATTTTGGGAAAAAATCCTTCCCTGGCAGGGTGGTGTCAAAATAAAATCATCCAAGGGCTGCTGGTTGATTTTATTTGGCCCAATTTTCCTGCACTGATACACAGGCAATTGCCCTAAAATGGGAAGTTTTGGTTGCAAACCTTGTAAGTCTGCAGTGATTCTGGGGACAAAACATGGAAATATTTATCACAAATAGAACTTTACTACTTGTAGTTATTGATAAAAACAGCCCCTCTGTTTGGAGGAAGAATTTGGGATAGACATTAAACACAGAAAAGCTCTCAGTGCTCCTAATCTAACAATATTTAACAACATGTAGGGAAGTAAAGCTTTAGGATGTCCTGACCAGGTGTGTCAGGCCAAGGTTTTTATTAAATACTATTTAAGATTCGTCTCTTGTTTCTGTAGGGCTTGTTCAGAATTGTCAGTCTATTGAAAAATGGGATTCTATTATTAAAGTAAAAATGCTTCTGAAGCAAGTAATTCCCATCTCCGTGTGTAATGCCAGGAGAACAGGAGAGTCCTGGATAATTAAGTTAATGGAGTTATTATGGGCAGGCTTAAGGGACAAAATCCAAGTTTGAAAGTGAAAAGAGGCACATGGCAGGGAGGATATTTCAGGAAAAGGTCATTTGGAGAGAGGACACCTGGAGATGCTGAGGGGACAGAAATAGCACTGAGCAAAACAGGATTGGCAGAGCTGTGACAGGTGACAGAATCAAGCTCAGGAATGCAGCTCGATAACAAAAATATCAATAAATCCTACAAATATGGAATGTTTGCTGAATTTAATCCCAGGAAGTGGCCAAGGAAAGGTTGGTCAGGGCATGGAGCAACCTGGGATAGTGGAAGGTTGGAACTGGATGATCCTGAAGGTCCTTTCCAACCCAAACCTTTCTGGGAATCTGTCATTGATGATGATTAGTAGAATTTAATATGATTAATATAAAATTAAGGAGTACAAATAAAGCCAGCTGTAGATAACAGAGAAAGAAATGTGAATTTTTTTTTTTTTTTAAAAGTCTTATTTATTTCTGCAGCACAAAGAGGGATAAGTTAAAGCCTAAGTTTGCAATCAAATAATTTACCTGATGGAGCAATTCCATTAAAACACCTCCAATGCTGGATAAATTGATGCTGATAGACACCAATCAATTATTCTGCAAAACTTACCGTTCTAAATGCTGAAATAACACAAATGTTTTTCCTTCAGCCTCTTTATACCCTTCAGAAGGGAAATATTTCCCTTGGATGTGAAGAGCTGGAAGCTGATCTGTGCTGCAGCAGCAAAAGGCAATAACATGGGGCTTGTCAGATGGACCAGAACTAAGATGCTTTTTTTCTCTTGAGGTCTATCTTTAATAGGAATTGATTATATAAAAAATTACTCTCTTCAGCAAGGGGGTTTTATAACCATTTCTTTTTTTACAGAAATTTCCAGCAGCTCTTAAGAGCCTCCCTGCAAGAATAATGTTTGAAAGGAGTAAAAATGAACTCAGGCAATGCCAGAGTTGAAAGGGGTTTTTTTTCCTCAAAAAAAACCTTTATAGTGAGGAAAAAAAAACCAGATACAATACATGCTAAATGCTGCACTTTAAATGAGATTTAGTGAGCTCTTAGAGAAGCATCTCCCTCATTCCAAGATTTTCTGTGTCTTACTGACAGAATTCCTGCTCTGGGACATTCCCAATGAGCTGATATCCACATCTCACCACTAAATTCATGCTGAACTTCTCCAACCAACTATTTTTTGCCAGCTACACTGCACACAGAACATGTTATCACTGAAGACAACACTGTTTTTCCATTAACAAGGAGGAATATTAATCAGTAGGCTTGGAATGTGCTTCTGCACCAATTCAGCTGCCTCCTGAAAATTCACCATTTTACACTTCCAGCATTGAGCTGAAATGTTTAAAATTATCTTTGATTTGGAATGGCTTTTTATTCATTAAAAACATGGCAATGGTTAAAATATTCTATTTGAATTCTTACCTAATGCATTTCTCTTCTCTGCTACTGAGTTTATCCAAATCACTGAAATGCTGAAATTTTTGCTAAAAATGGATTTTTACACTTAAACCAAACACCAAATTAAGCAAAGCCAGATGTAAGAAGATCTCACACCTTTCCAGCTCCCCTTTCTGGGGCTCCACCAGAGTCCTTGCAGTCAGAATCATCACTTTAAAAAAAAAACAAAGCATAAAATTCTCCCTATCCTTCTCTCAGCATCTTTGATTCCAAAGAGGAAAATAAACCCCACCTAAATCAGCAGATGGTGTTAGATGACATTTTGTGCTCAGTTTACAAAGCCTGTGTAAAGTGAAGTCCACCCAAATTTCCCCTTGGAAATCTTTAGCAAGATGATGATTTCTGATTGGATTTTCTTTTCCAAGATGATTTTTTGATAATGATTCTGTTGGAGAATTCCCTCAGAAATGGCTGCAGGTGTTCTGAGCCATATCCCTGCACCCCTTAAGTCAGACAAGGCTTAAACTGAAGTTTAAAATAATCTCTTTCTGGATCAGACCTGGGGAATCACATCTTACTTCTCCAGTGGTTCACTCCAAATAAGCAATGGCAGAAATAAGATATTTAATACTAATTCAAAGTGAACTCAAACTCAGGAGTGATAATTTCATATTTAGGTAATGATGAAAGCAACCAGTGCAAAGCCCAAGACAATTCAGCAGTGGAGGGGGACAGGGAAGAAATAAATGAATCCAAGTGTCTAAATTCCCAAAATGTCCCCCTTTTAAATTCACCCTCTGGTATCCAGAGGCCCCTCTGCAACAGGGTTGGACCAGACATCCTTCAGAGATCACTTCCAACCCCAAATATTCTACATGAGACAGGAACAGCCTCAATGCAGAACGTGGCCAGAGGCTGCTGCACAAACCCAGCCAAAAGCACCGAGTTCCAGGGTATTTCTGAGGGGCCAAAATTCAGTTTCCACCATCAGATGGGATTTTTGTTCCATTTTATGCTGTGGTTCCTTTGGTTTATAAGGTGGCCTCAAAATGCTCTGCAGCACAAAGCTTAAATAAGGGTTGGAATTTCATCTCAATTGTGGTTCTTAATTGCTGGAAGGAATTTGTAGCCGACAGTGTTTGGAATTCAGGACAGGGATTTGACAGCTTCAGTCTGTTTTCTGAAGGCAAGGATGCACTATAAAGGAGAATTGCTTTTTAATTGATCTATTTATCCCACACATGCATATGAGTCTATACATACAACAGGAACTTGGTGAAATTAATCTTTTCCATAGTAAAAGTGGCAAGGAACAGCTCAGGTAAAGAATTTCTGGGATAACCTCCTTGGTTCTTACCCAAAGAACAAGATGCTGGTGCCTGGCTGCCACCCTGACCTCCCAGAAGGGAGAATTGAGCCTGGAAACCCTCAAAAATCATTTCTCACCAAAAAAAAGCTGTATTTCTAGCATTCAGTCACTTCCCAGCACCTCCACCATAAGCCTCAAGACCCTCCTTAACAGCAGGGAAAAGCTGAACAATCCCATTCCTATTGCTCCTCTGTGATATGTCCCTTTTTGAACTTGCCCTTTCCATTTTGGTGCCACAACCATTTAACCTCCATAAATTAAGCACTTAGACATTGGGTTACATTTTTTTTTATCATCATAAATAATGAGTGTTTTTTTTCTTCCCATTTCTAGCGTGGAATTGGATTTTAAACAGCAAGAAGATAAACTACAGCCAGTTTTGAGAAAACTTCATCCTATTGAGGAAACTCAGGTTGCACCTTTGCCTTATTCTCAGGAGAGCTACTCCTCTACTCCCAAGCAAAAATCCAAAACTGAATCAAAAAAGCATGGAAGATGGAAACTCTGGTTCCTTTAACCCAAGTCCATTATGTGTGGAGTTCAAGGCCTTCTTTGACAAATATTTGGAGTTGTATCCATCACCTCTGACGGGATCCTGGTGGAAGGAGGAGCGTCCTGGCCAGTTCTCACCGCGTGTACCAAAAAGGCCTTTGTACCGACGGACTCATGCCCAGGAGCACGGGCTCGGGGAACCCCCTGCCCACCTCTGCTTGCAGTTTGCCAATGTGGGATGTAAAACCTGAATGGAAATCTGGACAAAGATGGGAAAGTAAAACTGTTCCCCGTGTCCCCCATCCTCCGCTCAGATCCGTAAGCGTCGCGCTGCTGTTAAAGCGTAGGCCGGCATCCTGCTCCCACAGGAATGGTGAAAGCCTTTTGGGGGGCTGGGTTGTTGTCTCTGGACAACAACGAGGGGGAAAAATAAGGAGCAAGCCTTATGTGTGCAGTGGTGTTCAGTTTTACAGCTCCATGTTGATCGGGGAGTGCAGTTTTCAGCACAGAATTCCTGGACAAAGCACAATTTTTCCCGCGGCCCGAGGCCGCGCCGATCTCCGAGATGTGACTGTGGTGTATTCTCTGCCTTCATGCGATGTAGACTCCAACCAAGCTCTCACATTTCAACATCATTTCTGGTTTAGCTGTGTCCTCACCACCAGAAGAACCTCTCTGCTGCTCAGCCCCGGCGGGGGAGCGGCCAGAAAGCTCCCAAAAATCAGGCCCAGCCTTTAAGCACCTCCAGCTCACAGGGTCCCTGGGACAACCCCTCAGTGTCACCTTGGAAAAGTCTCAACCACGCAGGAACAAAACCCCAGCCCAAAACAGACCCATCCCAACCCCCATTGTTTGCCTTTGCCATGGGTTAGTATTTTTTTTTTGTAACAGTCTTTGGAAAAACCTCTCCACTACTGCAAGAAGGCACCAGGAGATGAGGAGGCTGCAGCGCTGCTTGGAAGGAGCTGAAATTTGAAATGCTATTTATTTATTTATGAATTAAGCTTCTCAGATGGGTTTCCCAGCTTATTATAATTTATATCTCGATCTATTAATTGTACTCAGTAATTGAAATGCTTAGGGGAGAGATGGGAATCAGATTTTTCCTAATTTGGTTTGGGTTTTTTTTTGAAATGGCACTTAAAATTTTGCTCTGACGTATAAACTGCAATTTTTCCTTTAAGTATCTGCTGCTGTCATTAAACTTGCATCTAAAATGACCATTGGTGGAAAAATTCCTCATGCTAGAAGTGGCCAGGGAGTGGGAATCCTGTCTTTTGGTTTGGCTTGGGATTTTTCCCCAAGGATTTCAGATAATTTGAGCTGCATGTGACAAACTGGGTTTGAAATTGCATCCCCTGTAGCAGCAGGAAAGTACAAATTCTTCAGCCTTTAGGTGCAAGAATCATTTATTTGTATGTACTAAAAATCTGAGGCAGTGTTTTTCTTTTATACTGTTTCTCCTCTTAGCTCAGCATCCAATTTATTCCTGAGAGGAAAATAACTCCATTTTTTTTCCCCCAAAGAGCAAGAAAAGCAAGTTAAAATGGGAATAGAAATGCAGAAGATGCCTATGGCCAGCTCAATATTTGCAGTAGACCTTCAAGAGGGCTACGAGCTCTTGCACAGAAGCAAATCCTGAAATCCTCTGGTGGGAGTTGAAGGATTAGGAAGGTGATCCTGTACACCAGGAAGGGTCATTGTTTCATGTGGAAAAAAACCCGTGTTTCATGTATTTTATATTGTTTTTAACTAAAATACAGAACTGTTTAAAAAACAGCCCACACAACACGGCTTAGAAACCCAAATATTTCTAAACAAAAATTACTTTTTTTTTTTCCTAAGCAGAAAGGAATCTCAAAAAATGGGCAGAACAAGGAAAACACAGCAGTATCCATCATTAAAATAACACCAGTAATTAATGCACTCCTCCATGCTATCAGGCCTAGTGTTTGGGGTTTTTTAAAGAGATTAAACCAAGCATCTCTCCATGGCAATCAGTTCCCAAATCCTCAGTGCCACCCCTCAGCAGCTTTGTGTGTGTGCAGGGACCCTGCCACAAACCCAACCTGTTTGTGGTTCCTGACCGATCCAGAGCTCCTGGAATCACGGGAAAAGAGGGAGGAAACTCCAACTGGAGAAACCAAGAGCTCAAAGGGAAAGTTCTCACAGAGTGTTCTGTACATGTCCAGGCTATTTTCTTAAGAAGTTGCAAATTTTTAATTTTTTACATTTTTTTAAACCTGGGGAAAGCTGACATTACCATAGAGTCTTGCTTCCGACTGACATCTGGTGTTCTCTGGTACCCTCCGATGTACTTTGTAATAAAATGTTTTTGCAAGTGTGTAAAATGTATCATAATTGTATTGCCTTTAGAATCACTCAGGCTCAGGTTAGATAGACACCAAGAGAAAAAAACAAAAACAAACTAATTCTTTAGAGCTTTTAGTTCAATGTGACAGAGCTATTTTCCTCTTCATGTAGAAGATCTTGGAGGTTCTAATGAGAAAAATGAGGTTTTATTTTCAGTGTGGCTTTGCTGGATTCACTGGCAGTCCTTTGCACTTCATACATTGATTTTCTAGCTGCACTTCTCCCATCTCCTGCTTCAAAATACTTTTTAGCCAATAAATACTGCAGTGATTTTATATCCCTTGTTCTTTGCTGAGTCCTTATAATTTTCCCACAGCAACAGTTGCATTCTTTGGTTTAGAACTATGAGGAAAACACTATTCCTGTGAGTAGCACTTGGTTTCTTAAAAATGAAAACAAAAATAACTGTAAAAATACTTTTAAAAATCCAGGATAAACTGAAAACAAAAAAAAAACCAACATGATTAAAACTGGAAAATCCTACCATGGGTACAAAGTGTTTGCTTTTTCTTGCCTAAAATGCAAAACCACTGTCCATGCCTTTAATTCCACTCGATGTTTTAAAGGTTAAATCACTTTTTCCAATCAAATTGGGTCATTTTTCATGAACTTTACCAAGTTTATGTTTTTCATGAACATAACCAAGTCAGCTGTTAGATTATCCCAGGACCTGTGTATTACCACATATTATATATTGCTGCTGGAATTGAGCTGGAATTGAACCAGACTGCCACTGAAAACCCAACTGCACCAACACTATTTTGTCTGGGACAACAAAAGGGACTGCATGAAGATTTTTAATATTCCATAAAAGCCATCTGTGGTTCATTAAAATAACTGGAGTGCTACAAATGTGTCCATTTGCTCAGGTGAGTGCAGCTCATTCCCATAAACGTTGGGAGGGAATGCAACAGGGATGGTTTGACAACACAAAAAAAAGAACTCAGTATTGGTGATGGAATAAAATGATGGCTTCAGTGGCAGTGAAATTAGCTTGTAATATGTGATTTCAAATGATTTTGAAAGAGAAGAAAACATGTGACTCAATACAGCAAAGCAGTTTTACATGGGAGAAGTTTGGTGAAGGAAATGAGGTTTTCTCCTCAGCATTTTGGAATCCATGAAGCCTGACCAGGACTGATTTTAAGGCACAGGAAGATAAATTTACATCCAGATTCAACTCCTGAATAACTAAGTGCAGCCCCAGAAGTCTCCTGTGACCATCAGTAACTCTTATTTCAGGATTTCACTTGTATTTTACAGCCTTTTGGAGAGGCCTCCAGTCTGGAAGTGCCGAGAGATGGACAATCCACCATGGTGATTGATTGATTGACTGACTGATTGACTGATTAATTGATTATCCAGAGTTCTCCCATCAGTGCCACTCTGCTCTGCATGACCCTTGTCACTCTCCTTGTTTCAGGTGTCACCTGCACCCCACAGGGATTCCCCTTCTCAGTCTCCTTCCAGAACCCTCAGAGACTCCACAAATCCCTTTTTCTCCTTCTGATGGCTCCTGCATCATTTCTCTTCTGCTTTCACCTCATTCTCTTCCCAAAGCACGGAGGGGAAAGCAGCAAAGTGGAGAAGATTCCATTCATCAGCATCACCACAGAGTCCTGCCCAGTGCTTCCTACTCCCACACCAACATCCAGAACAATCCATTTTCCAGTCACAGCGCTGACTTTGTTCCCCATACACCTCTGGATGTTCCCCAGAGCCACTCTCCTCAAGGACACACTCTTGGAAGTTAAAACCAAAGGAACATGGAATGGTTTGGGTTGGAAGGGACCTTATGATCATCTCATTCCAACCCCAATCTTCCCCTAGGCCAGGAGATTTCCTTTCAGGAATTAAAAGAGTTTGCTTTCCTCAGCTTTGGAAGTGAGGCACATCCCAAGCTGCTGACACGAGGAGAAGGAGCAGCCATGGATCATTTTGGAGCTGCCACCGAGGCTGCCCTGTCCTGATTTACTGGAGGAGGCCGAGATGTTGCCTCACGTGGAACCCAACATTGTCCAAAAGCCACCAGGAAAGGAAAGAGATGGTTTAAAACCACCCTTCCAAAGGCTCAAGGAAGTTTGCTCAATTTACTTTTTCTTCAGGCAATGTGTTCTGCCGTAAGAAAGGTTTTGTGATTTTTTTTCCAGGTGGTTTCTCACTGTGCCAGGAGCAGCAGCAGCTCGAGGCAGGAGCAAAATTAACCTAAACCAGGCAGGTTGGAGCAGCAGGACACAGCTCAGCACCCTCAGGCTGCATCCTGCACTAATAATAGAATCATTACATAAAATAAATATAAATAATAATAATAGAATCTTCTATTCAGCAAATGGATCAAGTGAAAACCATCAGTGAGACTTAGAGAGGGAAAAACAGTCCAAAAGCAACGAGGATTAAGAATTGTCTTCTTACCAAAACTATTGACAAATCAGATTTTAAACTTATCATTTACATTTCATTTCACTTAATATCTGGTTCTCCTCCTTGCAACTAGTCTCTTATTTGAAGGTAATTCTCTTTTGAAGGTATAAGACAAAACTTCCTTTTATTTTATCAAGGAGCTCACATTTAAGGAGGAAAAAAATGAAAACCAAATGTGCAGAGCCAAAGGGAACTGTCCAGTTCAACGCTGTAGAAAAGGCTCATCCTGTAATTAAAACTTTTCACTTCAGCACTTAAATCCTTGACATTCCTCCCCTGCTCACAAACTGCATTATGTAACATCAAGTTTTGGATGGAGATGGTGTCACTAAGTATTTTTCCAAGGAGAAAACATGCCAGCTTTAGGACATCAGCAGTTACACTTACAGAATAAAAAAATTGGTTATGTGCTATATTTTACTTCTTTTAAAGAAGTTATCATTACTTGACCTCTGTCAGGTATTTCAAATTTCTTCCTTCCAGTCACTCCGTGTGGTTAATTCTCTATTACAGGTAAAACTAAAAAAAAAGAAAGGTCACTGCATCATTTCAACCCAAATCTGATCCAAGAGAGGTCAAGCTGTGCTTCCTAATTATTATTATTCATTCTACTCCTCCTCCATTGCTGACACCACAAAAATGAGTTGTGGCTGGTTATTTAACAGGGGAATCTCTTCAGAAAAGGCTGCATTGTAAGGTAGGAGTAAGTACTCATTAAAAATACCCTGAAATCTCTGTGTTCATTAGCTGATTATAGAGGCTGTGCGTGGAGGGATTCAGGCTGTGCTCACCAGCACAATGCACATCTTTAATATCACTGTTCTGAGTTCAAACACACACACAAGTTTTCAAATCTGCTCTGCTAACTGCAAAAGGCATAATTAACATTTTTAAATATCACCTAAATCACGTTCATCAAAACAATAATTAACTCACATTCAGCCTGAAACTGAGGAAGTTAAAATAACACACAAGTCGACTTCCCTGCACTGTTACTGCATCCCAGCACTGGAATATTCTGTAGGAATGATCTGCTTGGAACCACTTCCCCACAGAGGATGTGGATTCCCATCCCTGGAAGTGTCCAAAGCCAGGCTGGACAGGGCTTGGAGCACCGTGGGATAGTGGGAGGTGTCCCTGCCCATGGCAGGGATGGAACAGAATGAGCTTTAAGGTCCCTCCAACCCAAACCATCCAGGGATTCTGTGACTTCTTGCTCCAACAATGGATCTGGACACCCATTAACCCTTCCTTACAACAAAACCCAAAGTGATCCAAGTGGAAAACCAAAACTAAGCCAGTGGACGATGCACCAAAGACAAAATTACTGCAGATTTGCCAACATGAGCACCCCAAATGCCAAGGGAATGGGCAGCAGGAGGTACAGAGGATGTGCTGAGGACACAGAGCCCTGTAAAAGTCAAACATCACTGTGTGCAATTACAGGGAGAATTCAAATTGGGAAGGAAAGAGGAGATCAAAAAATCAAGTTGCTGATGGACTCATCTATCTGACTAACAATTAACCCTGTGGTAAGAAATCAGTGCATTGAGCCAAAGTGAGCGAAAGTGATGCAGAACTGAGGGACAAGTGCTCAGACACAGCACAAACCTGGCTCAACTTTCACCAGTTACCTGCTGATGGGATCAGCTGCCAGATGCAGACAGCTACAAAACAATACAAGACAAGGCAAATACACACAGAGACTCCCAAGAACACACTCAGACTCATCCCCATCTCAGATATCAACAGGCCTTACTATCTTTTTCATTATTTAGTCCAATATTAATTAATTAACAGTGGAAAAATTCAAGTATAAGGCTTTAAAAGCATAGTGTTAAGTCAATAGGGTCGTTTGCATCAGTCCTTCCTCTAAACTTAATTTTGGCCTCTGTTCTTCAGTCATTTAGACACTTACCTTGGTTATCTCAATTTAAGTCAAAAAGACAAGTAAATGCTTGTAATGCAATAACAACAGCCAAGTCTCATTTCCACACTCCTCAGCTGGCTAATTACCAATCCTACATCATTTTGGTGCACATAGATATCAATCCTGGCTAATCACCTGCTCACAGATATTTTTCAAGCCTCTTTTATTTTTATTTTTTTTTCTCTTCCCCTGTGTCAAGCACAGTAAAATTACCAGGCAGTGCTTTCCAGCTTCCTGAGCACACAGAGAGAGAGAAAGAGAGGATATTTTGATTGCTTTGGGTCACCTGGGATTACAATCCTATTACAGGCAGGTTCAGGAAGATGTGACAGAGGTGTTTGAGTTTACTCACAATGAGCTCTGAGTCCCGTCCCATGGAAATCACAGTTCTGTTCACTGTCCTCAGCAGGTTCTCCATGATGATCTGGACATGGCGCTGTGTGGGGCCCTGAGGACAAGGAATAAATCAGTGATAACTACAAACACAACTCAACTATTTGTGCTGCTTTTCAACCCACCTGTCTGGTGAAAATCAAATAAAACATCACTTGCTGTTGATCAAAAGCAGGGAATGAGTCTCCCACTTCAACTAAGTGTTATTTTGCTAATACTGATATGTTACTAATATGTTACTAATGTTACTGATAAATGAAAATGTGCTGTTACAATGCCAATGAAAAGCCAAAACCCTGGAAATGCAGCCTATGGCATTTAGTCACCCATTAATTTTCTTTCCCCAAGTCATTCTTCCAACATCAAACCCCCACAGGCATTACCAGTTCGGGGTGGGGGGGCTGCTCTGCAACAGCTCAATTAAAAGGAAGAGAAAAGCAAAGCAAAACTTTCATTAAGGAACTGCCAATTTCAGTCAATATTAGAAGCAATCCACCACTACTTTTGAAAGAGTTAAAATGAAATATTCATTCCAAGCAGCTTTTAAGGACAAGTCCAGAAACTTCACACAGTGGGCAAAAAACGGAGCCAAAAACACAACAAGGAGAAAGAAACAGATGAGCTTTGCTCCCATCTTTTAGTTTATGGATGAAAAATAGATGTGCATATTTGAAGGACGATCCATCCCCAGCACAAACTCACCCAGGAGCTGGCCCTGCTGCCAGGAGCAGCCTGGGAGAGGCTGGAGCTGCAGGTGGGTTCTCACCACGGAGAGAAAAGCAGCCAACAAAGACTGACAGGAGCAGCCAAGCTGCCAGAACCAAATTCCTCCTGTAGAACAACCCTCTCTCTGAAGCAGCCACACTTCCAGAGCTACTTCCAAAAACAAAAACTCAGAGCAAAACCCAAAACCCCACAATTAAATATGATACCAGAGAGGATGTGAGTAGCTGACCCCTCAGGTCCCTTCCAGCTGAGTTAGTGTATGAAGGTTCAGGCAGCAGCAGCACCCCAAATTTTAGGAGAGCATCAAAGCACTGCAGCTCTCTGGCAAAGCATCAATATTTTTAAGTTTGTTCAGATCAAGAGAAAGCAAAAAATAGACTATTATGGCAAAAAAAAGGGATATTACACATGCTGTATGTCTGGGAACCATGTCAGCAACAATAGAACTCAAATGCACATTTCCCAAAATGCCCATGGGAGAAAAGAAAAACCATCAAAACAAAACGTTTTCCACCTGGAAGAGGCCAGGCACAGTAAATGAGCACAGTTTAACTCCTAAGGATATTTATTTACTCACTATCTAACCAGAGAAGCTGTACTGGATGTGCCTCAGAAACAACAAGTGCTGTGCTGGGTGTGATGTGTGAGATGCCACACAACACATCCTCATCACTGGAAAACTAACAGCTAGAAAAGGCTGGTTAGGAGGTTATAGAAAAGAAAAATAAAAAAATCTAAAGCTTCAGGAGTTACCTGCTTAATTCACTTCACTAAAACAATTTCTGTGAAGTGTTACTCATCACAGAGCCACCCTGCACTCACCACATCTTTCTTGTAGAGCACTTCCAGGATGTTACTCAGCAACTGGCAGCAAGCCTCCAAATCTTCTTGTCTCTCCAAGTGATACTTGAGCTGGTCTGTCATTGTTGGCAGCAAGATTTCCCTGCAGTCTGCACACAAAACACGAGGTTACAAACACAGCTTTCAGGGCCTTCAGGCTGATGTGCTTCAGTGCTTACATAAGACACAAAAAAAATCAGGAAAAATAAATTAACTTCAAGCTTTTCAACCAAAACCTCACCTCACCTTAAAAACTTCTGCCTCTGAACTGCTACAACCTTTGACTACTTGACTCTATTAAAAAAAAAATCCCTTCCTTGCTCAAGTACTCAAACTGTTCTTACATGGAGGGAACCGCCAGGTCCAAATTAATTACTAATTATCCATATAAATGTCAGCCCAGTGAACAGCTTGGTTCTGCAGATTTGCCCCAAAGATGCTCTGTGATCACAGCCTGCATTTGGGAAACCTCAGGATATGTTGCTCCCTGAATTTTGGACTAACATGGAAAGGAAAGAGCAGATGAAGCAAAACCCCACAGGGCAGAGGGGTCATGTTCTATAAAGTGTCCCCAAATGCAGGGGAGGGGAAGAACCCCAAAGCCCAACTGCTGAGCACTCCAGGACAGGCACAGGAACGTCTCTGCAAAGCCTGAGAGGTGAATCAGTCTTTAATAACTTAAAAGACCCCTAATTAGAGAGGGTTGAGAATGTTCCACAGCCTTGCTAAGCCCCACTGGTAGGAAGGGGGCAAAGATCAATTTAATATCCAAGTCACCTCTGAGTTCCAGTGGCTGGAGCTACGCTGATCAGTGGGGGAGGCAGTCAGGCTGGATTTCTGAGGAAGGGAAAACTGATTGATTTGTCACAGGGCTTAGTCTGGAATTACACAACCAGCACAGAACACTCCCTCCCTTGGGTGGAGCTGCCAGGGCTCCTCAGCTCCCACCTGGGCTGCTGAGAAACGTGGGGGGACACAAAATGGGTTGGGAACTGCACAAATCATCCCAAGGGTGGTGAGGAGCAGCTGGGGGACCCAGTCAGGACATCCAGGGGGGACCTGGCTCTGCACAACTCCCTGACAGGAGAGAACTGAGTGGAGGATACAGGGAATGGCTTCCCAGTGCCAGAGGGCAGGGCTGGATGGGATTTTGGGAAGGAATTGTTCCTGGCAGGGTGGGGAGGAGCTGGGATGGAATTCCCAGAGCAGCTGGGGCTGTCCCTGGATCCCTGGCAGTGCCCAAGGCCAGGCTGGACATTGGGGCTGGAGCAGCTGGGACAGGGGAAGGTGTCCCTGTCCAAGAGGAATGGAATGGGATGAGCTTTAAGGTCCCATCCAACACAAACCACTCCATGACTCTGGGATGTTTCAACCAACCCAGTGCTGTGGTGCCATCCCCTACCAGAAGATGAGATTTTCAGGGCATCTTTGCTATGAACTATTTCCAAAAACACTGATGGCCTCTGCACAGATCACTGGGAAACAGAGGGGGAAAGGTGAACCCCCAACACTGGGAGCCACAAACAGCTCCCAGCCCGGATTCATGGGGAACTTCACGGTCCAGAACTCCTGTTCCTGCTCCCAAGCCAGCTCAGGATCTGCTGCACAGTGATCACAGACAATGATAATTCCACATCTGTTCCAGAGCAAAGTCCAGCCTGTGGTGATTTAATGTCAGAGAGAATCAAATATTCATCTGTACCAGAGGACGCTCAGCAGGAATTATCAATTAGCAGCACTCAATGAAAGCCTTCAATGAACACAGGAGCTCTGCTGAAGGTGAATACACACCATAAATTTGTGTCAATAAAAACATTTTATTTCTGGGAAGACTGATAAATCAATTTATTTTACGGTTCATTTGAGTGGCCAAAGAAATTTAACCTGTGCTCAGTAACTTTGTTTCCACTTCACAGCTTGTGAGTTGAGTCATAACTGAACAATAAGAAATCTTATAAATGTTGTCTGCTAATATCCAATAGACTCAAATTCCTCATGGAAAAATCCCTGGATTTTCTCTTTCTAACTACAGCAGCTCCACAGCTCACTTGGCAATCAGCTGGAAGTCATTTGGAAAACAAAGCAACAGCGAATCCAAATAACTCCATAGGACAAAACAAATCAGACAAATCACTGTTTACATAAACCAAAACCTTGACGTTTGCAAGGATAGGACACTTCATTTAACTCCCAACCATGAGCACTGAAAATATCCACTAAAATATTATTAAACAGCTCCACACTCAGGGAAAAATTATGTTTATGCCTTTTTGTTTAATTTCTAAGTAGTGAAATGAAAATTATATATAAGATTATATATATTATATTATTATAAGGTTGTAGGAATGTTATTTATTTATAGATGCAATTACTTCTATATGGAAACATTATTTATTTATCTAATTACTACATATTCATATTTGTGTTTATAAATATGAATAAAATAAATTTTAAAAATATATTTTACTTTTTTATTTTTTAAAGACACACAAACCCCACCCACCAGACTCCATTGTGATCCAAGGTCCCAAACTCTCCAGATTTCTCACTGAATCATCAATCACTCAACGACATCACTAAAGCAAAATTCTTCAGCAAACGGCTTCACACACCCACCCCTCTCACCCCCAAGTCCCTCAAGCTTCACAAATTCATGTATTTTGAATTTTAATTCTTCTGGAGACACAAATAAATCTTCTTTGACCTCTCAAGGCACAGAATTAGAGCCTTTTTTTCTCCACCAGAAACAGGCTGATGAAATTTCCTGTGCATTTGCCAGCCTGCCTTAAGTCCACAATCCTGTATAGTGCATATTGCTTTTAGGAAAGAAAATCTCATTTGTGCAACAGGATCCAGGATTAGTTGACAGCTTATATGAAAGTATTCCCTATCAGTTTAAAATTCCTGAATCAGTGAGAAGCACAAAGGGCAGGCAACAACTCAAGCCCACAGAGCAAGGGACAGGAAAATCTAAATTTGAAAAAAAGGCTGTGTATAGGGGTTTGATTTATTTTCAAGTGAATTTGAATGTTTATGAAAGGTTCCCAGCACAACTGAGGCTTCAGACACAAACTTCAAAGAATGATCCTGATGTGGAATTACAATGAGAAGATCAGAGGGAAGGAGCCCCTCTCCTATGAGGAAAAGCTGGGAGAGCTGGGGGGGCTCACCTGGAGAGGAGAAGCTCCAGGGAGAGCTCAGAGCCCCTGCCAGGGCCTGAAGGGGCTCCAGGAGAGCTGGAGAGGGACTGGGGACAAGGGATGAAGGGACAGGACACAGGGAATGGCTCCCAGTGCCAGAGGGCAGGGCTGGATGGGATTTTGGGCAGGAATTGTTCCCTGGGAGGGTGAGGAGGAGCTGGGATGGAATTCCCAGAGCAGCTGGGGCTGCCCCTGGATCCCTGGCAGTGCCCAAGGCCAGGCTGGACATTGGGGCTGGAGCAGCTGGGACAGGGGAAGGTGTCCCTGCCATGGCTGGGGTGGGATGGGTGGGATTTAAGGTCCCTCCAGCCCTACCTGGGACTTTGTGAGGCAAGAGCAGCTTTACAGGCCACACTTTGTTCAGTGAATAAAAACCCTGAGACATCCATGGGAATCCCAGGTTTGGGTCAGTGCACGTGCCTGGAATCCCCATCCCAGCCCCAGCAAAGGATGTTGGATTTAAGACACTCCTAACAGGCAGTGACAGGAAAACCTTGCTTAGGAGCCTCCTGATAAGATCTCAGAGCCATTAAGCAGCGATGTTCTGTCAGCAAACCTGGCCTGGGCCCTGATTAATCACCCTCTCATTAAAACAGAGCCATTTCAATTTCTCAGCAGCTCAATAAAGTTGGACTACACCATTCCCCTCACCCTGAAGGGCTGAGTTTGGGAGTCAGCTTTGAAAAACAAACCAGCCACACACAGTTCCCAGCTCCTGCCCCTCTGAAAACAGAACTGCTGCAATAAGGGAAGGCAAAGATTGATGGGGCAAACACACCACATGTCCCTCTAGCCTTTCTCAGGGGTGTGTTTTACACTCAGTTTCTTGTTTTATCTGACTTATCTCCATTTCTTCCTCCCCAGGAGAGTAAAGGATGATCCCTGATATCACTGACTTCTGCCCCAAAGTCCTGGCAATGAATGAAGCAAAGGAGTAACATTGATGCACAGCTCTTCCCAGGAAATACTCAATTTTTCTTGGGGACACCATTTCACCCAGGCCCCAACAGAAGAAACTCCATCTGTATTCCTGCTTTTACTTCTTGAAAATCCAGCACTTAAGGGCTGGATAATTTCAAATCATTTTAGAAGTGAAGATGAAGTCGGGACTTGCTGTTTCTACCGAGTTTCTACACACGGTGACACCGGTGATAAACTGTTTCTCAGTGGTTGTAAGAGAGGTATAAAACCACCAAAATGCCAATCCACCAAGATTTTTTTAAACTGGAACCAGCAAAATTTGTTTCATCAGCATTCAGTGGTCTCAGTTTTTGTGATCTGAGAGCAGAATCCTTCCAAATCTCCTTTCCCACTGAACCAGTGCCTATTTGCTCCCTCATTACCTTCCCTGCCAGCACACAAACACTTTGTTTGGCTCAGTTTAACCTGCAGCCAGCCTGAAAATGCATCAAGTGTTTCACCTCAAAGGAGGAAATCTGTAGGAGAATTGGCTGAACTTATCTTTCACTGGCCCATTAATGGGAGAGGAGAAAATAATAAGGCATGGACGAACAGCAGCCTCTGAAAAGTTTCTGTGCTGCTCTCCTTCAGCCAGGGAACAGCTCCAGTGCAGAGAGGACATCAAAAACCTCCATTCCCCCACACCAGCCCACTGGGCACAAAAGCTGAGTTCATGATTTTTGATAAACCCCAGCACAAAGTTACAGCAGAGGCCGATAACACAGCTGCTTTTAAACAAACCACGAGGTTTTCTGGTCATTTTGCACTTTCACTTCTTTACCATTTATAACCTGAAGTGTCAGGATTCTCCTGGTGCCCAGGGCTGGGCTGGATGGGGATTGGAGCAGCCTGGGATAGTGGAAGGTGTCGCCCTGAAAACTCAGCTTCTGAGCTTGCTGCCATGGTTTTCTAAGGACTTTCCCAGGACAGTAACTGTAAACATAGATATGTGTACATTCTTTCTGTTCCACGTCTTGTGATGGGCATCTCTCATGGCCAGTGCAGTGAGAAAGTGTTATCCTGACCATCCAATCCCTGGCCATGGTCAGGAGCCTATAAATCCTGGCAGGAAAAATAAACTTTCTCTTCTTTTCACCACACCTCGACCTGTGTCTGTGTGATCAATTCATCTTCAGTGGTAACAGGAAGGTGCCCACCAAGCACTGGAAGAGCTTTAAGGTCCCTTCCCACCCAAGCCAGCCTCGGGTTTGGTTTGAAATTTTGTCCCTTAAGGTGCCCCAGGCTCCAGAGGGATGGCAGGAGGGACTGGGACAGGGAATAAAGCCCTGGAATTGTGCCTGCTCACCGTGCTGGGTGAAGAGGTCGCTGTGCACGATCTCGATGAGGCAGTAGAGCTTCTGGATGGTCAAGCGGCTCACGGGCACGTTCAGGATGAACTCGGTGAAGAGCTTGCTGCACACACAGAAAAAGCAAAAATCCATTAAACTCCCCTCCAAACCATGGAAAAACATCCAGGAATAAAGCACCAGACACACAGCTTCATGCTTTTGAACGAGCAAATTCAATATTTTTGAGACACTAAAAAAAAAAGCAAAAAAAAAAAAATCAGAGAATCCAACAAATTCCTTTAGTTTTTAATGTCATTTCTTTTGTCCCTTTCCCTTTTAGCTCAGTTTTAGACTCTTCATCTGTGTCTCACTGAAGGTTTTAGGTTTCAAATCTTCCTTGCCTGTGCTTTTGAACGAGCAAATTCAATACTGTTGAGACACTAAAAAAAAAAATTTAAAAAAATCAGAGAATCATTAATAGTTTTCCAACAAATTTAATTTTTAATGTAATTTCTTTTGTCCCCTTCCCTTTTAGCTCAGTTTTAGACTCTTCATCCGTGTCTCACTGAAGGTTTTAGGTTTCAAATCTTCCTTGCCTGTGCTTCACGTCAATCAGAACATTCATGATGCCAAAAATAAGGTGATAATTAACATTGTAAGCTACCAACAAAAAAACATAATTAAAAAACCCAAAAAGGAACATTTTAGGATAAAGCATCACACTCATCAGCTGGGCTCCCACCTAATATTGACAAGACTTTTCAATAATTTTGCATCGCTTCCTAAAATCTTGGATTCTTTGCTTTGCCTATTGAGACTTCATTTCTAATTAGAAGCCAACCTCAATTTAAACACTCCCAGTATTAAATTGCAATTTGTACTGGTGATACCATAGAAAAAATGTAATATTTAGGGTAAAACAGGCCAAGTCCTGCATTTTCCTTTCTCTTTTCCCAGGAATTTTGCTGTCATATACCAAAATTATTATTTAGTCCAGAAACTCTACAAGTCTGGGTTTCCTAAGCTCAGGGAAGTGTTGACGTAAAACATTCCACAGTTTAGGCAAGCAGAAGGTAAATGCCAGGTTCCTCAGGCCACTGGAACATTAAACTAAAATTGTATTTATTTATTTTACCCCTACTTTATCTCATATTTTCCTCCTTCTGACATATCAAGACCAAAGAAATAAAACCAGACAAAATTTAGAGGGGTTTGTGGAGTAAAATCAGATTTAATTATGGTTTTTTTCAGTGTGTAACAGCAACATGAAAAATAAAATTATATTTTTCTCTTTAAGCTAAAAGTCCTTCTGAAATACCAGTTTATATTTGGTTCTTCTGCTGCTTTTTTATTTCTTAAACATCCTCCTCTTGTCCTTTTTATTTACTAACAACACTGCCGTGTTTATGAGCTACTGAAACATCGATCCAGCAATAGGGTTCACTAAATTATTTATTGTTTTATTGTTTACATGGCATTTATACTTGAAAGAGTGAAGCATCATGGTCCAGCCCAAGAGTTTTGATGGCAGTTGCCTGATTAATAATTCTTGCTAATTGTTTGTACTGCAAAGTTTGTCAGGTATTTGTTAAACATTTTTTTTTTTTAAAAACAGGCCCTTAAAAAATACCTGCAAGGGACAAAAAAATGTAATAAAACCAAAGTGATAAAACTTCTCAGGTGATCCATATTTCACTGTCTCAGTAGATATTTCTATAGTTTTATATATTTTTGTAGTTTTTATAGAGAGCATATATATAGTAATTACATAAAAATATTAATATATATAGGTTGTGGTTTTATAGTTTTATCTATTATGTGTATTTTATATATTTGTGTATATTTTATATATATCTTTATAAATAAATATTTATATAAAATTAACACTCCACTCTTAATTAACTCTACTCACCTGAGCTCCTTTGGATCAAACACTAATTTCACATCGTTGACAATTGCTGGCAAGTATTTAAGTGCTGCCCCCTAAAAAAAAACGACAAAAAAACCCAAATTAACAAAATTAATGTGTTTAAAGGTGATGCAAAAACTGCAAGGAGAGAATCACCCACGAGGAGGTGGCTTTGGATTCACCATTTTCTGTGACACCTGAGCTGAAACTCAGCAAAAATTAAACTTTTAAACTGATTTATAGTAAGACAGAGGCATGAAATGTTCATGAACTGGGGAAACAGACCAAAATTAGAGATTTATAAGCTCCTTCCAACATTTTACAGAAATCCTTTGGTTCCTCTAATCCCTTTATTCCCAACTTCTGTTGAGCACTTTCTCATCCTCCTCCTCAGCCATGCTGGAGTTGTTTGGGTTTAATTTTTACTCCACTACTTAAAAATTAAACAAAAAACCTAATTAGCATTTTTTCCCTGCAGTAAATTCTTGGTAGCCACTCATGAAATCCTGGCTCTTCCCAATTCCCCTTGAACTCGCAGCTGCCACTGCACAGCACATGAAAGAGCTCGCAAGACACAAACAGATGTTTAATATTTTAACTGTTTGTAGGAATTTTTTACTCATTTTATCTTTTTCCTTAGGAACAATTTGTAGTTATTGCATGCACTGAGCACCAGAATAGGAAAAAAACTCAGAGTAATTGAAATAGAAACCAGAACAGCCAGACTTGTCTGCCTTACCTTGTGTTCTATTGATTAAATCAAATTGTTTGATAGCAGGTGTATTTTTACCTGAGAAGAGGCAGGGCTGGATGGGATTTTGGGCAGGAATTGTTCCCTGGGAGGGTGAGGAGGAGCTGGGATGGAATTCCCAGAGCAGCTGGGGCTGTCCCTGGATCCCTGGCAGTGCCCAAGGCCAGGCTGGACATTGGGGCTGGAGCAGCTGGGACAGGGGAAGGTGTCCCTGCCATGGCTGGGGTGGGAATGGATCAATTTGAAGATTTTTCCAACCCAAGCCTCTCTGTGATGTGAGAAATGATTGCATTTTCCACCCCCCAGCCTGGACCCAGACATTTTCCATCCCCAGAGGTTTCTACAGGCAGCAGAGCCACGGGAGAACCGTCCCGAGGAGCAAACACAAACCAGTTCCTTTCTTTCCCCACATCACAGCACAGCACAGTTTGTGCTGGGGATGGATCGTCCTTCAAATATGCACATCTATTTTTCATCCATAAACTAAAAGATGGGAGCAAAGCTCATCTGTTTCTTTCTCCTTCTTGTGTTTTTGGCTCCGTTTTTTGCCCACTGTGTGAAGTTTTCCTTGTCCCTTTCCTGCCACAACCCCTGGCACTTCCCAGCCATGCCCAGAGCTCCCAAAATCAACACATCAATGATTTCCTGACACCCAAGGAGAACCTCAAGGGGCCACCAAGGCTGAGACCCCTCTCCAAAGGGACCCCCAGCCTGTCCCTGGGCTGGATGCAGATTCCAGAACATCCAATTTTCACTCACAACCCACTGAAGCTGCCAAGCTGGACCATCAAACATCCCCACATCTGCTGGAAGGACTCCTGAGCTGGGGCCTCTGGAATTCTGCAAGTGGAGCTGTGATGGATGAGGGCTCTCATGAGCAGTCAGGAACCACAGGGGTTTATTTGCTGATCATTCACATGCATGAAGCCGTAAATGTTTAGTAACACATCTTAAATGAGAGCTTGCATTTTATATCTTGAATTAAAATTTCACACCTGAACGTAAAAATTAACACTTGAATGGCTCCCATGAACTACTGCAGGGTAAAACTATTTACAACAGCTATTTCCAGCTTGTAGCTGCAACAATTAGCAGCAACTGAGGGTCTACTTTATGGACAAACCAATTAAAGTTTAATTCTGGAGATTTACAGAAGATTGTGGAAGTGCATTTCCCACCTCAGCTGGCTCGATAATGTGACAAGATGATCAGAGTACGAGGCTGTGCAGCCACGTGATGAAATCTGTATCTAAGCTAAAGGGCTACTAAAATAATTTTTTATTGGTATTAAATCATGTAGAGGAGCAGCTCTGGCTGTAGATCTCACTCTGTTCAACCTGCAGCTGATTTTCTGGGAGCAGTATAACTCCATTGCAATGCTGGTTATTCCCAGGACACTGCAATGCATAAATGAGGAATATGAAATTCAGCAGATTAAAAAAAAACAAAAACAAGCCCTGCTCTTGTCTTTCCATATAACATCAGGAAAAAACAAATAAGCATCTGGTTTGGGGTTTTTTTTCCTCCCATTTAAAGTAATTAAATTAATTACTTTTCACTCTTGATCAGCACTGGACCAAGGTTCCAATTCCTCATTTCCACAGGAAGCACACGGCAAACTAAGCCCAAAATCTTCATTCCAGAATTATTACAGGAATGCCTCAACCACTCAAAAATTCCAACCAGCACTAAAAAACCACAGTAATGAGGAACCTTAATGCTCAATCAAAGGGGATTTTGCAGTGATTTCCCTGTGATCACACGAGAAGCACACCCAAAGATCAGTCTCACACACACACTCAATAATTACACACAGCTTCAAGCTGGGCTGCAATAAAAACCTGACTGCCCAAAGGGGCTTCTCTCTTTTGTACAAAACCAGTGACAAATTATTCCCACCCTTATCAAGTTACAGAATCAGTCATTTCCAGCACTACAAAGCACACAAATAAAGCAGCAAAGGGGAAGGATGAAAAGCAGTGAGAGCAGCAATGAGCCCGTGTGGGGCATGAATAATGGATATATTCTCCCTGAGCTGGATTTCCTCCTACTCTCAACCTTCTGTTGGCTGTGGGGTGTTAGAGGGGTTTCATTTTATTGAAAAATGTTTCAAAATTTTGAAAAATTTTTCTTTTTTTTTTTTTTCATTTTTTTTTGTGATTCACGTGGCTCAGCATCACATCCACAAGGCCATGGCATCCTGCAGCTCCCAATGTTGTGGCTCATCCTCTAAACCCCAAAATTTACACATTAATTTCCCCTTCACCAACACCACATCTGTGTTTCCACAGACATTATTATTATTATTCCACAGAATTATTCCACAGAAAGCATGGGAAGAACCATGAGGTGCCACTCTCTGCAAGCAGGAGCTGCCAAGAGAAGCCATGGAGCTGCTCAGTGCCTCAAGGATACTTTTAAAAACTGTGAGAAAGGCAATTAACTGGGCCAAGAAACACAACTCACTAAGTGAAGATATTCAGGGCCAGAAAAGTCAAATCTTTGCCTTAAATGGAATAAATTAAGCAATAATTGATGGCCACAGCTCTCTGCACAGCCAATGCAGGGGACAGCAATTCCCAGGATTTATCCTTCCATGGACTAATTGCAACTCATTCCCTAAATCAGCTCTGTCTGGAGCAGGACCCTTTGCAACCTTTCAGATAAATTCACTGATGGGCTTCTAATGAAATCACAGCTAATTGTGTTCTCCTGGACTTCTCCACCACTGGCAGCCAAATCACCAAGGAACAAACGCAGTGTCGGCATCAAAAGATGAAAAAACCCTTCAGATGTGGTAAAAAAGGCAGAAGGAGTAAAACCAGGTGCAATGGAATTGTTATTCCCAACAGTGACCCCTCTGAACATCAACTGATTTATCAGCTAATTGTGTTCTAAACTTACCTAGAGCTGGCAAGGAAATCAGGTTTGTGTGGAAGGAACCAAATCAGTGTTGGTATCAAAAAGATCATTGGAGAGAAAAAACAAAGCTTCAAAAAGGCCAGAATCAATAAGATCAGGAGCAATGGAATTGTTATTCCCAACAGTGGCACCTCTGAACATCAATGAAGAGTCCCCTGCACTGCTCTTCTCTCACTCAGAGTTCATTTCCAGACAGGTTTAATGACACAAAAATGGGTAAAGAATGGCATCTACCAAGAGCAAAATTAGCACATTGCCCAGATCTAAAAGTTCAAGGAGTTTCTATGACTAAAAGTTTATCTGAATTATTTATCTTGATTCTCTGAAAGGATTTTTTTTTTCTGCAGATTTTTGCTAGGTGGGGAAAACCTCAAACCTCAGAAAACTTCACTCTGACACTTGAATATTTAAATAAGAGTAAGTTTCATTTATTTATTGGGACAGAAAGTGGCCCAACTCCTAAAACTACCAGGAGGAGCTGCTTTTCAAGGAAATTTCTGGTTTTTAGTTTCTTCACAAAAGGGTGAGAGGACAAATGAAAGCCTTTTCTTTGTGTCACCAGGCAAATAAAAGCACATTAAAATAAAACCTTGATAAATACCTTAAAGCATTTCTGATATAATTTTGAATAACAGATAGAAAAATGAGTTTTACTCATTTATTTGTTACACAGTTGAGAATACAAAGAGATCTCTTAATTAATCCAAAAGTGAAATCACCTCTGTAGGTCACTGGTGAGTGAAAAGAAAGCAGGACAGAAAAAGAATCTTGCACAAATGGAAAATTATCCCATTCTTGACTTCATAAATGGAATTACCAAAATAAAAGTGTCACAAAAGCTTCTTTGCAGTAGCTGTTTAAAAAAAAAAAAACCCAAAAACTAACTTAAAGTTGTCATTAGATTGACCAAATGACATTTGCAAAGTATTAAACAAAATGTATTCTGAGCAGAACACCACAGCTTTTTTTCTGGGGTTTAAGTTCAGCTCTTTGTAGACCATAAAAGCAAAAAAAAACAACCTTAATTTAAAACTGTCATTTTCCAAAGCCATTTGTTTCCATCAGCACGCCTGGCCTCCAAATTAAGCACAAAAACTCTGTGCCAAATACAGAATATTCTTTTGAACCCTTTTGTTTGACAAAGCAATAAATTTGTTTTACCCAATTCCATTTGAGAACATTATTTTAATGTTAATTTTCATCTTTTGTGCCACTCAACAAAGCACCTCCTTTCCACCCCAGCATTATCTTGGGTGCCATTCCATTAAACTCATCCAAACCAAATTAAGCCCAGGCAGCAGCTGGATCAAACAATATCCAGGAACACCTAAACCTAGTTTAGTTTTGCCCCAGCCTGGAGCAGTTATTCAGCCCACAAATTAAAGCAGTTTTTATCCCAGTTGCAAAGCAGCACCTCTGACACTAAATTCAGTGTAAAACAGCCCAAAATTCAGAGTAAAACAGCCCAAATTCAGAGTAAAACAGCCCAAATTCAGTGTAAAACGGCCCAAATTCAGTGTAATATGGCCCAAATTCAGTGTAAAACAGCCCAAATTCAGTGTAAAACAGCCCAAATTCAGAGTAAAACGGCCCAAAGCATGATCAAAAATAAATATCTTCTGGAGATATTTCCCACATGGATTCTAAGAGACTCAGAAACCTCAATCCACAGTTGCATTTTGTTACCCAGCTAATCTGAAGTGATGTTTATTAAGAATTCCACCTGCTGGAAAAGCCCTGCAGATTAACACAGTCTCTTGCTTTCTTCTCAGGCACCTTCCATTTCCCTGCCTTCATTTAAATACTTTTCTGTGGCTTTAGCAATAAATGCAGAATATTAAAGTACAGAGTGGACACTGAGAAATGCTTTACAAGTGACCAGAATTATTAAGAACCCACAGGCACAGGAGAATTCACATTAAAAAATGTGAATCCATCTTCCACCCCAGCTCTTTGTGGCCACAGATGATTTTATACCCAGGATCACACAGATGATTTTATACCCAGGATCACCCAGGGTGATTTTATACCCAGGATCACCCAGGGTGATTTTATACCCAGGATCACACAGGGTGATTTTATACCCAGGATCACCCAGGGTGATTTTATACTCAGGATGATTTTATACCCAGGATCAGCCAGGATGATTTTATACCCAGGATCACCCAGAGTGATTTTATACCCAGGATCAGCCAGGGTGATTTTATACACAAGATCACACAGGGTGATTTTATAGCCAGGATCACCCAGGATAATTTTATACCCAGGATCACAGGGTGATTTTATACCCAGGATCACACAGGATGATTTTATACACAGGATCACCCAGGATGATTTTATACCCAGGATCACACAAGGATGATTTTATACCCAGGATCACACAGATGATTTTATACCCAGGATGATTTTATACACACACAGTGTTCACACCTCCTTCATTCAGATCATTCAGAGCTCCCAGCCATCCTGAACAAAATCAGAACTGCAAATATCAGAGGGGCCCTGCTCCCTGCACTGCAGGAGGAGCTTCTCTGCCTCCCAAGAGACGCAGGAATCCCTGACTAAAGAATATCTGCATTTTTACCACACTTGAAACATCACTCTCAAGCTCCAGCTGAGCTCATGCTTCAGCAGGAGAAGGTTAAGGAAATAATTATCATGCACCAATTAGCAGAAAACAGGAATAAACCCAGGAAGGCTCAGCACACTTGTAAGCATTAAAAATGCATGCAGGCACCAAGTGCTGCTCACCTTATTTCATCAGGTTTGAGCCCCAAAGTCAAAGTGATGCTTGGAGAACAATCTGGAACCTCCCCTTCCCCAGCTATTGCTGCAGCCCACTCCACTCAGCGTGAGAGGAGAATTTTTGTTACTGAGAGAACCACCACAACACGCCAGCCCAAATCACTGCTTGCATTTCCCTCCCCACACCTTAAAAACCTGGAAAAGGCAGCTCTGAAATGTCTGTCTCCACCACAGACAACATTGAAACATCAAAAAAAAAGCCCTAAAAATTTCATTTCATTAACTGAAAAAAAAAAAACCCCAACAAAATGACTTCTGTGTTGTTTTGAATGTTGTATTTTTTACCAGTTCACCTTCCCAAATTCAAACCCACAGGACTGATTATAACCTGGGGTGAAAGTGGGTTTTAATCGTTCCTGCACCTCAACACTTTAACTCCAACACATTTGAGTATATAAAAGGGAAAAGAAATGAGGTTTAAGTGCCAGTAAAGTGCTATAAGGGGTTTAAGTGCTAGTAAAGCTCTGCTCAAACCACATTCCAAGATCATATGGAATTTTACCTATTTATTGTAAAAATCCATAGTTGAAGTAGCACCAGCCAATCTAAAAATAACCTTTTAATGTTTTATATACATAAACCCTATAAATTATCCCCTACCCAGGACTTTTGGAATATCCACAGCCCTAAAAGAGGTACAAATTCCAAGCCTCTTTTTGTGCTCCACAACCTTAAATCCTTGTACAATTCTGAGAGTTTTCTTTTGAGGAAACTTTTTTTTTTTCCCCCCTCGCCACATGTACCCAAAGCATTGAAAAATTTAAATTAAAAAAGGAAAAAAAAAAAAAAAAAGCAATTTAAATGCAAAATATTAAACAATTGAAGACCTACAGTCAACAGCAGCTCATCAGCTTCCACAAGGACATAAATAATTGAACAGATAAAGAGGAATTCTTGCTAAGAACACAAGACTGCAGTCTTTCATTCTGTGTCAGCTTGAAGGCTACTCCCCCAGCAGACAGGAAAAAAAAAATCCAGCATATCCAGCCCAAAAAGTTGGGAACATCTCAGAGGAAAGTTCCAGTGGCAGTTCTGCTCCATGGTGATAAACTGTAAAGGAAGATTCCAGTTTCTGCAAGGAGAAATGGAAACACTGGGATGTGTGAAAGAAGCACCTGCCTTGTTTAATGTAAAGCACTTTCATTTTCTGGGGAGGTCTTTGCAACTTCTTATCTCTCTCCAAACACACTTATTCTGCCTACACTTATTTAGATTCCCCAATATTTATAAAGATCAGTGCAAAAAGCCTAAAACTGCTGCAGCAAGATCTGCTGATCTTCCTGCACAACACAGGGACCTGGGGATGTATCTGTTTAAAATCATTGGTTTTCCACAAAACTTCAGCAATGGATCCAACAGCACCAGAATTCCAGCCCTGTTTGGGTTGGGACGGACTCAGAAATCAACTTTTTTCCACCCTCTGCTGTGGGCAGGGACACCTTCCACTGTCCCAGGCTGCTCCAGCCCCATCCAGCCTGGCCTTGGACACTGCCAAAGCTTCTTTGAGAATTCCATCCCAGCTCCTCCCCACCTTCACAACCAAAAATTCCTGCCCAAAATCCCATCCAGCCCTGCCCTCTGGCACTGGGAGCCATTCCCTGGCTCCTGTCCCTCCATCCCTTGTCCCCAGTCCCTCTCCAGCTCTCCTGGAGCCCCTTCAGGTCCTGGAAGGGGCTCTGAGGTGTCCCTGGAGTTTCTCCTCTCCAGCCTGGCTCCATGGAGATGCTCTGGAGCATCTCCTTGTGCTCAGATTCCCACCCCACACCCTGGTGCCCAGCAGTGCCCACAGGAGATGCCAGCTGAGGTTTCTGTGCTCCCTTCCCCTCCTGGCTCTCCCAGCACATCCCTGGCCCTGAGCTCTGTCCTTCTGCTGCCCTGGCTGCAACAACAAACTTCAGAAAAGATAAGAAATTCCTTTACCTCCTCTGAATTCCCCTCCTGACGATGTCAGTCCAAACCCCAGAGCACAGATCAGTGTCTCAGCTGCTGGGAAGGTGCAGCATTCCCCATCCTCTGCACCCCTTTAACCCCTTCCTGAGGTTTGGCAGCAGCACAGCAGCCAGCAGGCACCAAGAGGCTGCTCCAAGGCTCTGTGACAGCCCTGGCACCCCTGCTCACCCCAGCACAGGGATATTTCAAATGTGAAATATCCCTGCTGCTCCCCCTGCCCCTGTGCTGGCTCCAAGCTGTCAGCTCCAAGTGGGGATCATTTCACTGCCACCTGCCCACCCTTCAGCTCTCATTTCAGCCCCCCAGCTCTGGGAGCTCCAGTGATGCTCCTCTCCAGCAGCACACACTGAGGTACAACTCCTGTCTCTAATGTCACCCCCCACGGTGCCACTGACACCTCCCAGCACTCTGCAGCTCTGCCAGGCAGGATGCACAGCATCCACACTCTCAAAACTCCCACATTTATCCACCCATTCCATGGTTTTGTTCTCTCTAACAGAAGCACACATTTCTGCCAGGCAGGATGCACGGCATCCACACTCTCTGAAAACTCCCACATTTATCCACCCATTCCATATCTTTGTTCTCACATTTCTGCCTGGTGCTCACACTGCAGAGCTCCACTGGATACCTGAGCACCATAAAAGCAATTTCACAAGCTGCAAAAAGCCAATAGTAACAATTATGTGTTCTAAGAGCTCAGTAATTAGAGTCCAGAGGAGATGAAAGCAATAAATAATGAATGAAAGGTTTTCAAGACTTCTGAAAGGCATCTTCAAGCACACTTAACCCCACACTGGCTCATCCCTCAGAGCTTCATTTGCCACCCTGCAAACACACACAGGAGCTGTGCTCTGCTCAGGTCTGCAGAGCTCTGAACCTCAACCACTGCTGGTGGCATCTCTCCACTCCTTGCCAGGAAGTTTTCCTTCCTGGATCTCAGGTGAACACAACCAAATCAATTTTCAGCTTTTTTTTTTCCTCCCCCCCACCCCTCCAAGGTATAAACTGAAAGAAAAAAAGCTCATGTTCATCTGCAAGGGAGTCTCAGGGAAAGCAGTATCACATTCCACTCCTGTCACCTGCAAACTCCCTCTTTGTAAAAGCCCAGACAGCTCCGAGCTACGGCCTCCAAGTGCCCATCTCCACTCAGGACTGATGCTTTGGCAATGGAATGAAAACACAGCTTTCCTGAAATGTGCAATATCCCTATTTTGTTATCAGATGATCCAGTCTCGGCCTCTCTGTCGAAAATATTCCTCCTCAGCTGCTTTATCCCCACTATCTCTTTTTGCTGTGTGCTCAGCACGGCACCAGGAGCCCCAGAGCTCGGCTACAAAGGACTGGGGGCTTTGACTCAGGACTTTTCCTGCTGGACTCCTCCAGAAACTTCTTCCACTGGCACAGGGATTTCCCATTGTCTGTTTTTTGCAAGCAGGAAGAGTCCAACTGTCCCCAAATCCATCCCCAAATCTCAGTCCCTTGATCATCTCTCAACTGATTCAGCAGGGCTGGGTCAGGGGTTTCATCTTTTTCATAAACTCTGGCTGGAAGCACAAGGAGAAGTTCAAGGTGCAGCTCATCAAACGCACATTTAGGGCAGTCTCTGTAGTTTTCCATCATGAAAAAGATCCACTAACTTCTATATCCAGCCTCCTCTGGACACTAAAACCTTCCTGTGCCATAATTCAGAGTTTCTGCTCTTTGATATCAGCACCATCTGAGGGCACAGAGCCCTTTCCCAATTGCATGAGCCAAAGTTACCAAAAGCAGGTGCTGCTTCTAAAGGGAAACAAGAAAAGGTCTAAGGGATGAAAGGTGGAGCTTCCAGTCTCACTCTCTACTAATCTGCTTTTTAAAACATGTACTGGGGCTAAAGATCCTATATTGAAGCCTCAGATATAAATAAATGCATTAAAATATAAGGATCTACACTGTTATCAGCATCTTAAATATAAAGCCTTAAAAACACTTTAAGATTATACAAGTTAAAAAAGCAAAATGTCACTGAAACCATATTAAGTTCTTTTTAAAATAAAAATGAAGGTTTTGAAGCAATTAAAGGGTGGAGTCAATGATCTTAGATGTCTCTTCTAGGATTCCATAAATTTACTTGTTCAAACAAAGTTCTTTACACGGTCACAAACCCTTCAGCAGAAGCACCAGGCATTAACCTTGCTTGAAATAAAGCCAGCTTTTAAGCACAAACACAAGCAAGGACTTCACTGACAGCCTTCTTGTGGTTTGGGATGCAAAACTGGAGATCTGGAAAGCACAAACCTTCACTATGACAGTCTGGTCAGAGTTGCTGCTCATCATCTCATTGATGGACTTAAAGAGCTGCAGCAGAGAGTCCCTGAAGTCTGCTTCTCCTTTGTTTTCGTACAGCCTGAAAAAGAATTAGGTTTCATCAGCACAAACCACAATGGAAATACTGTTTTAAAATATCTGGTGGTAGTTTTGACACTCGAATGACAGATGGCCATTTGTTGTCTCGCATTTCTTCAAGAATTTCTACAGCTTCCTTCACTGAATCAAGAGCAATCTTCCACAAAAAAAACCCCTCCAGACGAGAGAGCCTGGCCAGGCTGGGCCAGCAGGAAGAAGAGATTTTTATTGCAAAGCTGTTTATGTGAAATTGCACATCCAGCAGCGCTGTTCCAGTGTCTGGTGGGTCCCTGAGCCTGTGCCCACGCAGCCCTGGGACTCCACCCTGGCAGGACCTTGCCAGGCAGCTCTGTGCTGATGAAGGCAGAAAGCAGCCAGCAATCATTAAAATCTACCAGTGGCCTCAGGTGAGTGACCTTAAACTCTGGGAAAGAAAGAAAGACAAAACCCATCGACCTTCTGTTTGCTAAAAAGATACTTTTTTTTTTATCTTTTTTTTTCTGTGGGCAGGAAGCAGTGAGGTTAAATTGTGTTTCAGCACTAATTTCAGGCTCAGTTTCCCATGGAGTCAGCACAGCTGACACAGAGGAGTGACTCAGCCCCAGCTCAGCTTCAGGAGCGAGGTCCCTGTGCCTTCAGACTCATTCCTCAGAGCTGAGCTGCCCACTGGGATCCCCCTCTCAGGGGCTTTCAGGGACTGAAAACTGCCCAGAGGCACCTGAGCAACACCAGAGGCCAAAAAAAAATGCAGCCAAGGTGAAGAATTTGGGCCACTGGTACAATGAGTGCTCCTGGAACTCTCTGGAGTGTTTTAAATGCAGAACCAGCCCTGCCTTGGGTGTGGGATGGCACAATCTTCACTGGAAAACCAGAGGGGAGATGAGCACTGGCTCCACATCATCCTTGAAAACCTTCCCCTCCTCGGGGAGCACGTGGGACTCACCTACACCAGGGTTATTCAGACTTAACATGACCAAAAAAGTCTGAAATCCAGATTAAATCCAAACATGGGGAGTTATAAACATCACATGGGACCTCCAGGCCAGGCTGGAGAAGGCTGGAGCACCCTGGGAGGGTGGAAGGTGTCCCTGCCCTAGGCAGGGGGTGGAATGGGATGAGTTTAAGGTCCTTTCCCATCCAAACCATTCCATGACCCCTTCCCCCAATGAAACTCCCGTTTTTAGCAGCTCTGATTGCCTCCAAGAGCCTCATCCAACAACAACAACAACAACTGGGCTTCCCAAGCCCTCCCTGGTTCCACTGGCTCTGATTTCCCCAAACATCTGGCACCAAGAGCCATTTGAGCAGCTCCCAGCAGCATTCCAACTCCCTTTTACCTTCCTCCTTTTTCCCCTGGAATTAAACCCAGTAGGAACGTCCTGAATGTAGTCTGCAGCTCAGAAAGAGCATTTCACCCAGAAATTTCCTATGTACAATCCTTGTACAATTTCTTCATGTTCCAAGACCACAGAATCGTGGAATGGTTTGAGTGGGAAGGGATTCTAAATCCCAAAAACCCCACTCCTGCCATGCAGGGACAGCTCCCACTATCTCAGGGTGTTCCAACCTGGCCTGGGACACTTCCAGGGATCCAGGGGCAGCCCCAGCTGCTCTGGGCACTCTCACAGCCAGGAATTCCTTCCCAATATCCCATCTAAAGCTACAGGGTGATGGATCACATGCTGCAGCTGAATTGGGCTTTTCCTGGGATAAACATGGAGTTCAGGCTGATCCTGCTGCTTTGCACTGAAGTTAATGTGTATCATTTTTAATGCTGTGCTCATAAACCTTTGGAAGCTTCAGATATGAAAGAAGTTTATTTTAACCTGGACACAGAGGAAATAAATACTACAGAAAAAAAAACAAAAAACAAAACCCCAACCACTAAATTGTATTATTTTGCTGTGCACAATTCTATTCCCCTTTTAGGCTAAAACTGGGGGTTATGCAGGGTAAAAAACTTGTTAAGTCCCCATTTCCATAATGGATTTCAGTGTCCCCCTGAACAGATTAGAGAGGTGAAACTTATACCAACAGAAAGAGTAACTGAACTTGACAGCCCAATATATCAAAGTGCTTCAGACAAAAAGCTCTGCCTTTCAAAAAGGAAGTTATAATAAAAATAAACAAGCTAGCCACAAATGTGTTCCTACTGTCAGTTAATAACATCTATTTATTTAATATACCTGATAAAGTACAAAATCTCTGCAGCTGTGAGAAAACAAGGTTTACACCAGGCTGGTCCTTCCAGCACTGCCTGGAGGATTTTAAGAGTGTAGTAAATACACCACAAGCACTGGGATCACTACTGAGGAAATCAAATATAGATATTTCTAAAGGTCACTTGCAATATTCTGCTTTTATCAACCTTTGCTGTACACAAATAGATGTGCCACAATGCTTTAAGTGGATGAAATTCCATGGATTTATCCAGAACTCAAGTGTTAAAATGCTCCATCCATCCACTGAGCCCACCACCCTTTCCCTGAAGTTAAAAATCTGCCAGATTTTGGAATAAAAGCTTCAGCTTGCTGCTTGGGATTCCTCAGGGGAGCAGCAGCAATCACTCCACACTCCTGAATTTTAATCACTCCAAATCACACCCCCCAGGCAGGGCTTCAGTCCTGCAGCAGCACAAATCACAGGCTCCTTTCTGCATTCAGTAATTTTGCTGATTAATCCCTTGGCATGGAGAGTTGGGTCTTTTTGCTTCCCACAAGGAAATCCCAGAGCCAGTCCTGGAGGGTCAGATTGTCTGTAAATCCAATCTGCAGACAGAGGGAATTTTTTTCTCTGTTTTCAAGTGATTTGTAGGGCCTGCTACAGCCTCAGTGACATCCAGTATTTTATGAATCTCGCAGCAGGGCTCCTACAGAAATAAATTCCAAGCCCTAAATTAGAGAAAAGGGTGGTGGAGATGGGAACTGAAGAGCTCTACATAAATCCCTTGTAATAAGGTTGTTACCAGTGCTAACAAGCAGTAAAAGGACTCAATCTAAGTGAAGATCTCATCAGCTTGGTTTATAACTTCTGTAACATCTTGTGTATAAAACACAATACAGTAACACAAGTTCCCCCAAACAGTGCCAAGCTTTAATTGTTCAGAGACCTAAACTACCATGATTTTACCAATTCACTGCTTCTGAAAACACAGATCTCTGCTACAGAGGGAAAACCCTTCTCCTGAAATAACTCCTCACAGTTTCAAGTGTTTCTAAAATAGTGCAATATTAAGCCATTTTTACTGATGGACTGTAGAATTTTGGCAGTTTTGGGGATTTATTGGCCATGGGAGTTGAAGCACTGCCTGTACTCACTGGTTGAACAATATCCTGGACCGGACAATGAACTTGAAGATGTATTCCAAGGCTTTCATGGCTTTGAAGAGCTGGTCAGTGATTCCACACTTCTCAGCACTGTCCACGTATGTTTTTAAAACCTTAGTCAGTTTTCTGTTTAATGACAAAAAAAACACATACAAGTTAGAAGTATTCTCACAGAATTTCTATTTTGAAAGGTTTAAAGAAAAATTATGTGCCCACAGAGCTACAAAGTTAATTCTTCCAGTAATAAACTCGTTGTGGTTTTGTTTTGCTGATAAGTAGCTGTAAATTATTCTTGAGCAAAAAAAGAAAAACCACAGACCATAACCTCATTTAACACACAAGCAATATAACAAATCTCAGTAAAGCTGATTTTCTGCTGGATGTTCAGATGGATATTCAGATTTAGGCTCTGAGAAAGATGCACCTACTAATAATAATCAGAAAAATATCATTAAATGAAATATAAGCATGCACCTACTAGTAATAATCAGAAAATGATAATTAAATGAAATACAAGCATGCTGTTAGAATTAACAGTACGAGTTCCTTCGTTCAACAAGGCTTCCCCTTTAGAAAGCTTTCCCGTGCATTTTGGGCTAAAATTTGTAAAATTTATTTCTCAAAGTACACACCACCAGCTGGAAATCCTCTTCTTCCCCATTTTAAAGTCCATCAAACTCAAAAGTGAAACAATTTTCAAAATAATCCCATTTCAGCTCCCTCCCTTCCAATGAATATAAATCAGGGTTTTAATGCAACCACGAGCAATTCCATTTTAAATCATCCCAGCTCCGGTGCATGATCCAACATCCCCACTCCAAGTAAACAAGCTCCACATTATTCCCCACTCTCAGAAAACAACACTGAGCTCCCACAGACCCTGCTGCCTGTTGGAGCAGGAGCAAACTGCCTGAGAAATTCCAATAACCCCTCAGATATTGCCAAGGCCACCTCTCTTTACTTCAGGGCCGAAGGTTGGGCTGGATCTCGGAGCTCTTTTCCATGCTGGATGTTGTGGGAGGGAAAGGGCAGGGATCTGCCACATCCATGGGGACACCTCAAGCCAGAATTCAGCTCTTCCCTGTTTCTGTCTCCCTGCTCTTGAGGAAGGGAAGGATGCTCTCGGTGCCAACCATGGAAGCACCACCCTCAGCTTCTCCTGAGAAATCCAGGATGCTCCACCCTCGGCACCCAGTGGAAAATCAGCGATCAAAATCTCGGTGTTGACACTGAAGGCTCCAACCTTCCTTGGGAATTAAAGGAGGATCAGGGAAAGGTTCTTCCCCAGAAGGGGCTGGCACTGCCCAGGCACTCAGGGAATGGGCACCGAGGCTCCAGAGCTCCAGGAGCCTTTGGACAGCACTGCCAGGATCCCAGGAATGCTGGGGTGTCTGTGCAGGGCCAGGAGTTGGACTGGATGATCCCTGTGGGTCCCTCCCAGCTCAGGACATTCTCTGATTTTATGATTCTTCACCATTTTATTTTCAGGTTATTTTCAGGTCCCTTAACAGAGGCTCTGCACCAGCAAAGGGCACCCCAGGTTTCCTGGTTTGGGTTTTCCTTCCCCCCAGCGCTGCAAACAGATCCATCAGGCATTTTTCCTCCAACACTGACAGTCTAACACAGCAGCAGAGATTCCAACTGTCAAAAAATACTTAAGACAACAAAAATAACAAGCCTTTGTTTTTTTGTCTTTCACTGCTTCTTCCCCACATTGACAGTAATGTGGATAATCCAGGGTACAATGTCATTTAATGCACAAAAAAAACAGTATTTGAAGCATCTTAAATGGACATGATTTCCTTCCAATATGAGTGAGAATTGCTTTTGTTTTCCTTACAAAACAACTCTTGAAATTGTCAAATCATTCCCTTCTTCATTACAGCACAATCAAGACTTCTCCTTGCACAGGACTGAAAGTTTTACCAATTTATTTCAAGAAAGAAACAAAGGCTATCCCCAATCTTCTAAAAGTCCCTCCCAAGCTCATGGGCACTTTCCTAATTAAGCTACATAAACAAGTAATTAAATAAAATTATCTGGAAAAATTCTCCAAGTCACATTAGGAAAAATAAATTTTCCAGCTTACGTGTAGGCCAAGGTAGCACTGAAATGCTTCTTGATATAAGTCTCCAAGACAGGGTTGAAATGCTGAAATTTTCTATCAGCAATCAGTCCAATGATAAACACCTTAAAAAAACAGCATAATTAGTGTGTCATTCTCCAAAAAATCTTTATTTTTTGTCCATTCCCTTTTGTTTTCAGAGAAGACACATTGCTGACATTAAAATTTCTGTTCTGCTTCTGTCCTAAATTCTGCTGTTAATCCATTAAAATAACTGGATTGGAGTGCTTCCTTATTTTCTGGGAGGATGACATGATATAATCCAACTCCCTCTGGATCTGAACCTTTAAATATAACTTTTAAATTAAAGAGTAACTCTCAGCTCAGATCTTTTCTGTTAATAAACTTCACTCTATCATTTATTCCCCATTATTAGGTACATCTCAGACCCTGCCCACTGCAAACTCACCAAAGCATCAAACACCAAAGTGTCAAAGGTCTCACTCTCTGAGTTCTCCATCATGATGTTAAAAAGGGCATCCAGTGTATCTTGAAGAAACTACAAAGAAACAGCACAGCTCATCGTGTTTTCAAAGGAAAATTAAATTCAGATTCCACTCAGGTTTCTATAGATATTTTTGCTAAAGTAGAGGCATTTTAAAAGTTAGCTGAAAAACAGAAAATCCAGCACTTTTCAGCAAATGATTTTTTAGTCAAGTTGATTATCTATACACAGGTTATCACTCCAGCAGAACAAAAATAAAGTCAGAAATCACACTTGGCACACCTGGACGAGGACTTTCATCTCTGACAGTGCTCCAGCAACAAGAAATCCCAAACTGCAGATTCACCACACGGCCACCAGGCCCATGCATTGCTGAAAACTCGGGTGTTTCAGAGCACAATCCACACAAGCACCCCAGTCTCATGCCAAGGAAGTGGGAGCTGAGCCATGGAAGGCACTCAGAACATCCCTGCTCAGGGCTGCACCACAGATCCACAATTCCAGGTGGGATCACACATGCAGGCATGGGAACAGAGCCCCCCAGTGCTGCCCCAAACCTACACAGGAAAGTCTTCACTCCCCCCTGGCTGGGCACTCCCATCTGTCAGAGGAAAAGCAGATTAGTGCCAGGGGCTTCCAGTCAAGCACAGGGACAAAAGCCTCCTAATTCCAGGAGTTCTGCCCAGAGACAGCCAGGAATCCATGCACTGCCAGAGGTACTCATCGCTTCTGCTGGAATGGGATTGTGTCTGAGCAGCTCCTTCCTCCAGCTGGCACAGACAGACAGACAGACAGGGGCTCCTCCAGGGCACAGCCAGGCTGGGTCACAGCTCAGTTTGGGTTGAGAAAGAAGGGGTTAAATGTGGATGGTTCCTGCACATCTGTCTCAAATCATCCCAGGATGGTTCAGGTTGGAAAGGACCTTAAATCCCATCCAGAGCCACCCCAGCCATGGCAGGGACACCTTCCCCTGTCCCAGCTGCTCCAGCCCCAATGTCCAGCCTGGCCTTGGGCACTGCCAGGGATCCAGGGGCAGCCCCAGCTGCTCTGGGCACCTGTGCCAGGGCCTGCCCACCCTGCCAGGGAAGTAAAATGGAAAAAAAAAATGGTTTTGCCTTGTAGACAAGACAGGGTGTAACTGGGGAAGAATATCTCTACAAGCTGAACAGAACTGACCCTGAGATTCCAGCTACAAGAGATTCCACATCCTGTGAGAGGGATGGAAAACCAGCCTGACTCCCACCTTCCTCCTTTAAATGTTTAGCTGTGCAAGGAGTCTCCTGGATCAAGCTTTATTCACCTGATCTCCTAAACCTACAGTCAAATGTCAGGAATTAACCCCCACTCACAGCTGAATGTCAAACTCCTTAAACCAAGTGAACACAGAGTCACATTTTGTGCTGCTCAGGATGAAAAAACAGAAAAGCCAAAATTCTTGCAGCTGATCTTAGCCCAGTCCTGGGGAAGAGCCAGCTCATAATTTCACTACAGGGGCAAAAGAAAAACATCACCTTCTCACAGCCTTACTCATCCCATTAAAGAAGATGTGCAAATAAAGCACATTAAAGGCTGGACTCGATGTTCTAAAGGTTGAACTCTGTGATCTCAGAGGTCTTTTCCAACCTAAATGGTTCTGTAATTTTAAATGATTCTGTGGCTGCTGCCAGCTGGCAGGGAGGGAAGTGCAAAGCACAGTTTTGAGCCTTGACAGGAGAAGTTTCTCTCTTGGTCTGAAGAGAAGTTGCACTCTTGGGCCCCAAAGACTGAGTCCTCTGGAAGCCAAAGGATGGTTGGGAGGCTGATCAAGCCTTGATTTCACATTCAGGAACCTCAGCCTGACTTTCATTAGCAGAGTTCAAGCTCTAAATCCGCTCACCAGGACTTGGTGTAGCAGCAGGAAGAGCACAGCAGAGACGCTGCTGCTGTGTGAAGGGGCAGGACATTTCTCAGGTAGCATGAATAATTCCTACACTATTAATTTACATTCTCATACTCCACAGACTCTGCACAAACGGAGCCAGAGCCTCTGGGGAAGGGAGATAACATTTACAGCTTCCACACACTCAGGGAACAGGCACAGAATGGGTATCTGGGCTCATCTTCACTCAAATAAATGAATACCAGTAGGCCCAGCCCTTTTACTGGGAGTTTTAAAAACAGGCAATGGCTTAACAGAAAATACAAATATGTTTTATCACATCAATACTTTTTTTTTAAAGGTATGCAGACTGCACTGGGTATCGTGGTTAAAAACATGAAGGGCAAAGAAAGCTGGAAGAACAGAAAGGAGTATTTAAAAACCAGATCCTGCAAGGATCCACAAAGATGGAACACTGCTGCAACAGATGGAGAATGTAAACACTGGCCCTCTAAAAAGGGATAAAAATGGTGCTGGAAGCAATATTAAACATTCCCTCTTCTGCCCTCTGCATGATTCCAGTTGTGCTCAGAGAGAATGGAACTTCATTGAGTCCTGAGCGTGTGTCAGCTGCAGAACTCACTCCAAAACCCCCTTTTTGTGCATCCTGAGGAAATCCCTGATCCCCACCCAGCAGGAATGTGCCACACACTCTGGGATGTCACTTTGGGAGAGGAGGGAGAATTCCAAGTGACAGAGCCATGGCAATGCTCAGCAGGAGCCAGCACCACTGGGAAGGTTCTGCTCTCAAACAGCCCAGGACAAATCCACAGCAAGGAGAACCTTCCTGAAACACAAATCTGTGGGAAATCACCCTCCCCACCCTCCAAGGATGACAATATCAGCACTCCCAGGTGCCCTGAGTCACTTCAAGCTGAGGCTTCATTATGCTCCTATTAACCAAGTGAAAATCCCCTGAAGTAAGGAAACAGCTCTCCAGGGTCACCTGTCGCCAAGAACATCTTTTGACACTCTTTTAGATTTGATTTATTACAACACCTTCAATAAAGTCCCAGCCTCCTCTTTTCCCCAGCTAAATCTGTCTTTATGTAGCTCTCTGTAATCACTCCGTGGCCTCGGCAAATGTAAATAACTTGGCTCAGCTAAATGTTTCCAGAAGTATTTTTTAAAATAAAACAACAGCAGCACACACTAAGATTGCATTCCACATCCACAGATAAAAGATATATTTAATATCACTGTGTAAGACTGCTGAGATGGTCTAATCTTGCAATGAAAAACACCTTTTCTTCATGTATCTGTATATAAAAATGCACCAAAGTGCTAGGAAAAAACAAGCTAATTTTCAGAAATGTGCATTTTATGTGTGTTTTATCAGCTCTCAGACATCTGAAATGTTCTTGGAGGGCAGGAGAGGAGCATCAGTCCTGAAGCTTGAGATTCCAGGTTGCAATTTCATGTGCAAGTGACTGCAGTGAGGTTGAGGAGGGAAGTGTGGGGAGCAAAAAAAAAAAAATAAGGCACCTCAAAATCTGAGATTTTTACAGACATTAACTCCTTACCTTGACCACTTCACCACCATCAACTTTCATCAGCTGCTTCAAGTTCTGGTGCAAGAGGCTCGTGTTGGATCTCCACTTCAGCAGTCCCAAGAGATCAACTAGGAATAAAAAACCCAGCAATTATCTCATGCAGGCTATTTCCCTTTCCTCACTCCCCATCACCATATGCAGGACAAAGTTTTATTTCCTTATTTCAACCTTTTTTCCCCTGGACAACAACGTATTTCTGGTACCCTCTGACACTGCAGAAACCTGGGACAATCCTTCTACCCTGACAGAACTCTGAAAGGCTTTCAGAAAAGCAGCCAGCTTTTGAAATATCAGCAGGAAAATCTAGGCCAAGGAAGCCTGGTCCCTGGGTTTTTAATTTGCTGTACACAACAGTTGTGTATTTAGAAAAAGATGCCAAAATGAAATTAGTCAGCCACCAACACAGTCATATCTACAGGGCAGTGACTTTCCCAGCATTAATGTTTCCAGCTTCCTTGCTCTCACTGCAGAAACTGAAAAGAAAATAAAGCACAATGAGGCACAAAGGGCTGTAAACTAAATGAGAGTGGGGGAAAGTTGGGTGATGAATATCTCCCAGTGCCCACGCTGCTCTCAAGGGATGGACCCTGAGGGCACTGCCCAGATCAGCCAAAGGTCTCGCCCCCAAATCCTGCATGCTGAAGGTGGTGCCCTGGTAAATAAGGGAATACAGAAGGCCATTGGAAAGAAGAACCTTGGAAAGGTTCCTTCAGGGAAAGCTCCTGGGGAGGAGCTCTCAGTGGGGCTCCCTGGGAAACACCAACCCCATCCCTGCCCACAGACCCCAAACCCCACGCTCCTCCTGCCTCAGCCAAAGCAGCCTCAGGGGAAGATTCTTCTCCATGAAAAGTCAGTTTTCAGCAGCAACTCCTGCTCAGGAGAAGCCTTCAATAAAAAACTGAATTTGATAATCTTAAAGGTCTTCTCCAGCTTAAATGATTTTGTGACTAATTTAAAAACTCACTACCTTCATTTTAGCCCCTGGCCCACCACTGCACCTTATCCACCTCCCCAGATAATTCATCCTGTGTGAATTCTGCCCAGAATAACTCAAAACTGGCACCTTCTCCCAACAAACAGCCCCTCACCTCTTTGTTATTCAGACTTTCAAAGCAACCAACACAACATTTACCAAGGCATGAATCTGCAGAGTTTATTCTGGAAATTATCTGCAGAGACTCAAAGCAGCTGCTATGCTTTCCTCAAAAATCCTTGATTCCAAGTAATAAATGAAATCACTTCTAGTGGAAAGGACTGCAGTACTCCTTGGAAAGATTCCCCTCTGAGCAGCACTCAAACCAAGCTTTCTCATCATCTCTTTGTGAGGAGAAATCAAGAGAGTTTTACTCCATTAAAGCTTTAAAAGACTTGAATCCAAGTCCTCCACTCCTTTTAATACAAGAAGTCTATAGCCTGAACCCAAACTCTAAGAAACTCAGTAATAAAAAAAAAAAAAATAAAAAAAATTGCTTCTGGAAGGAAAGCAAAGATGCCTCCATGAGTTATCCAAAGTGTTTCATGGATATATTTATATCAGCTTTCCACCCCTGAATTTGGCTGCAGTCTGACTTCTAACAAGGCATCAGCTTGACAGAAGAAATGATCTGAACAAAAGCCAGCCCACAGAGGAGCTCTGAACAGCATCATGGATTGCCCCAAGAAAACAAACCCACGTGGACTCGCAGCGTGATGGCAGAGCAAATGCTAAATGAATATCCATTTGTGAGCAAAATGTCAGTGCAGGCCAGCTGAAAGGGAAAAATAACTTACAGGGTACGGAAAAATGGGCACTCACTGGTAATGCAAGCATTAATTAACCCCAGCAAAGCACCAGTCAGGCAGTTAATCCCACTCTTTTCACAGGGCTGTGTGTAAAATAATGCAGTCAAAGGATGTAAAACAGTATTTTAGCCTACAGGAAACAGGAATGCTGGAGTCAGCCTAGGTCAAGTGAAATCTGAGGTTAGAAAACATCAGGAGGAAGACAGAATGAGGTTGGCCAGAGCAGCTGGGGCTGCCCCTGGATCCCTGGCAGTGCCCAAGGCCAGGCTGGACATTGGGGCTGGAGCTCCTGGGACAGGGGAAGGTGTCCCTGCCATGGCAGAGGTGGCACTGGATGATCATTAAGGTCATTTCCAACCCAAACCAGTCTGGAATTCTGTGATTTCCTGCTGCAAAAGCTTTAAACAAACACCCAGGCTGCAAAGTCCCCAAGAGCAACTTGGCTTTATCAATGTGATTTATTATTCTATGTATGACATATGAAGATTTCCTTTTACAGGGTATTTAACAAGTGGAAGGAAACACCCCAAGTTCCTGCCTATCTGCTTTCCTTAACCTGTATCTGTGCAAAAACTTCCCCAAACTTTCCTCAAAGCCCAGCCACTGAACTCAGTTAGATAATATTTCCCCTCTAACTAAATTCCCATCTGTTCTTTGAAATTCTCTGCCTTCTTGACTTTAACATTTGATCTTCCAGTCTGTATGATTTTTATTTTAATTCTGTGCTTCACTTTTTATGCCACTGTAGCACTTCAATTTGTCATATGTGTGTGTGTGTAGGGCTTTTTTTTTAATTATCAACCGTGCTAAGTCAAATTCCTCCCAACTGTTCTCCAAAATCCTGGTCTCCCTGGTTCCTCCAAGTCCTAACTCCAATGAACAACAGACTATTATCCAAAGATTTGAGTCCTTCAGACAGAAAAGAAAACAGAGAAATTCTCAGAATAAGCCTTAGTGGTGCCCCAGATGCTTCCAACAGCAAATCCATGGGGACAGCACCAGCAGCTCTCGGCCTATTGATAACAGAACATGTTCCCAGCAAGCCATAAATGCAATTTCAGTTCTGTTCCCATCACCCTGATGACCAAAGGACATCCTGGAAGTCTGGGAAGAGGCACCAGGAGGATTTACTTCCACTGGCACTGAAGGTTTCTTCTCCTCCTCTTTGTCTTAAGGCTCCAGTCTTGCCCAAAATTAACTGCAAAGTCCAGGAAAAGGCCAGGGAATGTCCTGCTTTAATAAATTCTGCTCAAATCACTAAAAACTGGTCAAGTGTTAACCAAGCAGATACTTCACACCATCACTCTCTCTCAGCAGTGGCCAAGTTTGTTATTTTGAAGACTTTTCCTTGCTAAGGACACTGATTACTGATAGAAAAGCAACATTAAAAAGTCACAGTTCATAGAGAACTGAAGTCAAGGGAGTGTTCAAAGAGCTCAGACCCAAAAAAAGTCTCTGCACCATCAAACACCAAGCAGAAAAAGCCAGATGACTTATTCACATACTTTCAGAATTACTAAAAATATAGTCTTAAAGCCAGTTCTAAGATAGTTGTGGAGGACAAAGAAAGAATTACTATAGGTAACCAAAAGGAGAAAAATCTGCTTTGGCTCAACATTTTTGTGAGGATAATAATGGATTTTTATTTACTTGTTTTTAAGAAAGTTAAAGGAAGCATAGTAACCAGCCACTTTACAAAACTTAAAATCAGCTTCAGAAATCACCATCTGAAAAGCACTGCCGATTTTTAGATGAAAACTGATACTTGAGGGAGGAATTTAATGATGATTTTTTTCCTTTGTTTCTTTGCTGCTCAACGAGACATGGTGATCTTGCTTAATAATGTCACAGTACTTTGAAGAGAGAGAAAAGACTTCGGCAACTCAGAGGAAAAGTTTCCCAGACAACATAATTAACAGCAGCATTAAATAAAGATCAGGCCTTCAAAGCAAACAATATGTAAATTAAGCACCAAACAATGCTCAGGCTTAATTTTAATAGCAGTTCTGTGAAAGCCACATCAATATATTGATCACTGGAAAATACTTTTAACTACTAATGAGCACTAGGGAAGGCTGAAGGGAAGGAGAGCACAGAATTTCCAACAAAAAGCAGTTTCATTCCAGATGTGGGATGCTGCTCTCCAAACCCCAGCCCCGCTGTGCTGCTGCTGAGCTGCAATCCCATCTTTGCTGGGAAATCCTACAACCACATCCCAGTTTTTTTGCTGAACACCCTGCCAGGCTCCAAGGCTGCCAGACTGCAGTGGATCCGATGTGCTCTGCATGCCAAGCGCCCGGGATGAGCCGGGAGATGCCGCTGGAAAACACCGCGGCCAACTCCGGGCTTGGCCCTGGAGTGGCACCAGAGCGGGGCCATCCCCTGGCCAGAGGGGACTCGAGGATGTGGCAGTGTCACCAAGATTCCCTTCCAGCTCCCCACAGACATCCTGAGTCACAGCAGCTCCCTGGAATGACTCAGTCCCTACGGAATGACCCTCCCACACTCCCCACTCGCTGCTGGTGCAGCCAGGAGAACAAGGGATCGCTCCATGGCAACCGAGCACAGGAATTACACAGAGGGCACAGGCTGCAAATGTGAAATATTTGCTTTGGTGGCTGCCACCAGCTTTCCACACAGCCTTGGGATGCACTCAGCCAGCTGACAAACAAGAAAAATGCACAGAATGCAAGGTTTAAAAGGAACACACGAAGCCAAGGCCACTCCACGCACCGGGAAGGTGTGGGAACATGAGAGCGACCTCCAGGCAACACATCCTCCACTAACATCCCTTCTGCACACCAGAAGAAAACATCAGAGCTGTCCTCAGCCCTGAGACACGGCTATTGCACCTTGGAGTGACATAAACCAGCTTGTTTGGGAGCAGAGCCCTGGCATTAGCTGCTCTTGAAAGCAAACTCATCCCCTTCCTCAGTGCTGTTTTTCAAGGAAATGTAAAATGCCACAGAGCCTGTTTCAGTGCACTTCAGGGGAAGAGTCTCAGTTATCCCTGGTCCCAATTAACTTGGGATTCTTCTGTTTTTCCAGAGACATCAACTGCTCTGGAGCAAAAGAGAGAAAAGGTTGGATGGTTCACACACTCACCCACACAATCCAATCCAGCAGAGCCACCACCCAGCCACGTGGAACGGGGATGGGGAAGGCAGCAAAGTCAGCACACAGATCCCAACCCTGCTGTGAGGAGCAGGAGCTCCAGCAGTTCTGGGAACTCACCATTCTGGGTAAGTTTTGTTGAACACACCAGAGTGGAAATCTGGAAAGAGTCTTTGCTGATGGTGCAGCTCCCGAGGTTCTGCATGCTCTTGCCTGTTGCTGAGTGTCCCTTTTCCTCCAGCTCGATTTTTGTGGATGGCAGACTGAGATAGGTCGAGGCATCCTCCAGCTTCTTGGCTTCTGCCTAAAGGGGTGTTTCAAACACAGCAGGAGAAAATATCCAGTCAAAATCTCGGTAAAATGAACATTTTAACGTTTATACTGGATTTTCTTAGGTTTGGAGCTATCAAATCTTTAACAACACTGATTGAGCACTAATCTGTCTACAATGCAGCCAAAATGGGATTATTTAAAAGGCTGTAGAATTCACCTTTCCCAACCCACAAAAAACTCATCAACAAATGCCTTTGAAATGAAAACTTACTCAAGGTTTAACACTCAATTTCTCACAAAAACCAACTGCTCAGGACTTGCTGCTCAGTTTGATTTAACAGAAGAGTCCAAAACACATTTTCCAGTGTAATTCTGGAACAGAATTCCCCAGAAGTCAGTGGAGCTTCCCTACTGGGAACTCAAAATTCTACCTTGTAAACGATAAGGTCGTGCTCTCCATCTCTCAGAGTTGTCCCATCGTATCTCATGAGCTTCACAAATGCCAGAGCAAATATTTTCTCAGATTTATCTTTGGCTGTTACCAAAAAAAAAAATAAAATAGAAGACAAATCACCACAGAATTATTTCTACAGTCAGGATACCTAAATCTCACAAACATGGACAACCTGTCAGTGAGTGACCACAGCAAAGATTCTCATGTAAATTAAGCGTACAAAAAACTGGGGAAGTCTTCTAAAAGCAAGACAGAACCAAAAAAAGAAAAAAAATAAAGCCAAATGAACACATCAACAGTAACCAGACCTTTGTATTTTCATATTCTGTCTGTTCTTTTTGGAAAGTTTTTTAAAGGCAAATTTTAAAAACAAAATAGAAATGTGATGCATTGAGAAAGCCCAGGTTTTTAGAAGAATGGCAGTGTTTGGGAGCTGGAATAAAGATTAAACACCAGCACTGAGAACCTCATCAGAGCACAGAGCCCTGAGGACAGACATTTGGAGGGGGAACATTAGAAACAGAACAGCAACTGGATCCATAATTGCAGATGAAGTGCCCCAATTTTTTGAAAGCTGACCCATTCTGCAGCCAACAGGAACTAGAAAATGCATTCAGCTTGTTCTTGCTCAAATCTGTTAGCTGGCAAAAGTTTAAAAAAACCAAAGCAACAGATGAAGGAGAGATCACAAAGGAAGCTGAGAAGTAAAGCCAGAAGGAAAGTGTCACCACCTTGAGACAGCCCAAGGAGCCACACAGGAAGCCCTGAAAGGCACTCTTTCATTTTTTAGGAATATTTAGGAATTAAATATTTAGGAATATTTAATCTTTCATATTTAGGAATGACCTCTTTCAAATATTTAGGCTATGGCCAACCTAAATATTTGAGTCATCGTGAGAACATTTCTGACTCTAATAATTTGTAGCACAAAATCATAATTCTGGTAATAATGACAATGACTTTTGGAAGATTGCTTTTCTTAAAAAGTATCATTCTCTACATTATTTTATTAGTTTTCTTAATCCCAAAGACTTCAATTACTGATGCTAAGCCAACTGTAAACTTTCACATTCCCATTTGTTGAAGATCTTTACTACTCCCTGCCTCTAAGATACAAAATTCCACAACCCTCTGAGTTACTAATGGAAAGTTTTACTCTATTAGTAACCTAGTAAAAAATTCCATTTATTCCTTTTGGAGAAAAATCTGGGCAGGGAAAGAAAACAATCAGGATAGCTGAGAGTGAGAAAGATGCAAAGGGAAAAAGAAGCTGAGATATGGCATAAAGTAAAACATCCCAAATTTAATCCTGCACTAAAAGCAATGGCAATAATCAGTTCTGGGAATGTGGGAATGCCTTCCCTGCCCCAGGAGACGCTGGCAGCAGCAGTGCCAGGAGTTCCCAAGGAGAGGCTGAGTTACTCACAGTCCTGGGAGGATCTGTGGCGGAAGGTGAACCTCAGGTGGCTGCGGTTCACGTCCTCGATGGGGATGGCGACCTGGACCAGGGGAGAGGAGGAAGGAAATGGTCAGGGCAGCACCTTCAGCCTCCCCCAAGCCCACCCAGACACCTTCCAGCACTTCCAAATGATCAGTGAGTGACAATCCCAGCAGTACATCCATCCCCAGCGACCCCTTTCTGCCTACAGACACAACAAGGTGACTTGGGAGGGAAAATTCTGCTGTGGGGAGCAGCTCCAAGGCCCCTGTGAGCAACACCCTGCTCCTCTGCTGCAGAGACTGAATGGACTCCAGACAGGCACCATCAACCTCCAAACCTGGCAGTGGAAACGTTATTACCCCAGCAAAACGAGCAGGCTTAAAGCACAACCAGCTCCCCAAACAGTGATGAGTCCAACACTATGGGAAATGTGTTTCAGCTTTAATATCCTGCTCTCCTCGAGGTCAGCTTCATGGAAACAGAGCAAACCACTCCTGAGGAGATGCTGGAGTTTCCCCACCACAGTCATCCTGAGCAATGGCTGAAATAAAATTCAATATGCAATAAACGCCAAAGCCTCTCTTAGCTGAGCTATTCCTTGCCCTGCTGAACACAGACACTGAATTTCCCCAGTTCTGTTTCCCACTGGAAGCTGTATTAATGGCACATTAACACCCAGACAAGTTATTTTAACAGTTTAAATACCTTTACAGTCTCAAACCAGCGAGGCTGCTTTACTTGGTAATAGATCACTGACTTGTACTCTGAGATGGCTTCATCACCAGCACCGGGAAAAATAACACTCTGCAAAAACAAAAAGGGAAGTGCTTGTGTCACTTAAACTCCACTTTCGCAGTGAAATAAACAAAAAATAAATCAGTGAAGTAGGTCAGCATAAGAGAGAATGCTCCTCATGGTATCAAAATGCATGCATTGATAAGGCAAGATGTATTTAATGATGACAAAAGTTGGGTTGAAAATAAAAACTGGGACCTTGAGCTGACAAATACAGCTGTTGAAAAGGCTCAACATGATATGTATCAAAATCAGAAAGCCCCCAGACATTAAATACTTTAATACCTCTAATCTCTTGCCATCTTCATCATAAACAGACACTGTGACTTCCACGTTCTTTGCTGTGGTTTTACTGCCTTTGTCAAAATCTCCCTGCACCAAGGTGACGTAGATGTCGTTACGAACATCTCCTACAAGGGAAAGCAAAGCACAAAATAACCCACAATTCTCACAGTAAACCCAAGGATTTGTGAAAGCAAGGACACACAGAAACAATGGCAAAACATTTAAAGCACCATGCTTCCATTTACTTTATTTTTACACAACTTCTTTCATTGTTCACTTGAAAGGAAATGTTTCAACACAGTCATTTATCCCACACAAAGGTATTTTGCAATTTAAAATATTTTAACAGCCCACAAGAGGTCTCTAATTTGTTACAGCAGGAAGAGGTTTGATGTTTTTGCTGGCTTGGGGGTTGCAGGGGAGGGCTGTATTTAGATTTATGTCTTAAAATGCTCCTCAGCTCCACCCCAATTCAACTGAAATTTTGAAAATGAGCTGGGGAAACAAGGGATCTCCAATAATTTCATGAGCCAACACAGGATGCAAACAAGGTGCTGAGGCACTCACACTTGTAGAAGAGACTGTAAAACATCTGACAGACATCTGTCAGCAGCCACAGCAACATCTGGAACAGGGATGGGCTCTGGAAACATCTCATGGATCCTCCAGAGCCCATCAATCTGCAAAGGACACTGCAGGTTCTGCTCTTGCTCATGGCAGATTTTATTTTGAGAAACACCACGATTTTGGGTTGGTTTTCATGGTTTTTGGTTTGTTTTTTTTGTTGGTTTTTTTTTTTTTGTGAACACTTGAACTGAACATGCACAGAATACATTTATTTATAAAAAAAAGGTGACGTGTCTCTCTTTCAAATGCATTATCCAAATCTGGTACAAACCCTAAGAGAGCTGCTATCTCTAAATCAAGCCTGTGCCTCAAAAATCTGCTTTGGATTCAGCACAGGAGATAAGTTTTACAAATGCCCTTGCTATGGGGAAAATACAAAGCGTGTACTTTGTGTACATTCTTTTTAACTGGGAAAAAAAAAGGAGAATTTCCACTCTCACTGGGATTTCCTGTCTTCTTGACAGGGGAAGGAGCTTTATTTATTGATGCAGGTACCACCAAAATATTTCACATTTATTTTCAGTGAGACAACATCTTTTGACAATGCTTTTTATTTAATGCATACCATACCTTAAACTCATCTTTAATTATTTTTTTTCCTCCAAAACCTTCTGTACATACAGATATTTAAAGCAGGTTTAGATATAATAAAGCAGCATTAATTAAGTGCCTTACCAGGCATGATAATCTCAGGAAAGCCCATTTTCCGAGCCACTGCTGTTGACCTGTCCACTAAATGTGGGAATTCTTTCCTAATCTGATGGATATCTCCTGGAAGAAGTTTCAAAGTCACCCACAGACCTGTTATGTAAAAAAAAAAAGAAAAACCACAATTATGAAACTGCTGGGATTTAGTCTTAGATGCTACAGATTTCTTTTCACAAATCGAAAAAGTTAAGAAGGTTAAAATAATTAAGGTACATTAAGATAACTGATCTTCCTTTACTAAAAAAACCCACAAAATATTTTAAAACACTCCAAGGATCTCATCACTTCACACAAAAATATGAGTACAGCACACAGAATTATTTCTGATTATGTTCCATGTTCTTTGTAATGAGATGTTTATCTTCCACGGGGATAAAAAAAAAAAGAAGGAGCAAGGATGATTTGCATGGAAAAACCCAAGGATTCCAAGCAAGCAATACCAGCAGATCCATAACCCAAACTGACTGATCACCACCCCCATACATCGTTTTCACTGCTCTGAGCACACAAATCTACAGCATCAGCTTCACACAGCTGATATTTTTCTGCTCAAGAGCAGAAGAAGCCACTAAAAAGCTGCTGCTTGCCAACTAACATCAGGCACATTTGTTACAGGAAAAAGAAAGATGCCAAAGGGAAAAAAAAAAATCCTGTAAAAATAAAAAAGAAACCCAACCCAAAGAAGCCTTCCACTTGGTGAAGTGGCTGGCAATCAAGTTTAAGCATGAAATAATCACAGCAGCAATTTGCAGAAGAAAATCCTAAAATTAAAAGCTAGGAAAAACACCCCAAAAATATTCATCCATGAAATAAATTGTGGGTTACCCTGTTAGAGAATTAACTGTACATTCATTTTGTGTACACTTGGCAGCCTTGTCTTTTCCATGATATCTCTGTAAGAGTTTCTGGGCTGATTTGTTGCCAGGGATGGTTCTGACAGCTGCTGTTTCACTGAGCTGCAACTGTACCTGCACTGACTGGCTAAAGAACAACTCTTAATCCTTTTTCTGGTGGCTTGGGCACTTTTTTAGGGAAAGAATCTGGAATCAAAGACACTGAAATGTTTCCTCTTATCGGATACACACTGGCCACAGGTGAAAACAAGGAGGGGAAGCAGATAAAACTTTTCCTCATTAGCTAAAGGAGAATCTAAAATTAAGGTTTATGTAAAATTTTGTTGGCTATTAATTAGTGTAAAAATCAGGGAAAAGTGTGTAGTTTTCCCAAGGTTTGGTCAGATACAGATACTCAGTTTGGTGGGAACTCTGTATTAATCAGCATAACTCCACATTAATCCAGAATTCAGAAAATACTGAAGGCAGTAGAGGAATGACTGGGCACAGACACACCATGATCATGAGATCACACACAAAAATAAATCACCCCAGAGCAGTGCCCTAGAGAAGGTTCCAGGGAAGGTTTCAGAGGGGTGGCCTGGCTCTGGCTCCCTCCTCAGCTCCTGCCAGCTCAGGCCTCCTGGGGAAGGAAAAAAATATTCCAAGTGCAGCTGCAGAGTGGAAAAACAAGGGGAAGGAAGAGAAGGAAGAGAATATCCCTTCCTTCAGCATGGGGAGGCAAAAATCCACAGCTCAAGGGCACAAGAGGTGAGCGAGAGAACCTCCAGCAGAGAGTCACAGTCACAGATAGGTGGGGTTGGAAGGGACCTCTGGAGATCATCAGTCCTGCCAAGGGGAGCAGGTGACACAGGAACGTGTCCAGGTGGGCTGGGAATGTCTGCAGAAAGGGAAACTCCACGTCCTTCTCTGGACAGCTGCTCCAGAGCTGCTCTGCCACCCTTCATGGAAAGTTGTTCCTCCTCGTGGTGAGGTGGAACTTGTTGTGTTTTAGTTTGTGGCCACTCATCCTTTCATGGGGAACCACTGAAAACAGTCTGGCCCCATCCTCTGACACCCTCTGGATGGGTTTCTATGGAAGAACGAGATTTCCTCTCAGTCTCCTCCTCCCCAGAGGAACCAGGCCCAGCTCCCTCAGTCTCTGCTCATCAGAGAGATGTCCAGACCCTTGATGATCTTTGTGGCCTCCCCTGGACCCTCTCCAGCAGAAACACAAAGACATCCAAGAGCTGAACAATGCCACAAAATGCAGAGCCCACACTGGGCAGGGGAAAAATTCTGGGCAAGGGGGAGGATGAGGCTGAGCCCTGAGGGGCGGGGAAGGGAGGAACAAACCGCACAAACAATTTTTTTATATTCCAAAATCGAAACCGCCAGCACGCGGAACAAACCGAGGCGCACGGAACGAGAGGTACCTACCCTGACCCTTGTGGTTGACTTCTTTAGCAGCAATCACTTTGTTTATAACAGTCTGCAGGAAATCATTCTCCCCTGCCACCCTGGGTGAAAAACGGGATGATATGTTCAGCTGCTTGTGTCGAATGGCGTCATCCAACGCTAGCCTGGAGGATGCACATGACGACCAACACCAGGAGACAAAGGGGCACAGAAAACCAGAAGTCACAGTGACAAGGGAACACAAAAGATCGTATCACAGTTGTGACAAAGAGTATTTATTAGTCAACGCAGGACAAAGGACAGGAAAGGTAACAAGAAAGACAGAGGGAGATCATTAATCAGAAGAACGCTGATCTACCACAGAGAGTCCAGCACGCCTGTGAGGGCTCTGCTCCCTCAGGGACAGTCCTCAGGGAGCAGGAGGAGGTCTCCCACCTGAGAGTCCCCAATTAAGCACTGAAAACCCACACAGGCAGCTCTCTTTTTTATATAAATATTGAAATATAGATATATTTATAGCAGACTGGCCCTGCAACACCTCCAGGGTCACCTCTGTCATTCCACAGGCGGAGTGCCTGAAGGAAAAGCTCCCATCAATCTCACAGGGAAAAGGAGGAGAAGAGCAGACAACCCAAACTCGGTGAATAAATGAGAAGATGGGGACGATAAATAAACAGCAGCATTAGGTGGCACTGAAGTAAATCTTGCCAAGTGCTTTTGACAGCCATTGTGCTGGTGGCCAGTGAATGAATACAAACAAAGATATGAAAACAGAATTGCATGTGGTACAACAGAAACAAAGCATGGGATGAGGAGAAAAATGTGCCTCATATACACAGCCCAAGTCTACGATGGAAATAACAACACCAGCGGTCACCCTGCCTTTGTTTCCACCCTATTCATATTCTTTGGGATAGACTTTTTCAGGAGAATGTTTTCATTTATTACAGGGGAAAAAGAAAAATCACATTGTGCATCTTTTTAAAGCTCTGTGTATATGTAACAGGAAAAATGAATCAGTGCTAATGGAGCAGAAAACTGGATGTTCCATTAGCACCCCCTCTGAAAGGTTCATTTTCGTTGCATATTTCCAGGCTGGCTAAAAAACAACTTTGCTGTTGTTTACACACAATAAATGTATCCTTCTCTTCCCTAAACCCTGTTTTTCTTAAAAAAATGGAATTTTACTTTGATTTTGTCATTAACAAATTAGTTATTCCTATCCCCGCAGGACCTGCACACCTTGCAGTCCTCTCACCAGTCCTACTCTTCAAACCACAAGGGCTTCCTGAATTATGCCTATTTCTCAAAACAAAGTTAATTTAAGATTTTATTATGTCAAGTTTTTTTTTTTTAAATAGTATTAAAAGCCCATCTGAATATCCATTAGTGTATTAATAAAGGAATTTAGCTCCCATAACTATGTTTTGCCTTTTGAAACAGATGGCAGACCAGCATTTCCCACAATGGGAAAACTAAGCATCCCTACTTCATGTAAATTAATTTGCCTTGTCCATTCTACCTTTACTTCATGGAAGTAAAACCACCTAGGATCTATGGATGGAACCTGATCTCTGTTGATCTCAGGCAGAGCTAAACTAGCAATGAAATTACTTTAAGCGTTTCACTTCTTACACATTCTCCCCCTGACATCTTTAAACAAAAAGAAAACAAGGCTGCAAACCTGGGAGTGCATGCTTTAAACTCAAAAAACCCTAAAGTTTCTGGGGATTTCACTGTTTCAGGTAATGGCAAATTATCAGGGAAGACGTATAAGCAATGTTACTCTGGAGAAAATATCCCATGGAGATAAATTCACTTAAAATACTGGCTTTTTTTTTTTAAATCCAAGTTAAAATCTTGGTTTTATTCATTCCTGCCTGTTCTTCCAACTGCTTCCTACTTACGGCTGGAATGGGATGAAGTGCTGCTTGTCCTCATCATCAACCTTCCCGTTAACGATGTCAGTAACATCCATCACTGCAAAGACAAACCAAGGGCTCTGCATGAACTGAGCAAGGTGGGAAGAGAGAAGCCCCTGGGGAACTGAAGCAACAGTGACTCAGGAGAGGGATGGAATCATCAGCTGTGGAATTTCAGAACTGCCCATGGAATAACACGGTGCAAATGAGCTTTGGCATCTCGTGATGGCAAACCCTGGAGGGTTCAGGACACAGCAACCAGTCTGATGAGATTTGGAACATCTCTGAGTTTCTACAACCCCACAGCAGTTCCACCACCCAATTTCCAAGGAAGAATTGAGCAGGAGATGGAGAGATCCACCCCAGAGGTACCTGCTACCCCAAAGGGTCTGCGCAGCCCCGACGTGAGCTTCCTCGTGTTGTTGTCCCGCAGCTCCATCCTGCCCACACGCACAATCTGACACACAAAACTGATCTTCTCTCTCTTCAGGTCCTTGCTGCCCAGGTCCTACAAACAGTAGTAACAGCAGGTTGCTTTCCAATAGCTGAATTTCAAGTTCCATTTCAGCAGGGAGGAGGGTTTGCTGCTCAGAATTTGCCTTTGCTGTGCAAGCCTCTAACAGAAAACGCTCTCAGAGTAGAGCAGCTTTTGTAACAGGATGTAAACATCTTACTGGAGTTCTGTGTGAATGAATTCCTTAGGAAAGTCAAACCATTTCTACTAAGTTAAAAAGTACTTTTTAGAAAAGTAATTTCTACTCAGTTTTTTCCAGGTGTTGAGAATATTTAGCAGCCACTTAGAAATGTCTCGTGAGCCTTCGGCAGCACAGACTCGTGAATGGTTTGGGTTGGAAGGGACCCTAAAAATCATCTTGTTCCAGCCCCAGCAATGAGCAGGGACATCTTCCACTATCCCAGGCTGCTCCAACCTGGCCTTGGACACTCCCAGGGATCCAGGGGCAGCCACAGCTTCTCTGGGCACCTGTGCCAGGGCCTGCCCACCCTCGCAGGGAACAATTCCTTCCCAATATCCCACCTAACCCTGCCCTCTGGCAGCAGGAGCCATTCCCCCTTGTCCTGTCCCTCCATCCCCCGTCCCAGAGCCCCTGTGCAGCTGTTTCCCCCCTGCAGAGGTGCCCCACGCTGGTCACAGCCAGCTCGTGCCACTGCTGTGGGACTCTGGGCACACTCACGGTGAACACGGCCCGCAGGTTGTGCAGTCGGTCAATGTCCTTGGGCAGGCCACAGCTCGACCACCTCACCAGGTAGTTCTCACTGAAAACAACAACATTTCCACGACTTTCTGTTGAAATCACAGAGCAACAGAACCACAGAATGCTTTGGGCTGGAAGGGATCATAGAGATCATCTCATTCCAGCTCCTGCCATGGGCAGGAACATCTTCCACTATCCCAGGGTGGTCCAAGCCCCTCCAACCCAGCCTTGGGCACTGTCAGGGACTGGGAATTCACAGCCTCTCTGGGAAACCCATGCCAGTGCCTCATCACCCTCCCAGGAAACGATTTCTTCCTAATATCCCATCTAAATCTACCCTCTTTCAGCTTAAAGTCATTCTCCCATATCCTATCACTGCATGTCCTTTAACATAAGCAGATAAAATCAACTTCAGAATTTACAGGAGACTTTTAAACCAAAATTTCCTTATCCTAAAGAAACAAATATTGAGCAGAGAGCTGGCATTTCCCTTCGTGCACACAATTTTTATAAAGAAAGCAGCTTCTCAGCAGCCAAGTGTGGGAATTCTGCAGCTCAGCAAGGGCACAGCCCTTGCAGGTGTGTTCACCTCTGAATTTCCACCTGCTCTTGGGGAACCACGAGCACAGCACGACCCTGAAACGTGCCCCAGGTGAAGGGACCTGCCGCTGCCTTTCACAGAAATTTGGCTTTGCTAAGCCCCAAACCTCCCTCACTACCATCCCTGAGTCAGCACAGATAAAAATGACACTGACCTGATGAATTTGGATTCCAGTGGGTCATACAGAGACATCAGGACTTCAGCATCTTCTCCTATTTTACACACAACGTTTTTTAAATTTACAAATAAAGCAAATGAAGGAGTGGCAGCAAACTTGGCTTGTCTGTTGATATCAATATTCTGCTTCTGAGACTGCAATTCAAGAACAAAATAAAGTTTAGCTTAGCCTAACAGACATCCAACTGCTATAAAACTTTCCTAAAACCTTCCAGAAAGAAGAGGAGGAGGTTTCCATTGACTGTCTGCTCCTGTGATCTTTTTTCTGTTAAGTTTTATGACAGACAGCATTTTCTGGATCTGTCTTGAAGTGCCACACCATAAGGAAAAAGTTAAAAAAACAAAGAAGAGAAAAAGGAGAGAAAAGATGTCTTCACTTATTAAGCAGAGAGAGATAAATGGAGAAAAAATAGACAACAGAAAAAGAAACAGAAAAGTTTTTCCTTTTAAAAATAAAGATTTTGAACTGCAGAGGTACTGACAATTAAAGACTGAGAAGGGCTTTAAATTTGCCCCTTTTATTTCAACAGCAAGTTTTTAGGATTGGCATAAAGAAACCACACAAGAATGAGGATTTTATTCTTTGTGATTCTCAAATAGAAACTCTGATGACAACCTAACTTACAAACCTCTCACATGCACATCTCTGATATTAACCTACAAATGCAGCTGATTTATTCATACAGGTCTGAACCATAAATTCTACTGAACCCTTTAAAGGATGAAAATAAACCAGCCTAAGACATAAAAATTCTTACAAAATGTTTAAGCCTGATAATTCTTCATAAACACATCAAACCCCTCATTAACAATGCTAAAAATAAGCCATCCAATTAGCTTACAACCTTGTGTTTCACAGGGAAAAGCCACAGACTTTTTCTTACTTTTTCCTCCTGTAGCCTCTCTTCCACTTGCTTGGAAGCTATTTCATGTGCTCTGAAAAGGCTGATGGTGCTGGTCAGCTCTGGGTCCAAAATGTTGCCATCTTCATCTCTAACCACCAGATCTAAATCCAGAATTCTAGACAAGGCAGAAGAAAATGGTTGTGGATTAATAGTGCTCAAAGCAATGTCTGAAAAGCACCTGCCAAGCATTCAACTTGCATACCTGACACGTGATGGAAAAGAAATTATTGGAGACATGATAACGCAATTTAACATGTCAACAACCCTGGAGATCCAAGTCACTCATTCCCACAGCACAGGGAGAACAAATGGAAACGGAACAGCACAACAGATGGGGAGGCAATTTCTTAAACAAATAAATTTGCCAGAGACTTGGTCTCCTCCTCTGATTTATCCAACAGTCTGAAGAACCAAGTCCCACCACACACAGCTCATGTCTCCCACTCCACCTTCTCCTCCAACTGCAAATGCATGTTTTCCCCACACCCCACAAGATGAGGCAGAAGTTGTTTCCCTTTTTTAAAGCAGAAGCCAGATCTCTGTCAGCAGGGTGTTAACATCCATAATTACCTTCTGCAGAGAGGAAGCTTTCTGCCACAATCAAATCCAGGCTCAGGAAAACCTTTCACACTTTTCCACAGTGCTGGCAGCTGTACCAAGGGTTAAAAAATCAGGTCCCTTCCCTAAAACTTGTCACCTCCATCCCAATAAATGTGTCCCTGTTTCCTTTTAACTCCCTGGTCAGCTCTCCCAGTGGAGCTGCTCTAACTTCAGAGATGAAATATGTTTGATCAATGAGCTTAAATCAAACTTGCTGTGTCTGATAAGTCACACAGGGCTTTGTGATTTATCTGGAAGTAAATTCCCTCTGGGCAAAACCTGCAGGGACGTGGAAACACAGAGGAGCTGTGGCACACAAAGATATTTCCATGGGCTTGGAGGATTCCTCCTCACCCCACCCTTAATGGGGTCAACACCCAAACCCCTCCAATTAACTGCACTGCATTAATTGCAGGGGAGACAAAGATCACTCAAGCTGCAGAGTGGAGGCAGCAGATTTTTATGCTCTGCTCTGGAGCTGGACCCAGCCACCACAAAACTCTCCAGCACTCCCAAGGTGAATTTTCTGGTGAGAAAATGGTTTAATCACTGAAACAAACAGAAAAACAGGCAAAGTTGTTTTGTTCCTCCCTACTACTGTTCCCTGGACAGCAGCCACAGCAGGAGAAACACCCACAGAGCACTGGAACTCAGAGTCCTTCCATGGGAGAAACTGCCTGGGCCAGGGGAAAAGCTCAGAAATTCCAGGGAAGTCTCATAACCCAGACTCCAACACACCAATGTTTGCACAGGCTGCCAAAGGAGTCAAAGCAAACCCTCCTTTGATTCCATTCCTTTGTTTTAGCCTTTAACTTGCAAATGATGCTTGGGAAAAATCTGAATATTTTTTTTCCCAGTGTCCCAGTTACAGATATTTGCAACCAAACCAAAATAATAAGCGTTTTCACAACAAAATTACCTGACCCAATTTCAGAAAGATATTAAAAACACAGATTCCCAAGGCCATTTTTGCTTCCTCAGTTATTCTGACAATATGCTGCAAAACTTCTGTCTGTATTTATAGAAGGAAAATGCTTATTTACAAATCAGTGTTTCACAAGTCACAAGGAAAAGTTAGGTTATGATTAGGACAGAAAACATTTAGAATTGTTTGGGTTGGGACCTGAAAGATCCCTCAGTATTTATAAAGCAGATAATGAATTCATTCTGTCTGGATCCTAAAATCCCCATTCACGCTCCTTTCAGGCACAAGTGAATGTGGGGTTTTATTAGGAACATATGTTATCTTTCAGTGGTGAGGATTTACTCACAAGTTCACACTCACCTCCCTCCTGCACTCCCCAGAGAACGTTCTGATCACTTAATTACTCCATCAGAACCTTACAAACACAAAGCACAGCACAAGATGTTCCACTGGATTTGAAGGCTGAGCATCTGGAGGTTATTCAGAGCAACCTTTACCAACTCCTTGGGCAGATGGTGAAATCCAGTAGCCAAACAAATAATCCCAGTAACATCTGGTTAATTGTCTGCAGAGGTACCACTGTCCATTTCTCAGATCACAAATGATAATTACTGACTGAATGCAGTTACTGATTATTTAATTTCTTTTTTTTTTTTTAATCACAGCTTTTGCTGGTAAAGTACACAAACAGAAATACTGCAAATTTGGAAGTTCTTAAGGAATTAAACACAAATAGCTGAAATATGATGAGATATTTGCATCACAAAGCATTTGAAGACTGGGCTGGTGCAAACTTTTTCACTCCCCAGGTGTGTAGGACAACAGAATCCCACATAATGGGTAGGGCTGGAGGGAGCACTACAACATTGTCTCAGTATTCAAAACCCTGTTTCAAATGGTGAAGAGTAAGATTTGATTCCTCTTTTTTCAACAAAATGCAAAATCATAATTGTATAGACAAGTTATAATCCAAAACTCATATTTACAAAAATTGTCTTTAGCCAACCAGTCAACCATCTGGGGAGAGAATACATCTGAATCATAAAACACCCAACACATGCAACCTGCACTACTTTTTGGGTCAGTATTTCCTTCCTAACTTCCACTCTCTTGTGCTAAATTGCTCCTTTCTTTTATGAAATCTCCCTGTTCATCTTGTGCTACCAGCTGGATGCTGCGGAAAGAGAGGAACCAAGAGCTAAATGGTGCTTGTGAGCCAAATCCTTCAACATCACATTACAGCTGAGTGACTCGAGGGCACAGGCAGCTGGTGGTGCTCACAGGGTGACAACTGTTTGTGCCACAGAAGCAAGTGGAGTTGAAAATTCTATTTTCAAGGCAGGCAATACTCGCACTTTTGAATTGGCCTTAAAAAATTACAGCTTCATACCATCAGCAAATTGATGATACCATTGAGAGAGAGATGGATTCCATTTTACATATTATAAAGATGCTGCCACAACTTCAATCTTTATGTTGCTGTAACCAAAGTGTGAATATACAAATATTCCATCTACAGCTACAGGGAAAAAAAGAATCCTCCAAGAATTCACTGACAGCTGATGTGTCGTACACAGGGTGATCTGGTTTCAGGCAGAAAAAGTTGGAAAATGCTGCTCACAAACCTGTTGCCATAATCAATTTTGGCAGTCACTTTCTTTTTCAGCTCCTTGAGCTCGTCTTGGGGCAGGGTCCCGGAGAGGATTTGGGATCTCCACTCAATCAGGTCGTAAATCATGTGCCGCACACTGCGAAACATTTCCCTGTGGTCCTGCTGTTGTGGGGGGAAAAAAATGGGGGAGAAATCAGCTTTGAAGGTTTGGGAATACACAGGATAAATTGGAATTATAATAGGAATTCAAAGGGTAAGCCTACAGCGGCTCTGAGACAGGAGCCTCACTTCCTACAGCACAGAACACAGAATATTCAGAGAGCTGAACTCAGATTTAAGGAGCTGAATAGGTGTAAATGCTTGGGTTTATGTTATCTTAAAACCTGGGTCATGCTGTTTCCAGGCATCCAAGGGGAAAAAGTCCTTTTATTGATTCCCAGGGTAGCTTTGTTCAGTGACCTTCTGTGCTGAGCAGAACAGGGCTGGAAATGGTGCATTTTAACAGCAAGAGGCTCAAGTTCTGCAACAGATGGGAGAATCCTTTCCTTCCCTGCTTAAACCTCCACAATAAGACCTGAAAATCCCTCATTGTGCACATCAGCGCCATACAAATCCACAGGTAACTTTTAAAGGACAGTGAAACACCAGGACAGACCTAAACTTGATAGGAAGTTAAATATCCCAATTGTCTATAAAGCCTGGAACTGTGGATATTAAATACTGCCCGCAGCATATACAAACTTGCCTTGGCAACACTCAGCTAAGCTAGGAATAATTAAATAATTACAGTAAAATCCTCCACTTTAAAAAAAATAACAAGGAAAAACTGCAGAAGATGCAGGAAAAGAACATAATGACTCCAAGACTCTGGGAAAAGGATATCTAACTGTGAAACTTAAAGACTTCAGTCTGTTCAGATTATCCAAAAGCTGGCTTGATTATAGTGGGAGAACCTTCACAGAGAGAAAATACCCATTATTAAAAGCTCTTTAATGTAGCAGAGAAAGACACAACAGGCACATATGGCTGGGAGCTAAATACAGACAAATCCAAATGGGGAAGAGGTTCCTGATTTTCCAGGCTGCAGGCAATCATAAACCAGAGAGATGGCAAACATTCCACATCCCCTGCTCTCTGCAAACAAAAACTGAATATCCATTCAAGATTCAAACACAAATTAGAAACTGAATCAAGCCATCAGTGGGGCTGTTTAATGAGTTTTGTTATTCAAGATAGAGACAGCATGGGAGTCTGCAGACTGCCCAGTCTGAAACCAGTTACCTACAGTAAACCAAACCTCCCTCAATTGCCTGCTCTTGGATTCAAAACTATTAGCAAAGCACTAAAGGATTGTTCTAAAGCTTTGTGTCATATCTCCTATGAAAAGAAACAGATTATGTATTAAAGAGAGAGTTTAAGGAGTTGGAATAGCAGGGAGTTTGTGTGGTGGGGAGCAGGGAGGGAGCAGAAATAAAGGAGGAGGAACAGAATCTCAAGAGGGCACTGGGAACAGCTTTGCCCTTGGTTCCAGTGCTTTGGATTTCCCCAATGGTTTGAGTTGGGAGGGACCTTAAATCCCACCCAGTGCCACTCCTGCCATGGGCAGGGACTAATTCCACAATCCCTGGCTGCTCCAAGCCCCAAACCCATTTCCCACCCTGGCAAAGCAGTGCCCTCTTGAGATTCTGTTCCTCCTCCTTTATTTCTGCTCCTTCCCTGCTCCCCACCACACAAACTCCCTGCTATTCCAGCTCCTTAAACTCTCTCTTTAATACATAATCTGTTTCTTTTCATAGGAGATATTATCCTTCATCTCCTCTATTGCCACACTCCATCATTTCCATTACACTCTTACTCCTAATCTTTATTTTCATGGGTGTGATTAAAAGCCACATTAGTCAGCACAAACGTCTTCATTACCACTCGGTGTCTTCATTACACAGCTTGCACTTTTATGATACAAGATTTCAAACATATTTATGGGAAACAGAGACTGCATTAAACCCTGCTTTAAATAAAGGAATTTCATGTTCCCATTATCTTGTTACAGTGACCTTGCACAATGAGAGCATCCCAAGAGTGGGCCAGGCACCTTAAATCCCACAGCAGGCCTTGCTTTACATCTGAACTGCACTTTTAAATACAAGTTTGTGCTCTTTGATCTTGTTTTTGTAGCTTCCCATCTGAGAGATTATCAATAATTATCACTACAAATTTCTAAGGATATATTCTTATGTGGTTGAAACATCTGTGTATCAAAATAAACAAGTGTGCAAGTTAAGGTGTCAAAATTTGGGAACAATCAACTTTATGTAAAGGAATACTGAGAGGTTAAAGGCCTACACTGATAATTTTATAAAGCATTCAGTTTATATCTACAAATTCAACATTAAATATTCAATTATTTCATAACAGAGACCGACTGCTTTAAGAAAACACCTGAAAACCATTTCTTTAATTTCTTTTAAAAGTTACATGTTAAATTACTCCAAATATACATATATAGTTATATACTCCAAATATACACCTTAAAAATCAAACATTTTCTATAACAGAACCTACACTAAAAAGTGTAGTGTATAAAAAGGGATTATAACTGCTCAACAAATTATTGCTAGATCAAGGAAACACTAAAAAAATCTGATTCTGAGCAAGAAAATAAAGATATTTGAGAACACAGGCAAGAGGTTTGTGCTTTATCAAGCACAAAAAAACACAGATTTGTGCTTTAACAGAGATGATGCTACATGGATGCTCAGAACTCAAAACAGCCTTTAGAAACAACAACAGAAGGGGAAATTCATTAAGAGTTCTTTCATAAATAAATAAAGAGTTCCTTCCTCTTTGTCCCTGTCCCTTTCCCAGAACCACTTTTCCCATAAAACTCTCCCAGTGAACGTTTTCCTGGGCTGTCCTTACCACATAGAGCTGCCTCCAGATGATGGACCATTCCCTCAGCGTGGTGGTGACCTCCTGGATCAGGGGCAGCTCGTTGGGGATCACCGTCTCGTGTTGGCTGAAGAGTTAAAAAAAGAGGCTGAATTAAGCAGCAACTTCAGTGACAATGAAGAACCACAGGATTTTCAAGGTTTTGAAGGAGATTTAAGGTCACTGAGTGTGACCAGCACCACCATGGTCACCACTAACCCATGTCCCCAGGTGCCACGTCCACAGGGTTTCTGAGCAATCCCAGGAACGGTGACACCAGCGCTGCACAGAGCAGCCTCCTCTCTGGAAATTATTAAATTATTATGCTGAAAATTATTATGGAAATTATTATGCTGAAATCTAATCTAAATCACCTGATCTAGAATAATTCCTAAGGAAGAACTGTTCACTTCCAAAGGGAACTGAATAGAACTGGGCTGGAATTAGCATCACTTGTTAGGAATTTATAAGCAAAATGAAGATGTTAGCAGATATTGAAGCACCGGACACCAGTACAGCCACATAAAAGGAATTTTGATGTGCTTAGATTATGGAATCATGGAATGGTTTGGGTTGGAAGGGATCAAAGATGATCCTGTTTCATCCCAGCCATGGCAGGGACACCTTCCACAATCCCAGGTGTCCCAGCCCCAATGTCCAGCCTGGCCTTGGGCACTGCCAGGGATCCAGGGGCAGCCCCAGCTGCTCTGGGAATTCCATCCCAGCTCCTCCTCACCCTCCCAAGGAACAATCCCTTCCCAATATCCCATCCAGCCCTGCCCTCCTTCAGTTTAAGGCCATCCCCTCTTATCCAATCCCTCCACACCCAGCAGATTTTTCCCACCCTCCCCTCATTTCTACACCCCCAAGGATATCAATGCCTCACCATAAAACATTCATTACTGACTATTTTCTTGGTTGTTTCTTGTAAAATAAATAAACCACACGTTCCCAACCTACAACACCATACTCCTCTTTCACTGTTCTTTTTTTTTCAAAATATTGGTCTTGTAACAGAAAAATTAGGATTCAATTCATTACCACGAAGTTTCTGTATGATTTGTTTGAAAATGAGGTGCCATGAAGGTAAGAAACACCAGCCAGACCTTTGAATATTGCAGAAGGAGGGTACTTAAAGGCAGTTTTGCAATCAGCAAGGAAGATGTCATTATGCAGCAATCTCATGATTAGCAGTTTGATCATTTACATATTTAACAGAGTATAAAAATAAATCAGGCACAAAGGAATAAAACGTTTTAATCCTGTTTCACTCCATTTCATACCTGGGTAATGATTTATTAATTTCACTTCACCTCCTTTCTTCCTCTGGGATTTGGTTGGGGTTTTTTTCCTGGTTTTTAACTTAATTTTTATATTCATCTTAAGAGACTTTTACCTGCATGTCCAGCAAAGCTGATTTGATACATAAGGACCTGAACAGCTACTGAACAACAAACACAGCTCAAACTATTGCACACACCAAGGAAAGGAACAGGAAAATCACAAAATAACTTCTCAGAAAGGCAGAAAACCACCTGGAAACAAGTGTAAGTTACCTGGTAATGATGGAAATGATGTGGATAAAACAGGAAAAAGGAGTTTTCTTCTTTTCAAATCCAACTTACCCTTTGCCTTCAACGATTGCTTCCTTAAGATGGATATAGGAGGCAGGGAATATGCCCTTGGAGAGGGAGGGAGAGGAAAAAAATGTGTTATTTAACCAGTTGCACACAACATATTGTGTTTATTACCTAAAATATGCCAAAACACTGCTGGGTGTGCAGAGCCAATCACATCCTCCAGCATCAAAACTGTGTTTGGGACTTTTTTGATATATATTGAATTTCTGCATTGCCTGTCCTTTCAAGATGTTACAGCAACCTTACAGCTTCTCTGAAAAAATATTCTAAATTAATCAAGATGTCAGAAATAAAATAATATTTTTAAAATAATCCAAGTCAAGCTGATAAAGCCAATTCCACCATCTCACCCTTCAAGGTAGGAGTTGAATTTTCTGATCATCTGGGAATGCAATAATAGGAATTCTTGGGCAGCCACAGGGGAAAGAGGGCACAGACATGTGACTTTCTACCCCAGTATAAAAACTATTTAAAAATCACTAAATTTAGTGGCAGTCAGACAAATGTAGCAACACGTGGAATTAATTTAAGACCAGAGAAATGTCTAATTGCTTCTCAGACTGTAAAAAAGCACGTTCATGAAATATGGTTTGTAAGAAATTCAATGTGTTCACACACAGGAAAAAAAAGGAAAGTACAAAAATAGAGTAAAAACCCAGGCCTGGTAAGGAAATGGGTGGGATGAACCACCCAACTCTTTACTTTTAGAGATGGAAACAACTTAAAAACACACCTCTGGAGGCAAACATGGCATTCGCAGTGTTTCAGTGAAAAAAACCAGCAAAGCCTGAAGTTTAATTTTGTTTAATTACTCCTATGAAGTAAAAGGCTCAAAAAATAAAACACGATGCCACAACCAGTATTTGTGTGGTTTTCTCTCTTTTCATTTCAGAAAAGCTGCTGTAAATGCAGCCCTTGGTGCACACTGAAATTCCACTGCAGGAGAAGCCTCCTCCTCCCTCCAAAGGGAACGGCTGAAAATTCCCAAGGTTTGGCTCCACATCCCTCTCCAAGCTGCAACTGCATTCCACCAGGAATTTCACAGCATTTCAAAGAAGCCTCCAAAGAAACCAAGGTTTGAACTTTTTACTGAGGAAAGGCTTGGTGCAGCAAAAAAAGGTGATGAATGTCAAGATTCAGTGACCGATTTCCCTTTAAATTGCAAAAACTGGGATCACACAAATATAAAACAGCCTGGCTTGGAAGGGAACTTAAAGCTCATCCAGTTCTACTCCTGCCATGGGCAGGGACACCCTGCACTGTCCCAGGCTGCTCCAGCCTGGCTTTGAACACTTCCAGGGATCCAGGGGCAGCCAGAGCTGCTCTGGGAATTCCATCTCAGCCCCTCCCCACCCTCCCAGGGAACAATTCCTTCCCAATATCCCACCTAAATCTCCCCTCCTTCAACTTAAAGCCACTTCCCCTTGTCCTGTCACTCCATCCCATGTCCAAAGTCTCTCTCCATCTTTCCTGGAGCCCCTTCAGGCACTGGGAGGCCACACTGAGGTCACCTCAAAGTTCCTCCTCTCCAGGCTGAACAATCCCAGCCTTTCCTCCCTCCCTCTGCCTGCTCTGGACTCTCCTGCAGCTCCATCTCCTCCCTTTGGACCCCAGAGCTGGATACACCACTCATCTTCTAGACCTTGCTAAAAGAATTTTTTATTAACTTGAAAAATTCCCACTGACCAGAGGCTGAGGACACAGAGCAGCAGGGACCAGTGCACACCTGGGATCCAGCTCCATCAAACCCACACACCCAGTGCCAAAATCCATCTTATTCCAAGAGAAAAATGAGGCCCACACACTCTGGCAACACTCACCTTCTTGGATTTCTTCCGTAGTGTATAACCCCTGTACCAACCTAGGAGAGAAAAAAGGGGAAAAGCATTAAAAAGTTCATTTATGGCACCTCCCAGCTGCTCCTCCCCAGCTCAACAGCACCGTTGGGTGGTTTCTGATCCTGCTTCAGCCCTGCACATCCCACCTGAATTTCAATTTTCCATAGGCTGGATATCCTGGATAAAACAAGTCATCCTGGAGGGTATAAAATCAGAGTGATAGTGGAGACAAGTACATGGCAGAGATGGTGGTTCACAGGATGTGTTTAATTGCTGTGTATTTAATTTTAATTACTAACTCACCCACACAAACAAAACCAACTTAAGAGCATAAACTTGACAAAAATTTCCTGATAGACTACTTCCATTTCAAAATCCACCTAAATTCCACAAATCCAAGTTTTCAGCTGTTAGCCATCTCACCAGGAAACAGGAATAATTTGGAATTTAGGTGTCACATATCAAAATACAAAAGCAAAGAGCCCTTTTGGAAAGCCGAGCCTGGATACAACATCCACCCCTCAGCCTGGTAAAGAAAGGTTTGTAGAGCAAAGCATCCCTGTCTAGGGGAGGATGGGGAGATCACAAAGCAGATGTGGAATAGAAACTGCAGTCCCAGGGAACAGGGAAGAAGTTCCATGAAATCAACACATGCTGATGAATTCATTATGCAAACTCTGGGACCAGAAATCCAAATTAAAGGCTCAAGCACACGGGATTTTTCAGTCTGCTCTCCTGCAGCACAAGCCCAAGGGATTCATCCTCTTCTCCCTGCAGCACCTGGGGCTGGTTAGTGCCACCTCAAAGACCTGGGCTGTGTAATCACCACACTTCACCTCCCAACAGAGGCTGCCACAGCCTCACATCCCACATTCCCACTGCTTCCAGAGGAACATCAAACTGCTGCTGAAATCAGCACTCCCAATCCTGCTCAGGTACAAAGGAGGCAAAGCATTCCTGCCTGTGCTCACCCCACTGCCTGCAATCCGTGCACAGATTCCAATCCTCATAAAAAACGGGAATTCCCACGGTTTTAGATGAACAAAGCAACATTTTGAAGTCCTGGCATTTAAACTGCTGAACAACACAACTCTGATCAGATGCACTGCACAACTAAAGAACAAACAATAGTTATTTCTTCTCCCACTGCACCTGTGCAATAAAAGCCCTGTGGCAAACACAGCTCCCCATGGATGAACCTCTGCTTCCTGAAATTCTGCAGCCACAGCTCCCAGGATCATGGAGAAGAGAGCAGCCAAAATCTGCCCTGGACAAGTGGCTGCACTCCTGCTCCTTGCAGAGGTCCTGATGTGGCCAGGCAGGTCAGACCAGGCTCCTCCTGTGTGCAGCTGGTGCTGGGTGTCCAGCCTGGAGCTGTGCAGGGAGCCCAGTTTGCACCTGCAGCCCTCACTGGTGCAACTGGAGGCACTGGGTCTGGCCATGAACGGGCTCAGAGGAGGGCAGGGACACCTAAACACGTGCAGCCATCTCTAAACAACTCCCCAAAAACATGGGAGAGCTGGGGAGGCTCACCTGGAGAAGCTCCAGGGAGAGCTCAGAGCCCCTGCCAGGGCCTGAAGGGGCTCCAGGAGAGCTGGGGTGTGCCAGAGGGCAGGGCTGGATGGGATTTTGGGCAGGAATTGTTCCCTGGGAGGGTGAGGAGGAGCTGGGATGGAATTCCCAGAGCAGCTGGGGCTGCCCCTGGATCCCTGGCAGTGCCCAAGGCCAGGCTGGACATTGGGGCTGGAGCAGCTGGGACAGGGGAAGGTGTCCCTGCCATGGCTGGGGTGGGAATGGATGAGCTTTGAGATTCTTTCCAGCCCAAACCATTCCATGATTCCAGGAATTCCTTCCCTGGGAAGGAGGTGATGCTCTGGCACCAGCTCTGGAATCCTCATCCCTGGACATGCTCAAGACCAGACCTTGACCTTAAGAAATCTGGGGCCAAGAAGCTGGAAATGTGCATCCAAAGAAATGCTCAACTAAAAGACACCAATGAAATATTTCTGTCAAAGCTGCAAGAGACTCAAGAATTTGCTGTGGTTACCCTCAAACAATGCTTCCATTTTTGACACAGTTACACTGCATTCATAACAAACAAACAAATCAAAAATCTGCAACAAAAACTAGACTTTCCCATAATACCAAGAATAAATGTCTGAAAATCTCTGTTTGGGAAGCCAAATTCCCTCCTCACAGCAGCACTAGACATTAATTGATGCTCCAACAGTCAGTCTTGGTTTTGAGGTTGATTTTCTCTTACATTTCCCAGCAATTCCCTTTAATGAGCCACATTTATTGATCATATGGTTCCATTTGCCCATTCCATCAAATAAAGTCAAGAAATAGAATTAAGACAATAAAGATGTGGAAAGTACTAATCCAGAATGTGGCAAATACTTGAGTTTTAAGGTATCTGCTACAAAATGCAATCCTCCTCTCCTGCAGAGCAGGATATTTAAGAATTCCTATGGCTTTCCTCTTTGGCTTTTCCTCTAAGGCTCAGATTAGAAGGACAGAGAAAGTTTTCTAGCTGAAAAATAAAATAAATACTTCCTGAAAGAAAAAAATTCATTTTATTTTCAACATTAATTAGTCTAGAAAGTAGCTTCATGTTTACTTTGGTTCCTGGAAGAACACAAATTTAGCACTTAATAGTGCACATTCATTTCCAATCTCCTCACTCCCATAAAAACAGGGGATGTTTTCCACCAAGACTGAAACTTTACAGAATCTGCACACTGAATTCTTTCTACACCATTTTTTTGCATTTCAGAGAGGAAAAAAGTTTCCACAATTAGAATTTAAAGTGTCAAAACTTCTTGAAAAATTCCAAAATAAGTTCTGCTCATTGGCAACAAAAGTAAATATTATTTTAAACACAGGGGGAAAATTCAACTCAGAAATTAAATCCAGTACATGGCAGCAACAGATATCCCATATCTGCCCTAAAACCACATCTTCCAGACTATGGATGTGAGATTGAGCCCTTCCAACTCCTCACCTGTCTTCTGCAGAGACCCCAACTGAGCAAGGATTTCCCAGGAGCTTTTCTTGGCAATGCAGATTCAGTGGGAAAAAAAACCCAAGAAATGTATTTCTACCACTTCAAAGCCCACAGACACAGACCAGTCTTCAAAACTACTCTGAACTTAAGAATTATTGCAGAAAACTAATTTTAAAGAGTATCAAGTCTACAGCAGGATGGGAGGAGTAGAATGTGGACTTCTGTAGGTATCCAAGAAAAAAACCCACAGGGAAAAAGGGTAGGAAAGGCAAAATCCCAGCTCTTTAACAAAAAGGCTTTACTGACTCTTCCAGCAAGTTTTCTGTCTCAGGATTATTTATTTAGGAGTTTTTCCTTTGGATGGGCCCATTCCCACCTCAGCCCAGCACAGGTGGGTGAGTCCCAGGCCCACACCTGGAAATTTGTAGGGTTCAAAACCTGCCAGGGGCACAATCCACACCAATTTTATCCAGGGAAACAGGGAGATCAAACAACTCAAATAATCCCCTAATCTTGGCAGCTCTGAACAAGAGAGAAGAGTTACAGCATCTAAATCCCCATCTCAGCAGGTTGGGAATGAGCAATCAGTGCTTGGGAGAACAGGAATTTGTGTTTCTTTTACCATCAACTCATCCCATGTGTTCCAATCCCTAAGAGGGTGAGAGGGGAAAGATTTTCCTATTATTTATTTCCTGTTTTCCTATTATTCCAGTCCAGGGGAAAAGTGGCTCATCCCCACTGTCCCACTTATTTGGGAACAGTCAGCATTTGAAAGGGTTTCAGCATTTGATAGGGTTTCACATTCTCTGCTCAGTTTCTCCCACATTCATTAAATAAATCTATTTATATATCAAAGTACAAAGCAGTGCAATATTTGAATGGCTCCATTTGCATTTAAAATCTTTGCATTATTAGGGGTTTATTAAAGCATGCAACGTCAGATAGTGGAAGATTGCTTTGCTCAAATTTGGCATTGCAGCAGCAAACTGAGCTCCAATAAAATTCCAGCCCAGAAATAATGAGAAAATTCAAAAATTCCACTTCCAGTGATGATCAACTCTTGCTAAAATAGTCCTGTTTGTTTCAGTAAATATAATATTTTAAAAAATCCAATTAAGCCAACAACTAAAATTAATTTTTCACTATCACCCAGACCAACCAATAGATCAATGTCTAGAGAAGCAAATTAAATCAACATATTAAATTAACTCATCTTTCCACAAGACAAACAATGTTACACTATTTCAAACAGACAGCTTAGCTCTCTGTTCCCCACACCTTTCCAAACTGCAGCATGCCATAAAATTTCAACTCAAGGATATAATGGAAGAGTTTTATTTTGCTTGGATTAAGAGCTGAAAATGTTTTGACACTTTCCACATCATGTTGATTATCAAACTCAGCACTGAGATTCCCTTGTACAAGGATGAGGGAGGAAAGATTTTGGTACAGGTGATGTCTGTAGAGTTCCATATCAAAAGAGTTATCTGGAAAATCAGTGCACAGTAACACAGGCACCCATCTCAGAAGAGACACATAAATAATTTAGGACCCAGGTGACTTTCAAATTCTGACTAAATTTCTTGTAGCAGCAGGTTCATCTGCATTACCTAAGGGTACCCAAAAAGCATCTTTCATTTCTCTGATGTGGGGGAGATGCCACAACTGATCCATACAAACCCAGCTATGTGAAAACTCTTCTTCCCCAGAAAATCCAGTGCTTATTCACCAGCTCACCAACCACTTGTCTCCACTTGCTTCAACTTCCAGTTCAAGAGGGTCACAAGCAGAAAAGGAAGGCAATTCCCAAAAAAAAAAATCCCATTTTTCAATTCAATTTTTGCCATCTTACCCTCATAAGTTTCCAGTATGTGCACGGTGTCACCAATCTGTAAGGAAAGTTCATCCGGTCCCCTGGCATCGTAGTTGTAGAGAGCTGGACAGAGGGAACACTGCTGTTAGTACAGGCAAGACAACATAATCCAGGTGTTTCTCCACATCTCTGCTTCTTGTACTCATTATTGTCATTCTGAATCTTTTTGTAAAAAAAAAATAATAAATTAAATTCTATAAAAATTCAGCCAAGTTCTTAAATCTATTAATATTTCCCTTTGTAACAAAAAAACCCCCAACCCACAAGTTCACTTTTTAAAGCTGTCCCTCACTCTGTTTATAATGCTGTGCTTCTTCATGGCAATACACTCAATTTTTGTTGTATTTGCCAGCTTTCCACAGCACTTTGTGTCAATTTTAGGCAGCTCTACAAAGAACTGCTCTGTCTTCCCTTGTCAGCTCAACACACAGAAAACTTACAAAGTGTCTTCAGAAAACTCAAATTGCCACACTAACATTAAAGGATGATTTCTCAGTCACTTCCTTCATTTACTGCATGAATAGGATGTTGAAAAATATCATTTCAGAATTTCTGAGTGCCAGAGGCACCATCCACTGTACAATAAACCCCAAAAAATCCAACAGGAACTCAAAGACCATTCTTTTCTGCCACTCCCAAAAGAAAATTTGGACACTTTTGACTGCTGAGATTGGCAATGTCCACAAATTCATCTGACAAAGAACGCTACAAACCAGGTTTGGTTGGGAAAAAAATACTTGTGATCTGAAAAACAAAACAGTTACAACTCTTAAAGCCACATTTTTAAATTTTATAAGGAGTAAACTCTCTGTAGGAGGAAAAAATCTTCCAATAGCAAGGAGGGTCCTCATGATTGAAGGCAGAGACTGAAATATTTCACAAGATTGAAATTAAAGAACTTTAGTCAAGGTGAACCCACAAAAGTTTCTCCCTCAATTTACAAGTGCAGCTACTCCCTCCAACAAGGATCAATAACACCTGAAAATCAGAATTTCTCACTATTTGTTGTAACTCTTCAGGAAACAAAAGCATTTTGAGAACATAATAATTACCTCCCAAGTTCCTACCAGCCCTCAGATCACCACTGCTTTTCCTTCTGCCTCAGTTTCCAGGACTCAGGGATGTTTTATTGGAACACAAAGAGCTGGATAAGCGACACGTGGCTCTCACAGGAAATTTTCAGACCAAGAGTTCACAGAGCATCCACAACACATCCCACACTCATTACAGATATCAAAGCACTTCCAAAAAAAAACCCCTCAAGTTCAAAACTTAGGGCAGAGTTACAGATGAAGCAATGAGAGGTGGGATCCAGGAAACACCTGCCTTACCTGGCCAGCTCCCTCCTCCCCCAGATCTCCTGCACCACACAGGAGATCAACACCACAAATCACATCTGTAACAACTGGCAACTGGACCAAAAAACCCTGCTCTGACCCCAAAGCTGATCATCTGCTCAGCCCCAGGCTCACAGACTGGGAACATCCCAGTGGGCACGAGGGGAGCTGAAATCCCAGCACGAGGATGGGGCACAGAGCCCACTGCTGCCTCCAGCCCAGCCTCTAGGAACAACTGCTTGTTCTCCCCAGAACTCCTGGAATGGCAGCTCACAACCAGATCAGCAAGAAATAAACAAATAATCCACTGGATCACTGATAAATAAACCCATAATCCATTGGATCACTGATAAATAAACCCATAATCCATTGGATCACCAATAAATCAATCCATAATCCATTGGATCACCAATAAATCAATCCATAATCCACTGAATCACCAATAAATCAATCCATAATCCACTGGATCACCAATAAATCAATCCATAATCTATTGGATCACCAATGAATCAATCCATAATCTATTGGATCACCAGTAAATCAATCCATAACCCATTGGATCACTGATAAATAAACCCATAATCCATTGGATCACCAATAAATCAATGCATAATCCACTGAATCACCAACAAATCAATCCATAATACATTAGATCACCAATAAATCAATCCATAATCTATTGGATCAACAATAAATCAATCCACAATCCCTTGGATCACCAATAAATCAATCCACAATCCCTTGGATCACCAATAAATCAATCCATAATCCATTGGATCACCAATAAATCAATCCATAATCCATTGGATCACCAATAAATCAATCCATAATCTATTGGATCACCAATAAATCAATCCATAATCCACTGGATCACCAATAAATCAATCCACCCAGGCTGGCTGGGTCCTTTTCTCTGCAGAACTCCTCTGACCTGACAGACTTTAGAAGAGGGAAATAAATAAATTTGAGCAACCAAGCAGAAAAAAACCCATGGAAAAGCAGTTTGGGAAACACTGTATAAGGTGGAAGATGATTAATGGAATAAAAACACACTACAGTGTAAAAAGAAAAAAGGTCAGGTGCACTGCAGAGAACAACATCACCAGGATTTAAATGAAGGTTTTAGAAAGGAACAGTTTCTATTGACATCAAAACAAGCCAAGCTATTTGTGTTTTAGTGTTTTCCTAATTTTTGTCATTATTAGACACAGAGAAACCTTCCCTCCCAGTGTCTGGCACAGGATCTCTGAAAGCCAGAAATGCAGGAGAAGGAGGTTCTGAGAAACACCTTAACAAAAATGAGCATTTTCAACCTCTCAGTGATGATCAGTGGTGAGCACAGAGCACGTGGGACAATCTGCTGGGAAACACTCCCCAGAAATATTCTCATTTCAGCTTTTGTGCACTGCAGGGAAAACAAAGTTACACAGCCCTAACTCCTTCAAATTTGGGTGGCTGGAGTGCAACACACACAAAAAAAATCCTTGGGGTGTTTACTCAGATCCCTTCAAAGCTCACAGCTCAATCAAGAGGCCCCTGGGATGTTCACACATCCAAAAATGAATCCAAGGACAGTCTCCCACCTCCAGGACCCTGACAAGCAACTTCACTGACTCACACCAGACATCCCAGCCAGGAAAAATCTGCATTATAACAGATTAAAAAATCACTCCTCTACTCAATTCACACTTCAGCTGAGCATTTCTCCAACATTTACGTGGAATAACACTCAGGATCAAAGGCAGCTATGAATAAAAGGCACTAAAATTTATGCCCAAGAGTGCTAAAACTGGTGTCTGTCACCAGAAGGAAGGTCAGGCACCAGGAGCTGTGGTGTAATGACCAATTCTTCTGACAGAAGATGACAAACAGCCATCAAATGGTAATTACTGCCCACAACAGCTCCCACTGACCTCAACTGACTGAGGAGCCAGGGAGGGGTGATTTATCTTTAAAAATACATATATATGTGTGAAAAATACGTCTGCAAGAGAAAATAAATCACATTTCTGGCTTCCAACAGCATTGACAGATCGTGAAGCAAACAACCAAAATAACTATAAAGTGCATTCCACCCCTGTGATTACAAAGCAAGGCTTGAACTGCACCACAAACTCCCCTGCAAGGAAGCAGATAACTCCTTCTCACGGGTTTGTTTTTTTTATGTACACTGGCATCAAAAGATGTTGTGATAGAAAATGTTTGATTGGAGCAAATGACAAGGCTTTAATTAAAGGAAAAGACAAAATTTGGAGGAGTAAAGCATGAAATGGGTACGTTTGCATTTTGTATCATCAACTGTATCCTGCATTATAATTTAAAATATTTAAAAAGCCGGGGTATAACTTTTGATTTTTTTAAGTTTTTTTTTTTTTAATTGAAGTATGTTTTGTTTAATTTAAAAAAAATAAATCCTGCATCCACACAAGAGTCCCAGAGTGCCAAAAGCAAAGGAATAAGTGTGGGCACAGAAAAAGGCATTTTTCAACTCTAGGAGTTGATAAAGAAAGGAACAATGAACAGGGCATTACAGTAATTACACCAAACCCCCATTTACCCTTCAAGAACACAAAAGAAACACCTCTGTAGCTGCACTCATTAATCTGCATACATCAGAAAAACGAGGAGGACAACACTAGAAGAATTAGAGGTGGAAAAAAAGGAAAAAGCAAACAAAGGTAACATCAATTTATGTAGAAAAAGCTTTTTGCTGAGTGCATGAACGGTGAGATATCTTAAGATATCATAAAGATGTTACAGAGTAATATTCCCTGGTATTACTTTGCTTTAAAGGCTGTATTAATCATTCTAAACTCCTGAAAGAAACCAAACTACATTTAACACATTACCAGCTTTATTTTACACTGGCTTTTTAAAAAACTCCCTAAATCATAACTGTGCTTTTTCAATAAAAGCAGACAAATTGCAAAGGTGAAAGCAAAGTCTTTTGTAAATTCTCTGGTATTAAAAGACATCTGAAGCTTTTCCTACTTTCCCTAAAATGAAAGTGGCTGATTTGAGTATTCAGGCAGATTCCTTAGTTCTCTGCTACTCACCCAGAGGAGTTTCTAATTTCTACACCAGAGGCTAATGGAGAAGGAAAAGGAAAAAAAACAGTGTTTGAGTCAGGAGTTGCACCTGAGAACTGTTAAAGACAATTATTTCATGTGTGCATTAACCAAGGGTAGAGCCTCTTGCCCTCCTCACCTTGGGTTTTGTCATTCCTGGTCTCACCAAGCTTGATCCAGAGCTCCTTCTCAATGTTTTAATTATTCTGTTATCCAAACATTCCCAAAAAATTAACTTCCCAAAGAGAGGAGAAGCCTGGAGAAATCTGTAGATCTGAAGTTACCACCAAGCTAAAGGAGAAAATCCAGCTCCAGGTTCCTCCTGGCCCAGTGATGCTCTAATCTTATTGATTAAATCCATGGATGTGACTTTCATCACAGGATTAGCCTAAATCCCACAAGTTCAAGTAGATAGAAAGGATTTATCAGCACTTTCCCTTACAAAGGTGAGACAGTTCCTTTCACTCCTCTCTGTGAGCAGCAAATTCCTCAAACACACAATGCTTCACCTGGGAACTTCACAACTGCACAGGGCACCTGCTGAGAGAATCCTAAACCAGATTCTGGAACCTCTCAGCCTGCAGTGCCAGCCTGCCTCCCCTTTTCCAAAGTGAGGACACCAAGAATGAAGGGCCACCAAGCTTTTCTAAGCACAAAGAGACACCTCAGGTCCCACTCCAGATGGCAAGGGCAAAAATTTGTTCTGCATCACATTTGGTGTCTCATCCCTCCATACCCAATGTGAATTAATTAATAAGCTGAGGAAACTTCAGAAATCCAAACAATCCCAAACTTGAGGCTTCTCAAAGTGTAACCACCCTGCTGAGTCCTGCTGGCAGAGCTCGAGTAGGACAAACCAAGATGCTCACTTGTCCTTTCTGCACTAATTGAAAAGTACAGAAAGAAATAAAACCTGGAGAAAAGGAGGCTCAGGGGTGAAGCTTCTGGCTCTGCACAACACCCTGGCAGGAGGGGGCAGCCAGGATGGGAAGGGAAAGGGACAGGACGAGAGGAAATGCTGCACTAGGGGAGGCTCAGGGTGGACATCAGCAGCAATTTCCCCATGGAAAGGCCATGGAAAGGGTTGGCCAGGCCATGGAAAGGGTGGCCAGGCCATGGAAAGGGTGGCCAGGCCATGGAAAGGGTGGCCAGGCCATGGAAAGGGTGGCCAGGCCATGGAAAGGGTGGCCAGGCCATGGAAAGGGTGGCCAGGCCATGGAAAGGGTGGCCAGGCCATGGAAAGGGTGGCCAGGGAGGTCTGGAGTCCCCATCCCTGCAGGTGTCCCAGGAAGGGCTGGAGGTGGCACTCAGTGCTCTGGGCTGGGGACAAGGTGGGCATCATCCACATCCATCCACAGCTTGGACTTAGAGATCTTGGTGCAGTTTTCCAACCTGAGTAAATCTGGGATTCTGTGAAGTGAAGAGTTCTGGACGAAGCCAAGATTTCCAAGAAACAAGTTCAGGTTCTTGCTTTCCTTCCTCCCCCCCTTTCAAGCCAGACACTTTTATTTTTAGGGAGCTAATGAAGTGAGCTGCTCAGGCACCATTTTAACAGCTCTCCCCCCCTCCTTCTGGCTAATCTGTATTCAGAGTACTTCACCACCAAGTACTGAGGGTATAAAGCTGAAACTAGTGCTAAAATATATATATATATATATGTAATTATTGACTCTAACAGCATTATTAATGTGCCATAATGCACAGCTTACAAGAAGCACAATCAAGAACGTCCAAATTGATTTTTAATATTAAGAAGTCCATTAAGTGAAACACCCCGGATGCAAAGAGTAATCACATCACCCCGAGCTCTCAACACTGGCTCCTGCAGAAGAAGCAAGATGCTGATTTAGACTAACACAAAGCATTATCCAGAGGCAGATGTTTTGGCATCTGTCCTGTGGCAACTCAGAATCACAAAGTAAGTGAGTTCTGATGTTCTCTCAGACCTCTTACATTTCACTGGGGGCCACTAAAGAGCTGTAACTTGGCTCTTGCTCTGGCACCATCCTCCATTAAGGCAAGGACAGCATTTGAGCATTAGCTGTGCTCACCCAAGAAAGGATCTGTGCCTCAAGAAAGGATTTCAGTGCTCAGAATTAAGCAAAATTCAAAACCACCTCTACACATGGTTATCGGAAAATTTACAAAAGCTTCAACACTGCTATGCAGAAAACATCCCCAGGGGTCTGCTGGGCAGAAGAAGGACAAGAGTTAAGGGCTGGAGGGGAGGAGGAACTTGTCCAGCTTCTGGTCAGTGCTGGCAGAGCATCAAATGTGCCTGGGCTGGTGGTGAGTCAGGCCAGATCCTCCAGCTGAGATTCCCCAGGAGATGAGAAGTGACCACAACTGGCAGAGCAGCAGCTCCACACCCACTCCAGCCTGATGTGTCTCCATCCCTGCCCTTCCCTGGCAGCAGCACTGCACCCACCCCATCCTCAGCCAGCCCTGCCCAGGGTCCAGCCTGTCAGCACCTCAGGGACAGCAGCACCTCCATCAATGGTAAGGACAGCCCCAGCAGAACTCCCAAATCCAGCCACAGAACCCCAAAAACTCCATCAGCAACAAGGACAGCCCCAGCAGAACTCCCAAATCCAGCCACAGAACCCCAAAAACTCCATCAATGGCAAGGATAGGCGTAGAAGAACTCCCAAATCCAGCCAGAGATCCCCAAAAACTCCATCAACAGCAAGGACAGTCCCAGGAGAACTCCCAAATCCAGCCACAGAACCCCAAAAACTCCATCAATGGCAAGGATAGTCCCAGGAGAACTCCCAAATCCAGCCACAGAACCCCAAAAACTCCATCAATGGCAAGGATAGGCTTAGAAGAACTCCCAAATCCAGCCAGAGATCCCCAAAAACTCCATCCATGGCAAGGACAGCCCCCAGCAGAACTCCCAAATCCAGCCAGAGATCCCCAAACATCCAGGGCTGGAAGTGACTCTGGAGATCATCCAGTCCAGGAGCACCCAGAGCAGGGGCCACAGGAACACATCCAGGTGGGTTGGGAATGTCTCTCTCTGAGGAGACTCCATGGCCTCAGTGGCAGCTGTTCCAGCACTCTGCCACCCCCAAGGAAAGGAGTTCCTCATGCTGAGGTGGAACAGCTCGTGTTTTGGCTTATTTTTGCTTTATGTCCAACCACAGGCTGTGCAGAATCCCAAATGGCACAAGTTCACTCTTTAACCCAGCGTGTGAAAAGGACTTGGAAACCCTGAAGTCCTTCCCCACACAGAGCTCCAGGCTAAACCCACACAAATGGTGTCAAAGCTCCCCCAAGCCCAGTTTGGTGTTCCAGGAGGCCACAGAGCTCGCTGGGAACATCCCTGAGGCATTAGAACTCTTCAAGCCTCTCCTTGCCATGGCAGGAAACTCCTATTGCACTGAGCAGAATTGTGCTAAGAGGGTGTATTTTACTAAGGGTTACTTCAGCACTGAGCTTGATGGCACAGCTGTATTTTAACAAGCATTTCAACGACTAAAAAAATCAAGTTCAACCCTCTGAAACTCCTCTTGCACTACTGTGAAAACAGGAAAAAAATGACACAATTCACTGCAGCACCGAGCTGATGATGCAGAGCAAAGAGCCCAAAGCAAGGAGGAAATGATGTGATGGGGAAGATGCTTTCATTTCCTACTGTTCTTCCACCTCAGTATTTCTACAAGGGAAAACAAAATCAAAATTCCTCTGTTCCTTTCTCAGGAAAGCCTCTGGAATGGGAGAAAAAAGATGAAGGCGTTTGAGGCTTTTTACACATCAAACCTTACTCAATTTCTTTCTCTTTGCCATCACCTTATGTGGCTGTCTCCAACAGCAAGAGTAGAGACCCCAAGTCAAATAAACCCTGAGGAACTTGTTCTGTTTTCCCCAAAAGAGCAGCCAGAGAGAGGAATGAGCTGCTGAGAGCCCCAGTTTAACCCAGCAACGCTTTCCCCCTCTCTCCCAAAACAGCCGGGCTATGGCAGAAATGGGAATTCAGCGCCGCTTTTCCTGAATTTGCACCTCACACCCGAATTAAGGGGAAAACATCACCATGGGAGCGAATCAAACAGCACTGAATGCATTAAAAGATAAGAGCAGCATTTTGCAAAAACAGGGAAAAATTGTTTTTCTCCAAACCAGGGGCAATCACATGCTCCGGGCAGCTTCCAGCGGACTTGGCTCGGCCACTGGCCCTAACAAAGGGTCACTGTCCAGCTCCCTCTCAGCACTGGGGCAGCTCTCAGAGTCACTCCATATCCCTCTAATTCCCATTTTCCTACTGAACCCACACCAATTCTTTGCTCATTCTGGAAGACGTAAGGAAAAATAAGTGATGTGATCCCACTGCTCATTGAAGAGGCAGCATCACGTTTTATTCCATAAATTCACAGACTTTTGGGAAGGGGGGAAAAACAGGGTAGAGGAACAGCCTAAATCTTTGCTTCCAGACACTGAGATCCACAATTTTGGCACAATAAGAACCCACCTGTATATTCACAACCATTCACTTTATCATGAATTAACTTAGTAATTCTAAATCCTTTTCTAATCTAATCACAGAATATTCTGAGTTGGAAGGGACCTACAAGGATCATCAAATCCAACTATTTTTTATTATTATTTAAATTTATCAATGATTTTTAGTATGTATATAGTGTAATAAATTTGTATTTTAAAGTTGGTGTAGCCCAGTAATTGATCCCAGATGTACACAGGAATTCCCAGGTGAGAAATTGGTTCCCCACTGCTCAGACACCCCTCAGCCTACTGAAACACATCAAAAATAACCCTTATACCCACTTCCCTCACTGCCCTGAGCCTCAAAATTGCCCTTGTTAATTCAGAATAGTTCAAAGCTGTAAATCCTTCCTTCCCAAGCATAATCATCCATGCCAAATGTATTTTAAAAGCCCCCTGATGGTCACATATTAATGCCAGGAGGGTGATTAAGGTGCCACTAACCCAACAGTAACTCACTAACCTCTGCTATAAGAAAGGGAGTATTTTGATTGTTCTTTCCCCGTTTTGGGCAGGTTATTTTCCCAGAATCACTCTGAGAATTCCCTGAAAAGGGCTGAGGCATTAGCACCCAGCACATGCCCCTGGCAGCCAGGGCAGAGCAGGGGCCAGAGCCAGCTCCTGGCCGAGGAGCAGATCCGTGCTGTTCCCAGCACTGCTCCGCTGGAAACAACAGCTTAAGGGGACTGATTTCCCTGCCATAATTCCCAAAATCTGCTCTCATGTCTCTGTTCAGAAAGCTCCAACAGGCAGCAGAAGCTTGTGCTAGACTGGACAGAGTAACTTTCACCTTCAAATGTTTGCTTCCCTCGCTGAGAAAATACTGCGCTTGTCTAAAATGAGTGGTTATTTCTCAACAATTCAACTCATCTCCACTTGCAGCACCTCTGCCTCAAAACAGAACTGTTAAAAAAACAAATTAATGGCAGCCAGCACACTGCACACTCAGCTCATGTGCAGCAAACCAGCTTGGTTTTGATATATAAATCACATATTTGCCATGGCTACGTTTGGTGGAAGCATCCTCTGAGACACCAGGAGCACTCAGCAGTGGGATCTGTGCTGGAAAAGGTGGGGAATTTGTGCCATTTTCCTGGAGGAATCTAACTCATTCCTCTTCCTAAGCATCTTTCAGTGTTCTGGAGAAAAACAATTTAATTTTAAAAACATTTCCTGTTCCATGAACAGTCCAAGAGCAAAAGGAAGCTGATGCACACAAAGGTAACAACACAAACTCTGTCATGTGCAGGTGCAGCAAGAATTCAAGATCTCATAAATAATCACCAATATTTTACTTTTCACTAAGTTTACCCAGGCATTTCTCAAAGGTGTCACTACCCATCTCCTGAAAAACCTAATCTGGCATGCAATTATTCTAGCTCCCCTCCACAAAATTATTTTATATTATCCACACTTTTTATGTAAATGTTATGGAAGCATCCAGACAGCACTTTATAAATATAATACATGAACTCCCAGTCTTAAAGGTTTATATCTTGATTTAAGATCAGCACGCTGTGTTATAGATGCTATCACGCCTGCAGCGTAGAAGCTTGCAGTTATGCCAATATTTTAAATATTCAAGCTCTAAAAGTATTAAAACTCCTGGTTTTCAGCCAAGAACATGTTCACCTTTGTGTGCTCTAACTGTGGAAACTGCAGCTGTAGCAGGAAGCCCAAACTGTACTTTCTGTGTTTAAGGCAAAAATCTGAACCAGTTCCATCACTCATCACAGCCCAGTAAATAAACAGAGGCCTCCTCTGCAGCACAAGTGATTGATAAAAATCTGTTAATAAATCACTTCAAGAATACATTCAACTAGAAAATCAAACCAGAGCTGAACCCACACAAAACTTCCAACAATGTCAGCAGCACCATAACTGAGTCATTCTCTGAAGTCTTTACTGAAATGTGCTTATCTGGCTATATCCAATCTTTATTTTTTGGGAATAAGAATTCCCCACCCCACAGAGCTCAAAGCAAGATACTTCAGTCACTCCTTGAAGACTCAACTGATTCTTAGAGAAGGTTTAGGATATTTTTCCCAAAAATGCTTTGCTAATCTTAAAAGTCCTTTCCAACCGCGATGATTCCAAGATCATCCAAGTCCAAGGGTGAACCCAGCCCCAGCACCACGGTCACCTCCAAACCATGTCCCCAGGGGCCACATCCACACGTTTTGGACACCTCCAGGGATGGGGAATGCACTCCCAGGACCTGATGGGACCCCATTCCCACTTTGTGGCTGCAGCACTGGTTTAACCAAGCCTGTGCCATAATCTTGCATAAACACCACCTCCACCAACGTCCCAAAATTGGGATTTAGCAGGAGAGGGACCAGACAGAATCCAAATAATTCCCATAATCAGCACTTTAGAGACAGATCAAGACCTTAGAAAAAATTCCCTCATCCATGAGCACCTCCTGGGACTCTTCAATGCTCAGCATTAAAGCAATCCCATCTAACTGCAGATGTTCCTATTATCCAGATTGACATCTAATGTGCTTTTTTAATCCTTTTAGAGTCTTAGCTCCAGTCAAATGCTCAAGAACACAACCAACAAACACAAACAAGCAAGGTGTAGTGTAATAAATATCAAAAGAATATCTGGCTCTGCATCAGAAAGTTTGGGGTTGGAGTTTTGACCCATTTGACTCACATGCTATGGAAACTACTGGCCAAGAAATATCTCTGCACCACAAAAAATATCTGTTCTCATCTCCAGCTACTTCACTGTGAGCAAGGACAACTGTTTTCATACCAAAGAAGCTCAGTGACGGAAATCTCTGGGAAAAAGTTCTTTATCCATAAATAAAGATCACTAAATTGTCACATGTCACTAAATTAATTTTAAAAAGGAGTCAATGCCAGCTGTTTGTGAAGGCAGTCCCAGAGCTCCAGGAATTCTGAGCTGCTCCTGGGCACACTCCTGTGATGGCCTGGACAAAAAGTTTGGTTCCTTTATGCCAAATGTCAGTGAGAAGCATCAAAAAAGTGCAGAACAGCCCAGGGGAGGTGACAGAGAGGTTGGACAGGGACTGTCAGCAGCTACAGAGGTGTTGCTGACAGGCTGGCAGGGAAGGACAGAGCTGAACCCTGCCATACCAAACACAAACCTTGTACAGATCAACCCTGATGTGAAACAGAAGCCAAAATACTTTCAAAATTAAAAAAAAAAAAAAAAAAGAAAAAAAATTAAAAATGCCACAAACCACTTTTTTTTTTTTTACAACCAGTTTGAGTCACACCATTTGCCCTTCACACACTTCAGAGATCAATAAACAGAATAAAAAAAAACACCAAAAACCAAAAACCAAACCCATAAGATACACCAGGCTCACACAGAAGGAAATAAATTATGCTCTCAAGTCTTTTCCACCCAAGATTCTCGGTCAAAAAAAGTGATGGATTGATGGAACACTTAGCAGTCATGGCAAGAAAAATATAACCAGCAAGGCTGAGGCAGTAAAATAATGGGGAAAAAAGGGTGAGCAGGAAGGAAGACATTTCCTGCAGGGATGACAAGGTAAGAGGTGATGCCTACAGAAAATTGGTGGGAATTTGTGTGTCAGGACAAAAGAAGAGATATAAAGGAAAAAAAGAGGCTGGACACCAGGTAACATCACCACTACCTTGGGTTAGACAGAGCATACTAAAGGCTGGAGTATAAGCATTATTTTCTATACTAACGCCACAGATGAGCCATAGATTGATGCAAAAGAACAAGAATTCTCCCACAGCACCCCAAAGCAGCAGGAAAGAGTCAAAGTCAATCAAACAAGAGCTGCTGGACACATCATCTTTTAGCTCTTCCCGTAACTTTAAAAAGAGTAATTAAAGATTTCTTGTTATGTCGATGTTTTCACTCATACGCTCCCATTTTGAGAGATTAATCTTATATTTATCAACAGAAGCGTTCCCACGGGCCCTTATCTCTAACTTTGCTGGCCCAAGGAAGATTTCACCTCATCTCTGCACAGTCATGAAGCTGCAGTGCAAGCTCTCCTCCAGGGATTAATTCAGAGGACAGCATTTATAGGGCATTCCAAGCCGCTGCCTCGATAATCCCCAGCCATGGCAGGGGCAGGATTTGTTCACTGGAGTCATATGCACAGCAGATTTTTCTGAAAGCAAGCGTCCTTTTCAATCGTTCACCATCTGCCTCCAGACTCAGAAACTCAAATTCTCATCAACGGCTTCCATCTGGCTCAGCACTGAGAGATTTCCTGTGGCAGGGTCTACTACAGGAGCACTTTTTGCTATTACCAGTTGCTTCCACTTCATTTCTGCTACACAGACAGCGCACACTCTGCATGAAGCATCTCCTCAATGAAAGCACCCAACTCCACCATGCCCTGAACCATTCCCTGCTGCCAACATTTCTTCCTGCAGACCAGCTGGCACTATTAGGATGATGCTCCAGGCTAAAGCAGCAGCTGGGAGGCAGGGAAGCTGCTGGAGACAGGTAAGAGTGGAGCTTTCCATAATCCTGTACTCCCAGAGGCACCAGCAGCACCGGGCTTTGCCATGTTCTCCCTTAATTCTGTTTTTATTCCATGTATGAAAACAGGGAAAACCCTCCTAACACAGCACAGCTGAAGGTCTTAGAGAGGTTTGGGTACCATGTGGCCTCATCTGTTCCTTGTCCTCCTGGGACACTCGGGCCCCATTCCCTCCACAGATGTTATTTTATTCCATCCAGCTCCAAGCCCAGTGACGCCGGCATTTCCGCGCTTTGTTTGGATAAGCAGGAGAAGGAAGGCAGAGCAAACACAAACACCTAAGGCTGCACTTCCAGAAGGAATCTGCGTGCCTGAAGAGGCTCTCAGGTGTTTTAGAGGCTCTGTGGTCTCTCCACTCCCAAGTGCCCATCCTGCACTGCCAAACCTTCCAAATGCTCCAGGAAGCTCTGCCAGAACCAGCCAGGAACTGCCCAGGTCAAGCCAGGAGGTTCCTCCTCAAGGAAGAGAATTCCTGATGCCCCCACTGATACCCTCCCCACATGGGACCCCTCAGGGATAACGAGATTTTCCCAAAACCCCCACACCTGCTCAGCCAGGCAGCTGCTCCAGCGGGTTTTCCACCTCAATATTCAATAATTTGTGCAGCACATCCATTAAAGTGGCCCAGCTCCTACAAGAGCAGGGATGTACAAACAGAGTGCCTGAAAAACCCAAGTGCCTACAAGCACAAACATTGATTATGTACAATTTTGCTGCCATTCCCGTTCAGAAATTACACAGCAAATCCTGTTCCACTCACTTGTTGGTATTTTCTACTGGGGAACACAAAGACATTTTACTACTCCAACACCCTCAGGCAAAATCAGCCACCAAAACCCTCTGCAAACATGTTCTAAAAAGGGTTGTGCTGAAATAATATAAGCAGCACTGGAAATAAAGCAGCAGTGCTAAAAAATATCATACAAAAAAAACCCAAATTCACGTATGGCAGCCAATGGTTGCTTCAGTTCCTCCTCCATCTGTTTGTTTTGTTACGTATATGGTACATGATTACACATAATAGTTCTCAATGCAATTATTTCAGTTTAGTTACAAAGCTATATGAAGCAGAAAAATATTTCCAGAGATATTTCGTATTTCTGCTGATGAAACTGAAATGTGGCAACTGCTGTTTCTTGTGTTCTGAAATCTTTACATCAGAAATGAGATTTAATGTGCAAATTACATAAACATGGGAAGATAATTCTATAAATATATAAATGTTTGCACAACTACAGTCTAAAAAGGGAGAGAAAGTTTCAGAATTACAAGAATTATCTCTTATTGAACATTTTTTTAGTTTAGACAGGGCGTGATTTCAATTCCCCCCACGCCCAAGTTAAAGGAGGAAAGTATTCCAATAACTCATCAAGGAATTCATTAAAGCCTTACTCAGAAAATTATTTTTGTCAGAACAGCCTTGGAGGCCACCACAGGCTAGAAAACAAAAATAAAAAATGCTTTTAAGTTTAATAAAAAAAAATAAAAATGACTTGTCAGTGGTCCACCACCCTGCCAAAGACCCATAAGGAGGAGCAGCTCCACTGAGTATTTTGAGGAAGTTTTGGACTTGCAGGAATTCAAAGGGAAGAGGTAAAACTGACACCTGTGATGGAATAAATACTTTAAAATTATTATTATTATTATTATTATTATTATTATTATTATTATATAGTGTTATTATATTATATATTCCTTATAAATTATTATAAATTATTATTATTGCTATTATTGGATTAGAGGCAGTTCCGTGTTGGAGCTTCCATTCATTAACAGGAGTCAGCCCCAGCTATTTATTTCCAGCTGGACACATCCACAGGTGTTTAACAAGAGGTACTGGGTTTCAGCCCTTAAAGATTAGACAAAGCAAAGGATCCCCCATATAATAATGTAAATAAATAATCCATAAAGGATCCTCCATCCTCCACAGCCAGCATGGGACACACTCCAGAAACATCAATATTTAAAGGAAAAATTATCCCAAATGTATTCCTGTAGCTGCAAGCTGACAGAGGGGCTTTCCTGGACAAGGTTTGACTTTAAGTTGCCTCCAGTTTTTTTTTCCCCTTCCCTGAAATCTTTGCCTTTGCAGAAAGGAAAATGCCTTTGTAACACAAAGAGATCGGTGCCAAGGTGGCAAACAGCCCAAAATTAGCATTGTTTGAGTGCACCTAAGTCAGGCATTTCCAATAGAACAGATTAAGGGATAATTACAAAACCCAGCAAGATACTGCTTGAAATCAGAGAATCCCAGAATGGTCTGGGTTGAAGGGACCTTAAAGCTCATCCATCTCCACCCTCTGCCATGGACAGAGACAACTTCCACTATCCCAGGGTGCTCCAATCCCATCCAACCTGGCCCTGGACACTTCCAGGGATGGAAATCCCAAATCAAACACCTTGGATCAGCCCCCTGACTACTGTCACTGTCACACTTGCACACCACAGGAAGGGTAAAACCTCATTTTTCTACCTCCTCTCTTATTTTCTAGGATAAAGAATAAAATTACCAGCTGAGAATTTCTAAACTGACTGAAAACTTCCTTTGCAAAGATAAATAAAAGCTCTGTACTATGGCCATAGGCAGCTGGCTACTTACTGAAGTCAGTTTGTGCTCCATGAGAGAAAAAAATACAGTAATTCCTGGAAAATCCCATCAGGAATCATTTCTCAGAACAATCCCATCTTGTAATCTTGTTGCTGGCCTGGATGAAAACAAACAGGAGTCCACAGCCTCTTCCACTTATCTGGTATCAGTTATTCCTCTCCAATCTGTTGTTTGCAACAAGTGTTTATTGACAGAGAACAACAGTGGCTGCTGAGTGAACTGGGAGAGCTGAGCACATGTCTGCAGTCCAACTCGAGTCATTCCTGCAGGAAAAGGTGTGGAACACCTTCCAGCCCCTTCCCTCTGCTTCAGGACAAGCCAGGGATGGGGCAGCACAGAAAGGAATTGCCTCAGCAAGAGGGAACTAAAGAGTATTGTAAAGCAGGATCACAGAATGGTTTGGCTTGGAAGGGATAATAAATAAGAATAAAGATCACCCAGTGCCACCCCAGCCATGGCAGGGACACCTTCCCCTGTCCCAGCTGCTCCAGCCCCAATGTCCAGCCTGGCCTTGGGCACTGCCAGGGATCCAGGGGCAGCCCCAGCTGCTCTGGGCACCTGTGCCAGGGCCTGCCCACCCTCCCAGCCAGGAATGCCTTCCCAATGTCCCATCTAAATCTGTTCTCTGCCGTTTTAAAGCCATCTCCCCTTGTCCTGTCACTCCATCCCTTGTAGAGAGTCTCTCTCCATCTTTCTTGTTGGTTCTTTCAGGTACTCTAAGTCCACAATGAGGTCACCCCAAAGCTTCTCTTCTCCAGGCTCAACCATCCAATTCCTCAGAGGGATATAACAAATAAAACCCTGGTTTTATTTATTTATTTTATAAAAAATAAAACATCTGGGTGTCCATGGGATATGCTGGCTCTAGGGAACTGAACGTGCAAGTGCTCACTCCAGTTAACTGATCAATTCAGCAGCCAATTTTCCATGGACATTTTACATTTTTACTCTGTGGCTTTGGGTTGTGCCAGAGCACAGCCCTGCTGTCACCAGCAGCAGTCACCTCTCCTGCCAGGCAGCTCCAAACCTCACAGCACAGCAGCACTAAAATCACCAAGATGCATCTTTTTCAATTTCCTTAAAATGTTTCCTTCCCTGCTCTAAGGCACAAATATTCACAAGATCATCACCTTAAACAAGAGCCCCCACGCACCACCACAGCTGCCCACAGCCTGGACTGGAACTGCAGAGTTCCACAAAAGCCTTCAATCTGTCCTGAAGCACCACAATCCTCCCTGAAGCAGCACAAGAGAAGCAGCAGTGCTGGGCTCTAAGATTCCTGTGCTTTCATCACCTTTCCTCTCAACAAATTCTTATCCCACCCTGTTCAAAAAGCAGAACTCAGCTGCAAAACTTTTGAACCATGATCACAGTATCACCTCTTAGTCCTCCAACTCCTTAAAGCCATCCCTAATAATAAAATATATATTTCTATGTACCTGGTTTGAAGGTAATTCCATAGACCCCTTTGGAAAAGCTATCCCAGTCTCAGAGAGGCACAGAAACACCCTGACAATGAAGTGTGGCCAATGTCCCCATCTAAAATTAGGTTTGTTACTATTTGCCAAGTCGTGACACACAACAAAGGCTCACCAGGAACAAACAAAAATACTGGAACTCACTGAATTTGGAAAATACCTCCAAGACCATCAAATCCAAGTGCAATTCCCACCTTGTCCCCAGCCCAGAGCACTGAGTGCCACATCCAGTCCTTCCTTGGACACCTTCAGGGATGGGGACTCCTCTCTGTAACTGGAAGTTCTCCTTTTGCATCTGACCATCCAAGGGCACGTGGCACTAATTTTCTATTTCACCATTTATTCAGTTTAAAAAAAAAAGGATTAAACTACCACAGTAGTGTCCTGATCACTCCATATGAACACAGACCTTTGAAGACAAAGGCATTTTAAATACAATATTTGCAGGAACCACAGTAGCACCAGTTTTACCTCACACTGCAGTTATCAGCCCAAAGGAAAAGGGGCAAAGAACAGCAAAATTTAGGATTTGGAAGCTGTCACAGCCACTGTGAACTATCTCAGAGGTGCTGGTCAGACTCCCAGACTTCCCAAAGCAGCTCTTTACATCCCTTTTCCCCAGCAGAAAGGAAACCACCAAAATTACAAATTTCACATCACACTCAAAGTAGGGAACAGCCACATTCCACTGCCACTCTGTGACACCCAGAGGACAAGAACAGCTCTCAGGACTCTCTGGAAGCCTCAGATGACCCCGTGGAGGAAGCCACACACCCAAGTGCTCCCCTCCACACAACCACACTCCTCCTCACCAGCACAGGGCGAGGGATGAAAGGCAGGATTGAGATGAAGAAGGATCCGCAGCACTGGGAGCAGGGAAAAGCTCCTCCAGTGAAGCTGATCATTTCCCTGTTTCGCTCAGCTCCCCATATGTTAATCCAATATCCGGATTATCCCATTAGATCCACACCCATTCCTCCTGCAGCCTCCCGCATGCTGAACTCTCTCAGGAAGCGGAGCTGAGTCACTCTCTCAACTGCCTGCTGAGATAATGCCTCTGCACAGAGGCTCGGGGCAGCAAATTCACTTTACAGGCATGCAGGGCATCCAGCAGCATCCCCAAATCCCACTGGGCCATGGGGGCAGTGCTCCTTAACACACCTGGGTCCTACCAGCTGTCCCTACAGCCTTTTGGCATAATTTGTTCCAGATGCGTTACAGCCAGCAAATCTTCAGGTCTTGAGATGTTAAGAAAGCTCTTGTTGTGCACAGGGATATACCAGAGGAAGGGGTAAAGGGATATAAATGTATTATATAAGCACATGTGTGAATTTTATATCTACACATCTCTGTAAATAGACACACGTCCATTTCTGAGCTCCCACCACTGTGACATAACACAACCACAACAACACAGCTTCCCCATATCTCTGCTTTGGGGAAGCCTGCACACAGAATCCCAGAATATCTGGGGTTGGAAGGCACCTCTGGAGATCATCCAGTGCATCCCACCTGTCACCTGGAGCAGGTGACACAGGAACACATCCAGGTGGGTTGGGATGAGACTCCACACCCTCCCTGGGCAGCTGTTCCAGGGCTCTGCCACCTTCATGGAAAGAAGCTCTTCCTCATGTGGAGGTAGAACTTCTCCTGGTTTAGCTCATGGCCATTGCTCCTCACCCTGTCACTGAGCACCACTGGAATGAGTCTGGCACCATCCTTTTGGAGATATTTGCATTGATGAGACACACTAAGCACTGCACATTATGTTTCACCAAGTCCATCAGCATTCCTATCAGGGATTTTCTCCCTGTCAGACAACATTGAGTCAACATCAGCCCCCAGGACTGGTCATGGCAAATAGGAAGAAAAATACTCTCAAGCCTGAATTTTCAGGTTAACAGTGCCATCTCCAATTCTGCTTGGGACCACACAACTGTTGCACCAATTCTGCACAACCTCCAGCTTTCACAAGCAGCAAAAAATAAAACACCACAAGACTCACAGTGCCCTTTCTTAACAACATAAAGGTCCATCAAACACATAGAAACAAACTGGATGTTCATTTTCTTTAGGACACCAGAAAGAAACCATCCCTCCCAAAGCAGCCTATAACTGAATGGCACAGGCCAGTGAATGTTCAACTAGCTCTAAATCTGATTTATCTCCTTGCGACTTCATCCACTTCCAACCCTCACATCCCTGTCAATTCAGCAGAGAAATCCCCCAGTTTGGCAAGGATCTCAGCCTCCTTGCAAGAAAAGGAAAACAAACTGTGAGAGAAATACAAACCTATTAAAAGACCATTACAAACTTCTCTGCAGAGCAGTGGACACAAAAAAAACACCAACATCGTCCTGTGCTTTTTCAAACTGGGAGGGTTTTTTTATTCTTAAATTAAATTTAAATCCAGTTTTCTTACTACACATGCAACTCCCCACACCGGCCACAGAAATACACTTGAACTATGTTGTAAAACAATCAGGTCTATTTCACACGGGGTTTTTTCTCCCATGTCATTTTCAAATCAATTTAAAGACATTCCTGGAAAGCCGGGCCCCAGTCAACCCCAGCACAGCAGCAGACACAGAGTTCCTGCAAAAGAGGAACTTGCTTTCGAGGGTCACTGGGTTGTAACATCAGCTTATGCTACGTGACAATTGTGTCATTCCAAAATACCCATCCCACACCACCAGGCAGATAATTTGGAAACTTAACGAGCGACTGCCATCAGTGGCAATTCTGCTTCCCTATGTTTGTCCTGCACCCTCAGCGCTGGAATTATCCACGGATCCCACACGGTGTAACCGGGATTTTCTAACATTTTTTAAAAGTCAAGCTCTGGTTTTCTAGGGACACACACACAGAATTTAAAATTAATTCCTACAACTGGCTTGGGTTTTACTCAGCCCCAGAAACTCCCTTCTTTCTGCTCGCTTTATGAGGTTTAGCTGTGGGTTTCTACAAAAAGTTGTTCTTCACAATCAATCCAGCCCAAGAACCGTGGTGGGCATTGAACTTCACGTTTCCAGTTTGAATAGTCAGATTTATTATTTCCTTTCCCCCAGACAAACACTCCTTCGTGTCAGTAAAGTTTTCTGCGCCGCAACCCCGAAATGAAACCTTTTGCACCAAAATCAACATCTTTAAACTCTTGAGGGGCCCTCTCGGCACAGCCCTGCCCAAACCTCAGCGGGGTTTGGTCCTGTTCAGTCCCAGCGCGGATGTTGGAGGCACCAGCTGGGAACAATCCCCCTCTGTTCGAGAGGGACGGAAGGAGCGCAGGAGGAAATGGATCCCGGCGAGCGGGGAAAGCCTCATCTGTATGAGCATCACAGTCCCCGCAGAGGCGAGAGCCTTGCTCCCGACACATCTCGGAGGGACAGCACTCGGGCCACGGCGTGGGCTCCCAAAGGAGCCAGCCTGGAAGCGCATCCCGCTCCGCCGCGGGGAGAAAGAGCCCGACGAGCCAAGAGCTCGGAGCTTCTTGGTGCGCGCAGCGCTCGGGGAGCGACAGGAACGCAGCGAAGGGAGAAACGCAACTTCTCCCAGCGGGGCACGGCGCTCCCAGACAACTCCTCAACTTCCTGGGAGCCACGAGGAGCCGGGCGGGGGAGGCAGGAACCGGAGGGGACCGGGGAGCACCGCGCTCCATCCCGGCCGCGGAGTGGAGCGGGGAGCGGGCAGGGACGGGGAGGCCGCGGCCGGGGGGGGGCCCTGAGCGCAACAGGCGGGAGCGGGGCGGGCGCGTCCTCACCTACGCCGTACTTCTCCTCCCTTTTGGTGGGCACCCAGCGGGTCATGGCGCCGGGAGCCGCCGGGATGCCAGAGCCCCGCTCCCTACGCCGCCATTTTCCGACCGCGGGACGGGAAAAGTTTCTCCCGACGCTGGAGTCATGTGGTGCGGGCGGAGCCAGCCCGGCCGGCCCGGCCCGCCGCCCCTCAGCGTCCCCTCAGCGCCCGCCGAGCGGCCCGGGCCGGCCCCCGGCCCCGGCTCCTCACAAAGGCAGCGCCTTCCCTGTCCCCGGCTTCGTTCCTGCTGCCTCCCCCCTTGGCCCGGGGGTGTCCCAGGGACACCCGGCTCTGTTCCGCCTGCCTTCCCGGTTGTGTCCCAGGTTGTGCTCTGCCGGGAAGTTTCTGGCTGCGTCCTCCCCGGAGATGCGCCTTTGAAACGAAGTTGTTTTATTTTTAGCAATGTGTAATTGTTGGAGCGAGATGCGCGTTTGGAGGTTGCGGTGCGGGATGGGCAAGCACGGGAAGTGGGTGGAGGAATATTGCGGGGTTAAACAAGGCCAAGTGCGGGAGCTGCAGATGGATCGGGAAAAGCCCCGGTACCGACCCGGGCTGGGGATGAGCTGATGGAGCAGCCCTGGGAGAAGGGCTCGGGGGTCTGCTGCTCACAGCTGGACATGCCCCGGCCCTGTGGGAATAAAACCTCCAGTCCTGGACTGATCCTGCACCGTGGGCAGTACGGAACGGGGGAATTCTGTCCTCCTGCCCCGCTCAGGTGAGGCCGCACCTGCCCAGCTGCCTCCAGCACTGGGATCCAACGTGAGGAGATGCTGGAGCGAGCCCAGAGGAGGCCATGGATACATCCCGAGGGCTGGAGCCCTCTGGAGCCAGGCTGGGACACCTGGGGGGGCTCACCTGGAGAGGAGAAACTCCAGGGACACCTCAGAGCCCCTGCCAGTGTGTAAAGGGAATCCAGGAGAGCTGGAGAGGGACTGGGGACAAGGGATGGAGGAACAGGACCCAGGGAATGGCTCCCAGTGCCAGAGGGCAGGGCTGGATGGGATTTTGGGAAGGAATTCCTGGCTGTAAGGCCCCGGATCCCTGGAAATGTCCAAGGCTAGGCTGCACAGCGCTTAAAGTATAACGATTATAAACCTTCTGATTTCTGGGGCTAAGTCCAAAATCTTGTCCAAATCTACTATGTCCTGGCTAATTAAGTTTGGAATAAATTATTACAAAAGAACGAGCAAGGGAAATTAACTTCCTGTCTCTAATCCCTGTACTCTTGGAGACATCCAGGACCATGATTTAAAAAAAAAAATAAATAAAACTAAAAGCCTTTGGGAAGCAGAAAATAAAATGTGTAAAAGTCAAGAAACAGCAGAGGAATAAAAGGAATAAAGAGAAGTGAAATGACTGACTGGCTGTCATTTGGTAGGATTAGTCCTCTGCCAAAGGGGAAGCCCTGTAGCACAAATTTAAGGATTAAAATAGATCCAGGGTTGAATCTTTTTTTCTCCATATTTTCTTGTGTTGTGTGGATGGTAAAGAATCAGTTTCTGCAACAGCATTTTTGCTGTCAGGTTTTGAGATCAAGTACTCAGACCCCTGAGTGAGTCTGCTCCTCTTTGGCTGTCCCTTCCCTTTGCCCACCCTTGGGATGAGTTTCCCAGGACATCACCAACATGTTCAAACTAATCTAAGTTTTATTGTAGCTGTCCTGCAGAATCCCAAGGGCTTGTGATGGAGCTGGCTCCCTCACCTTTGTTCATTCTGCCCTGGAGTGAGGACATCAAAAGGTTTTCAAAGTCATGGCTTGTCCTCGTTATCCTGCACTAATGGATCAATGATCCAAAACCTTCCCAAAGACAACTTACAGGGGAGCTCTTTGATTTCACACCTTTATTTTTGTAAGGGAAATCAAAGTGAATCGACAGAAATACTGCAGGTGCTTGCTCTGTGCCTGTAGTCACCTTTGGTTTTCCACACCAGGGAAAGTGAAAAGCAATAATATTTATTTCCAGCTATGAATGTTACACCTTTTTGTACAACTGCTTTTGTGGTGCTCCTAAATATATGCAGCAAAACTGCCAGAGCTGCTCAGGCCTCAGGTGCTTTGGGGGTTTTTGAGGCTATTACTGGAACAATCTGTAAATCTGGAAGCTGATTGACTTCTCATTTACATCACTGATAACCGGGAATCACTTCCTTGGAACCGTGGTGGCAGGAGACACAAAGCAGGATGCTGATGTTAATTTAAACCTGTAATTAGTTAATAAATGAGTTGTTGCTACATTCTGGCCTTTTTGGGCCTCAAGGTTCAAAGTTGAAATGTGCTTGTTTCTGTTTTGAGAGAGGCCAAGGGAGCACTGCTGTTTCCTCCCTTCATGAGAAATGTGCTGCTGCCAAGCTTTCTCCAGGTGTTAACCAAGAGTTAAATTAAATTCTCCCCAAAATTGGCACTCCTTAGTCCCAGCTTACCTCTATATCTGCACTAAATGGGAATTATATGGACACCAAGGATCAAGTACAAGCCTAAGGCAGGAAGCACCAGGCTCAATAAAATGAAAGTTAAAGAATTACTTATAACTTCTACATATTAAATCCATTCAATAGCACCATTTATGTTGATGTCAGTGAAAAAGAAGAGGTTTGTCCTGTTGTCTGATCATGATCTGTAACAAATATAACACAGCTGATCCCGTGAGCACCATAAAGCCTCATTGCTACTGATGAGGGTCTATATTCATTTTACTGCTTTCCACATTCTCATTTTAATGAAAATGTGTTACAAGCAGAGCTAATGCTATTAAAATTTTGATAGCCAGTAAAAAATGCTTCTAATTCACAATGCATAAATATCCCAATGCTGGGGTTTTACAGCTAGGAAAAAAATGGTAATTTTTGGACTGTGACATGGAGAAAATAAAAGATTTTTATTTTTTCTCCGGCAAATGTAATATAAACTGTCCTGAAAAAAGCATTTTTCATTAAACTGTAAAATGTTCAAGCTGACATATTTTACATGCTTAGGCATAATATATTTCTTCACACTGTGCATGTGTGTTTTTCATTTATTAAGAGGAAACTGAAAAATGTTTCTTTCCACAAAACCTAAAAGTTTTATCACATCCTTATGTCAGCTCTTGAGGTTCTCATCTGATTTTTTTAATGCATCACACAGAATTGGAGGCAGTTCTCTTGGAGCAAAGGAACATTCTTTTTCATTTCTTAGTTCCACGAAATCCAAATGCAGTGTTTGGCCATGAGTGATGTTTGGAATTCTTGTCGCAGCATCTTTCAAAAGGATGAATGGAAACAGAGCTGCTGCCCTGCTTGAGACAGATTTGCAATAAAAAAGAGATATTCCATAAATGCACAGATATGCTCCAGATTTGTTTCATGGTTATTGCAGATGGCTACACCAGGGGAATGTTTGTTCCATCTCAGTTAAATATCACAGGTTTTTGTAGTAATTTCTTTCCATTGACAGGCCTTGTAGGTAAATTCAGCATTTTCACACAAAACACATAAGTGGTTCTTGTACACCCACAGTGCAGATTCTTCTTGGAAGTATTCCTCCCAGGAGGAGATGGGTGGACTTACAAAAAAATAATGTAATCACTTTTTGGCTTTTCTGTTTGCACTAAAGATATTCTGTTGGAAATGTTATGTCTTCCATTCCAGCTGCTGATCATCCATTTTTGCTGTAATTTCCATGAGGGGTGAATGACCTCTGTGTCTGTGACTGGCTGCATGTTCCATTATTTGGGTGTACACAAAATAAGAGGTTTTTACACCTGGTGGGAAGAGGCTTTTAATAATTGCTCTGGTTTACAATGTATTGCAATGAATCAGAATGGATATAAAATTAAATTTATGAGTTTGTGCTACAGAAATGACTTCAGCCTTGGCTTTGCAGATAGCTGTTAAATGTCTGATTAACTTGGGGGTCTCTTGCAGTTGAAAGTGGACCACTTTCAGGAAGAATTAATAAGCCAAAACTTCATTTCCTTTGACATTCCTGTTGGCTCCTGTCAGCCAAGGTGTGGCTTTTACAAACCTGCACCAAGTTTGACAAGAACTGCAGGGAAGTTCTGTGTTTTTGAAGGCTGCTCAGTGATGTTTCCTCTTCCTCTTCCTCTCACTTTCGTAGAAGCATTTTGGTTATCTCTGGGTGTGTCTTGGGCTTTTCTTGCAGCAGGGTCACACCTGGGATGCCCCTGCAGGGCTTCATTTGCCAGCAGAATTGTTCAAAGGCAATATTTGAGTTTATTTAGCTCCTGGGATGAACACTGCAGTCTTTGCACTGGTTTAGAGTCTTTGAGAAGGGTTAAAAAGAGCATCTCTCCTTCCATCCTGCTGGCTCCATCAGCAGTTTCTGCCTTCTTGCATTTGAATTTTTATATTCAGAGATTATGGGGCTATTAGGGATTTAGAGGGTGATTAATTATTTCTTTCAGAGAGAAGTCCAGAAAGGAGCTGAAGATACTAATTTATTAAGTAATATTATTTTATTAAACTGTTTATCTTTCAGCCTAAAACATGGGGCTTGGCTGTATATCAAGAAAAGGATTGTGTTCTAAATTATGTTCTTTCAGACTTGCTGAAAGTGATAGAACAAACAAGGAATCTTCAGAGGGGTTGGATGTTTACGTGGAAATGTGTGACCATCTCCCAGGTACTCTTTACAAATGCACAGGGCTTCCCAAAGTGATGTGGTTTTGGAAGGATGGGATTATTATGGATCCAGCTTAGTTTATACCCTGCTATTTCATCCTGTGCTCTGTAATAAAAACTGCTTTACAATTCCACAGTAAATGGAGGCAGCTTCATGTCTACAAAAGGGGGAAATCTGATTTCTGACCATGCCAGAGTGTGAGGTTTTACATTCTTCAGGGGGAAAGTGCAGTGAGATTTTGTGATGGGTCAGTGCTCTGAATAAACACCATTTACATGAAGAGCAGATCTTTTGTCAAAACAACCTCAGGCATCACCTTAAGGATATTTTTTGTGATGTCTTGGACATTGGCTCATGAGCTCTTTCCCCACAGGGTTTTTTTTTACCCCTCACCCTTCCCAGGGTCTTCATTCCTGCAGGACTGAGGCAGCTGAAATCTGCTTGGCAATTGCAGGTTTCACCAACTCTCTGCAGCCAGAAATTTCATCAATTCTAAGCTTTTTTTATTCCCAGCTAAAGTACTTGCTAACAGGTGGAAGATCCCCTCACTCATGTGAGTGTTAACTCCAGAAGCACACACAAGTTAATGTTTTAGCAGCTCCTTGCACAAACTGGGCTTTAATTCTTATAAACAGCAACAGACTCAGGGATATCTTGGCAAATTTTACAGTCAAGCCCAAAGCAGTTGAGGGAAAGGGTTGTACAAAGTAATAAAAAATAAAAGTCAACTTAGACTTCACTGTTGTGGGAAGTTCCTCTTTGCAACACCTGGGAATAACCAAGAGTACGAGAGTTTATGTGGTTGTGGGGGTTTTTCATTGGTGTTTACTGGTATATTTTTCATATATTTGATATCTACACTCAAAATGAGATTATGAACTCAGTTTACAAAACTTTCTGACAAATTTGAATAAAACTGGCAAAACCAAAATCTGGATGTAACAAGTCAGGGATGAATCATTCCCAGAAAGTCAATAAAGTTTAACTATATCAACTCCAACAGATCTGTGATTTTAAATCTGTGTTCAAGCTCACAGGAAAAGTGAAGAGCATTTTCCAAAGATGTTTTCTGGGACTATATTCTGGTAAAGCTGTTACTTATTAGAATAATGATTACACAGAAGAGCACAGGCTGGAGTTGCAAACATCCATTATTTCTGGTAATAAGGCTCAGCACTCATGTTGCACTTAACATTTTGAAAGCACTGAACAAATATTAACTCTCTCTCGTGATCCAGGGAGCTTTCAGGATCTCCATTTGCAAGGGGGAGGCAGCTGAGCTAGGACCAGCTTTTTAAAATGTGACAGGCATTCAGAAAAAATTGAGAAACTCAGAATGCCAGGCCACTTCTGTCACCTCCTGATGATGTGATTTTCCTGAGGCCAAAAGTGACACATTAGCTGGGGCAGGGTTAGATTGGATGATTTCCTTGGCCTGCAGACAATGTTCCCTCTCATCCTTTGATGAACGATATGAGATGACAATGAGAAATGACAGAGAGGGAACATGATGTACTAGCACCTGTTAGAAGGTTTGAAAAACTGGTTACTGGAATATGGAGTGTTTGAGCAACGAGGAAAATGAGTTTGTGGGAACAAAGAACTGGGTGGGATTCACAGAAATCACCTCCATGTATAAAACATTAATTTCTAAAGAAAAAAAAAAAAAAATCCCTACTCTCTACCCAAATTTTATTCATCTGAGTCCTTGGAAGCCCAGGTTAGGAAGGGATGAGGGGATGCCCAGGAGGCTGAGTGTAGTGCAAGAAGCTGACATCGCTTTTGATCAACGGATTGATCCGAAGCAGTCGGCAAACCCTGCTCAGGGAATTGTGCAGCGCTGACAGGGTCTGGGGGCAAGTGGTACCATTATCTCTCCCTGGCTGCTCTCCAAGCCTGGCTTTCTAAATGGATTTCTCACTGCAAGCTCTGCTCAGCCTTCCTACCGAGCAGGGTTGGTTTCCGGAGGAGTCTTTTAAAAGACTTTATCAGCCGTGCCTTAGGACAAAGCCTTTGCTCTCCTCTGCCTCTGGATGGAGACTTCAGTTCAGCCACTCTCAGGGAGATGATGGGGTGGAAACTCCACACCTTCCAGCTGGGTGGCCATGGCAGGTCCAGTTCCTTTTGGAAAATCCCAAATAATTTCGTTTAACCTTGTACTTGTAACAAGTGACTGATGTAGGTCAATCTGGCTTCTCCAGAGTGAGGTGTGATCTTCACCTGGGGACAAAGAGCAAGCCAGGAACTCAGGCACTTGTTTGATCTGTAAATCTTTCCCTGGCAGGGTGGGCAGGCCCTGGCACAGGTGCCCAGAGCAGCTGGGGCTGCCCCTGGATCCCTGGCAGTGCCCAAGGCCAGGCTGGACATTGGGGCTGGAGCAGCTGGGACAGGGGAAGGTGTCCCTGCCCATGGTAGCAGATGGAACTGGCTGAGCTTTAAGCTCCTTCCAAACCAAACCATTCTATGTTTCTATGAAACCAGCTGAATTTTTCTTCCCTTTGTGTAAGATCCAGGATTCCTGGAAAGTGAAGACAGGTATTTGCTGTTGCTTTGCACGAGGCTCACGTGGAGCATGGAGCTGTTTGGAGTCGGCTGCCAAACACCAAACAGCGCCTCGTTCCTCCTTGGAAAAAGGACAGGAGCTGATCTAATGCTCAGTGCCTTCCTTTTGTCTGGCTTAGGAAAACAACTCAAAATTCTCTCCTGTCATGTTGGAAAAATGTCACATTTTTATTTCCAGCAGGCTCCTGCACTGAGATGAGTCAAACCCAATAAAGCTGATATCTGTATTCCTGAGCTCTGCCCAAACTTCAACTTACAAACTATTTATGTGGAGTTGTTTGGAAATGGAAAGTTGTGAGTGCTGTTCTGATTCTGTAATCAAAAGTTGTTTGTGTCAGCCACAGGAGCTACTCACCAATGTGTGTTGACAGTGGTTGAAATGGAAATACGAAGCCCTTGTCTGAAAATGAGAAAATCTTCCTCCTCATCAGAAGCCTCCACCTGAAAAACAATGATTTACTTGTTTGACAGAGAGAGAGACACTGATAAAATAAACCGTGTTCCAGGCCATTTTCAATGTTCATCATCTATCTGTCTATGAATATGTGCTTTTATCTCTAAAATACACGTATTTCTGCAATAACAGTATTAATATTCTGGACGAGAATCCAATTTTATCTTTAAGCAGCATTTGCCAGGGATTGTTAAATCATATAATGGAAGCTTTGTCTAGACACATTTCTCAGTGGCCAACTTATTTTTTTTTTTTTACTTTGATTGTTTTTAATGTATTTCTCGGAAGAAAAGGTCCTAATAAATTTGTTTACAACCTTTTCTAGAAGCTATGTCAGTTTTATAATGTTCAACTCTGGCAATAATTTTTCTAAGCCAAGCCCCCTATTCTTGGAGTCTGAATGTTCTCTGGGAGAGCCCTCAGCTGAAAGTTCCCTCAGATTGTTATTAAAAAAGTTATTAGGTTTTTCGAGAAAAGTGAAACATTATCAAGTGTATTACTTGGAAAGGAGCAAAGCTTTCTTTCAGTGACTGCAGGATGTTTCCGTGTGATGATTTTTACTACAAGTTATGAACAGAAATTCCCTGGGTGTATTTCACAGTGGAAAATCCAAATTATGGCCATTATCAAACCCGGGACAGCCTCATCACCCAGGCAGGGACCAGGACATGGCTTTAAACTCTCAGCAGTGGTTGTTGGAACAATATTTTTGTGCAGCTTTTTTAAAGCTGCTGCTTTGTCCTCTCGCCCCTGGCCTTGGTCCAAGCTCCCTGAAATCAATGGAAAGGCTCACGTTGGTTCTGGTGGGATTTAGCTCTGGCCCAGCTGAACAGGTTTCAGCTTTTTAAACCTCTCAATCACAAGCGAGCCTGACAAAATGTTACTGCTTTCCACAGGGCTGCAGGTGCTCTTCCTGGGGCTCATAATGTCACGTTTTCCTTTGTTTCTCAGTGCTCTTTATTAATGAAGTATTATTTTATTCCACTTGCCAGGTGTGCACCTCAATCACCTCAAAGCGATTTTAGAAAAAAATGCTAGGAAGGTTTTAAAAAGTAGCTGCATGAAGCTTGATTTTCACCAAAGGCCATGAGTTCATTTAGGACCTCTTCCCTTGGTTTGGGTTGTTGGGGGGTTTTAAGTTAATTTTTGAATCTTCCCCTGGAGCATTATCCTGTTTTAAATTTAATTCTGTGTAAATTCAGTCTGTTGTCTGAGGACTTCTGCATCAGTCAGAGAAGGAGAAGTGAAACTCATTAATTGGGTGAATAAAGCAGAAGGATTCCTTCCAGGGTTTGGAGCTTCCTGCCTCCCACAGCTTTGGGGGATGTTGAGAGCCGTCCCCACACAGCGGGGAGAGGGGACACGAGGAGCTCCTGGGAGGTTCCCAAACCTGCCAAGGCATTTAGAGGGAAAATGTCACTTTGCAAGGCTCCAGTCATCCCAGTATTCCCTGCTGGTGGTTGCTGGGGAAGGCAGCAGCTCCAGGAGGGTTCTTGGATGGCTCTCACCCTCTGGGTCCATCTGCTGGGACATTTCCAAGGACATTCCATGGATGACATCACCTCTGCTTACAGGAGGGAGTGTGGTTTCCATAGCCACACTTCCATCCCCTCCATGTCCCTGCCTCTGCTGCCACCTTAAACACAAAGGATTCACTTTCCAATTTAGAGAGGTCTGAGCTTGTGCATCTCAAAGCTGTCACACTTTGATTGTTCTTTCAATGCTTTAAAAACTCAACTTTTAGCTCAACTGCGGAGCGAGAAATATTTCTTCCTTGAACTCTCTGCATTTATACAGCCCTCTGTCTTTAGATTAGACAAGCAGATACAAGAATTGTCTTGTAAAATTGTAGTTTCCCTTTAATAAGCCACTCTGACAGGCAATTATTCATGCAGTCTGCTCAGTGCTAAATGTTTTTTCATGCTGTGCACCCCTGTCCCTTGATTGCAGGAATGCACTCCTGTGAATTATAATTATGAGTAAATATGAACTGGTGTGCAGGAAATGATTTACTGGGCCTTCCATTGCTACATGCTATTGATTCTCCTCCCTGAAAAAATAACATGTATTTTTTTCATTCTGTGGGGTTTTAAGTATTTACTGTAAGTCATTTTGACAGAAGTTGGTGAAACTCTGCATAAAGAATCTCTTTGGTGACAAATTGTTTGCTAATGTTTAAATTTCAGGACAGAAATGGCAAGAAGGTGTTAAAGATTGGTGCTGGAATATTAAATATTATGCAGACATAATCATGTGGATCCAATTCACCTTGATAATTAACCCATTTTCAGATACTTTCAAACAAACCATAGGCTTGTCACCCTTAATAAACCGGGTATTCCCTCATGATTAAAAAAAAAGAAGTCTGATTTCACTCTTCTTAGGTCTATGTTTGAGACATAGAGAGTAAAAATCTAAACTATATAAAAACTATGTAATAATAACCATTTTTGCTCTTTGGCTTCAAATATCAGCTGTGTGATAGAAATACAGCAGGAAAACCCAAAAATAGGCAGAACATCGTGAGCCTTTCAGGATCTAAAGTTTTCTTCCTCTCCAGGCAAATCCTGTTGACTGAGATGTGAATCCTCAGAGAAAACAGTGGAGGTTCTGCGAGGTTCAGAGTTGTATTTAATTTTAGAAATAGTATCACTTACGCGGGTGTGTAAAGAACAAATCGTGTCAAGCAAAGATGATTCCTTTTTTAATTAAATCCTAAATTAGTGGGAGAAGGCGAGGCAGTGCATGAAAGCATCTAGAATTTACCAAAGCGTGTCTCAAAATTGTGTTTGACAAATGAATCCAAGTGGATTACACAGAAATGCAATTATGAGCCCGAGTAATTGGCTAAAGAATGTTGTGAGGAGTGATGATGGGCAGGGGAGCGCAGTCCTGGGCCCACGCAGGACACCAGCGGGATTTCGCTGCCCCCCGAGGAAGGAGCTTTGTGGTGATGATGGTGCAGAAGCAATTTAACTTGCTTGTGGGGTTGGTTACCTGGCAGAGCTGAGGATTTGGGGAGTTAGAGGAGTGTTCTTCCCTTTGTTCCTGTCTGGCTGAAGGTGTGGTGGGCGGCAGAAATGCACGGCGTGCCTCTGATCACAAACACATCCGCAGCTTTCCCGAGTCACAGCGATTTCTCTGCCTCACAGAGAAACATTTGCTGACAGATTTCATCTCCCAACATCACCTCCTGTGCAAGGATGTCACCTTTTGGGGCTGTTTCCCCACAGCCCACCTGTGAAAACACAAATTAAACTGTTCCATGTGGCCGTGGCAGGGCAGCAGCACCCCACAGATTTTCTGAGGGGTTTTCTGAGCAGGCATTTCCCTGCTGACTGAATATTGGGAGTTACAGAATCATTTAGGATGGAGAAGAGCTCTGAGGTCATGGAGTCCAACCATTAACCCAGCCCTGCCAAGGCCACCACTGACCCATGGCCCTCCTCATGAGGAGAAGGAAATTTCCTCGCTAAAAGGACAAATAAATTTAAGTCCCTGTGTGAGCTGAGCAATTGCCTTCCCTGTGAGGCACGAATCCGAGTAAAACACGAGCTCAGATCACGCATCAAGGAAGCAACAGGCTGGGGTGAGAGGAATAATTGGCCCACTTCCCAAATTCACCTTCAGTGTTTAGCTAAAGCCCTGAAAAGGGAGGGCAAATTGCTGCACTTTGGGCTTGTGTCCCTGTTTTCCCTTTATCCTGCTTTGCTTTCCACAGGTGCAGAGGTGGTGGGTTTGGCTCTGCGAATGCAGCGTGTTTAGATGAGCGAGGTGGGATGTAAAAAAGCCCAAGTCAGCTCTCTGGAATATATAAACAGATGAAATTAAAGCAGGAGCTCTTTCTGCTCAGGCATCGCAGCACAGAAAGCTGGGAATGTTTATCCAAAAGCTCCATCAGCTACAACAGGGAAAAATTAATGTTGCAGCCAATATGGGATGGGGTGTGGATTCTACACCCTACATTCTGCTCCAAGCGCTAAATTTGGTCCTTCAGGGGAATTTTATCAGGGAATTCCTTCAGGGGAATCTGTGGGAGCACCTCTGATTGGAGAGAAAGGGCCAGCACCGTTTCTCCCCGTTTCTTTCAGGACAGTTTGGCCATGGGGTAGCTCATCCACCCTAAAATAGCTCAAATGGTGAATATTTAAGCTGTGTTTTCATCCAGCCTCCCTCAGCAGTGATGGGAGGATAATACAGCTCATTTTTAAACGTGTACAGAATAGGTCACGTAGGTAGAACAAGAAAATCCCTCTTTTCCTGCCAAATAAAACCTGGACAGCTGTGCCAAAAAACCTGACAGTTTTGTTACCCACCTCAGCTCTGGTTTATTTACAAGTTTAGAACCACTGGCACATCCTGTGTTGGTTTTTTGCTCCATTTTTTTGTCCTACCTGCACATCTTTTCTGCCATTCTCCTTCTGCAGGCCAGGGAGGGACTCTGGAGCCCTTCAAGCAGGCTTGAATCCACTGATCAAACTTCAGAGATCAGCTGAAACTTTTTTTTATTAAATAAAAAAATATGTTTTTTTCCTCATGCGTTAATCTTTCCCAGGCTTTTGCTGAGGAATTTTGGACCAGATGATCCTTGAGGTCCCCTCCAACCTGGTGGTTTTTTTCCACCAGTATTCCAGAAGCCCTTCCAGCTGAGAATGTTTTCTGTATATAAAAGGAGAGCATTTAACCAGAATATCTCAATCAATCCCTTGAACAGATTTCACTCCAGGAGTCCAGGCTGATGGAAGAGCTTTAGGATTGGGGAGCTGATTCCCAGGAGTGTAAACCACTTCCACCTGCCCACAGTTGAGCCTCTCTGGGCTGGGAAACTGCAGAGAGAGGCTTGAACTGACTCAGCCAGGTGGATGCTGCCATTCCTGGGATTTAAATGATTTCACTGCCTCACTATTCCATAATCAGGAGCATAAGGAGCTTTAATGTTCCTGTATTCTTCATTTTTATTTCTAGACCCAGCAGCCACCAGCACTGAGCAATGCATTGTCGCAGTTGTGAGTAATGAACCTGAAAAGTGGACACTTTGCTAATTTGCTAAAAATAAGATTTTACATCTCTATAAAAGCTCCCTCTCATCCCTTTGGATGATGAAATACAGCACTGAGATGTTCTTTTGGATCATTCTCCAGGCTGGAGAAGGCTCTGTTTCAACAGACTCCCCAAAATTCACTCTTTGATCCTATTTATGTGGTGGTCTCACAGGGAGAATGTAAAACATCAGTGCTGGAGTCATAGTCATAAAATAAAGAAAGTACAAGGGTTTAACACTGGGACTAAAAGCAGTTTCCAAGCAGTCCTTAGTGAAATTAGGTTTTAATCTGGTAAAAATAGAATGTACATTTACAAGCATCTCTTTCAATGGAGTGAAAATACTGCAAAATAAAAAGCTCTGCAGTTTATCCTATGGGTTACTGTTTGCTTTTATGAGGATTTTGTCAATGACAGAACAAATATTGTGAGCATTTCCTGATTTTTTTTTTCTCTCTCTCTGCTTGGGAAAATAACAAAATAAAGAAATAATTCTTTATTTTTTTTTCCCCCTGTCTGTTCATTCTGATATCACTCTTCAAGCTATTTCTCTTCAGTCTTGGTGATAAATGGGGCTTTGCAGGGAGCAGCCATAAAGCTCTCACGGTTTGTTTGTTGCACGTTGCTTATGTGGATTTTAAAAAAACATTTTATCGTAATAAACAGCCATGGAAAATTATATACCCTGATCAGTTGTACTTACAAGTATGTGTAAAATAAATCAGAGAATTCAGGTTTGTTCAGTACTTTCAGAGGAGTCTGTTTGCCCTGCTGTTGTGCAGAGATTTTATTTCATTTTTCTTCAGTTTTCTTTAATTCAGCTTTGTTTTTTAGACTTATTTTCCCATACAATTTGAAAACATCTCCATCCATCCATCATCCATCCCTCTCTCCTTCCAATGGCACTAAAAATGGGATTCCTAGATCTGCATTCCCCCTGAATTCCAGGGCATTTCTTTTCCTGACCTGTGAGGAAAACATTAATCCCAAACAACTCAGACTTATTTGGAGAAGCCAAACAAGACGTGTTCTATCAACATTCTTTTTAATGAAATTAATCTCCATTTTCCAATTAGGCTTCTCTTTTTTTATCAGCTCCCACACTTAATAATATCTACAATTACGAATAGAAATTTTAGTTAATAGTGTCTATTAACGACTGGCTTTATAAGAATTTATCTCCCATTTAAATATCTGTGGTCATAGTAACAGAAGTAATTGAGGACTAAATGAGTTTGCAGCCTTGAGCATTGGGTAAATTGCATTATTTCCTTTTTTGTTATTTATGCAGCACCACAAGTTCAGCTGGACAAGCCTTTGGTGAAGGAGTTTTCCCAAATATCCAGCCTGAACCTCTCCTGGTGCAACTTGAGGCCATTTCCCCTTGTCCTATCCCTTGTTCCCTGGAAGTGAATGGGAAAAAAAAAAAAGGTTGGAAATAGAACAAATTCCTGAAGGTAAATCATAAATGATAAATTACATTGATTGGGACTTTCCACACCCCAAATATCCATAACCATCCATTTTAATCACCAAAATGAAGGCTGGAGCAGAGCCATAGGAATTTCCTGGCAGAGCAGAGGAAGGCAGGGCTCCAGTTCCTCTTTTTGCTGGATTTCCCCTCGTTGGGGCTGGATCCCCCACCAGCCTCTCTCTGTCTCATCCTCACTATTAAAAGTCCTAAGCACTTTCTCAATACTCTGGAGGTTTTTTTTTTCCCATTTTCTTTTTTCTTTATCTCTGTCTTCCCATTGCTTTTTTTCCTTACTCATTCCATTTCTTTTCCCCTGTTAGTGGTGAATGTAACCTACATCCTTTTCCATTTTCCAGGGGCGTTCTCTCTTTTCTCCTTTTCCCCATTTATATTTTTCTCCTTGCTTTCTTTTTTTGGTAATTTCCATTTTTTCCTTCTTTGTAGGAAGATTATATTAAGTGACAAGAATAATGTCAAATAAATGAGATTATGTTAATTAACAGATCTTGTCGCATTTCCATGATTCACAGGAAAAAATATTCACACTGGCTGATTTTTCAATTAAATCATTTGCTCTGTTATCTGCTCAGCATATCTTTATGAATATGCAGAACTGTAATGCAGTTAAATTGTTTCAGGGTCTTTGTTAACCTCAAAAAACCACAAGGTGCCTGCCAGCAAAATAGGGGATTTTATTTTTATTTTTACCTTTTTGGGTCAAAATAGCAATTCTTTGTTTTAGCCCTGATATCTTTTTCAAGGAAGTACAAGGGATTAAATGTTTGAGAAAGTATCTTGATTCTTTCAAGGATAACAGGCTCATTCTGTTCCTTTTTCAACTTACTTCATCTTAAAAAGTATTATTTTATATTTTTTGTGCCTTTAATATTTCTCATAATATCTCTTTATCCCATGGGGGCTCTCACCACGAGCAAGTACATCCCAAAAAACGCCTCGGAAAGGATCTGTAGAGAATTAGCTGGAACTTCAAAGATATCAGAAGTATTAATTCTGAAGTGGAAGATTGTTCCTGCCCACGTCCAACAGGAACCTTTTGGGAATAAATTGGAGTTTCCTGAACGTTCCTTTGCTATGGCAGGGAAGGAATTCAAGGTCTGGGGATGTGGTGAATGGCAAGCACCAACATCTCTGATTCCAGAGCCTCTGACAAAGCCTTGTGCAGCTGTTGCAACTTGAAAATCAAAAACTTTTTATCATCAGCTGAGAAACTGGAGTGTCATGGGCACCTTCCCAGGGGGTTTCTGTGCTGAGATTGCTCAAATTGGTTCTCTGGTGAGATTTCACTGAAAATAAGATAACAGAGCCTTGTGCCACGGAGGAGAGAGGAGATCTCTGTCCCCTGGAGGCTCCAATGCAGGATAATTCAGGGGAGTTACAAGGAACAAATGAAATGAGCTGGTGGTTGTTTACTGATGGAAATCACCCAGGACAGACATTCACCCTCTCCAGCTTCACCCTTCCAGGGCCTTCCCTTTCAAAAGCTTCTCTGTCTTTTGATTACTCTGCTTGGAATCACAGGAAAATTTAAAAATAGAGAATTATAATATATAAAAATAAAGAGATATTATTAAAATATTGCAGCACTGCATGTAATTCAATATGTATTACTGTTATTATTATTCCTATTGCTATTAAACATGCAAGAAATTCTTCTACTATGGCACAGTGCACTGTAATAATGATTTTTCTTTTTTATAAGGTTAATATCCTTTCAGACTTACAGCCTTTATATCTTTCTGTGTGTAAAATAAGACAATTTTCTAGTGTGGAAAATATTTTTTGCAATAAAAAGTGGTATTTTATGTGTTTGGTAAGTCTGATTAGAACAGGAAATATATGAGTAACAATCTCCAGAATATTTTATTTGGGATTTTTATTGATTCTGGAATGGTTTGGGTTGGAAGAGACCTTGAAGCTCATCCCATTCCACCCCCTGCCATGGCAGGGACACCTTCCCCTGTCCCAGCTGCTCCAGCCCCAATGTCCAGCCTGGCCTTGGGCACTGCCAGGGATCCAGGGGCAGCCCCAGCTGCTCTGGGCACCTGTGCCAGGGCCTGCCCACCCCAGAGCAGATCTGGTCATAAAAACAGTAAGAGCAAGCATTGCAAGGAATATTCCACCCTATACTCAGGAACAGTCATTTTAGGATTAGATCTTTGATGAAACAAAGATCTTTGAACACAATTTGGGGGATAAAGCCCAAGGTCACACGTGGCTCCCAGTGAGCACAACCACAGCATTCCCCTTTTCTTCTTCTCTGCTCCTGGCTGAAGATGCCTTCGTTCCCCAGCACCCCTGGGCAGGGCAGGGATGTCACTGTGCCCTCACTCTTCCTCTGACCAGGATCAGAAGTTTCCAGTTCCATCAGTCAGTTCTCCTTTTCTGCCAGGGGCAGGGGGGTCTCCCATCGCAGTGACCCCTTTAACTCTCTGCTTGTTCTTCCAAAATCTCCACAGCAAAACTTCCCTGCACTTCCAGCCTTGATTTCTGGGTTGTTTTTATTTTTTAAAAACCCAAGTGCTCGAGGACAGGAGCACAATGTCCCCCACTTTGTGATGAATGGAGGGTTCAGTCTGGCAGGGAAGATGAGTCTGTGGGCCTGATCCAGCCACCTTTGCCAAAATTCAGGTTCAACCGAGCTTCCCTCTGCCCTGGAGCTCCTCTGAGTGTCCCTGGATGTCGTGGCTGCTGCTCCTTTTTATCCCAGGCTTACTTAGTCCAGGTGACTGCTTTGACTTTGTTTCAGCTGCTGCTGTAATTAGTTTGAACATCTCTGCCTTTTGCTGACTCTCCTCATTTTATCAGGAATAAATGTCCCTAATCAATATCCATTAATCTGGTAGATTCATTATTCCTTAATTGCTGACAGGGCTCCTGCCCTGCTCCGTGCTCTTTATGAAATCCCAATAATGCTCCTGGAGGTGCTGTTTTCACCCCACTCCATTTCCCCTCAGGATGGATGTTTTGATGGGAGCCCAAACCCAGTGACGATACTTTTGAGAGTCTTGTATTAAAAAGTACAAGTGGAATTGACATTTTGCCAGAAGTTTTTGATTTTTCTGGGAGTGCTCTTCCCTAAAATGCTCTTGAATTGGCACCCTCAAGGGTTTAAACAAAGGAGATAATTAAACAGATCCTTCAAAGCAGAGACTTACTGGTGTGCAGGAAAATGGTGCTTAAGCACATTCTTTTATTTGAAAACTGTAACTTTGTGCAGAGCTCTTTTTATCTTTTCTTACCCATCTTTTATGCTGGTGCAATTCTTGTGGGCTAATAACAGCTGACTCCATTTGGAATTTCAAATGAGAGATATATTCCTTGGGTTCCATCTCAGCACTCACATCATGCTCAAGGCCAGCAGGATCTTCTGATCCCGAAAAAAAACCCCAAAACCGTCGTGTGGCAGGTCTGGAATGGGAATCTCAGGGCTTCTTGTGATGCCACCAGGCTGTAGGGCCACTGGGAATGTGGTGGCTGTCCCTAAAGGTCACCAGTGGTGTCACACACCACACAACCCCCTCGTGCACCCCTTGGAGGGTTTAATGTAGTGAAGGGCTTGAAAATTACATCAGTTCTTCTGAAGGCTCCTTTAGGATCCCAAAACATTCCCTGGTGTCCAGCAGGAAAGAGAGAAAGAGAAAATGGGAAGGAGGGGAGAGTGATTGTGTACAAAGTGAAAATAAAGTCAATTTGAGTAATCAGCTGTGGGAAATTAACTCTGTCAAATCCTGGCTGTCTCCTTCCAAGGTATAATTATTTATATTTTGGAATAGGATCTTTAAATTTATTGTAAATATTTATTGAGAATATCTATATAATATTACATTTCTCTTTTGTGATATTCTGAGTTATGGAAGGAACAAATCCCCTCATCACCAGGGGAATCCGTGGGCTTTGGATTCTCAGATTTCCCTTGTTTCCCTCCCACACACTGCAGGTATGACACAGGATGATGTCACACTTTGCCAGCTTTGTTACTGTTTAGTCAGAATGTTGGACAAACAAACCCCAATGAAGTTAAAAGATACCTGTAACTCTCAATGTTTGAGCACTGCTGGTAACAGCTGGGCAAATAAATAAGGATTTGCACTCTTTAATTGTTGTCACTCTAATTATGGAGTTAATTTAAACCTGAACTTGGAGTTTCTGTTAGAGGTTACCAGGAGTGATGCGATTTATTGGCTCTGTTTAAATAAACTTCAGTGGGGCTGAGGGACAACAGCAGGGTCTGGTTCCACTGGTGCCAGTGGGAATTTCCTCCTGAGATTTCCCACAGATCCATGGAGCAGCCCTTGGAAAAAGCTCTCAGTGTCACCACAACCATAATTTCACAGAATCATGGAATGGTTTGGGCTGGAAGGGACCTAAAATCCCACCCAGTGCCCCCCCTGCCATGGCAGGGACACCTCCCACTGTCCCAGCTGCTCCAAACCCATCCAGCCTGGCCTTGGGCACTGCCAGGGATCCAGGGGCAGCCACAGCTGCTCTGGGAATTCCATCCCAGCTCCTCCTCACCCTGAGAGTGAGGAATTCCTTCCCAAAATCCCATCCAACCCTGTCCTCTGGCAGCTTGAATCCAATGGGAATCTTCCCAATGATTTCTGTGTCACCAAAGGGCGCCTGCTCAGCGATGGAAACCAATGCCATGGATATCATTCCTCACCTTTTGTCAGCCTCCAGAGCACAATGGGAAACAGAAATAAAAGCTGCAGGAAGCTGAATTTACTTGAATTTCATCATTCCCATATGATCTGATCAGTGCTGGAGCTGTGGATTCAGGAACCCAGAGATATTTGGAAGGGGCCCACCCAGAGCTGTCAGGCAGCAGAAGGGGCTGGACTTGGTTATTAACTTATTTTTTTCCTTGGATTTTGCCACATGACCACAGGGGAACCTACTACAGACTCAGAAAACTCTTGGTTTCCTCTACAAGTGGGGAAAAAAAGAGAGAGTTGAGCTGGAAATGAAAATATTAACCAAGAGTTATACTGAAAGGGTGAGAGAAAACGGGTGAGGAAGGGAGAGATGCGAGTTTGCAAGTTTGAAGCAGCTGTCTTTGAAGTTTTTTATGTTCCACTCATCTTTCCTGCTGCAGCCCATCGGGGATTTGAGGATGGGAGTTCAGAACTCCATGTTCAGAGGAGATGAAAGGCAGAGTCATTCAGTGGTGAGAGCAGATCTCTGGAAGTGCATCCAGCCCCACGTAACTGCAATTAAATCACAGGACATGATGTTACTGGTTAAGGGGTAACTGAGTGCTGTGCGAGGTAAAATGAGTAATAACTTCTGCAAACAGTCATAGATCACTGAACTTTGCAACGTTGGTGGTGGGGGCTGAAAAATGAGTTACTGGGGGTTAATTGGGAGAGTGTGCTGCTATAAATTACAGAGAAGTGCACAAGTTCATCAATAAAGGTTTAAAAAAGGCTCTTTAAATTAGCTTTCTAATTGATCAGGGGCAGTTCTGAGAAGAGATAGCAAAGGGTTGGAGCAGCTAAAGTCTGTGAGCACAGTCAGGACCTTGAAAGATCTCGGCTGTCTTTTTAAATGAAGAGGTATTCAGAATATCTCTGGAAAACTGACTCACCTTGATGGATGTCAGATTCAGAGAGGCAGAATTCAGTGACTCAGGAGGAGAAAATGGTAACTCATGCAGTGCTTAACAACAATTAAGATTTTTTTTTTTTTTCTTTTTCATAAAGATTGCAAGATGCAAAATAATGCAAAAGGGTTTAGGGTTGTTTTTGTTTGCTGACACACCTTACCTTTAGATTAACAAGGAATAATGAATGTTTATTCTGCAGCAGTGTCTGTGTGAGTGCTCAACACCTGGAAATGCACTCCTTATTTTCATCTGAGCTTCTCCCAGCATTGCAGAGCACAAACCTGGGGAGGTTTGTTCTGTTTGGGTTTGAGTGTCTGTTCTTTCTTGTCTTATTCCAAACAGGGGCAATCTCCCTTTTATTTTTCAGCTGTGCAGGATATTCCAGTTTCATTCCAGGTTTCCACGATTCCATGAACTCTGGGAGCAGCCTGGTGTCCCGTGTGCTGTGGGATGGGAGGGCTGTTCTGAGATGTTGGAATTCCTGGAGTGGGCATTGTCTCATCTCCAGCCTGGGACCAGCTGGGAGAAGGCTGAGATCCTGCTGGCAGCGAGGGCTGGCTGAGCTCCCCCCAAAATCCCCCACAATTTCTGCTGAGGCTGCTGGTGTACAATTTAAACACCAGAAAGGCTGAAATAAACCCCCTCAGCTGTTAAACAGATGAAGATAAATAGACCCAGCAAGCACCAGTGGCCACGCAGTTGGGTTTTTTCTGTCTGCTGAGTCCTGTCATCACGTTGAAGTTTTCAGGCAATTCCAAAGGAATCGTGTTTAGGATTTATAGAGAATAAGCCTGTAAAGGTTCACAGCTCCCTGCCTGCCTTGAGGTGGCATTACACAATGTAAGCAGCAGGGATGAGTCTCCACTCCCTGGTTTGGATTCCATCGCTCCCCTGCCACTCACAGCCTTCTCAACCATCATTAATCACGTCACGATAAAGGCTGGCTCTGCACATGTCTCACTGTGCTCACAGCTCCTTCTGGAGCTTGTTCCAGTTAACTTCTCCTGGGTCAAATGATAAAAGGAGATGAAAGAGCAGGTGCTGAGGATGCCTCCTCTGAAAGGGCTCTCCTATCTCCCCATGTCCTGCCATCGCTCATTTCTACCGGGGAGAGCAGGAGATAATTATAATCTCAGAGTGGGAAAATAACTGTCTGCCTCCTCACTGCCACCCTGGGGAGCGTTTAAGCACTACTTAACCACGGGTTAAGCATTGCTGGCTTTGCAGTAAAGTTTAAGTACAACTTGCTTTGAATAAGTACAGGGTCTGCTCTCCTGGAAGCGCTTTGAGGGCAATCATCTCCTCAGAGACATCAGCTGCTAGGATGGGCTGGCACCTGAACTGCCTGCAAAAACTTGTGCAGCACTCGAGTTGCTGAAGAGTTCAATAATTTAGAAGTGGAAAAGACGTACCAAATTATCGAGGTAATTTTCCTGAATATGGGTTTAACTTAATTTTCTGTGTCTGCAGCAAAGCAGTGCCCAACATTTCCCTTGGGAGCCATCCTAATGAATCTCATTGCCAGCGAATTTTCCCTTATATTCAACCTAATTTTTCCCTGTCTTAATTTAATCCCATTACTTCTGCTTATGCTCCCTCTTGCTACACTAAATAATTCAGTGTCAGTAATTAGGTACAATTAGAGATGCGTCAATTAACGTTGGTTGGCATGGCTGCAATGCCATGGGAAGGTCCAGGAGACCTGGCTGGGTTTGTGGAGTTCCAGGAACTGCTGAACACGGATCTGGTCCCTTGCAGGCTTCCATCCCATTCCCACTCCTCTATATTTAGCTGGAGTTGCCGGGCAGAGCAGCTCAGATATTCTTATCAGCTTTTCATTATTCTGGTGACACTGAACACATCCATCCCCCAAGCCAGTCAGTCCCATTTAGGCCAATAATTAGCAAAATTTATCAGGGATGAGAGTGTGGATATAAAAACACGGGCACATCAAACCATCGCGAGTCGCAAGAAATGCTGGAGTTCCAATTAACCCATTAAAGTGCTGGAAGAAATTCAGTTTATGTCCTTTTGTTCCATTGGTGAGTTTGTGCTGTCTGGAGTGGGAGTTTTTCCCTGTGAGATTTGGAGTTTCCTTCCCTCAGACTACAGAATATTTCCCTTGTTTCCTGGAACAGTTACTGTGGTTTTGTAGAGATTTGAACTGCTGAACACTCAGCTGGAAAAGATTGACTGTAGCAGTTTGGATAAATATATTTGATGCACAGATGTTCTGAGAACCTATTTTGCATGCTTGCCTGACTCGCTTCCCTTTCCATTTTAAAGAGGGATTCCACCTATTCCATCCATCTGCAACTCCTCTCCCTTGCCTCTAAGGAAAATAACAATTCCTCACCTGCAGATTTATAGAAGCACAGAGTGGTTTGGGTTGGGAGGGACCCCAAAGCCCGTCCAGTTCCACCCCTTGCCATGGGCAGGGACATCTTCTCCTATCCCAGGCTGCTCCAAGCCCCATCCATCACCTTGGACAGCTACAATTAATGGATCCATGGAAATCCAGCGTGATGGATGAGCAGTGCACAGAGAGAATTCATCCACATCAGCCAGGAATTCAAAACCCTTTTCAGACAAGGAGTGTTGGGATCCTCAGGATTGCCTGCTGGGGCAAAGTTCCCTGATCCTTCCCAATTTCTGATGGCGTGAAGCTGCTGGAACTTCCCCAGGAGCAGCACTGGAAAGGGTTGTCCCCAGAATTGTAAAGTGGGTGGTTATTCCCTGTGTTCCATGGTTTGGGGGTACCAAAGCCTGTCCTTACTCCAGCTGCTGACCCTGGATCTTCCCAGAGAATTTAAGAGCTTTTTCTGCTCCCCTGGGCAATATTGTGCCTCCAGTTCAGCAACAGAACCAATTCTGTAATGCTGTTATTCCATGTAAATTGGCTCATTATCCTTTAGAAAAACTTAAAGATCTGTGCTCACCCTTGCTGATATTTCAGCAGAGAGCCACAGGAAGTTGTTTCAATAAATTAAAATTAAAAAAATAAATCTAAAAAAATCCCCAAATAGCATGTGTCAATGAACGGGAAACAACTGTTAATTTTGTTTTTTCAATTTAGGAAAAGAAAGTGGCTCCAGCTGGAAAGAAAGGAACCCTGGGGTGATTTTGCCAGGGAGGGTTTTATGTATCTTGTTCTGTATCCTATCACCAACATAACAGACAGCCTTCCTGACCTGCAGGGGGAATGAAAAGGTGCTTAAACTTAATGCTGTTAAAAATAATTAATCATCTGTTATTATTATATATGGCCAAGTTCAAGAAACAGCAAACTGCTTTTTATCTTTTATCAGTGAAAGCCAAATTTCAGGCATGGGAATGGATAAATCTAGGTCAGTGGCTGGATTTTCTGTGGTTTCTCTGACATTTGAATAAATTAAAACTGAATTTTGAACACCAAATGCATCAATCACTAAGTACCCAAAAATGGAAAGAAATGTAGGGGTTGGTCATTCAGGAGTTCACTTCCCAAGGCCTGGGTTCAGTCCCAATGTCATAATAAACATATTTTTAATTGTATTATGCTCTCTGCTCTTATTTTAGTTGTGCCTTTTGGGCATGTTAAGGAGATCATTTCTCTGGTAGAATTTATTTTATCTTTTCCTTCCTTCAAGCCAAACTGTGGCTGTTGGTTGTATTTTTCCTGCATTGTGGCCCTGCCTCCCTTTGACCTTTGGTATGAGCATCCTTGTCCTGGTCAGTTGGAATTAAGTCATAAATCTATCAAATTTCAGCAGGGTGGAACTGTGCTGTTCCCTGAAAATCCTCTTCCTGCACCTGGCACTTGTAATTCTCCATCTTTTCTTCCTCCTGCTTCCCACCCAGCACAGGTGATGCTGTTCAGCAGCACAACTGCTGCTTCTCTTCTTACTTTATGACATTATTGGGTAAAAATCTGCCAGGTGAAAGGATTCCTGTGGACCAGGAATCACCCCTAGGCCTCCATCTTAAACATATAAATTATTCTTTGTGGTATTGATAAAAGGTGGAGTGGAAGGCAGGAAAAATTTGGGAATTTTTTCCCTTTTTGTTTGATCAGCACTGGTTTTATATGTCCTTACCTATTCTTTTTCAGGTTATATCCTTTGGGAAGTGTTGTGAATATAATCTTTGGTCATTTAAGGCAAGGTAGGTAGAGATCAGTTTTCCAGTGAAATATGAGGGAGTACTTATCCAAAACTAAACTTGGAAGGAGCCCTCCCACAGCCCAGATCAGATCTGCCCACTCTTCCCAGAGGATGCTGGTGTCGTGAGGCATAAAAAACAAGACACAGACAAGGAAATACTCTGTTCCTCCTTCATGAACATCCATAAATCCAATATTGGGAAAAATTTCTTCACAGAAAGGGTTGCCAAGCTGGAACGGGCTTCCCTGGGAAGCTGTGGATTCCTGGAGGGGTTTAGAAGCCATGAGATGTGGGACATGGATAAGTGGTGGCCTCAACACTGCTGAGTTCATGGTTGGACTCAATGGTCTTTTCCAAACTTAGTAATTCCATGGTTTTATGAGTGGATTTGGCCCAAATGGGAAAGAACAGATCTTCAGTGAAGCTTTAAAATGAATCTGAATATTTTCAAAGCACCTTTCTTATCCTTGGCTAAATTGGAGCTAAACAAGAAGGAAGCTGAAGTTTCTTTCTCATTTATAACTCACAAACTGCATCATTTCAGATGGCAGAGGATTGGTAATTTTAAGACAGATTTCCTGGGAGTCCCTAAGGGCAAACTTTATCCAAGCAAAAGCAGAATGAGAGATGTGCTATTTAGGACACCCAGCTCCACATCTGTGGATGGCTCAGTAAAATAAGATTAAATGAGGAGAAATTCTTTCAGTTTCCTTTGGGTTTGGTTGGACCTCCAGAGACAATGAACTTTCCTGAGGTTTCAGATGACTGGGAAGCAACTCTGCCTCCCAAGAGGGAAAATGGGACAGCAAATCTGCACCTACAGCTTCCCTGGTGCTGGATACCACTGGAATTTGGTGAGGGATGGAGCTGGCACAAGAATTGGAAACTGGAAAAGATGTGGCTGTCTTGGCTCCTGTACTGGAGGGTCTCCAATCCAATCCAAATCCAAATCCAAATCCAAATCCAAATCTAAATCTAAATCTAAATCCAAATTCAAATCCAATCCAATCCAATTCAATTCAAACCAATCCAATCCAATCCAATCCAATCCAATCCAATTCAAACCAATCCAATCCAAACCAATCCAATCCAATCCAATCCAAACCAATCCAATCCAAACCAATCCAATCCAATCCAATCCAAACCCAACCAATCCAATCCAATCCAAACTTGGTTTGTTGAGTGTCTCCATCCATAAGCTACAGGATGGTTGGGGTTGGAAGGGACCTTGGAGCTCATCGTAAAGCCATGGGCAGCGCCACTTCTGCTGTCCCAGAGTGCTCCAGCCTGGCCTTGGCCACTGCCAGGGATCCAGGGACAGCCCCAGCTGCTCTGGGAATTCCATCCCAGCTCCTCCCCACCCTTCCAGGGAACAATTTATCCCTAATATCCCCTCTGACACTGGGAGCCATTCCCTGTGTCCTGTCCCTCCATCCCTTGTCCCCAGTCCCTCTCCAGCTCTCCTGGAGCCCCTTCAGGCCCTGGCAGGGGCTCTGAGCTCTCCCTGGAGCTTCTCCTCTCCAGGTGAACCCCCCCAGCTCTCCCAGCCTGGCTCCAGAGGGGCTCCAGCCCTGGAGCAGCTCCGTGGCCTCCTCTGGAATCTCTGCAGCAGCTCCAGGTCCTTCCCATGCTGAGGACCCCAGGGCTGGATTCAGAGCTCCAGGTGGGGTCTCACAAGAGCAGAGTCCAGGTCTGGAAAACCACCCTTCCAGGGAGGAATTCCTTCCTTGCCAGCTGCAGCAAATCCAGGATTTCTCCTGGCTGCTGATTTCCTCCTGGCAAGGAGAGAGAGCTGAGCTGCCCTTCAGCACCTCCCGAGCAGCAGCGCGGGGTGAGGAGGACACCAGAGCCACTGGAAACAATCTGCAGTCATTAATATGGATTCCAGGGTAATTTTATATTTCATGAGCTTCTCTTCTCCTTCTCTTTCTCTTCAAGCCCCCAGGAGATGGCAGATGTTTTCGGATATCACATGGAGAGCAATGTGTCTTTTTTTTTTATTTTTTTATTGTGAAGATTGCTCCTCACTTGAAGGGATTAAGGGAGGAAAAATCTCTCTTCTGGCTTTTGTGGGGTGTTTTGTGTGGGTGTTTCTTTGGGTTGGTTTTTCTGTTTGTTTGGGGTTTTTTGGGGGGGGAGGTTTGTTTGTTTCTTTGTTTTTGTTTTTGTTTTGTTTCAATCAAAAAAAAAAATTAGCATTTCTGAAAAGTTTGCAGTCAGTTTTCCTCTTAAAGCCCTTTCAAAGGGATGAACTGGGTTTGCAGGGAGTTTGGATCCCTCCTCTCCTTCAGGGGCCCAGCTCATGTGCAATAAAATACCAGGATCAGTGACACAGCAAAAGGTTTCTGCTCTTTTAGATTTATTACATATTGTCTCCATCTAAACCCAAATTCTCTTCATGAAATCAAATCTATAGATAATATTTGCAAAATTAGGCCTAATCCTAAAGTCTATAACTAAGGGAAGGTGTTACAAATAAATGGCAAAAGCCACTTTGAATTTCTTCTGGCAAAATCCAACAGCAGCAATGAACAATTGGAACACTGAGCAGCATCACCCCTCAGAACTCTATTTTCCTCTCTGTAGAATTAATCTCTTGGGGTATTGAATCTATTGAACTTCACTGTAATTGTCCCTTCAGCTCCTTTCTGTTGATTTCTTGATTTCCTATAACAATAACTAATTTTTTTCTCTTTTTTGCATATGGAAGATGAAGTTGTTGGGTTTTTTCCTGGAAAAAGTGTAGAAATTGCGGTGTAATAATTCATTGCAGTTAATATTAAGTACAGGAACATCTGCCATGGGATTTCCATCGTGGATTTATCCCTGATTCCTTCCTCAGGCCAGTGGCTTTATCCAGAAGATCCTGCACCCTCCCAGCATGAAGATCTGTCCACAATCATCTGGAACCACTGGATGTATTCAACCAGAAAAAGCCTGGCTGTGCATCCCTGATGGATAAAGGTGCTGGAAATGGAACCTTTTCCCCAGTCTGCTCCAGGAGTGCTTTAAAACTGCTCCAAGGCATGGGGATGGGGACTAATTCTGGAAATCTTGGCTGGATGGGGGCTGTTCATGCTTGGTTGTTGCCAGCTGGCAAGGCTGCAAGCATCCCTGAATTCCCTTTAAAACATGGGAATTCCATGGGGCTGTGCTCAAAGACTGCAGATGTAAATCCAGCAGAGGAACTCCAGAGGAAAGGCCACAAAGTTCTGCCAACTCTCCTCCCTGTTTTAGCTTGAAATGTAAGAAATAATTTACTTAGAAAATATGGAGGGCAATTCATAAAGAATTCATTTCCCCTTACCTTGGTGATTAAGGTGGCTCTGTTTTTCCTGCCTGTTTCCAGGGAGGGGAACAGGCATCCCAAACTCTGCTGAATGAAAGATAAATGAGTGATAAAATTGCTGCAGAATCTCTAATGTGCGTGCTCAAGGCATCAGGCTTCAGCTCTTATCAAGTGTGAGCAAGGACTGGGACTATTCCTGGGCTTGACTGACATCAGAGGCTTTAAAAAATTTATTTTAAAGGACAAAAGCTAAAATAACTTTTAGACATTTCACTCAAAGTGACCAGAAATATTTTGCAGGGTGTCATGGTTTAATAAGAGGAGTGGGGGGAGGGAATAAAGCCTTGTCCCCCAGCAGTGATTGGTGATTCCCAGTTTCCCCAGTTTATAAACTGGGAATTATGAGGTGTGGAATGTCCCTTTGGTCACCTGTCCTGGCCATTCTCCTCCCAGATTCTTGTGCAGCTCCTCTCTGGCAGAGCTTGGCACCCTGAAAAGTTCTCAACTCCAAAATAGCAGCGTGTTCTCAGCATTGTTCCCTCTCTCCCAGCCAAAACCAGCACAAAGTGGGATGAGGATGAGGATCACATTCCCTAAGCCCAGTGGGAAGGGTCCCCCAAGCCCAGACCTCTCAATATTGGCTGCACAGAGGGAAAAAACAAATCATTTTTATGATTTATATCCCTTTGCAATTTCACTCTGCCCCTTCTCCTTCAACTGGTGCTCAGGAAAATAAAACTATTGTGGAGGTAGCAAAAAAATAAAAATAAAAATAAAAGCTTTGAGTATTTCTCATAAAATGAGATGTATTGGGCTCTGTGAGCTTCTCCTAATGGCTAAAATAGAAAGAGGCAGCCCGAAGCCCCAGACCAATTTTGCAGAGGGTTTGTTTCACAACGAGACAGGGAACAAAGGAAGAGCTGGAAGGAGGGGAGGATGATGATGGAGTCCTTCCTCGGTCTCTGATTTGCCCATTCCCAAGAAACAAAGAAGAAAAGTCTTGCAAAAATTGTCAGCAATATGAAAGTACATTATCTGGGACACCAAAGAAAAAAGATCATAACTTTTGCTCTGTATCCTCTCTATTCCCCTGGCGTCGAGTGATAGAACCTTAAAATACTCTTTTTTTTTAATTTTTGTTTTATTTCTTGGAATAAGTGGAACAAAGCTACAAATCTGAAGTTTTAGAGGATTTTGTTTTAAAAGAAACTTCCTCTAATGGTTTTTTTGCTTGATGTGCAATATTGTGCTCCCTTCCTGAGCACATGGAGTAAAGGGATCTCCTGGAATGCTCAGGGAAGTTCCCAGGAGATGAATACTACTGTATTCTATATATATTCTATATATATTCTATATACTATATAGAATACATAGTCTATATATATATATATACACAATATATATATATAATATATAATATAATAATATACTATATATACTATATATTATATTAATATACATTATATTAATATATAATATAATAATATAATATATAATATACTATAATATATAGTCTATATATATATATATAGATTCTATATATATTCTATATATTCTATATACTATAGTCTATAAATACTACTGCACACTATTCATATAGCAGATTTTAAGTATATCAACTACAAACCAAAAAATATTCTAAAATAAAGCCATATTGGTTGAATTGAGGAGTGGGTGCTGGAAATGGCAGAACAGTGGGAAAATCCAGCAGAGGGGAGTTTTAGAGTGAACCATGAACACATGTATAAAGTAGCAAGTATACAACTGTCTATAAGAGGAAACTAAAATTCTGATAGACCTGAATATTCCTCACTCATCATATTATTAATTTAAATAATTACAGGGTTTTTATAATTTTTTCCACCTTGGAGTGAGTATTCCAGAGCTTCAGACAAAACCCACTACATGGAAGAAAACCCCAAAACCATTAAATTATTTGTTAGGGACAATGCAACTGCTTTTTATGGAATCCCAGACTGGTTTGGGTTGGAAAGGAGCTTAAATCCCATCCAGTGCCACCCCAGCCATGGCAGGGACACCTTCCCCTGTCCCAGGAGCTCCAGCCCCAATGTCCAGCCTGGCCTTGGGCACTGCCAGGGATCCAGGGGCAGCCCCAGCTGCTCTGGGCACCTGTGCCAGGGCCTCTCACCCTGCCAGGAACAATTCCTGCCCAAAATCCAACCTAAATCTGCTCTCTGTCAGTTTGAAGCCATTTCCCATTGTCCTGTCCCTCCATCCCTTGTCCTCAGTCCCTGTCCCACCTTTCTGTAATCTCCATTTCCCCTCATATTTTACATATTAAAAATATCTAAAAACACCAAACTGTGCTGGAGCATAAAATCTGACTGGGGCAGCAGGGATGGGTTTCCTGCTCAGCATGAGAATTAGGGGCAGCATTCCAGGGAAAAGATGGGAAGCAAGAGCAAGATAAAGGTTTTGGGGTTTTTGCCACTTTGCAGAGGCTCTTGGGCTGGGCCCTGTGAGTGGAACCCTGTGGAATTCCCAGGCCTGGAGAGGCCAAACCCTCAGGGATGCAGGGAAGCAATCCCTGAGCCTGAGGTTCAGTGAAGGTGAAATTAAGTGTGAGATTCAATTAGGGGCTTCTGGAGGCATCCCCTCTTCATTTCAACCACTGTTTGTACAACTTCTCCATTACACACACAAATAAATATATATATATATATATATATACAGTTCTTCCTGCTTTCTAAACAGAAAAATCCCCACCAGAATAAAAAGTTCCCCTGGAATTTCATTCCTGATGCTTTTCTCTTATGTAAATATCTTCTGGGGAAGGAATGATCTCTGGAAGGGCTTTTTTTTTCTTTTCACATTGATTTAAAAGAGAGAGGATGAGACTTCTTCAAAGCACAGTTCATCACTTCCTTTCCCATGGCTGTGACAAGTCCTCCTGAGGAAACACACTCATTCCATCATTTCCCATCAAGCCTGACACTTCCAAATCACATCTTGCTGTCACTCATTTTGCCCTAGCACACACTCCACAATTCCTTGTGACAGGAGGATGTTTCCAAGCCCTTTTCCCAGTGCAGTCCATGGGAAGCAGAGGTGCTGCTGGCTCTGGCATGTTTAGGAGCAGAGGAGCAGCACAGGGTCACGCTGAAATCTGGCAGGGAGCCCCTCTCAGAGGAGAGTTTATAAAAGATATATAGGAGAAAAATTAAACCATTAAGCTTTCATGGAGTGTAGACTTAGGTGTTTAGAATTGTAAATTTTCTCCCCTTTTGCAAGATCCAAAGAACAAGCTTAAAATTGTAAATTATTTGACCTACAAAGCTTTATATCATATATGTTTAATCAGGATGAGAGAGGTGATTCTCCACCTCTCCTCTGCTCTTGTGAGACCTCACCTGGAGCTCTGAATCCAGCCCTGGGGTCCTCAGCATGGGAAGGACGTGGAGCTGCTGCAGAGATTCCAGAGGAGGCCACGGAGCTGCTGCAGGGCTGGAGCCCCTCTGGAGCCAGGCTGGGAGAGCTGGGGGGGCTCAGCTGGAGAGGAGAAGCTCCAGGGAGAGCTCAGAGCCCCTTGCAGGGCCTGAAGGGGCTCCAGGAGAGCTGGAGAGGGACTGGGGACAAGGGATGGAGGGACAGGACACAGGGAATGGCTTTAAGCTGACAGTGGGTGGGTTTAGATGGGATTTGGGAATTAATTTTTTCCCTGGGAGGAATCCCAGGGTGCCCAGAGCATCTGTGGCTGCCCCTGGCAGTGCCCAAGGCCAGGCTGGACATTGGGGCTGGAGCAGCTGGGACAGGGGAAGGTGTCCCTGCCATGGCTGGGGTGGCACTGGATGGGATTTAAGGTCTTTTCCAACCCAAACCATTCCATGCTCCTCTGGCAGGCACAGACAAGTGCAGAGGTGCAGAGACTGTCGACCACTCTGATAAATTCCATTGAATCCCAAGCAAAGCTGAGGACCTGAGCTGGAATGGCATAACTCATTTAAATCTGTGCTCTATCCCTGAGTTTCCAGTGGGGAAATGGAATTTCCAGGACCTGCAGTTGGATTTCTGGACCGTCCATAGGACCAGCAGTTTGCAGATTGCCTTCTCCTCCTGGGCACCCAGAGAATTAAATGCTTCTGCAATAGGAAATTGGGAAACTGGGAAGTGATTCCTTCAAGGAAAAAGAAGATGAGGAAAGAGTGATTTCGAGTAAATATTTCCATTTTGGACCCAGTCCCAGGCATGGTGCTTTTCTGTGCCCTGGGTGAGTGAAGGGATGGGTCCCTTCTCACCAAGAGCAGCCAGGGAAGGTCTCCCTGAAATGGGTTTGCACAAAGCAAAATCTTTTCCTCAGCTACACCTCATTAGCACTTTTTGTCTTCCACAATGGTGCTAATTACAGAGAAAGGAAACCTTCCTTCAAGGGATTCGGACACAGATCACAGATTAAGCACCCAGAGATCATAAATACAGCTCATGATCTAAAAGAAGAGCTTTAAGTGTAATTCATCAGCCAGCTGAGCATATTGTCTGAGTTCTTTCTCCTTGAGAACATGAGATTTGTGGTTCTTTTAACAAATAGAGACATCCATATTTAAAGAAAAAAAAAAAGAAAAAAACATGCTGGAATTTCAATTATCCTTTTACTCCAGTTACTATTTTATATATATATATATATATATGAATACATATCTAAATCTAGAAACAAATCTTATGAGGAAAAGGTTCTTCCCCTGGAGGGTGGTTGAGCACTGAACAGGCTCCCCAGGGCTGTGGTCACTGGAGGTCTCTTCCAACCTTAATAATTCCATGATTCCATGATTTTTCTTTGCAGAGAGAATGAAAACTCCAGGTTGTGTTCTCATGTTCTCCTCTGCTGAGGCAAACACGCTGGACTGTGCCTATAATAAACTCAAGTTCTTGAGCTAAAAAACATCAACCAGCATTTCAGAATCCAGTTAATTATTAAACGACCCATGAAGATTTTGAATGCATGGCTGGCTTTTGTGAGCTTATCTGATAGACTGAGTTTCTCTCTTTAATTTCTACAGATAACTCCAATTTCTTCTCTTTTCTCAAAAATACATCCTTGCAGCTGGATGAGAGCACGTGTTTGGGGAAGGGGTGCTTTGATGAGGCACAACAGAGGAATGAGAGCTCCAGAAATGTTCAAAGGAGGAAGAGAATTGCAGAGATGTCTGGTTTCAGCACTAAATGAGGGTCAAATTCAATTATCATTAGAGGTTGTTAAGAAAATGCTGTAGGCAAAATAAACAGTGGCTGACACACCAAGGAAAATCAGGTGTGTGATCAGATGGACCAAAGCAGGTTTTCACTGAGGTTTAAGAGCCCCACACTGCACATTGTGCAGACATTTTCCCACTGCCCAATTCCAAGGAATCACTTCAGGTCTGTGGTTTGGACTTCTGGTGGCTTCCTGGATTTTTGTCCTGGCTCTTAGAGCAAAGTGATGATCCAGGGAAGGCATTCCTCACACAGCTCCATCCGTGTGCCAGGATCCCAAAAAGCTGCTGCTGTTCCTGCTCTGTCCCTGCCAGGGAGAGCTCTGCTCTGGAATTAAGAGTGTGTTCATTTCTCGTTTCCATCACCAGATTTTACAATTCTGTGCAGAGCACGAAGGAAACGTTTCCAAAGCAGAAGTGATTTCCAGGGCAGGCCTGGCTGGGGAATGACTGACACTCTGACAGGTGAGCAACAGCCCCTGAGCACAGAACCACTCGGTGCTGCTGTCACAGGGACAGGACAGGGACGGGACAGGGACAGGGACAGGGACAGGGACAGGGACAGGGATAGACACAGGGACAGGGACAGGGACAGGACAGGGACAGGGACAGGGACAGGGACAGGGACAGGGACAGGGACAGGGACAGGGACAGGACAGGGACAGGGACAGGGACAGGGACAGGGACAGGGACAGGGACAGGACAGGGACAGGGACAGGGACAGGGACAGGGACAGGGACAGGACAGGGACGGGACAGGGACAGGGACAGGGACAGGGACAGGGACAGGGACAGGGACAGGACAGGGACAGGGACAGAGACAGGGACAGGGACAGGGACAGAGACAGGGACAGGGACAGGGACAGGGACAGGGACAGGACAGGGACAGGGACAGGGACAGGGACAGGGACAGGACAGGGACAGGGATAGACACAGGGACAGGGACAGGACAGGGACAGGGACAGGGACAGGGACAGGGACAGGGACAGGGACAGGACAGGGACAGGGACAGGGACAGGACAGGGACAGGGATAGACACAGGGACAGGGACAGGACAGGGACAGGGACAGGGACAGGGACAGGACAGGGACAGGGACAGGACAGGACAGGGACAGGACAGGGACAGGACAGGGACAGGGATAGACACAGGGACAGGGACAGGACAGGGACAGGGACAGGGACAGGGACAGGACAGGGACAGGGACAGGACAGGACAGGGACAGGACAGGGACAGGCACAGGGACAGGGACAGGGACAGGACAGGGACAGGGACAGGGATAGACACAGGGACAGGGATAGACACAGGGACAGGGACAGGGACAGGGACAGGGACAGGGACAGGGGCAGGGACAGGGACAGGGACAGGGACAGGGACAGGGACAGGGACAGGGACAGGGACAGGACAGGGACAGGGACAGGGACAGGGACAGGACAGGGATAGGCACAGGGACAGGGACAGGACAGGACAGGGACCCTTCTCGGGGTGGCTGAGGAATGAAATCTCGAATGTCAGAGAAATGGGATAACTGCATTGTCAACAAACCCCTCTGGGACACTTCACAAAGGTTAAAGCCTGGGACTGGCTGTCCAGGAAAGGAATCATTATTTCTTTAGTACCTGGAGCCTGCCAAGAGGGGAATCAAGTGAACCCAGGTCCTAAAGTGAAATGAGAACTGGCTCGTGGTCAGAGTTCCATCACTCTACTCTTATTTTGGAGGGTTCACAATCAAATACCACCCCAAGCTACCCCAAGCCCTGCTGAAATCAGTGAGTACATCACCAATGAAAAATGAGTGTGCTCCAAAGTCACTGCTGGGAGCCTCAGTGTTAGTCAGGTATTTTCAGTGCTTGTTTTGATGCAAGGAATATTTTCAAAGGGAGTTGTGGGAATGAAATACCCCTGGAGAGGAAGATGGGTTATTTTTTATCACAGCTACTTCCAAAAAAAATCAATTTCTGAGAAAGTGCATTGTGCTTATGGAAAGTGGTACAAACAGGATGGAGATGCATAAAAATGTTCTCCTCTCTTTGGTACAATACTCTGACTTTACTCATCCCCAGCAGATCGATAGGAAAGTCTTGTCCTCATCCTTTTACCACATCAGTTGTTATTATCCTCTGATTCAGGTATTAAATATTGAATATTTAGGGAAATGCACATGTAAGTTTATGTGGATAGAAATGTATATAAGTGTACATATTATAAAGTATAAATATATATGAATATTTGAGTATAAGAATTGAGTTCAAAGATGTGTGAGGAAGTATTTTAAGTTAATTATAGAGGTTCTTAATATCTGTGGCTGCTCCTGGATCCCTGGAAGTGTCCAAGGATGGGGCTTGGAGCAGCCTGGGATAGTGGAAGGTGTCCCTGGGTGGGCTTTATCCCTTCCCACCCAAAGCCTTCCATGATTCTGTGATTTTATTACCATAACCCTGCACCCTTGGCTGTAAAATTCTCTCAAAGCAATGTAAAAATTCTCCTTTGGATAATAAAACTAGGAATTTGTAACAGATGAAAAAAATTCTGATTTCTGACCCTAGAATTTACCAGTCCAAATAAATGATTTTACATTTGTGCTTCAAGGTATCCTCATTCTCCTCAAGCAAATATTGAAGTGTAGTTATAAAGGAAACAGAGCTCCACCAGTTTCCTGAGCCTTTATCTGCTTTTTCCCCTGTGTTTTAAATTAAAATGGTCATTTTAATGCTCTCTTAACACTGATCTTCCTTTTGATTGGCCATTGATCCTAATGCCTAAATCCATACCAGCTTTGCTGAGGTATATCTTGCTGTATATTGATAAATCTATATTTTTATGATCCGTTATCTAAAAGAAAACAAAATTTAATGTGATGCAAGGGTTGATGTTAGGTTTTATTTCTATATAAATAACAGCAGAGCTCAGGACAATGCTCTCAACCCACAGTTGTGCACACACATCATTCCAGGGGGTTTTATGATTGATTTTTCTTGACAAGGAGATTTTCTCCACCAAAGGAAAGGCCAAAGAGGTCCCATTCCAAATGTCCCTGGGAGTGCTTGGCCACCCTGGGCCCTGATCACCATCCTCAAGTGGCCCAGAGAAGGATGCTGGGCTCTTTCTCTCTTGTGAGGTGGAGCAGTGAAGATCTGGGAATGCAGGATTCTGTCTTCTCCCTTTTGGTGATGTCGAGACTTATTCCTGGCAGGAAAGAGTTTCTACACCTGAGGCTGCCTGGCGTTTTTGGTGCATTGGTGCACGTTGTAAATAAGCTCAGACCAGCAGGTTACAAAATTAAATCCCTGAATGGTAATAAAGAATCACACACACAGAGAATTGTAATAAAGAATCACACACACAGAGAATTGTAATAAAGAATCACACACAGAATCACAGAATGACTTGGCTGGAAGAGACCTTCAAGATCATCGAGTCCAACCCATGCCCTAACACCTAATGGAAGAATTCCTTCTCCTTTTTGAACCAAAAATAACCAAAAATATAGTGATTTTATGGATTATCTATAACTCATTAATAGCAAATAAATAATTTCATTGCTTTCATGTGGAGGGCTGTGGCCAGTTCTGGGATTCAATGAGATGCTTTGATGAGACAAAAAGGATATTTTGTGGCTGGGCAGCTCTGACATCTAACTTGGCTCCTCCCAAACCCAAACCTATTGGTTCATAATTGGACATAATTTCAATTCAGAGCAAACAAAAGCCCCTGAGGGCAGCTGGATGGGAATTTTTGCAGCCTTTGTTTTCCCCAGGGACTGTGGGCAGCACAAGAGGAGCTGTGATCCCAACCCCAGTTTGGGGAGAGGAGCAGTCACCCTCTGCCACCCCATCTGCACAACTGGGGACAGAGCTGCCTTTGTCCCAGGAGGGAAAACACAGAGTCATTTCATCACAATGGGGTTTGGAAAACGCTCAGAATTGTTTTGGGAAGAGAAAAAATGTTTCAGGGATTCTAAAAAGGATTTTATTCCCTCCCCCCCACCCAAAAAAATAAATAATTTTGAGCGATTTACAGAGTCTTTCAAGGAAAATCCCTGTGAGAGTTGTGGAAGGAAAGTGTTTTCAGACAAAGAGTTGGACAGGAAAACTCCTAAATCCAATAATTGCTGAGTTCACTCAAAGCTTAACACGGGAGCAGTGAGAGTAAAACTCTTCTCTCTTTGTCTCAGAGCACTGCGTGCTTTAAGTGTTATGGGCTGATCCTCTCCAGAGGATAAAATCTCCCCATTTTCTGTTCAAAATTCTAAAAGCATTAGAAGTTTTAAAATATTTTGGTGCTTTAGTAGGCAAAGACAAGCAGGAAAGACAGGAAGTGACTGTGATTTTATGATAATTATATACAAAAAATAGGAAGTGACTGTGATTTTATGGTGATTATATACACTGGAACTGTTCACAAGGTATTTAACGATGAGGAACTATTGATGTTCCTTAGGGATTGTGTCAGGATTTCACTCCTGGAGAATTCAACAACCAGAGGAGGAATTAGTTCGTGCTCTCCCATGGAAATTATTTCTCCCTTCTCTCTGTCTCTCAGCTTTCAACACCCACCTTGAACCCCATGGTGTGAAAAAGTGCTGATCCACATTATGATTCTTGGACAAAAACAAGGAATTGTTGTTTCCCAGCAGGTTTGGGGAGGTTTGATGATGAAATAACTGGAAACAACATTCAAATTGTACAAAATCACATATCTGACCATGCCCATGATGTACCTAGAAGTAAAAAAAATACACATTAACAGCATTTCAAAAGAAACTAAATTATCAGTTCAGGAATTCAGAGTAATCCTGAGGTTTAAGCACAAAAATGCTGCATGACCTGCAGTGAAAGATTTTTCATGACAGTGAATGTTACTCTGATAAAAGAGATTAAAAAATCATCCTTAAAATAGATTTAGAATTCAGTGGCATAAACACCTGGCACAGAGCACCTGTAGCTATTTTACTTTTTAAGAATAATTCAGTATTGAAATGTTTAAATGCATATTAAATTCTTGCATATTAATGCAAATTCTATGGCATTGCAGGAGAACAAGACCAGGTTGATCCCCGAGCACTGGAGCTAAAATACATGGATTTTTCATGGAAAGGTAACTTAGTGTGTTCTTCATTCTCAGGGAGAGTTTAGAATGGTTTAGAAATCCAAAAATTTTCTTGTCCAGGGCAGGTGTTGAGGAGTAAAAAATAAAGCAGTGGTTGATGGACACTCCACGTCACCTGGTACATCCAGAAAAGACCTGGAAACGCCACCCACGATCCAGAAGAGAATTAGAACAGAACAAAATCCTGCATTTCACAGCTCCCAGGGAAAGCCTTTCCATCAGCATGGAGGGGAAAGGGTCACACGGAGCTGCCAGCCCTGGAAATTGAGTGTGTAAAAAGCAGCAGGCTCAGAGTGTGATCAGCTCCCAAGGGACAGGAAAAGTCTTTGTGTTTTCCCTGGACATCCTTTTGAAATAAATCAGGATGCCAGCTCCAGCTCAGGAACAGGCCACGTCATTCCTGACAGACCCAAGTGCAGGGCCATTCCCAAAACTCCATTTCTAGGTTCAATTTTGTGACAAAACAGATTTTCTTGGATAGAGAAAAGCTCCACCCCAAAGCCATGGAGCTGCAGGTGACCCTCTCTCCTCCACTGTGCCCTGTGAGTGGTTCCAGCACTGAAATCCAGGGTTTTAACACTACCAACTTACTGATATTATGGAAGAGAATTAATGCATTTCTCCATTCATATGATTTGCTGCTGCTAAGTTACCTTTTTCATCTGTTCCTTCGGTTTTCCCAGCCCAGTTTCAACTTTAGCTTGGAAAATAACCTGAAATATCCCAAAACCATCCCAAAATCTACCTGAACCAAGACCAACACCTGCCCCAAAGCTGGCAGCAGGCTGTGAGTAAACCCAGAGTGTGCTGTGTGTAAGCACAGGGCCCTTTTTTTGAATACATTCATTGTGGCAAAACCCGTTCTGCTGGTTCATTGTATTATCACAAATGTTTTCGCTGACTTAACTCCTCGGATGACTCACACAGAGGCAATTGGGCTCCCGGAATAAAACACTGCTGTAGCAGTTTTTCCACATAAAAGGCAAGTGTTTCAGGGTTCCTGCTTCAACAGGGGTTTCTTTTTTAATGTATATAATGCATGTTCAGTCTGATCTCTGCTCCAATATCCAGTGAGGATCATCTGCTGCTGGAGCAGCCTGGAGGAGGGAGGTGCAAACCATCTAAATTTATATGGGAAGGGAATTTGTCTCCTGGGACAGCATTATCTCTGTGTGGTTTCTATGGTTGCTTGTTCAGGTTGTTTCTATTCCCCCTCGTGAAGTCTCCCTCTCTGCCAAAAAGAAGAAAAATTGTTTGGTTTTTTTTTTTTAAAAAATGAAGGGTTACTGACATATTCATGTTGTAGCACAAATCTATTTGACAGGAGTGATTGGCATTTTCCAAGGCTTGTGACAGCATTAACTGGGCACATTGAACGGGGGGCAGTGGTGAACTGATGAAGAAATGCTATTTATACCCTAATTCCTGGGGCTGCTGGAAAAGAAAAGGTGCAAAACCTGCAAGAGGAGAATGAGAAGATCTGTGCAAAGGAGGTGCTTGGGGAAAGCCAGTTCCACATGATGAAGGCTGGGATGGGCAAACACTGACTCACTCGAGGCTGCAGTGGAAGGAGTGGATTTTTGGGGTTTTTTTGAGTTGTTTTTTTTTTTAAACAGACACTTCAAATAACATGTGGGGTTGGTTTTTTTGTCTCAGGTGCTTATGTGAATCTGCCTGGGTTTAGCACTGAATTCTTCCCTTCAGCAGCACAGCATTAACCAAGGTTTTACCTGCCCTTTGTTGCTGTCACCCTTCTTTGTGCAATCCCAGACTGGTTTGGGTTGGGAGGGACCTCAAATCCCACCCATCCCAGCCCAGCCATGGCAGGGACACCTTCCCCTGTCCCAGGAGCTCCAGCCCCAATGTCCAGCCTGGCCTTGGGCACTGCCAGGGATCCAGGGGCAGCCCCAGCTGCTCTGGGAATTCCATCCCAGCTCCTCCTCACCCTCCCAGGGAAGGATTTTTCCTAACATCCCATCCAAATTAGCTCTCCTTGCATATAAGACCACTGCACCTGTTCCTATCACAACAGCCCCTGCTAAAAACGTGTCCCTGGTTTGTCCCCACGTCTTCCTTACCACAAAAATCCCGTTGGATTTGTTGCTCTGGACCTGTTGAAACTGTCACTGTTTGCTTTGGCACAACAGAGCAGACTGACACAGCCTCTTGAAGAAGACAAAATATCATGATAATGTAAATTATGAAAGCAGTTTTGCTATGATAAATGTCTGTATGCACATTCACTTATCAATCATGTCAAGGAAAAAAAGCTTCTGCAGAGTTCTGCAAAACTCCAGTGCTCTGCAGGCTTTTTAGAAAACACTGAAAAATTATTTAAAACCAGAATTTGAGGGCTGAGAAACACAGCTAGCTGTTTTGCAATTAAATCCTTGAGTTCAGAGTAAGTGAGTGTGAAATGAGGTCGTGCCTTTGACAGCGGAGTGGTGGGAGACACCCGATCACCGTGGGATGATGGAGCAGCCCCACAAACAGCGGGGGAACGAGGGCCAAGCCACGCTCCCAAGGACTTGGTAGGGCAGTGTCCTGCTGGGGATGAGGCTTTTCCATGCCAAAATCTCTCTCTGGAGCTTTAGATCCAGCAGGCTTGAGAACCTGATCCCATGGATTGAAAGGAATTGGGCGGGGAGGTTGAAGAGGGAGTCGAACAGCAGCTCCCAGGAGCCTTCAGCACCTGAGCTGAGAACAAAGATGGGTCTGTTCCTCTGCTGAGCTCCCCACAGCCCCAGGATTCCCTCCAGCATGGAGCCTTTGGGAAGCTCAGCTGCAGCCACTGCAGGGAACAGCCTTCAGGGGATGCTGAAGATGAGCTCAGCCACCAGCGGCTCCAATCCTCTCCTGCGGGATCTGCCCATGTTCATGTGGTGAGGAGCAAGTCTTGGGGAAGGAACTGAAGGGGGAAAACTGAGAAGCTTCACCTGCACCTGCCAGACCCTGGAGAACAAAGACAGAACACCCAGCAAGTGTAAGGTAAAGACGAGGGTAAATTCGGAATTGTGGTAAAAATGTCCAGCTGTTGAAATCAGAATATTTAATTAGGGGGGTAGTTGGTCACTAATTGATGCCTAAGCAATGGGAAATTGAACTATAAGAAGTTTAAATTGCACATTTCTCTTAGCTAATGCTCACACTGAGAGGATAAATGTGAGCTGGTCAGAATTGGGAGAGGGAAATGGATGTACAAGGGCCCAACTTGACTTGTCAAGGACCCTGCTCAAGATTGCAGCACGAGGCTCTGCCTTTTGCCTCAGAGTTATGAAACCAGGATTTCTCTGTTTCTAAAACTTTAGGTTCGATTAATCTTCCTCTCCTTCAAAGTTCAAGAAAATAAACCATATCAGAAATATAAATGGTGCTACTCTGGGCCTTTTGTTTCACTTCTGCATATCTAATAAACTCCCAGATACATTGTGTGTCTCCAACAAAGCAAGTCCTCTGTGTTGGGCAGAGATTATTCTCACAAAAAGGGAACCTCTTTGTCAAAACAATGGGAATAAGAAAGTTTTCAAGATTAAAATGTCAGGTAGATAAACACATTACTTTGAACCCTATTTGTATTCCATGGCTGCTTCAGAGGCTCAGCAGTTATCTTTCCCAAAGTAAACATGCGTGAAATCTGATCAGCTCTTTATTGTACACGGAATAAATTATGCAGGGCATTGTAGGAGCCTCCTATACGGCTCATTTACACATCTTTTGATAAATGTAATATGCAGATTCCTGCTCCTTTGTGAGGCTTTAACCTCGGTGCATATTGATGCTGTTATTCCCAGAGATGACAGGAGCTCAAAGACCTTTCTGTGTCTCTGAGAGCTGGCAGAGCCTCGACTGGGGAGGGACTTGCTCAGGGATGTACAAACGACCTTTCTTTAGAAATCAGCCTTGTCATAAATTTTCTCCTCGCTGTCAGAGAATTAAAGGTTTCAAGTGGTTTTGATAATGGTATCAAGTGGTTGGGGTAGAAGACATGAGTTTATTGCACTGTTCAGGAGGAAATCGCTCCTAATCCACCAACTACGGGGATGAATGGAAATTTAAATGACAAAAATTCACATGAAGTGGCCAAACTCTTCCAAGATAAATCATTTGGGGGGCTTATCTCAGTTTAAGACACCCAGCAAGTCTATTTGAAGAAAAGAGCTCCTTAAACACCTCCTTTTGGGGCTCCACTCAGGCACTGACAATCCCCAGGCATCAAATCCATGAGGATTTTGGAAGATTTTCCCGGAAGCTTTTCCTGGAAGCTTTTCCTGGAAGCTTTTCCTGGAAGCTTTTCCTGGAAACTTTTCCTTTTGGAAGTTTTTGCTAAAACCTTGTCTGATAGGGCTGCAAAGCAATAAAGCCACTCTTGCTTACAGAGCATTTGCTGATAAATGGGACTGAAATTATGTGCACACCTTTTTTTTTTTTTGTGCAAAAATGTTCCTTTTCCCTTATTTGAAAGCAAAATGAAAAAAAAAAAAAAGAAAAAGGGATGCTGTTACTCTAAATGTTTGTAGATTATTTTTTTTTTAAAGAAGTAAATCTAAAGGAAATTTGAAGCTTTATTTAAAGTCTTCTCCTTACTCAGAGTCAAGGCTATTTCTTCTTGCAGCCTTCTTGTTCTTACTCAAAATCAAAGCTAGGAAAAAAAAGCCTTTTGGGGAAGGAAAAAAGGAAAAGCAGCATTTTTTGGGATGTTCTCCCAGCGTGTGAGGGTTGGTGGATGTGAGGAGAGCAGGGGTTTGCTGGATTACACAAATCCCCTGCTCAATAAAGCAGCTGCAGGGCTGGAGGTGTCGTTTGCTCGACACTGCAGTGATCATTTCACTTGACAAGGTAAGGAAAGTTTGATTTGCTACAAAACATCCCCAAGCTGAGACCTCCTCTGATTCCTGCCTTCATCCCAGCCAGGAATCTCCTGGAAATGAAAAAATCCAGGAAATGAGTTGAGGAGCTGGGGAGGGACGAGAGTAAATGGCTTTTCCACAAGGCTTTGGAATATTGAAAAGTTGAGCTTTTGCTGATAATTGAACAGAAATGCTCCAAATGAGCTAGAACTTGACAAAACCTCCAAAGAAGTCAGATAATTCTGCTTTCTAGTAAAGGAACCTCTTAAAAGCCACAGAGCCAGGGTGTCATTGGCTTAATCCTCGTGTGGACATGACAACAGCAATTCCAGAAGGAGATTTTCAGCTTCATCAAGTCTCGCTCAGACCTGCAGGACCTTGAAGTTCTTTGTGTTGCTCCAACACAAAGAATTTATAAAATACTCCCCCCTCAAAAAAAACCCTCTGTGAATTGTTGGACACACAAAATTCTCATTTTAAGTTTGCAGGGACATAAATATTTCAGCTGATATATTTGGGTCTGCAGGGCTGTCCAGCAGAGGAGAGGGAGTTCCTTGTTTTGCCTTTATTTGCAGTGAAGTGCAGGTCAGGAGCAGTAATTCCATTAAAATCACCATCAGGTCAACCAAAAAATTGTTGGCTTTAAAATCACAGATAATTATATTTATGCAGATATTTAATAAATGAAGCCTTATTAATTATTCTCTAGAGTTTGAGTGTGTGGGATGCATTTACCCAAAAAACCTGGAAGCTCAGATGCAGCTGCTGGGGCTTGGAGCAGCGTTTAATCATAAAGCAAAAAACATTAAAATAAAAAATAAAATGAAATAAAATATGAAAAATAAAATGAAATAAAATAAATTAAAATGAAATGAAATGAAATGAAATGAAATGAAATGAAATGAAATAAGAAAATGAAATGAAATGAAATAAAATATAAAAAATAAAATGAAATAAAATATAAAAAATATAAAAAATATAAAAAATGAAATGAAATAAAATAAAATAAAATTAAATTAAATTAAATTTAAAATAAATACAATAGAATTAAAATTAAAAATAAAATAAAATAAAATAAAATAGAATGGAATAAAATAAAATAAAATTTAAAATAAATACAATAAAATTAAAATTAAAATTAAAATTAAAAATGAAATAAATAAAAATAAAATAAAATAAAATAAAATAAAATAAAATAAAATAAAATAAAATAAAATAAAATAAAATAAAATAAAATAAAATAAAATAAAATAAAATAAAATCCCCAAGAGCAGGAGTGCAAAGGCCAGAGTGCAGCCACTCACTTTTAGGAGCACAATGTTAGGAACAGACCTGCACTGGTGCTTTGGCACCACCACACCAGTGCCAGCAATCTGCATTATCAGGGGAATTAATTCCTGGTGTCTGCCTGGTTCCAAATGCTTTGGAGACTGTCATTAATGGAAAAATATGGGCCTGGAAGGAAGCAGAGTAAAAAACAATTAAACAAACGATTTCCTGATCCCCTCTATGCCAAATTCTGGATTAATGAGCGAGATCAGCCTATGGCTTGGTGGAACACTTGATAACCCCCCAGTTCCCGTTAAATCCACAGCTCAGTGCCTGTGTTTGGTGCTTGTCTCTGAAGGAAAGAATTACTCACACTCAAAATTGCTGTCTGCTGGCATGGAAAAATATTCTTTGTATTTCTCTGCCCTGGCCAGGAAGGTTTGGGATATTTATGTTGGGTACCCGTATTTTCCCGTTAAATGTTGTAGGGACAGCTGGCAGTGTTTTTATGGATGCATTTACACAATGCTCCTGTGAGATGGGGAAATGTGATTAATCTGCTTTACAGGCAGGGAACTGAAGCAGAGGGAAGCCAAAACTCAGATCTGTAGAGATCTTAAAAAGCCCAGTGACACTGCATAGTTTGAAAGAAAAATCACCAACCCCACAAAAAACCCAACCTCAGCCAATATCTCATTGAAATATTGCAGCATCCCACTTGGTGGCTTCACCAGCAGACTGCCCTGGCTAAGGAGGGAGATGAAACTCCCCTAAATGATCCAAAACAACCCAAAAAGAGGAAAATCAGAAACACAGAATAGTCTGAACTCAATCACCTTTGCCACCACGAGTGCTGCTGCAGCACTGCCCATCTGCCAGCAGCACCTCCAGCCCCAGAGCAGGCACAGGAAGGTAATTAATTTTTCTCTCCTAATTAACAGTCCTCTAAAGGCAGTGCTGAAGCCAATGAGGTTTTCAGACACCCAGAGCCTGCCTCAGATCGGGGATATCACTTATTTTTGGAAAGGTACTCACAGACTTTTTCTCTCATTCTGTCCTGACCTACTTTGGAAGACATCTCTAAAATAGCTTATTTCTCCCACAATAATTGAGTAAGCAGACAGAAAAATAATGCTGTGCTGCCCCTTTTCTACAGTGGTGCAGGCACTATAAAAATGTGCCTATTAATAGGAAAACATAAATTAATCTTCTGTTCTAGAGGAAGAAAATCGTCAGTAAAAGCTGAAAAATAGAACATTTTATAGTGGTTCATACAAAAAGCATGGCACAGTGCTTTGTAGTAGAAACCAAGAATCACAGCACCAATCCCAGAATGGTTTGAGTTGCATTTAAGGACCATCCAACCCCTTGCCATGGGCAGGGAATGAGGGATTTTCCAATGAGGAAAATCATCATTTAGGAGGATGAAGAGCAAGAATTGTCCCTTTGGGTACAAAAGGTTCTTTCATGCTGAACTTGCTCCAGAGGGAGCAGCTCAAGCTCTTCCTTCTGTCTGTCCCTCATTTTGGGAGTAGCTGAGGAGGAACAGAGGATGTTGCTCCACCTCCCTCAGCACATCCTGCCTTCCACACTGGGCTGAAACATTTTGTTGCTTCAAAGAGGGTCTTTTGCCTCAGGTGTTACAGCCAGAGCAAGCTGAAGTGATTTTTTTTTCTTTCTTTTAGCTGCCTTATTCCCAGTTTTCAAGCTGCATACTAAAAACCCCCATCAAATATAGAAATGGGAATCTGTGCCACTACTGTGGCTAAGATAATTTGGGAAAATAAACATCCAACTCAAATTCCAGGTAGGATATTCATATTGCAGCTTAATTCATGAAGATTGAAGTGATGTCTAGTGTAGGTATTTTCTCACCCACTCTCACTCCAGCAGCTGAGAGCTGAGGAAGGAGCTGTGGTGCTTTGCAGGCACTGGTACATCCTGGAATTCAGATTTGCTGTTGAGTTCTGCCTCCAGCTCTGTGTTCCCAGCACAGAAAGGACACTGGAGCCAGGCAAGAGGAATTCACCAAGCTGATCAGAGGGATGGAGCAGCTCTGCTGTGAGGAAAGGCTGGGAGAACTGGGATTGTCCAGCCTGGAGAGGAGAAGCCTTGGGGTGATGTCACTGTGGTCTTCCAGGACCTGAAGGGAGCCTACAGGAAAAATGGAAAGAGACAATTTACAAGGAGCTGTGAGGAGAAGGGGGAATGGCTTTAAGCTGAATGAGGATTGATTTGGATTTGATATTGGGCAGGAATTGTTCCTGGCAGGGTGGGCAGGCCCTGGCACAGGTGCCCAGAGCAGCTGGGGCTGCCCCTGGATCCCTGGCAGTGCCCAAGGCCAGGCTGGACATTGGGGCTGGAGCAGCTGGGACAGGGGAAGGTGTCCCTGCCCAGGGACTGGATGGGTTTTAAGGTCTCTTCCAATCCAAACCATTCTGTGATTCCATCATAATTGATCTTCGCAGAGAAACAAAAGGAAGCACTCGAGATACATTCCCACATCCAGATTAAAATTATCACAAATAGGAAAACCCAAAAACCAGTGAGCAACCCCTGAATTTTCTGGCCTTGCCAATCTCTCGAGCTGTGGAGCTGTTTGAGCAGCAGCTCATGGAGTTTGTCACAATCTGAACAATCTCCAGTTCAATGCTCATTTGGAAAGGTGGAGCTGGGCATTTTCCTCTGACTTCCTTCTGAAGTGATGGAAGTTGGAAAAAGCCAAGAGGAGAGGGGTTTTATCCTATTCCTTCAGCCAGCATTTTGTACAATGAGCACAGGCAATAGAGCAGGATCCAGATGGGGTTTGGCTGAAGGGGCTGAACGAGGGGAAAAGCCCCACTGAAATGTTAAGGAAAGGAAAATACAAAGGTGGGATCCACATGGCAAAACCTCACCAATTCCTTCAGGAAAACTCTCACCCTTTAACTGAAGGCAGTCCTGGCTGTGGGGAGTTACCCAGCAAGGGCTTGGCAGAGGCATCTCCCATTATGAAAATCCAGATTTTAAGATTTTGGGGAAATTCCTAACGCCATTTTCTCTGCTTCTGACAAAGGGGGCCCTATTGGCATGTATCTCATCTGATTAATTAGTAGTATCCTGCTCTGCTAATTAGGCAAAAATTCACACCTCACTGACCTAACACAATGTACATAAAAATCCTCTCATGAAAAATACAGAAAGCTCATGTTCTATAAACCCTTTTTTATCCTCCCTTTTATTGTGCTTGATAGAAAATCATACCAGATACAGGTTAAGGAAAATCTGAGTTGCCTCCAGCAAAAATTTTGAGGTGGGCAAATGTTTTCATCCCCATAGTGCAGATTTGTTGTTAGAGGAATCCTGCAAAGTATTGACCTGAGCACTTGGAAAATGTGCAACAGTCAGTAAAAACAGAGTTACCAGATTCAGAGTTTTCTGCATGCTGTGCTGAAAGGTCATTGTGGCCAGCTCAGCTTTAAATGTGTTTAAATGCTCTGAAACAAAATTAAGAAAACCGTGACTCAGCAAAAAAAAAGTTGTGGGAAAATGGAGGGATGTTTTGGAATTGTAACTCTTTAGCACCTGGGCGTGATTGAAGAAAGTGGAAGCTTTGTTTCAACTCAAAAATAAAACAGAAGGGCTCTGTAAAGCACAGATCCATGAGCAGGATCCACATCCTGCTACAAGGGCACACTGAGAGAGCTGGGATTGCTCAGCCTGGAGAGGAGAAGCTCCAGGGAGAGCTCAGAGCCCCTTCCAGAGCCTGAAGGGGCTCCAGGAGAGCTGGAGAGGGACTGGGGACAAGGGATGGAGGGACAGGACACAGGGAATGGCTCCCAGTGCCAGAGGGCAGGGCTGGATGGGATTTTGGGAAGGAATTTTTGGCCATGAGGTCCTGGCACAGGTGCCCAGAGCAGCTGGGGCTGCCCCTGGATCCCTGGCAGTGGCCAAGGCCAGGCTGGACATTGGGGCTGGAGCACCTGGGACAGGGGAAGGTGTCCCTGGGTGGCACTGGATGCACTTCAAATTCTCTTCCAACCCAAACCATTCTCTGATAAATCCACCTGAAAACAGCCATCCTTGGCATTTTAAGGAAAGATAAACAAACCTGGTGCTGCTGTAGCTGATTTGATTTGGCCTGAGCTGGTTTTATCTCCATCCACACCTGAGGGGCTGTGCAAGAACAAAGTCAAGCCAGGTCTTCAAGTGAGGAGCTTTTCACATCAACCTTTCAGTGTCTTTGAAGTCAATATTTTCACATAGAAATTAATCACGACTGTAGCACGACTTAAATAATGCTATGTTATCTCATATGTGGAAGAGAACCCCAATTTGCTTTTAATTTTTTAAAGACCAATAAAATTTAGGTTAGTTGAAAAAACTCGGGAGTGCCAACATTTTTATTCATTATTTTTGACCCAACAATTTCACCATTTCAAATCAGACAAGGGATGTTATCGCTGCAATAAAAGGCTATCGAGAATCTAAATGAGAAATCAAATGCTTTTTCATGCTGGTTTATTTTAGATTAGAGAAACTTGAACCAGATGTAAACCTGAATTGCTGAGGCATGAGAAGGGACTAACAGCAGAGTGATAAATATCTGAGTCGTGTTGTTCTAGGTGCAGATTTGCATTAACTCAAATAAATTGATCTGTAAGCTTTTCTAAAACTTAATTAATGCTGCAGAACAAAGCTGGAGATCAATTATCAGCTTGATATCTTGGCACAGATAAAGCTGAACTAAATTAACCATCCAAAAATATATGGTATCAATATCACGTTGAAAATGATTACTGGCACGGGACAGAAATGGATCCCAGTGCAGCCTGAAGCAGAATCCTTTATTCCCAAATGTTGGAAATGCAGGAATTCTATCCATAAACTCTAATTTTTCCTTAGCAAAAGGAGCATTTATGCTGAATAAAAAAGAGAAATAAGAGACTAGCGATGCACAGACACAGTGAGTGTTTTTCTAAGCCTGCTCAGGAGCAGCTGACTGTTTTTTTCTCCAGAATAAGAGAATTTCCTGGTGAGCTGGTGGACAGCTATCATGAAATTGTTAGTTACTCTCAGGAATTAGGCAGCAGTATTGAATTAGTGAGACAGAAATGTAATTTCTGTGTGTCTGGTAACTCTTCAGGTACTTTGGTTTTGCTGCCTTCTTCTGCTCCCTCTTTAGGCTGATTTTTTTTGTGTAATCAGGTCCTTTTTATTAAAGTCTGTGCAGTGCAGTGTTGTCAGCATCTTGAAATGAATATAAGGGATGTGTGCAGGAATGCAGATTCCCTGGTTAGGAAGTTCACACACACGGATAAAAGATTCAGAATACACCAACTGGAGAAGTTCTTCTGGAGGAGATACTTAAAATTTCTTGAAATTTACTGATATATTGCAATCTATGTATTTTGTAATGAGGACAAACATGTAAAGTTTCATATCAAAGCATCCCAAATGCGGCTCCAAGATTGCATTGTATGCAAGAAATATAAATTAATAGTGCATCTTACCCATTGGATCTGAATCTCCATAGATCTTCACATGCTCAATCTGCATTTCCTGCTGCAACAAGAAAAAGAAATTAAAGGTGTTTCCAGTTCAGTCGTGGTGTTGAGGTAGGGATGGATGGATGGATGGATGGATGGATGGATGATGGATGATGGATGGATGGATGGATGATGGATGATGGATGATGGATGATGGATGATGGATGGATGATGGATGGATGGATGATGGATGGATGGATGGATGGATGGATGATGGATGATGGATGATGGATGGATGATGGATGGATGGATGGATGGATGATGGATGGATGATGGATGGATGGATGATGGATGATGGATGGATGGATGGATGATGGATGATGGATGATGGATGGATGATGGATGGATGGATGGATGGATGGATGGATGGATGGATGGATGGATGATGGATGGATGATGGATGGATGGATGATGGATGGATGGATGGATGGATGGATGGATGGATGGATGGATGGATGGATGTTTGGATGATGGATGGATGATGGATGGATGATGGATGGATGATGGATGGATGGATGGATGGATGGATGGATGGATGGATGGATGGATGATGGATGGATGATGGATGGATGATGGATGGATGGATGGATGATGGATGGATGGATGGATGGATGGATGGATGGATGGATGGATGGATGGATGGATGATGGATGGATGATGGATGATGGATGGATGATGGGTGGATGATGGGTGGATGATGGATGGATGATGGATGGATGGATGGATGATGGATGGATGGATGATGGATAATGGATGGATGATGGATGGATGATGGATGGATGGATGGATGGATGATGGATGATGGATGGATGGATGGATGGATGGATGATGGATGGATGATGGATGATGGATGATGGATGGATGGATGATGGATGGATGGATGATGGATGGATGATGGATGGATGATGGATGGATGATGGATGGATGGATGGATGATGGATGGATGGATGGATGATGGATGGATGGATGATGGATGGATGGATGATGGATGGATGGATGGATGGATGATGGATGGATGGATGATGGATGGATGGATGATGGATGATGGATGGATGGATGGATGGATGGATGGATGGATGGATGGATGGATGATGGATGGATGGATGATGGATGGATGGATGATGGATGGATGATGGATGGATGATGGATGATGGATGGATGGATGGATGGATGATGGATGGATGGATGGATGGATGGATGATGGATGGATGATGGATGGATGATGGATGGATGGATGATGGATGATGGATGGATGATGGATGGATGGATGGATGATGGATGATGGATGGATGATGGATGGATGGATGGATGGATGGATGGATGGATGGATGATGGATGGATGGATGATGGATGGATGATGGATGGATGATGGAGGATGGATGGATGATGGAGGATGGATGGATGGATGGATGGATGGATGGATGGATGGATGGATGATGGATGGATGATGGATGGATGGATGATGGATGGATGGATGGATGGATGGATGATGGATGGATGATGGATGGATGGATGATGGATGGATGATGGATGGATGGATGGATGATGGATGGATGGATGATGGATGGATGGATGGATGGATGATGGATGGATGATGGATGGATGGATGGATGATGGATGATGGATGGATGGATGGATGGATGGATGGATGGATGGATGATGGATGGATGGATGATGGATGGATGGATGGATGGATGGATGGATGGATGGATGGATGATGGATGGATGATGGATGGATGATGGATGGATGATGGATGGATGGATGGATGGATGGATGGATGGATGGATGATGGATGATGGATGGATGGATGGATGATGGATGGATGGATGATGGATGGATGATGGATGGATGGATGGATGGATGGATGGATGGATGGATGGATGATGGATGATGGATGATGGATGGATGATGGAGGATGGATGGATGATGGAGGATGGATGGATGGATGGATGGATGGATGGATGGATGGATGATGGATGGATGATGGATGGATGGATGATGGATGGATGGATGGATGGATGGATGATGGATGGATGATGGATGGATGGATGATGGATGGATGATGGATGGATGGATGGATGATGGATGGATGGATGATGGATGGATGGATGGATGGATGATGGATGGATGATGGATGGATGGATGGATGATGGATGATGGATGGATGGATGGATGGATGGATGGATGGATGGATGGATGATGGATGGATGGATGATGGATGGATGGATGGATGGATGGATGGATGGATGGATGGATGGATGGATGATGGATGGATGATGGATGGATGATGGATGGATGATGGATGGATGGATGGATGGATGGATGGATGGATGGATGATGGATGATGGATGGATGGATGGATGATGGATGGATGGATGATGGATGGATGATGGATGGATGGATGGATGGATGGATGGATGGATGGATGGATGGATGATGGATGGATGATGGATGGATAGATGGATGGATGGATGGATGGATGGATGGATGATGGATGATGGATGGATGGATGGATGGATGGATGGATGGATGGATGGATGGATGATGGATGGATGATGGATAATGGATGATGGATGATGGATGGATGGATGGATGGATGATGGATGATGGATGATGGATGGATGGATGGATGGATGGATGGATGGATGGATGGATGATGGATGATGGATGGATGGATGATGGATGGATGGATGATGGATGGATGATGGATGGATGGATGGATGATGGATGGATGATGGATGGATGGATGGATGATGGATGGATGATGGATGGATGATGGATGGATGATGGATGGATGGATGGATGATGGATGATGGATGATGGATGATGGATGAATGGATGATGGATGGATGGATGGATGGTTCTGTGATTTCCCTTTTTCCTGTGATTTCCGTTTTATCTGTGATTTTCTTTTTATTCTGTGTTTTTTCTTTATATTCTGTGATTTTTCTTCTAACGCCAAGCTGCATCCTGTGGAAGCTAAAAATACACAAGCATTTGTCTTGTCATCTTCTCCATGACCCCTGATCCTCCTAAAAGCATTCCAGGCTTCCCACCTCCCTTCCACACAGCATTATTTAAAGGGAATGGCTCCACTGGAAGGTTTTCCAGTGCCATTTGCTTCATTTAAAAGTGCCCAGTTAATGTTGTAAGAGGCCAGAGCCTGCCACACACTTCAACCTCTGCTTCAGCGAGGCATTAAAAACTTTCCAAGACAGGAACAGAGTATCCCAGAGATGAGTTTAGATCTCTTCAATCGATTGTATTGATCTAACACTGCTCCATTTTAAACTCTGAGTCAGATAACCCTAATTTGTTTATAAAAGGGTCTCTTTGAAGGTAGTCTTAATTAAGTAGAAGGAAAATGAGCCTGTCATTGATGAGAGGAGAGCAATATGGGCAGCTAAATAAATATCCCACCACCAAAAACATCTGCTGGTGATAAAGCTTTTCAAGAGAATGATTTGGGAATCAGTGAATATAAAGTTATTTGTCCTTTGATCAAGGACTCCTGCTCAGTTCCCAAGGGGAGAACAGACAGCTCCTCGTTGGATGTACCCATGGAATGGCAATGAGGGTGTGCATGCAGTGCACTGGGAAATTCAGCCTCAAAAATGTCATTTAGACAAATGTTTGGGGACTGCCCAGCACCAGGAGACCCATTCCCAGCAGGGCCTCAAGGAGCTGCTGGGATTCATGGAAACCACACAAATTCTGTGACTCGTGAGGGCTGAGTTATAAATGACACACAGCATCTCCTGCAGAGCCAAGAAATGTTCACAAAAATGGCAATAAATTGGATTTCACCTCTCCTGTGCAGCTGCTTTGGGTGTGGTGGGCACAGGACCCTGCAGGCTTCATTACACTTTGTAGGAAAATACCAGAGAGCCAAAATCTTCCCCCTCTGAAGGTAATTCTGTCACACAGTATTTAGGAACGTTGGCTGATCGTGGCATGTTGCTTCATTCTTGCAGTTCCTTTGAAGTCATCAATATCCCAGGTTCATTTGGTGGCAGAGTTAGCTCAGGGGAGAGGAGCAGGATGTGTCATGGATTCAATCCCACAGCTAGCTGCTCATTGGGACTCTGATCCTCTAACCCTTAATCAAGGAAAACTGCTGGCCTTGGCAAGGGAAAATGCTCCAGGAGGCTCCTTTGAGTTGTTTTCATCCTGTTGCTCATTATTTGAAGATATCCAGTAAGTGCAATAATAGGGGGTTGTTTTTATGTCCTTGCAAGAGTCATCAAGGACATCTACTGGAAGGAAAGCCTTTCCCACAAAGTGCAGGGAATTGCTTCCCAGCTCCAGGACCAGCTTGTGGAGCTTTTATTTCCATTTCTTTTATTTCCATTTCTTTTATTTCCATTTCTTTTATTTCCATTTCTTTTATTAACTATGAATAATGATCTATGCTCTTTGAAGTACACTCTGTTTACACATAAAGAGCATAATGGAATGGCAATGATGAGGCAGAAGGTAAATCTGTGTTTCTGAACAAAACATTTTTAAATGATAAAGTAGTTCCAAGTAAAGAAAATGCAAGGAAAAAATTGGTCACTTGGGATGCTGTTGCTGACTTTTGGGACTATCTAAAGATTGCTGACTAGATTAGATTAAAACCATCGTAGCACACAATTAAATTTTCATGGAAAATATTAATTTTAAATATTGATGACAATCCTTTCTTGCTAACCACTTAAAAAAAAATAACTGTAGCAGCTCAGTGGTATCAGTAAAAGTGGCTCAAGTGAGAGTTACAGGGCTGGTAATGTCCATTGTCCATCAGCAGAAATTGTTGGCAAATCCAGCTCTGTTGGGATTTGGGGATGTTGGGATTCTGTTGGGATTGGGGGTGGGATGGCACCAGTGTCACCTCTGTGGGGCAGCTTCTCCAAGGCTTGGTCACACTTTGCTCTGAGGTGAAATATGAGGTAAATAAGAGGCAGAGGGTGTGTAAGATCCACAGCCAGAGTGTGTTCTTTGCATGGAGCCTTCACCTCAAACTGCTGAAGAAATTGGAGAAATTGTCCAAATAAAGGAAGAGGCCATGGAGCTGCTCCAGGGCTGGAGCCCCTCTGGAGCCAGGCTGGGAGAGCTGGGGGGGCTCAGCTGGAGAGGAGAAGCTCCAGGGAGAGCTCAGAGCCCCTGCCAGGGCCTGAAGGGGCTCCAGGAGAGCTGGAGAGGGACTGGGGACAAGGGATGGAGGGACAGGACACAGGGAATGGCTCCCAGTGCCAGAGGGCAGGGCTGGATGGGATTTTGGGAAGGAATTTTTGGCTGTGAGGGTGAGGAGGAGCTGGGATGGAATTCCCAGAGCAGCTGGGGCTGCCCCTGGATCCCTGGCAGTGCCCAAGGCCAGGCTGGACATTGGGGCTGGAGCAGCTGGGACAGGGGAAGGTGTCCCTGCCATGGCTGGAGGTTGGACGTGGATAATCTTTAAGATCCTTTCCAACCCAAACAATTCTGCATTTCCTCTGTCAGGCAGTGACTTCCCTGATGGGATGGAAAGGTTGCTTTTGCAGACAGCCCTTATTCCACTCGAAACTGATCTCTCCTGCTCTGTGCCTGACATCTCCCTCAAGGACCATGGAAAAATACAACAGATGAGAGCTGTGCAACCCCTCCTTAGAGCAAGGATCTCTCCCTGATGATGGCCACGGAGTTCCTGCCTTGGTGGGGCCTCTGCTCCCACAGCTCCAGCTCTGCTGGGCCTGGCTTTGCCAAGTTCTGATCCCAAAGCTACAGAAAGGAGCAGATTGGGGCAGAGAGGTTATGTGCAGGGAAGGAACTGCAGGTAGCAACGTGTTTTCTGGTTTTGTTCCTTTTTAAGGCTCTCAGGAACCGTGAATTGCCTCAAACAGTGGGGTTTTTTTTAAGTTTTACCTGAAAAACAATGCTTTTTTACCTAGATTTTTTTACCTAGAAGGTAAAATGTAAATGGGGAAAAAAAAGCATTTATAGGGTTTGCATATGCAGTTATTGAGGATATAATTTAAAAAGCAAACAGGAAGCAAAAAGGAGGAATTTGAGACAGAAACAAGGAGAAAACAAAAAGCAGAAGTGAGACAGCCTTTTAAGAGGATGCAAAATGTTGGCACTGAAGCCAAAGCTCTGCCACCTTCTTCATCTCATTTGTCTCAGAGAAATCCTCAGGACTGAGCTCCATGAAAGTGCAGGAAAAAGTAAATCCTGTGGGAAAACACGTGGTGAGGATCTGACAAGACTCACACTGATGCTCTGGTGACCACCTTCCTCCCATCCCTAGAGCTTAAAAACCCTAAAGAGGTTTCATTGAACCTGGACCAATGGAAACTGAAATTATCAATGAGAAAAAAAGACCACTAAATTTTTTATTAGAGGTCTTTAATTGTTGGGACAGCTTTTCTCTTCTCCAAAACTCACTGCCAAAGGCAACCAGCACTGCCAGGCACAAGAGTTAAAGGAATGTCACCACAGAATCGTGGAATGGTTTGGGTTGGAAGGGACCTTAAAGCTCATCTTGTCCCACCCCTGCCATGGACAGGGACACTTTTGTGGCCCAGGTTGATAAAAACTCACCTGAATCTCCAGAAAAGCACAAAGATCAGAGGAAATCCTGTTGGGAATTCAGCCCCAGGCTCGGGAGCTGTGCTGGCTGCCCTGGCTGTAGCAGTCCATGCTCAGAGATAAAATCACTGACCTGCAAAGGGCTCTGGCTCTGCTCATTGCTGTCCTGCTGCTGTTGGTGCCCAGTGATTTCCCTTAATCCATCCAGGAGGAATTCTGGTGGAGTGCTGCTGCCGTCTGAATTCATTCCTGGGCGCTCACTCTGGTGCCAGATCCCAGCAGAAGAGGTGAGGACACAAATGCATCTTCTGGGTCAAATCTTGGCCACGGAATTTGGTGGCAGAAAACTCTTTTACTTCCCTTTTGCTGTTTTAGAGGGGCCAGAATTTCTATCTCAGTTTAAAAAAACCCTCAACCCTACAAGAATTTACCCCTGCACTCCTCTGGAACTGTGAGAATAACAGAGAGCAATTAACAGAATATGTTATTTTATTTTGATTGATGGCTGGGCTGAAGAAAAACACTTTTTTTTTTTTTTCTTTGAGGTTAATGTGCGTCATTCAAATAACTTAAAAATAAATAATCGCCCCCTGTTCTTTGCTTATTACATTTCTGTTAGGATTCCTTGCAGTGTGAGCCAGACCTTGTCTCTGTTGCTATGGAAGTCTTGTCTTAAGGTTTACCAGAGAAAAAGAGTTTAAAAATGTAAATGGGAGATTGACTCAAAGATATTGATTGTTGCTATAAAGTGCATTGTAATTTCATTCTTTCCTTGCTATATATCTTCTTTTTTATATCAGAATAGACTTGTAACGTAAGTTTCAAGCTTATAACAAGAATTTTTACATCAGAAAATAATTATCTCAGTAATTAGATGAGATTTTGGGTTTAATTGTGGACAAGAGAGACCTTGAAAACGACAAGGAGACTTGTGAAGGAGGAAAGAACAGTGCACAACTCACTGGCTTTATCAGTCTAGGGAGTAAAAATATCCTGAGTTTTTGAAAACTTTATTTTAATTTATGTCCTTTGAAGAGGAAAAAGAAGGTTATTTCAAGGAGTTTGGAGTTTCTTTGTTAGGAATGATACTCCAAAAAATCAGATTTAAAGCGAAGCCCATTTTGACTTAAACATTCTGGATTGTTGAGAAAGGAGTATTATTTGCAATTTGTAGACTTAAATCTGAAGCTTTGGAGCAAGCACCCTGAAAACTTTGGTTTTTTTCACACTTCATATATGACTTGATTTCAGTTGGGTTTTTTGATTGTTTCTTTTAAGCAATAATGGTCTGAAATCCATGAGGAAAAAAACCCAGCACTGAAATTGGCTGTGAAATTGAATGATAAGAATTTTGGGGATAAATTAGCAATGAATGTATTCAGGCAGTGTGATTGTGGATAGACAGGTGTGGATTGATAGATCTCCAGATTCATCCAGGGATTGGAAACCCATTTGGAATATTCTCCTGAACTGCCCTGGAATCACAGCAAAACTGTCCAGCCAGAAAAAGTACAAAGGCACTAAAACCAGAGTTATAATATTTGTGCAGGGAATCTAAAGAGTTCTGGCTGCTGCAATCTAGAGACTGCTTGGAGCAATTAAATTTCTGTGTCACTCTTGATTACATCAGAAAGGTGGGGCAAGCACAGAAAAATGCAATAGTGGAGTCTCTTTGATAATCAGATTTATGTTCTTAAGCTCCAGAGAAAATTTGGAAAATGGATTATAAGCAACT